>NC_050068.2:349729385-350359090 GCF_009764565.3 Dermochelys coriacea | reverse complement strand
TAATAAATTTGTTAGTCTCTAAGGGTCACAAGTACTCCTTTTCTTCCCTGAAGTGTATCTGTTGTAGTTACTCTCCTGCCCCTTCCCTCCCTTCCCTTCAGTGGCTGCAGTCCACAACAAGAATAAACTCTCCTGAGCATGCAGTTGTGTGTGTGTCTCCTCTGTCCCATTCCTGGCCCTGCGTAGAGGCGTCCATCCAACCCCCTCTGACTGTCCTGAACCACCCAGATCTCAGTGGAGGAGAGGAAGGGGACCCTCAGAGGGAGGCAGGATGGACCTGGCCTTTTGGATAAGGGACAGGACTTGGTCTCCCTCTAGGTATCTGCAATAACCAGAGTTTCTTCTCTCTTCTGGCCCACCCATCCTCTTCTGGTCTCATCTCCATTCAGACACTCAAAGCAAGGATGTTTCTAGCGGTTGTGTAAACATCAGGCCCCGCCAGAACTGGAAGCATTTGCCACAGTATTAAGCAGGCTGAGGTCCCTGAATATCACCCTTTGGACCTTGTTTCCAACTGGTCAGTGTTGGACAGTGACTGGGTTATGTTACTACTCCTGGGGAATTCTGCACCAGTGTGTGTGCAGAAAACATGCCCCTGCCCCTCACATAAGCCCTTCCACACTTGGATCCTGCTGGGCTGAGCCTGCCTGCCCACACCTGGTGTGCCTGGTGCAGAGGGGCAGGCCCTGGGAGTTTTGGGGGAGGTCCAGCCCTTGCGCTGTATCAGGGTCTGGAGCAACCTCACTCCTGAGTCCTGTCCTGGGGGGTCGGGGGATGCTGCAGCGTCATCTCCCACTTTTGTGCAGCCAGTGGCCTGTGCTCCCCACTGCCACACTGGAGCATCCACATTTACATATTAACAAATAAAATTTGCAGAATTTTAAAATAATGTACACAGAATTTTTATTTTTTTTGGTGCAGAATTCCCTCAGGAGTAGTTAACACCTTTGGCCCATCTAAATTAATACAACAGGCCCTGACCTGAGTGGGACGTCTAGACGTGGCCTACCACAATGTAACTTCACCCTTCTGCCTGGTGGAGTCAGCTGCATCCACAGAGGTTCAATATCTAGGGGTTCCTCCTAACACTGCCACAAAGAACTGGCTTGAGCCCCCGACCCCCCCCAGTAATCTGGGAAAACTTAACACCGCCCCGGGCGCCTCCAAGAGACAATACGTCCTCACTCACAGGCACTGAGTCTGTGTTTTACAAAAGAGAACTGATATTGAAAGGGAAAGGGAACCCAGCATTAGTCTGGGAGAACATCACAACCACATTCAAACACATGTGACCATAAGCCAACCCAACCCCACAGCACGCGGGTGTTAGGTGGGTTCATTTTCGTATGTTTTGTGACTACAGGAATCCATGTTGGTTTCAAAATGGAATTTTATGCCCACGTGAGCTATAGGTCCGTTTTCCCGCTCTTTTATTTCTCCTGGAGTTGTAAACAACTTCCAGTCACAACTGGTTTTCCTAAGGGATTCCCAGAAGGGGCTTCCTGCCTTTTCTAAGGGGTTTCCCGGGCAAGTGTTTAAAAAGCTGCCCCGAACATGGCCTCAGGGCTGTCCATCTGAGTGGCAGCCAGGGACGGTCATGGGTCTAACCTCCAGACATCTATCCATCCTAGGGGTTTTCCTCCAACACCTTCCTCACCTGTGAAGAGAAGAGAGGAGAAGAAACAGCACTTACCTTTGTCATCGTCCATCGCTCTTCTCCTGAGCGTACCATTTCTTCTGTTTTCCTGTGGCCCCAAAGGAACATCAAGGGACTCCTTGGAGCTCCTCTCCAAAGCCTTGCCGTTAGCCAGAGCATTGAGGTCCCAAGCACCTTCTGTCGCTTTCATCTGTGAAGACGGTTTTTATACCTGTTTTGTAGGGTTGAGTTTGGGGGTAATCACTGTATTGCGCAATTTTGCGGTTTCTTCCCCTTCTTATTTGTCCCACTCTTTGTTATAAGCCCTTCAATACACGTTATTTGATTTTACCTTTACTGATTGACTCCTCATTTAGGGTGGGAGGGGTCAGCAGGAGAAGGGATCCTACCAGAGGACAGACGCTGGACAGGGAGGCCGAACCTAGGGAGACTGAAAGCATAAGGGTCTCTTGTCTTATCTCACACACACACACACGCACACTCCTCCTTTGCCTTTCAGTCCTTCTCCCTTTAACACAGGGCAGTGTTTTGCCTCGTTTCCCAGATGCTGGTGGGAAAGTCTGAGGAATGAATGTCCCGTTAGCATATCGCTCCCCTCTCCCTCCACTGCACCCCACTCATAGTTGGCCGTCCTCAGTCAGCAGAGACCCAGAGCTCGGAGGGGCCTTCATGCGGGTTCACCTCCCACCCCCAGGATGTGCATCGAGCACAATGGACCCTGCTGCCACCATTCCCTCTGCCACCATCGGTCACCCCGGCGCTGCTGCTGCTTCTCTGCCGCCACCCGCCGCTCTCTGCGATGCCACGTTCTCCGGTCCCACCACTGAACCCAGCGCTCGGTGAGTAACGGGAAACCTCACTGCTCGGGCACTCTCTTTCCCTGCATCACCCTCCCCCACCAGGTCGATGGCTCGGCAGCTAGAGCTCATTATCGGTGATTTCAGCCCTAGTGCCCCTTAATAGAACAGCTACTCTTAATTGAGTCAAGTAGCTCCGTCTTTACACCCGGGCTTCTGACAAAATTTTGGTTGCCACCGTGCAGCCACCAACTCTTGCTGGTGGTCCCCTCTGACAATTTTTCCTAAAAGACTTATTAACTTTAGGAAAAACAAACAAATATGCACATGGACATGTCCAAGCCATTGTAATTTATCTAAATGTAGGGTTTGTATTTTGCAGACTCAATAACCAAAACAATGTACAGGTGTCTCTATTGTTTACTAGACCCAAATGCAATAGAAACACAAATAAGGCGCTTTGAACGTTCTTTTCTTTTTTGTTGTTTCCTTGGCTTTTTGGTAAAAGGCGGATGTCTGTAAGACAATTTGACCCGGACGTTGCTCCTACTCTTGTGCTCTGGGCAGGAGCGACTCACCATGCCAGGGAGCTGCCAAACCCAACAGCCCAAGGTTAGGTTTCCTTTACTATTAAGGCACACCAAACCAGCCAAACAGATCACTTCAGTCTCGCCCCACTGGCTAACCATAAGTCACACAAGCAATTCCCTTAGACACTCCAGTTTCCCAGTATCACCACCAGGGCCACGCATTACGGGGACAAATGGTTATGAAAACCAATTCCCCAGTAAAAGAAAAAAGGTTCTCCCAAACCTAAAGGACCAAACCCCAGACCCAGGTCAATATACAAGTCAGATCTTACCCACAAATCACACTGTTGCCAATCCTTTAGAATCTAAAATCTAAAGGTTTACTCATTGAAAGAAGGAAATATAAATGAGAGCTCAAATTCGTTAAATGGAATCAATGACATACAGTCATGACAAAGTTCCTGCTTCAGGCATGTAGCAGCGATGGAATAAACTGCAGGTTCCAATCAAGTCTCTGGAGAACATCCACAGCTTGGATGGGTCATTCAATCCTTTGTTCAGAGCTTCAGTCTAGCAAAGCCTCTCCAAAGGTAAGAAACAGGATTGAAGATAAAACAGAAGGATTTCCAGGGCCTTTTATATCCTCTGCCATGTGGAAGGACATCCCTTTGTTCTTACTGTGGAAAATCACAGCAGCAAGATGGAGTTTGGAGTCACATGGGCAAGTCACATATCCATGCATGACTCAATTCTTTTACAAGGAGAGCAGCCTTCCTCACATGCTACCCTGAACATTCCCAGGAAAACTTCGCACGTGAATTGGAGTCTCCCAAGGTCCATTGTCAGTTAAGTGTTTCTTCTTTGGGCACTTAATCTGCAAATTCCTTTCTCAAGAAGCTGACCAAATGCTTCACTGAGGCTACTTCGAATCAAGCACATTGAGATACAAGTACATAGACAATATTCATAACTTCAACTATAACAACGATATGCACATACAGAAAGCATAATCCTCCCCAGCAAATCATAACCCTTCCATAGACACCTCACATCACAACCTTTGCTGCAAATATATAACAGTGGTTGCAACAATGATCGATACGGTCACAGTTCATATCAATAAGGTCACAACCTAACTATTATTTCCTCCCTTTAGAGGGTTTAATTTTCATGTGGGGGAAGCATTTTCAAAAGTGCCGAAGTGACTGAGGAGCATTGATCATGCTGGCAGCCAATGAGCCCAGGGTGTCTAAACCAGGGGGGCGCTTTGGAAAATCGCACCCTGCGCGGAGAAAGCTGGGGGAGGGTTCGTGGAGAGGAGGAGACCTGGGGGAGCAGGTACAAAGCTCTCACATTTGGCTAATTGTCCTGCCTCAGTCAGTTCCCTCTGCTCCTCACTGCTCTGTGCCCCAGGCAGGGCCCTTGAAGTGAATGAGGGCGATACAAACACCCCATGGTGGTGGGGAAGGGCTGGCTGGGGGTCAGGACACGGCCAGCCTGTTCACTACATGGGGCCGTGGAGCTGCTTGGGGGCGTAGCAGGGAGCGCGCAGAGGTCTTGTAATGGTGAGTGACCCCGTGGGTGTGCTGTGAAGCCCAGGCCAGGATTGTACGTGTGCAAGCGTGTGCACACGCACACACACACACACACACACACACACACACACACCCATAACTAGTCCCATAGTCACCCATGGGGCTGCAGGTGGCAAGTCAGGCACCGTGAACGCTGAAGATGAAAAGTGGGGTGAAAAGAAAAGGAGTACTTGTGGCACCTTAGAGACTAACCAATTTATTAGAGCATAAGCTTCCGTCAGCTACAGCTCACTTCATCGGATGCATCTGATAAAGCGCTGTAGCTCACGAAAGCTTATGCTCAAATAAATTTGTTAGTCTAAGGTGCCACAAGTCCTCCTTTTCTTTTTGTGAAATACAGACTAACACGGCTGCTACTCTGAAACCTGTCCTTATGTAAGTGGAGTGAAAGTTGAGTTTCAGTTTCTTTTCTCCTGCTCACTCCCGCTTTCTGCGGAAATGCAGCTCCCCAGCCAAACAAGCGAGCTCCGCAGCTAGCATCCCACCTGCTCAACAAGGGCAGCAGCGTCTGCGGCCACGGTCCATCCTGCCCCGGGCACAACTCGGGTCTCTCCGGAACCGGGCACTTCTGCAACTTGGGAGGAAACCCAGGGCAGAGAAAGGAGCCGTCCCTGGCTGGGCTGGGGACTCGGCGGATCGCAATGAGGTAGGAGCATTTCTGGGGCTGTAAATCTCCGGCATCCGATGAAGTGAGCGGTAGCTCAGGAAAGCTTATGCTCAAATAAATTGTGAGACTCTAAGGTGCCACAAGTCCTCCTCCTCTCTGTTGTGGTTTTTAACCTCCACGTGGCTGTTACCAGACTATTCACTGGCCTTGTAACTCCTGCTCCCCTCCGCGCCCCTCTGCAAAACCTGGCGGGGGGGGGGGGATTAACTCTGATCCCCGGGGAGCTGGAGCCAAGGGGCAGCGGGGGGGGGGGCGGAACCAGCCGGAAGATGCAGAGAGAAAAGGAAGCAGCAGCAGGAGCCCGGAGCTACAGCATGGGGGAGGCTGCAGGGAGGGGAGCCAGCTGCTTGCAAAGGGGGGGGGCTCTTGTGAACGCTCAGCCTGGAGCTGAGACCACGTAACCCCACCGCCCCCCCAGCACCACCCTGAGCGCAGGGCACCAGACCAGAGCGCAGGGACAGCTGGAGGGAGGGGGGGAAGGGGAGGGGCTGTGTGTCTATCAAGGCTGGGCCGGGGGGAGTCCTGTGAGTCTAAGAAGGCGGGGAGGGGTTGTTCTATTGTTCAGTGTGGTGCTTGTTCCAGGGTGACCATATTTCAGGTTCCCAAAGAGAGGACACTGCCGAGTGGGGAGGGGGAGGGAACGTGGGGGTGGGGGTACAATCGGTGGGTGCTGGAGGGGATACCTGCAGCGGGGGTACTCACTGGAGGTGGGGGCAGTGTCGCTCCCTGTCATGGTGGTGGGGATGATTGTAGCGTGTAGTGGAAATTCATTCAGCCCAGATGGAGTCTCATAGATACTAAGGTCAGAAGGGACCATTCTGATCATCTAGTCCGACCTCCTGCACAGCGCAGGCCACAGAATCTCACCCACCCACTCCTATGAAAACCTCACCTATGTCTGAGCTATTGAAGTCCTTAAATCATGGTTCAAAGACTTCAAGGAGCAGAGAACCCTCCCTCAAGTCAACCATGCCCCATGCTATAGAGGAAGGCAAAAAACCTCCACGGCCTCTCCAATCTGCCCTGGAGGAAAATTCCTTCCCGACCCCAAATATGGCAATCAGCTAAATCCTGAGCATATGGGCAAGATTCACCAGCCAGATACCCAGAAAAGAATTTTCTATAGTAACTCAGATCCCATCCATCTAATATCCCATCTCAGGGGATTTGGCCTATTTACCCTGAATATTTACCCTGAATATTTAAAGATCATTTTCCCCTCTTGTCAGCACCCTGCGTCTGAAGGAGAAGCTGCAGGCCCTCCAGTGCCACTTCACCTGGAACTTTGAAATCAGAGACAAGGTAGATGCAGCTCACCTCCTCCAAACTCTGGCTCTCAGGATTGCCCACACTTACTACCAGAACCAGCCCACGCTCCTTGCCATGCAGGCTTATCTCTACCAACTACAAGGGCAATATGAAGATGCTCTGCAAAGCCTTAGAGAAGCTGAAGAGATTCTGCAAAGAAATCACCCAGATAACTTCCCCCAGCAGGTCCTGGTCATTTACGGAAACTACGCCTGGATCTATTATCACTTGGACCACTATGATTTGGTTGAGCTTTACCTGGACAAGGTTAGAAAGATCTGCAGCTCCCTGAAGAGCCGCTCTCCACATGCAGCTCAGATCCCTGAGATACATGCACAGAAAGGCTGGTCTCTCCTGGCAGCAGGCTTCCGCAATGGCATTGAAGCCACAGAGTGTTTCCAAATGGCATTAAGAGAAGACGAAGCAAATGGGGAATTGCTTGGTGGGTTGGCAATAGCGGTCTTTGCATCATGGAGTCACTCACAGGAGTTTGAATTTTTGAAAGCAGCCGAAAATAAGTTGGTTGCCATTCTCCGTGAACAGCAGCAAAACTATGAAATTAAGGTATATTTAGCCAAGATCCTTAAGAAGAGTGATAGACAGCAAGCCGAAGCCCTCGTAGAAGACGTTGTTCAGAATAGCCGGGACCCTGAGATCCTGAGACATGCAGCCAAGTTCTTTCAACCAGAATTCCTAGAAAAAGCAATCTCTATTCTAGAGCAAGCAATATCTCTGAACCCCAATTATCATCTCCTTCACTATGACCGTGGCATCTGCTACAAGATGCAACTGAAGGAGGCCAAGTCAGGCAGAGGAGAAATATGGCAGCAGCTATTAAGTCCTTCAAAAAGGCTGTGCAGAAAGATCCAGCCTCTGTGTTTTCAAGGCTGGCTTTAGCTGAAATGTATGGAGAAACACACCTCACTACCAAGAAGAGATTTATCTCAATTTCATGAGTGAAATGCCCAGCCTCAGCAAGAAGTGTCAGCAAGCAGTCTACCTTCACTGGGGGATTTCCTCTTCTACAAGCAGAAGTCAGTGTGGGAGGCAGCTAAGATGTACAAAGCAGGTTTTGCCATTCCAGACAACTACCCGGAGAGGAAAATACTGAAAAGCAGGTTGAAAAAGGTGGCAGGAGAATTCCAGCAGAGCTCCCAAACCTCTGAGGCTGAGGCCATACATGACTTCATTCAATAGAATCAAAGTCCGGGGTACATGGGGAGAACCACCGATGGCAACAACAGAGCAGGAGACTGGAGATGTAGAGAAAATGCGGGATCCTTTCCCTTCCGTGGACGCACCACGACCTTTCTAAGTGAGTCATTTTCCCCACCTGTGTAACAATGATATTCGTGTTGCAAATAATTCTGGGTCCCCTGAATTGTTCAGACCTCGGCACATCCTGCTGCTGCTCTTATAAGTATTCTTAGCTACCTTGTTCTGATAGCACCTAGAAGCCCAGACATGCACCAGGACCCCATTGCGTCTGGCCCCAAACAGTCTACCGTCTGCAACAAGAGACAACAGGAGGGAACCAGCAGACAGACGCGGGAGCACAAGGAGACAATACTGGTCAGCAAAAGGACAGTTGTCTTAGCCCACCAGCTACCCAGCTGTTGTCAAGTGATTTGTAAGCATCACCGCAGAGGACGATTTAGCTTCTGATACTGATCTACTCAGAGGGGACGGTGCGGCCATCCTTGTCTCTAAGCAAACCTACCTTCCAACTCTGCTGCCTTCTAATGTCCATGCAGCAAATAAGTGTGGAGTTTCTTCTAACAGCGTGACCAGTATTTGCATAGCTGAGTGCCTGTCGTGTGTCTATATCAGGATTCCCATCTTTGCTTTCAGCACCTCTCACTGACAATGACCATTACATGGCACTCTCATCCCCAGCTTGTCACTGATCTGCTATGTTTTTATTTCATTTACAATAAAAGTAACTGAGAAAACAGAATCAATCCATTACACCATCTTGGAACTTTCCTTTCCATGCCCTTAGAGTGCATCGGGGGAGCAGCACACACAGGACCCCATGGGCACATCGAGCTCACAGTAAAGCACCGTGACAGTCACTAATAGAGCAAGAGCCAAGGCTGGAGTTTCAGAAGCTCACTTGGTGAAGAAATGAGTGTCCAGGTTTTCCCAAACAGCTCAGCATGCAGCAGCTCCCATTGCTCTCAGCTGGGATCCAAGACCCCTGCAGTATTCTCAGAGGGGTGGGGTGCGGTGGAATCCTCTATTCTTCTCAGTGGGGTGGGGTGAGGAAGATTCTCCAGGGTTTCAGTGGACACTGCTAGCACTTTTGAAAAGCAGCCATAGAAGCTTAGACAGCTAAGGGGGAACCTTTGAGGTCTGCTGGGCACTCAAGGGATTACCATAAAGGACCCTAAACTCCCAGGTGGGTGAGGTGGACAAAGGGGTGGGGCAGGGCTCCTTACCTGGCACGTTCAAAAGCCCTCCCAGGGGTCCTGTGTGCTCCAACCCCTCAGGCACAGCGACCCATCAGGTGCAGGTGAACACGCTCACCCCAGCGCTGCCATCTGGCCAGGCACGTCCAAACACCACGGGCCCTTGCGCTGTGATGAAGGGATAAGTAGACAGCCAGGGCAGGCTGGGCGTGGGCGAGAGGGGGGTTGGAACTGGCAGGTTTGCCCTGTCGGGGGATGCTGGAGGGGACGGGGCTTGGATCCATAGGGAGCCTGGGGAAGGGGTAAAACACAGGAAAGCTCTTATCCGGTTGGGGGCCGTTTGCACGCAGAGCAGGTGCCCTGCTTCCAGCCGCAAGCCTTTTCCACAGCAAACCTGGGCAGTCAGCAGGTACCTGCCCCAGGGCTGTCTGGGGTTGGGGGCCCCTCCAGCAGCTCTTTGTGGATGGATGTATCACCATTCAGAGCTGGAAAGGAGCCGCATAGACCCAGCTACAGGGGTTCAGGCAGTTTTATGGGGACCAGAGCGACCATTTTGTGGGCACAGTGGAGAGCTGAGATGGCGTGACGGGGCTGGTGATATTCACCTCGGCAGCATCATCTTCTGGCTCATCTGGGGAATTAGCTCGGACGCCCCTTCCCGTGGTTACTCAGCCCGTCGAGCCCCTTGGTCACGCCCTGGCCTCTCACGCGCTGGGAGCAGCAGCGTTTTCCTCTCCCTGAGCCCCCCCGACTACCTCCGTTAATCTTCTGCCCCTGCCGGGTGTCATCGCAGTCTGCTCCAGATGGCCCCCCACCCCCGGGGGCTCTCCTCATGTGTCACCCCAGCACTGAATGGTGGGAAAACCCAGCCGCCCTCTGCCCAGATGCCAGTCCAAGGACTCAACCCAGCAGCTGTGGGGTATTCCTCTCCCAGCCCTTCCTGCTCCTCCCCTGTGTAAACACCCCCAAACCCAGGGTGCTCCAGCTCCAGGCCCTCCCACCCCATCCCCGGGCTGCTCCGGCTCCAGCGCGCCCCGCTCCAGCGTCCTCTCCACCGCCACCCCGCTCCAGCTCTGGCCCCCTGGCTGCTGCGGCTCTGCCTCCTGCCCAGCTCTGACGCCTGCTCTCCCCTTAGCTCAGCCCTGCCCTGGCTCAGGGAGCTCCAGGGTACACGGAGGACAGGCCCCCAGGCTCCTGACTCCCTCACTGGCCTGCCGCCCTGTCAATCAGCCTGACCTGGAGTATTGGCCTCCACCCATTGGCCCCAGGGACTGTCAGTCTCAGGATTCTAATTTCTCCGGGCCCTTCTCGGTATTGGCAGGGCAGCCAAACAACCCCACTCAGTGTCAGTGTGGGGCCAGCAGCCCCCTTACAGCAGGACTGCTTCCTGCTCTCCCCCAGCTGACACACCAGCTGATGCACTCCCTCTCTCCCCCATCCCATGCCTATCCTTTCACCCCACCACCAGCCTCTTTCCTGCCCCCCCGCCTCCTGCCCCCATTCCCGACAAACCTGAAATCTGCCTCCTGCCCCCGAGAGCTTCTCCACGCTCCCTTTACAGGGCTCCGCTGCTCCTCACAGTTCCTGAGACCTAACCATGTCCTGGCTAGCCCCCAACTCCACCCTCATGGAGTGCCAGACATTTTGCCTCCGGGTGTTAGGGTGACCACCCGTTCTTTATTTTATAGGACAGTCCCTTATTTCATTGATTTCGCCCTTATGGTGATTATCTACAACTTAATTCTTGTGTGGGTTTTTTCTCCCCCTTTCTTCCGTCCAACAAAGGTGGTCGCTCTGTTGCGCCAGTCTCGGGTCTCACTGAACACAGTCGGAGATGGCTGCCCTCTTCATTACAGGCAACTTCCCTGCCTCGTGCAGACAGCCTGTAGGGAAATGGCAGCCATCTTGCTGGCTTCAGCCCCATTGAGAGTAATGGGAGACAGCAGCCAAAATGGCTGTGGAAAACTTCACCCATTGGCAGTGTGGCTGGTGAGGGCAGGGCCTAGAAGGCAATGTGGCCCTGAGCGACCCTCTGTGTCAGGGATGGAGGCTGTGCAAGTCACAGGGGTGGCTCTGCAGGGCTATGGAGAACTGTGTCCATCGGAGCTCCAAGCCCCCTTGCGCCGTGAGAGCCCGGAGGCGGCTCCGCGTATTTATTGTCACACTGGCTGGAGTGGCTCACGAGTGAGAATTCCAGCCTCAGGGCAGACTTTTAAGAACCACAGCACAAACCCCAAACGGGCTGGGAGTTCTATACTTCGATTTCACCAACCAAGTGACAAGTTTGAAGGCCTCAGGCTCTAGGCAGCTTTACCGTGGGGCCACAGACAGTCCCCTGGGGCATTCCGATCTATCTCGCAACCCAGGCAAGCTTGCTCTGTGGCACATAGTTGCTTTACACCAAAGATCACAAATATTCAGGTTAGTCTCGCTCACAAAGCACCAGTCACTTACACCCAGCTCAATTTGCACCTTAGATCTCACACCAAAGACAACACTTGTAGACATTTCTCTAGTAAACTAGGATTTATTAATCAGGAAAAAGAAATAAAAGCATTATTTACCAAGTTAAAACAAGTAACCATACACACAAAAACATGTTGCAGTCTTAGGATTCACATGGTGCCAGAGCTGCTGAAATATGCCAGCTCAATATGTCCATTAGGGCTAACCCAGGTTAGTCCTGCAGATCTCTTGCTTGTGTTTAGGAATCTTTGCCCCTGAGAATCCAAACAGAATAAAAAGACCATAATTCCTTCTGCTCCGAGATTTTTATCCCCATCTCCCTAGAGTCTGGACGAGTGCTTCTACTTGCTTGATTTAGTTCTAAAAACGGGAGCACAGAATCCAGTCCAAGAGGTGACTATAGCTGAACCGCTTTGTAATAGCGTCCATAAAATTAACAAATTAACATATCTGGGGGGCGGGGACCACCAAAGAAGTCCATCGCAGGAGCATTTAATTTCAGAAAGGGGAACTACACAAAAAATGAGGAAGCTAGTTAAACAGAAATTAAATGTACAGTCCTAAAACCTATGTATGTAACCTATCATTTAAACAGCTTCTGTACCAGATGACTGGAGGATAGCTAATGTGACACCAATTTCTAAAAAAGCTCCAGAGGTGATCCTGGCAATTACAGTCCAGTAAGCCTCACTTCACTACCAGGCAAAGTGATTGAAACTATAATGAGGAACACAATTATCAGACACAGATGAACACAATTTCATAGAATCATAGAACTGGAAGGGACCTCGAGAGGTCTTCTAGTTCAGTGCCCTGCACTCAAGGCAGGACTAAGTATTATCTAGACCATCCCTGACAGGGGATTGTCTAAGCTACTGTTTGACAGAGATTCCCCAACCTCCCTGTGACAGGATGGGATTCACCACTGTGGCGCCTCCTGCTGGCTGTGATGGGAATTAGCTCTACTCACCAGGGCGCCCTCCTCTGGTGGTGCCTTGTTGCCATCACTTTTGTTCCAGGACCCACGCCACTCCCAGAACTGTAGAGTCCTCTTCAGTGACACTGCCCTCTGGCTGTGCCACACTCTGTGTTCCCCCTGCCGGGGGACCCACAGTCTCTGTTCAGCCACGCCTCCAGTGGCAACTTCAGTCCATTGTCCCAGGGCCACTTTCCATGTAGCTGCAGCACCCTTTTCTGCCCATACCTCAGGTCCTCAGCCTGCAGGTTGTAGCAACCAGCCCAGAGCTCTCTCTAGCTCCCCCAGCCTCTGCTTGCAGCACTGTTGATAAAGGCAAAGTAATGCAAATTGGAAAACATAATCCCAACTACACATACAAAATGCTGGGCTCTAAATTAACTGTTACCACTCAAGAAAGACTTTGGAGTCATTGTGGATACTTCTCTGAAAGGCTGCGATGACAGTCAAAAAAAGCTGACATGTGCATTCCACCTTTAACCCCTGCCCTCCCACACCCTTTCCATCTCCATCCTTCCGTAAATTCTGACTCCCCTTTGGATTTTCTGATGTGATTGCAGAGCCATTGGCCATTATCTTTGAAACTTCATAGCAATCAGGGGTGGTCCCAGACGATTGGAAAAAGGCAAATATATTGCCCATATTTGAAAAAAAGGGAAGAATGAGCACCCGGGGAACTACAGACCTGTCAGCCTTACTTCAGTCTCTGGCAAAATCATGGAGCAGGTCCTCAAGGAATCCACTTTGAAGCACTTGGAGGAGAGGAAGGTGAACAGGAACAGTCAACATGGATTCACCAAGGGCAAGTCATGCCCGACCAACCTGATTGCCTTCTATGACGAGATAACTGGCTCTGTGGATATGGAGAAAGCGGTGGATATGATATATCTTGACTTTAGCAAAGCTTTTGATACAGTTTCCCACAGTATTCTTGCCAGCAAGTTAAAGTATAGATTGGATGAATGGACTATAAGGTGGATAGAAAGCTGGCTAGATTGTCGGGCTCAACGGGTAGTGATCAATGGCTCTAGTTGGTTCTAGATGTCTAGTTGGTAGCCGGTATCAAGTGGAGTGCCCCCGGGTCCGGTTTTCTTCAACATCTTCATTAATGATCTGGATGATTGGATGAACTGCACCCTCAGCAAGTTTGCACATGACATTAGGCTGGGGGAGAGGTAGATATGCTGGAGGGTAGGGATAGGGTCCAGAGTGACCTACACAAATTGGAGGATTGGGCCAAAAGAAATCTGATGAGGTTCAACAAGGACAAGTGCAGAGTTCTGCACTTAGGAAGGAAGAATCCCATGCACCGCTACAGGCTGGGGACCGACTGGCTAAGCAGCAGTTCTGCAGAAAAGGACCTGGGGATTACAGTGGATGAGAAGCTGGATATGAGTCAGCAGTGTTCCCTTGTTGCGAAGAAGGCCAATTGCATATTGGGCTGTATTAGCAGGAGCATTGCCAGATTGAGGGAAGTGATTATTCCCCTCTATTCGGCACTGGTGAGGCCACATTTGGAGTATTGCATCCAGTTTCGGTCCCACCACTACAGAAGGGATGTGGACAAAGTGGGAGCAGTCACAGGCTGGGAAGGAGGCCCCAGAGGGGGATGGAACAGTTATGAACATAGGACTGGAAAGAGCCTCCGGGGTCACCGAGTCCAGCCCGTGCTATGGCCGGCAACCCCATCACGTCATCCCCTTCGTAAACTTATCAAGCTCCACCTGAAGCATTGTCTCCATCCGTTTGCTTTCCCACCCCACTGCTAGGGAGGCGCTGGGGTCAGGAGGCTCCCCGAACAGCCCGCACAACTCAGGCCTGGATCCCCCCCCAGACCAGAGGCTGGGCTGGACTCAAACAGGAGGACTGAGACTCTGTGTCCCTTCTCTGTGTCCTCAGCTATCCAGCTCCCCCCGGCCTGGCAATGGATTGGAACTAGTTCTCTGACCCCAAAGCCAGCTAGTCCCCCCATGAGCTGAGGCCAGGCCAGAGGCGGCACCCCTAGAGGTGAAAGGCCCCATGTCCCCTTCTCTGATTCTACTGAGCTAGCCAGTCCTGCTAACTTGAGGTCAGACTCGTGCTGAGCGCACTAGGGGGGAAAAGGCCCCGTGTCCCATTCCCTGATCCATCCAACATCTCCATCACAGACTCACTTTTATTTTGCTTAAAACCACCAGTGTCCCATGGTGAGCCTTGCTCATTAGGGACTAGAACACACTCTAGAGTGACTGCTTCATGGTGCGGAGATTTGTTAATTCAAGCAAAGAGCCTGGAAGGTAGAAGGTGAAGTTCATGTGCTGTGTTACTATTAGTTCTGTTGTGAATTACACCTGATAGGTCACGCACAGAGACTGTTACGAATTATACCCAGGTCACACACAGTTCGAGTCTAGGCTGAGGCACATAAACGATTACCACTGGTCAGTCTTTGCAAAGTTTATTATGCTCGAGCGTGGTGCCCCCCTGCTAGTCAGAGGGGACCCTATGCATTGTCTACACATCATATATATATTATGAGTAGGTGATGCATGCAGTCCCGTGCCCGAACCCCTCCAACTCCTGCTGTAGCCTAGCAACATATTTGGCCAAAGTTTCATCTCCATCCAAAAGGCTAGCACGGGCCGGAACATAAGTCCTGGAACTAATGCTGGTCTCCCAAACAAAACCTCAAATGGAGATAGACCCAGGGGCATCTGTGGGTTCGCCGTATGTGCCATAGTACTATAGGCAAGACATCTGGCCCCTTAAGTTTAGTTTCTCTGCAAATTTTGCAACTGTTGTCTTCAAAGTGCGATTCATGCGCTCGACCTGTCCAGCGGACTGAGGTGGTATGGAGTGCGTAACTGTCGTGTAATCCCCAACTCCGGTACAACTCTTCTAAGATTTTTGCGGTAAAATAGCCTCGATCTGAATTAATCACTTCAGGGACCCCAAACCTAGATAGAATGTCTTTCATCAAACTTGACTACAGATCTGGCGTCTGCCTTTCTGGTTGGCACCGCTTCAAGGATCCCAGGAAGTGGTCCATGATGACGAGAGGTGGCGAAACCCCAAGCATTTGGGCATTTCGGCATAATCCATTTGCAGGCGCTGGAACGGAAAGGTCGCCCATGGTCTCCCTCCCCTAAGGGCAACGTCGAATCGGCCTGGCAGAAAAGGCCAGACAAGTAGAGCAAGAACTGAGAACTCGTTTAACGGCGGGGTACACACATGGGGTGCGGCTCAATGCTTCAATATGGCTGTCCCCGTGCCCTGGATCCCAGTATGGCCCAAAGAGTGAAAGTAATGAGCCGCTGCAGGCAAGTAACGCCGGGGGAGGATAGGTTTATTTCCAATCCGCCAAACCCTATCGGGGCCTCTGATCCTTCCCAACGCTTCCAATCCTGTAGCTCTGACGAGGATATAGCAGCGTACAATAGCGACCAATCAGCTGGTGGAAAGGATACTTCCAAGGGAGGGAGGTAGAGACCCCCAGAGTTGTAAAGCTGCGGCCTTTGCGGCTGAATCAGCTAATGCATTTTCCCCTTGACACAAAATTCTCAGGTTGTCTATGTGCATAACAATGGACCACCGCTACCCGGCGTGGGGCTTGAATGGCCTCTAAGAGGGCAGAAATTAGCGGGCCGTTGGCGATTTTCGAACCCGAGGAAGTTAAAAACCCTCTATGCTTCCAGGCTGGCCTGTAGCAGGACAGACACCAAAAGCATACTTGGAGTCCATATAATAGTAGCTGCTTTCCTGCACAATAAAAAAGCCCTGGTAAGCGCATATAACTCTGCACTCTGAGCGCTAAAAGAAGGGGTAGGGGGCAGCCTCGATACATCTGTATGGGAAGTAACCGAATATCCTGACACACCGATAACCTTTTAAATAGTACGAGGCCATCAGTAAAAAGCAATAAATCGGGTTCAGTTAAAGAGTGTCCACCAGATCCGGACGGGGCTTACCATCCTGCGCGACGACATCCATGCACACATGATGGGGGTTCCGTCCTCTGGAAGGGGTTAGCATCGTGCCGGATTGAGAACGTTGCAGCAACGTAAAGTAATATTATCAGCAGCTAACAAGATCAGTTCGTACTTGTGAGCTCGCTGTGGAGACAGAGCCTGAATAGAATGCTGTTTAGCAAAACTTCACCTCATGAGGAACCCAAACAGTCAGAGGGCTCCAAACAATAGGTCGTGTTCGTTCACCATAACCGCGGCGGCAGCATAGGTCGCACACAGGAGATAGAGCCTTGAAACAGGGTCCACAGGATGCACCGAATAATAGGCTACAGGGGTGGGCGATCCCCTAAGTACTGTAGAAGGACGCCACTTGCTATCCTCCTTACCTCCTCTCATGAGTAAAAAGAGAGAACGGCTTACCATAGTCCAGGAATCCCAAAGCCGGTGCAGAGCGAGAGCTTCCTTGACAGATGTGACATATTGCCATTTCAGAAGTCCAGGAAATAGGGTCACAAGTTGACATGGATAGTGGCTTGAACTAATGTTTCACTAGTTCCCCAAAAGCTACAATCCATGGACGACAGAACCCAGCTGCCCCCAGGAAAGCTCGTAACTGTCTCTTTGTAGTCGGACGCGCGGTAATCCTGGATTGCCCGCACCCTGTCAGGGGAGAGGTAAAACGCTCCCCTGGCCTAATGATGAAACCCAAATAAGTTACCTGACTCTGGCATAGCTGCAGCTTGGATGGGAGGTCGATGCACGATGACCTTTATCAGGTCTAATGCAGTAAGCAAAACAACAGAATCAGTTGAAACAAGCATCGCGGTCAGAGGCAGCAATTAACAAATCATCCACATATTGAATTAAAACAGAAGAACTAGCAAAGTAATATCCTTTAGATCCTCAACGAGAATCCAGGAAAAATGGTGGGGGTCCCGAGAACCCCTGAGGAAGACTTCCCAGTTAACTGTTGACCCTTCCAAGTGAAGGCAAACAAATACTGAGAATCAGGGTGTAAAGGGATACTAAAAAATGCTGCGCACAAATCAACAACAGTAAAACAGGTAGCCGACTGAGGAATCAATGTTAAAATACACTAGGTCTGGAACCACTGGATGGGGGGCTATGACATAACTGTTTATAGCACGTAAATCCTGAACAAATCGGTAAAGCGGGCGCTCATCCGGCCCGGGTCTAGGTTTCCGTATTGGGAGGATGGGCGTATTACAGGGTGAATTACAAAGAACTAAAACCCCTTTTTCTAAATATCTGTTGATTAGAAGTGAAATATCTTCTTCGGCCTCCCTTGGCAAGGGATATTCTTTCACTGACGGGGCGATCCGCCTCGTGTTTTTAAACTTACTGGTGTAGCCGATTTCAAAAGACCCACATCTGTGGGATCCGAACTCCACAAAGTAGGGGGTACACCGGCCAATTCAGGAGGCACCATAAAAGTAGGAGTACCCACTGCCATAAGAGAGGCAACTGTCGAATCCGGACAGACATACGGAGCCCCTCAGGGCGCAACGTATGTGCGCCCCTAACTTACTCAATTCGTCCCGCCCAAGAAGGTTAGCTGGCCCTCTGACATTACAAGAAATTTATGTGACAATTTTAACGGACCGAGCTCGATAGGAACAGGGCAGGATAAGGGGGCCGGCGCGGATGGCCCTCTATAACCCTGCACCCAAACCCTGGCACCTGACACAGAGCCCGGAACAAAAGTCAAAGTGGAAAGGGTGGCCCCGTATCTACTAAAAAAGGCACGAGCTGCTCCCGACTTTTAAATAAATTTGTGACTGCAGCCCCAAGTCCCACTCCAACTCCCCTAAAAGTTCCTAAAATTTCCGCTTCCAGTCACTGGGGGTCACCTGGTTCGAAGGGTTGTTAGGGGGATACCACTGAGGAGTCTGAGGAAAACAGGAAGGGTCATTTTGGCTTGCCCCTGCCAAGGGGCCCCTTTTGGATGGAGGGGACATTCCTTTTCCAGTGTCCTGGTTGTTTACAATAGTTGCAATTGCCAGATCTTGTGTTTTCCCAACCTCCTCTCTGCTCCATCCGCTCCCGCCCCCTTCCTCTCTCGCCACGCTCGCCCCAATTCTGATTCCCAAGGGGACCTGCAATGCAGCTGCCAACATACTTACTTCTTCCTTTTTTGTTTACCGCTTTCCTTAGCCTTTTTCCTCGTCCCTGCCATTAAACACAAAGGTGGCCAACCGGACTATCTCTTGTAGGGATTTACCCGCCAGTCAGGAACATGCTTAGAAGAGTACTTTTTATATCTGATGTTGCTTGATCGACATAAAGGATACCATCATAGGGCGGGCTTCTTCCGCCTCAGGGGTTAACCCCACCCCCATACATACGAACTTTTAGACAAGCGAGCCAAAAAGGCGGAGGGGTGTTCCGAAGGCTCCTGCTGACACTCACGGATCTTAGACCCAATTAGCAGTCTTACTTCCGGCTTAACGTATGGCCTCTAAAAGGCCATGTCTGCTAGCTTGTAAACGACCCATGTGATCAGGAATATTCGAATTCCAAGCGGGGTCAGTCGACGGCCAGAGCATTCGAGTACCATCCTCCCCCGCCCTACGCCTGTTAGCATCTAAAATAGAGTATTTTTCATCCGGCGTGAAGAGTGTGTCCAAAATTACCTGAACATCTCCCCACGAGGGGTTAATGCCGTGAACACGGACCGAATAGTCTGCAATATCTTTCGAGTCGTCGCGCAGGCGGCATCTGTTGCTACCAAATCACTAGGTCCCTGGCCAAACGGATGATGCACAAAAGGAAGACTATCTGCTCATCACCGTCTGCAGTATGGGTAACAAGGGGTTTGTTGAACAAGAGGAGCTTGAAGGACTGGCGGCAGGTTGAGAGTAGGTTCAAACGAGCTGAGGTGACGAACAAGGGGGTGAAAGATGTGCGTCAGAAAGGCAAGGTAAGCCGAGGAGGGGCAGAGGCGGACAGCATAGCACAGGATGGGGATGGGGCAGAAGACCCCTGAGACAGATAAGAAAAAGAGGAAGTGAGGGGGACGTCCCTTCACACGCGCATAAGCCCAGTTGTCCCACACATACCAGTAATCCATCTGAGCTGGAACTTCATCCTCTAATTTTTTCCTTAGGGCCGTTAATTTGTCCCCGGCAAAGGATCCATTCGGTGGCCACTCAAACGGTGTTTGAGTTGTTAATGCCGGCCACTCTTTTTACACAAATGTACCATTCGTCTTTTACCTAACCCATGGGTACCAGAAATATGTTTCCAGTTCTCAAGAATTTCTACCAAAGGGTTCCCCTGCCTGTACTCTGTTCAAGCCCATAATGGAATGGGCTACCAAAGAGCATCAAATGTGCCACCTTATTGCCTAAGCGACAACCTCCCCCCCACCCCCTCGGAGTTCTCAAAGGTGAACTCACCTTGTGCCGGCTGGAGCTATCCGAGAGGAGGAGTGCAGCCTCGCTTATTAGGGCGAGCCTAGAGTCCCATCTGGGGTGCCAAAACTGTTGTGAATTATACCTGATAGGTCACGCACAGAGACTGTTACGAATTATACCCAATAGGTCACACACAGTTCGAGTCTAGGCTGAGGCACATAAACGAGTTACCACTGGTCAGTCTTTGCAAAATTTATTACGCTCGAGCGTGGTGCCCCCCTGCTAGTCAGAGGGCGACCATATGCATTGTCTACACATCATATATATATATATGAGTAGGTGATGCATGCAGTCCTCGTGCCCGAACCCCTCCACGAATCAGTAGGTTCCATTGCCCTCGTGCACAGAGTTCTTCAGCCAATGAGTAAAAGCCCATTATTATTGCATTTAAACCTAACCTTCACTTGGGATAACAAGCTTACACAAAATTTTGCTAACTCCAGGCCCTTTTCATGATAGTTGCTTATCTCACCAAACAGCGAGTCAAGGCCAGGCCAGAGCAGCCTGCTACAAAGCCACAGAAATGAGAGTTCTTTTAACTCTTTCACAACAGTTCATAAGCTTTCGTGAGCTACAGCTCACTTCATCGGATGCATTTGCATCCGATGAAGTGAGCTGTAGCTCACGAAAGCTTATGCTCTAATAAATTGGTTAGTCTCTAAGGTGCCACAAGTACTCCTTTTCTTTTTGGGAATACAGACTAACACGGCTGCTACTCTGAAAACTATTAGTTCAGCGTCTCCAGGTCCCGTCCCCCTGAGCTGGTCTGTGCCCACCCACTGCCCCACGGCCCTTCCCCGACTCTCTCCCACTGCCTGAGTAGGGCACTTCTCTATTGGCTTTAGGTGTTTCTATGGTGCCTTATCACCGAGATCTCTTCTTTCGGGGACCCAAAGACTTTTCTCCCGTCTCTGCAGTACAGACGCTGGAGGTGGACAGATCGCTCCCTGTATTACTACAAACACTGGGGAAACACTGGGGTACCAAACAATGATCATGGTGTTGAGTACTGTCCTGAGCTGCTGAACGACAGGGGTAAGCAGACAGTTCAAAACACACATGCGCCAACAAAGCAGCCAAGACAGGATCCTGGCCACACCCTCCAGCTCTATCTGTGGCGATGGCCTCCTATCCTGTCAGCCTGCCTGTCTCCCTCAGCTCACGCTGCCACTCCCTCTCCTCTCAACTCACCTGGTAACTTCTCCCCCACGCTTCCCAGTTTGAGGCTCAGCTCCAGTCAAAGGCACGCCATACAGTACATTTGGCCCCAGACAATCAGTTAAACAGAAAGACCCAAGCAGAGCTATTGTCCACTAGATGATGTGCAGACAGCCTCAGGACTGCTTTGACAGTGGTAGTAACAACCTGGACAGCCAGAGCACAGGGGCTTCCGCCACATCCCAGCCTGTCCCCTATGCTGGGGAGGCCAGGGTAGGGCAAAGGCAGATGTCTCTCTTCTTGGTTCCCCTATGCAAGAGGAATCCCCAGCTGGCCATTTAAGCCAGCTTTCTGCTGTTCCTGTTGCTGGAGTGGCATGGGGGGTGGAGCGGGGCTGAAGGGCTCATCCCATTCACTGACAATAGGACAGAGAGCTAGGGGAACAGGGAAAGCTCACTCGCTAATTCATGAATGACTCATTCTTCATGGGCTCTGCTAGTCACACAGACTCGCCCAGCCTCAGATGCTCACGAGTCTGAGTGTTCTATTCCCAGCCCTGCCACTGATCTCCTGGGTGACCTTGGGCAAGTCACTTCCCCCCACTATGGGCCTTAGTTGTTGCCCCTCCCACCTCTTGCCTCCTTAGACTGTGCACTCTCTGGAGCAGGGATTGTCTGTTGGTATGTGCATGCATAGCACCTAGCTCCAAGAGGCCCCGTCGTGCTCTCATCAGACATATTCCAACACAATAGAAGAGGGTTGTGATGGGTTGGATCACAGAAAACCCCTTGGGGCTGCCAACTGATGTGCCAAGACTACTTCTGCCCCTGTTTTCCCTGCCAGCTTGGGACTTCAATGCCCTGCCTGGTCTGAGCCAGACATGATTACCTGCTGCAAACACAGCCCCAGGTCTGAACCATGTCCCCCGACAGCTGCAGGCTTAACTGAAAACAGCTTAAGAAGTGTTCCTGTCTCTAACACTCAGATGCCCAGCTCCCAGTGGGTCCAAACCCCAAATAAATCTGTTTTACATGTATAAAGCTTATACAGGGTAAACTCATAGATTGTTCGCCCTCTATAACACTGTTAGAGAGATATGCACAGCTGTTTCCCCCCTCCACCCCCCACCAGCTATTAATACATAATCTGGGTGAATTAATAAGTAAAAAGTGATTTCATTAAATACAAAAAGTAGGATTTAAGTGGTCCAAGCAGTAACAGACAGAACAAAGTGAATTACCAAGCAAAATAAAATAAAACACACAAGTCTAAACCTAAGACAGTAAGAAAGTGATTACAGATGAAACCTCACCCTCAGAGCTGTTCCAGTAAGCTTCTTTCGCAGACTAGGCTCCTTCTAGTCTGGGTTCAGCAATCACTCACACCCCTATGGTTAAGCTGATCAAATGCCTTACTAAAGCTACTTAAATCAAACAAGTACACAGCCAATATTCATAACTTTGAGTACAAAAATGATACATGCATACAGATATATTCAATAGGTCATAACCTTTGCAGAGATATGTTACATGGCCTATCTAGCATAAAATATATTCCAGTTATTTCATATGTACTTTCAAAAAGAAAGAGTGTACTTGTGGCCCCTTAGAAACTAACAAATCTATCAACTTCATGAAAACACTCGTACAGATACAGAAAGACATCATCTTCCTCTCCAAATGCAAACAGTTAAATTTGTTAGTTGCTACGGTGCCACAAGTATTCCTTTTCTTTTTGCGAATACAGACTAACACGGCTGCTACTCTGAAACCGTATTTACTTTCATAAGCATATTTCCATAAAGCATTATGGGGTGCAATGTCACAAGGGTCTTCCACTGTCACTCTGACACAGCGTCCCTCATGGAAGGATGGAGCCTGTCCCTGTCTGAGGCACATAGACCTTCATCTCCAGCCTCCTCATCCTCGCAGCCTCATGCACAGGAGCTGGGGTCTTCTCTCAGCACTGTGCAATGAGGAGGGACATCACTGTAAGGGCAGGAATGGCCCAACTCGCCCTTCCACTGCCCCATTGATTTGTTTTGCCTTCTAGATTTTAAGAACTGGAATGATAAAGACTGTCATACGAAAAACGGCTACGTTTGCAAGTATCGACCCTAGCGAGGGGAGTCGCTCGCCTGCGTCTGAAGGGGGAGCTCAGCGCCTGGGATGCAAAAGAACTGGGCTCCTTGGGCACGATCAGACAAGGTCCCAGACTTTCCGTTGCCTTTGCTGCATCAAGGGACAGTCCTCTCCCTCCCTGAGACACCAGATCTCACTTCCCCAGCTGCAAACTCTCTTCCCCGAAGTGTATCTGTTGTAGTTACTCTCCTGCCCCTTCCCTCCCTTCCCTTCAGTGGCTGCAGTCCACAACAAGAATAAACTCTCCTGAGCATGCAGTTGTGTGTGTGTCTCCTCTGTCCCATTCCTGGCCCTGCGTAGAGGCGTCCATCCAACCCCCTCTGACTGTCCTGAACCACCCAGATCTCAGTGGAGGAGAGGAAGGGGACGCTCAGAGGGAGGCAGGATGGACCTCGCCTTTTGGATAAGGGACAGGACTTGGTCTCCCTCTAGGTATCTGCAATAACCAGAGTTTCTTCTCTCTTCTCGCCCACCCATCCCCTTCTGGTCTCATCTCCATTCAGACACTCAAAGCAGGGATGTTTCTAGCGGTTGTGTAAACATCAGGCCCCGCCAGAACTGGAGCATTTGCCACAGTATTAAGTAGGCTGAGGTCCCTGAATACCACCCTTTGGACCTTGTTTCCAACTGGTCAGTGTTGGACAGTGACTGGGTTATGTTACTACTCCTGGGGAATTCTGCACCAGTGTGTGTGCAGAAAACATGCCCCTGCCCCTCACATAAGCCCTTCCATACTTGGATCCTGCTGGGCTGAGCCTGCCTGCCCACACCTGGTGTGCCTGGTGCAGAGGGGCAGGCCCTGGGAGTTTTGGGGGAGGTCCAGCCCTTGCGCTGTATCAGGGTCTGGAGCAACCTCACTCCTGAGTCCTGTCCTGGGGGGTCGGGGATGCTGCAGCGTCATCTCCCACTTTTGTGCAGCCAGTGGCCTGTGCTCCCCACTGCCACACTGGAGCATCCACATTTACATATTAACAAATAAAATTTGCAGAATTTTAAAATAATGTACACAGAATTTTTATTTTTTTTTGGTGCAGAATTCCCTCAGGAGTAGTTAACACCTTTGGCCCATCTAAATTAATACAACAGGCCCTGACCTGAGTGGGACGTCTAGACGTGGCCTACCACAATGTAACTTCACCCTTCTGCCTGGTGGAGTCAGCTGCATCCACACAGGTTCAATATCTAGGGGTTCCTCCTAACACTGCCACAAAGAACTGGCTTGAGCCCCCCGACACCCCCCCCAGTAATCTGGGAAAACTTAACACCGCCCCCGGGGCGCCTCCAAGAGACAATACGTCCTCACTCACAGGCACTGAGTCTGTGTTTTACAAAAGAGAACTGATATTGAAAGGGAAAGGGAACCCAGCATTAGTCTGGGAGAACATCACAACCACATTCAAACACATGTGACCATCAGCCAACCCAACCCACAGCACGCGGGTGTTAGGTGGGTTCATTTTCGTATGTTTTGTGACTACAGGAATCCATGTTGGTTTCAAAATGGAATTTTATGCCCACGTGAGCTATAGGTCCGTTTTCCCGCTCTTTTATTTCTCCTGGAGTTGTAAACAACTTCCAGTCACAACTGGTTTTCCTAAGGGATTTCCCAGAAGGGGCTTCCTGCCTTTTCTAAGGGGTTTCCCGGGCAAGTGTATAAAAAGCTGCCCCGAACATGGCCTCAGGGCTGTCCATCTGAGTGGCAGCCAGGGACGGTCATGGGTCTAACCTCCAGACATCTATCCATCCTAGGGGTTTTCCTCCAACACCTTCCTCACCTGTGAAGAGAAGAGAGGAGAAGAAACAGCACTTACCTTTGTCATCGTCCATCGCTCTTCTCCTGAGCGTACCATTTCTTCTGTTTTCCTGTGGCCCCAAAGGAACATCAAGGGACTCCTTGGAGCTCCTCTCCAAAGCCTTGCCGTTAGCCAGAGCATTGAGGTCCCAAGCACCTTCTGTCGCTTTCATCTGTGAAGACGGTTTTTATACCTGTTTTGTAGGGTTGAGTTTGGGGGTAATCACTGTATTGCGCAATTTTGCGGTTTCTTCCCCTTCTTATTTGTCCCACTCTTTGTTTTAAGCCCTTCAATACACTTTATTTGATCTTACCTTTACTGATTGACTCCTCATTTAGGGTGGGAGGGGTCAGCAGGAGAAGGGATCCTACCAGAGGACAGACGCTGGACAGGGAGGCCGAACCTAGGGAGACTGAAAGCATAAGGGTCTCTTGTCTTATCTCACACACACACACACGCACACTCCTCCTTTGCCTTTCAGTCCTTTCTCCCTTTAACACAGGGCAGTGTCTTTTGCCTCGTTTCCCAGATGCTGGTGGGAAAGTCTGAGGAATGAATGTCCCATTAGCATATCGCTCCCCTCTCCCTCCACTGCACCCCACTCATAGTTGGCCGTCCTCAGTCAGCAGAGACCCAAAGCTCGGAGGGACCTTCATGCGGGTTCACCTCCCACCCCCAGGACGTGCATCGAGCACAATGGACCCTGCTGCCACCATTCCCTCTGCCACCATCGGTCACCCCGGCGCTGCTGCTGCTTCTCTGCCGCCACCCGCCGCTCTCTGCGATGCCACGTTCTCCGGTCCCACCACTGAACCCAGCGCTCGGTGAGTAACGGGAAACCTCACTGCTCGGGCACTCTCTTTCCCTGCATCACCCTCCCCAACCAGGTCGATGGCTCGGCAGCTAGAGCTCATTATCGGTGATTTCAGCCCTAGTGCCCCTTAATAGAACAGCTACTCTTAATTGAGTCAAGTAGCTCCGTCTTTACACCCGGGCTTCTGACAAAAATTTTGGTGGCCACCGTGCAGCGACCAACTCTTGCTGGTGGTCCCCTCTGACAATTTTTCCTAAAAGACTTATTAACTTTAGGAAAAACAAACAAATATGCACATGGACATGTCCAAGCCAGTGTAATTTATCTAAATGTAGGGTTTGTATTTTGCAGACTCAATAACCAAAACAATGTACAGGTGTCTCTATTGTTTACTAGACCCAAATGCAATAGAAACACAAATAAGGCGCTTTGAACGTTCTTTTCTTTTTTGTTGTTTCCTTGGCTTTTTTGGTAAAAGGCGGATGTCTGTAAGACAATTTGACCCGGACGTTGCTCCTACTCTTGTGCTCTGGGCAGGAGCGACTCACCATGCCAGGGAGCTGCCAAACCCAACAGCCCAAGGTTAGGTTTCCTTTACTATTAAGGCACACCAAACCAGCCAAACAGATCACTTCAGTCTCGCCCCACTGGCTAACCATAAGTCACACAAGCAATTCCCTTAGACACTCCAGTTTCCCAGTATCACCACCAGGGCCACGCATTACGGGGACAAATGGTTATGAAAACCAATTCCCCAGTAAAAGAAAAAAGGTTCTCCCAAACCTAAAGGACCAAACCCCAGACCCAGGTCAATATACAAGTCAGATCTTACCCACAAATCACACTGTTGCCAATCCTTTAGAATCTAAAATCTAAAGGTTTACTCATTGAAAGAAGGAAATATAAATGAGAGCTCAAATTCGTTAAATGGAATCAATGACATACAGTCATGACAAAGTTCCTGCTTCAGGCATGTAGCAGTGATGGAATAAACTGCAGGTTCCAATCAAGTCTCTGGAGAACATCCACAGCTTGGATGGGTCATTCAATCCTTTGTTCAGAGCTTCAGTCTAGCAAAGCCTCTCCAAAGGTAAGAAACAGGATTGAAGATAAAACAGAAGGATTTCCAGGGCCTTTTATATCCTCTGCCATGTGGAAGGACATCCCTTTGTTCTTACTGTGGAAAATCACAGCAGCAAGATGGAGTTTGGAGTCACATGGGCAACTCACATGTCCATGCATGACTCAATTCTTTTACAAGGAGAGCAGCCTTCCTCACATGCTACCCTGAACATTCCCAGGAATACTTCGCACGTGAATTGGAGTCTCCCAAGGTCCATTGTCAGTTAAGTGTTTCTTCTTTGGGCACTTAATCTGCAAATTCCTTTCTCAAGAAGCTGACCAAATGCTTCACTGAGGCTACTTCGAATCAAGCACATTGAGATACAAGTACATAGACAATATTCATAACTTCAACTATAACAACGATATGCACATACAGAAAGCATAATCCTACCCAGCAAATCATAACCCTTCCATAGACACCTCACATCACAACCTTTGCTGCAAATATATAACAGTGGTTGCAACAATGATCGATACGGTCACAGTTCATATCAATAAGGTCACAACCTAACTATTATTTCCTCCCTTTAGAGGGTTTAATTTTCATGTGGGGGAAGCATTTTCAAAAGTGCCGAAGTGACTGAGGAGCATTGATCAGGCTGGCAGCCAATGGGCCCAGGGTGTCTAAACCAGGGGGGCGCTTTGAAAAATCGCACCCTGCGCGGAGAAAGCTGGGGGAGGGTTCGTGGAGAGGAGGAGACCTGGGGGAGCAGGTACAAAGCTCTCACATTTGGCTAATTGCCCTGCCTCAGTCAGTTCCCTCTTCTCCTCACTGCTCTGTGCCCCAGGCAGGGCCCTTGAAGTGAATGAGGGCGATACAAACACCCCACGGTGGTGTGCAAGGGCTGGCTGCGGGGGTCGGGACACGGCCAGCCTGTTCACTACATGGGGCCATGGAGCTGCTTGGGGGCGTAGCAGGGAGCGCGCAGAGGTCTTGTAATGGTGAGTGACCCCGTGGGTGTGCTGGGAAGCCCAGGCCAGGATTGTACGTGTGCAAGCGTGTGCACACGCACACACACACACCCCATAACTAGTCCCATAGTCACCCATGGGGCTGCAGGTGGCAAGTCAGGCACCGTGAACGCTGAAGATGACAAGTGGAGTGAAAAGAAATGGAGTACGTGTGGCACCTTAGAGACTAACCAATTTATTAGAGCATAAGCTTCCGTCAGCTACAGCTCACTTCATCGGATGCATCACTCAAAATAAATTTGTTAGTCTCTAAGGTGCCACAAGTACTCCTTTTCTTTTTGTGAATACAGACTAACACGGCTGCTACTCTGAAACCTGTCCTTATGTAAGTGGAGTGAAAGTTGAGTTTCAGTTTCCTTTTCTCCTGCTCACTCCCGCTTTCTGCGGAAATGCAGCTCCCCAGCCAAACAAGCGAGCTCCGCAGCTAGCATCCCACCCTGCTCAACAAGGGCAGCAGCGTCCTGCGGCCACGGTCCATCCTGCCCCGGGCACAACTCGGGTCTCTCCGGAACCGGGCACTTCTGCAACTTGGGAGGAAACCCAGGGCAGAGAAAGGAGCCGTCACCTCCCCTGGCTGGGCTGGGGACTCGGCGGATCGCAATGAGGTAGGAGCATTTCTGGGGCTGTAAATCTCCGGCATCCGATGAAGTGAGCTGTAGCTCAGGAAAGCTTATGCTCAAATAAATTGTGAGACTCTAAGGTGCCACAAGTCCTCCTCCTCTCTGTTGTGGTTTTTAACCTCCACGTGGCTGTTACCAGACTATTCACTGGCCTTGTAACTCCTGCTCCCCTCCGCGCCCCTCTGCAAAACCTGGCGGGGGGGGGGATTAACTCTGATCCCCGGGGAGCTGGAGCCAAGGGGCAGCGGGGGGGGGGGCGGGACCAGCCCGGAAGATGCAGAGAGAAAAGGAAGCAGCATCAGGAGCCCGGAGCTACAGCATGGGGGGGCTGCAGGGAGGGGAGCCAGCTGCTTGCAAAGGGGGCGGCTCTTGTGAACGCTCAGCCTGGAGCTGAGACCACGTAACCCCACCGCCCCCCCAGCACCACCCTGAGCGCAGGGCACCAGACCAGAGCGCAGGGACAGCTGGAGGGAGGTGGGGAAGGGGGAGGGGCTGTGTGTCTATCAAGGCTGGGGGGGGGGAGTCCTGTGAGTTTAAGAAGGCGGGGAGGGGTTGTTCTATTGTTCAGTGTGGTGCTTGTTCCAGGGTGACCATATTTCAGGTTCCCAAAGAGAGGACACAGCCGAGTGGGGAGGGGGAGGGACCGTGGGGGTGGGGGTACAATCGGTGGGTGCTGGAGAGGATACCTGCAGCGGGGGTACTCACTGGAGGTGGGGGCAGTGTCGCTCCCTGTCATGGTGGTGGGGATGATTGTAGCGTGTAGTGGAAATTCATTCAGCCCAGATGGAGTCTCATTTTCCCCTCTCTTGGCAGCACCCTGTGTCTGAAGGAGAAGCTGCAGGCCCTCCAGTGCCACTTCACCTGGAACTTTGAAATCAGAGACAAGGTAGATGCAGCTCACCTCCTCCAAACTCTGGCTCTCAGGATTGCCCACACTTACTACCAGAACCAGCCCACGCTCCTTGCCATGAAGGCTTATCTCTACCACCTACATGGGCAATATGAAGACGCTCTGCAAAGCCTAAGAGAAGCTGAAGAGATTCTGCAAAGAGATCACCCAGATAACTTCCCCCAGCAGGTCCTGGTCATTTACGGAAACTACGCCTGGATCTATTATCACTTGGACCACTATGATTTGGTTGAGCTTTACCTGGACAAGGTTAGAAAGATCTGCAGCTCCCTGAAGAGCCGCTCTCCATATGCAGCTCAGATCCCTGAGATACATGCACAGAAAGGCTGGTCTCTCCTGGCAGCAGGCTTCCGCAATGGCATTGAAGCCACAGAGTGTTTCCAAATGGCATTAAGAGAAGACGAAGCAAATGGGGAATTTCTTGGTGGGTTGGCAATAGCGGTCTTTGCATCATGGTGTCACTCACAGGAGTTTGAATTTTTGAAAGCAGCCGAAAATAAGTTGGTTGCCATTCTCCGTGAACAGCAGCAAAACTATGCAGCTAAGGTGTATTTAGCTGAGATCCTTAAGGAATCAGATAGACAGCAAGCCGAAGCCCTCTTAGAAGATGTTGTTCAGAATAGCCTGGACCCTGAGGTCCTGAGACATGCAGCCAAGTTCTTTGAACGAGAATGCGTAGAAAAAAAGATCTCTATTCTAGAGCGAGCAATATCTCTGAACCCCAATTATCATCTCCTTCACTATGACCTTGGTTATTGCTACAAGATACAGTTGTGGGGGGCCAAATCCAGCAGCAGAGAAGAAATATTGGCAGCAGCTATTAAGTCCTTCAAAAAGGCTGTGCAGAAAGATCCAGCCTCTGTGTTTTCAAGGCTGGCTTTAGCTGAAATGTATGGAGAAAACACACCTCACTACCAAGAAGAGATTTATCTCAATCTCATGAGTAAAATGCCCAGCCTCAGCAAGAAGTGTCAGCAAGCAGTCTACCTTCACTGGGGGGATTTCCTCTTCTACAAGCAGAAGTCAGTGTGGGAGGCAGCTAAGGTGTACAAAGCAGGTCTTGCCATTTCAGACAACTACCCGGAGAGGAAAAAACTGAAAAGGAGGTTGGAAGAGGTGGCAGGAGAATTCCAGAAGAGCTCCCAAACCTCTGAGGCTGAGGCCATACATGACTTCATTCAACAGAATGAAAGTCCGTGGTACATGGGGAGATCCACTGGTGGCAACAACAGAGCAGGAGTACTGGCAGATGTATGAGGAAAATGCCGCGGAATCCTTCCCTTCCGTTGGACGCACCACGACCTCTTTCTAATGTGAAGTCATTTTCCCCCACCTGTGTAACCAATGCTATTCGTCTGTTGCACAATTAATTCTGGTACCCCTGAATTGCTTCAGACCTCGGCAACATCCTGCTGCTGCTTCTTATAAGTATTGTAGCTATCTTCTTTAGCTATCTCTGATAGCACCTAGAAGCCCAGACATGGACCAGGAACCCCTTGCGGTCCTGGCCCCACAACAGTCTTCCGTCTGCAACCATGAGGAAAACAGGAGGGACCCCGCGACAGGACGTGGGGCACAAGGAGGACACTGAGTAGTCAGCAAAGGACAGTTGTCTAGCCCAGCAGCTACCCAGCTGTTGTCAAGTGATTTGTAAGCATCACCACAGAGGACAGTTTAGCTTCTGATACTGATCAGCTGTTTCTACTCAGAGGGGACGGTGCGACCATCCTTGTCTCTAAGCAAACCTACCTTCCAGCTCTGCTGCCTTCTAATGTCCATGCAGCAAATAAGTGTGGAGTTTCTTCTAACAGCGTTGACCAGTATTTGCATAGCTGAGTGCCTGTCGTGTGTCTATATCAGGATTCCCCATCTTTGCTTTCAGCACCTCTCACTGACAATGACTCACATTTACATGGCACCCTCATCCCCAGCTTGTCACTGATCTGCTATGTTTTTATTTCATTTACAATAAAAGTAACTGAGAAAACAGAAATCAATCCATTACACCATCTTGGAACTTTCCTTTCCATGCCCTTAGAGTGCATCGGGGTGAGCAGCACACACAGGACCCCATGGGCACATCGAGCTCACAGTAAAGCACCGTGACAGTCGCTAATAGAGCAGGAGCCAAGGCTGGAGTTTCAGAAGCTCACTTGGTGGAAATGAGTGTCCAGGTTTTCCCAAACAGCTCAGCATGCAGCAGCTCCCATTGTTCTCAGCTGGGATCCAAGACCCCTGCAGTATTCTCAGAGGGGTGGGGTGCGGTGGAATCCTCTATTCTTCTCAGTGGGGTGGGGTGAGGAAGATTCTCCATGGGTTTCAGTGGACACTGCTAGCACTTTTGAAAAGCAGCCATAGAAGCTTAGACAGCTAAGGGGGAACCTTTGAGGTCTGCTGGGCACTCAAGGGATTACCATAAAGGACCCTAAACTCCCAGGTGGGTGAGGTGGACAAAGAGGTGGGGCAGGGCTCCTTACCTGGCACGTTCAAAAGCCCTCCCAGGGGTCCTGTGTGCTCCAACCCCTCAGGCACAGCGACCCCATCAGGTGCAGGTGAACACGCTCACCCCAGCGCTGCCATCTGGCCAGGCACGTCCAAACACCACGGGCCCCTTTGCGCTGTGATGAAGGGATAAGTAGACAGCCAGGGCAGGCTGGGCGTGGGCGAGAGGGGGGTTGGAACTGGCAGGTTTGCCCTGTCGGGGGATGCTGGAGGGGACGGAGCTTGGATCCACAGGGAGCCTGGGGAAGGGGCAAAACACAGGAAAGCTCTTATCCGGTTGGGGGCCGTTTTGCACGCAGAGCAGGTGCCCTGCTTCCAGCCGCAAGCCTTTTCCACAGCAAACCTGGGCAGTCAGCAGGTACCTGCCCCAGGGCTGTCTGGGGTTGGGGGGCCCCTCCCAGCAGCTCTTTGTGGATGGATGTATCACCATTCAGAGCTGGAAAGGAGCCGCATAGACCCAGCTACAGGGGTTCAGGCAGTTTTATGGGGACCAGAGCGACCATTTTGTGGGCACAGTGGAGAGCTGAGATGGCGTGACGGGGCTGGTGATATTCACCCCTCGGCAGCATCATCTTCTGGCTCATCTGGGGAATTAGCTCGGACGCCCCTTCCCGTGGTTGCTCAGCCCGTCGAGCCCCTTGGTCACGCCCTGGCCTCTCACGCGCTGGGAGCAGCAGCGTTTCCCTCTCCCTGAGCCCCCCCGACTACCTCCCGTTAATCTTCTGCCCCTGCCGGGTGTCATCGCAGTCTGCTCCGGACGGCCCCCCCACCCCCGGGGGCTCTCCCTCATGTGTCACCCCAGCACTGAATGGTGGGAAAACCCAGCCCGCCTTCTGCCCCAGATGCCAGTCCAAGGACCTCAACCCAGCAGCTGTGGGGTATTCCTCTCCCAGCCCTTCCTGCTCCTCCCCTGTGTAAACACCCCCAAACCCAGGGTGCTCCAGCTCCAGGCCCTCCCACCCCATCCCCGGGCTGCTCCGGCTCCAGCGCCTGCCCCCGCTCCAGCATCCTCTCCACCGCCACCCCCGCTCCAGCTCTGGCCCCCTGGCTGCTGCGGCTCTGCCTCCTGCCCAGCTCTGACGCCTGCTCTCCCCTTAGCTCAGCCCTGCCCTGGCTCAGGGAGCTCCAGGGGACACGGAGGACAGGCCCCCAGGCTCCTGACTCCCTCACTGGCCTGCCCGCCCTGTCAATCAGCCTGACCTGGAGTATTGGCCTCCACCCATTGGCCCCAGGGACTGTCAGTCTCAGGATTCTAATTTCTCCGTGGCCCTTCCTCGGTATTGGCAGAGGGCAGCCAAACAACCCCACTCAGTGTCAGTGTGGGGCCAGCAGCCCCCTTACAGCAGGACTGCTTCCTGCTCTCCCCCAGCTGACACACCAGCTGATGCACTCCCTCTCTCCCCCATCCCATGCCTATCCTTTCACCCCACCACCAGCCTCTTTCCTGCCCCCCCGCCTCCTGCCCCCATTCCCGACAAACCTGAAATCTGCCTCCTGCCCCCGAGAGCTTCTCCACGCTCCCTTTACAGGGCTCCGCTGCTCCTCACAGTTCCTGAGACCTAACCATGTCCTGGCTAGCCCCCAACTCCACCCTCATGGAGTGCCAGACATTTTGCTCCGGGTGTTAGGGTGACCACCCGTTCTTTATTTTATAGGACAGTCCCTTATTCATTGATTTCGCCCTTATGGTGATTATCTACAACTTAATTCTTGTGTGGGTTTTTTCTCCCCCTTTCTTCTGTCCAACAAAGGTGGTCGCTCTGTTGCGCCAGTCTTGGGTCTCACTGAACACAGTCGGAGATGGCTGCCCTCTTCATTACAGGCAACTTCCCTGCCTCGTGCAGACAGCCTGTAGGGAAATGGCAGCCATCTTGCTGGCTTCAGCCCCATTGAGAGTAATGGGAGACAGCAGCCAAAATGGCTGTGGAAAACTTCACCCATTGGCAGTGTGGCTGGTGAGGGCAGGGCCTAGAAGGCAATGTGGCCCTGAGCGAGCCTCTGTGTCAGGGATGGAGGCTGTGCAAGTCACAGGGGTGGCTCTGCAGGGCTATGGAGAACTGTGTCCATCGGAGCTCCAAGCCCCCTTGCGCCGTGAGAGCCCGGAGGCGGCTCCGCGTATTATTGTCACACTGGCTGGAGTGGCTCACGAGTGAGAATTCCAGCCTCAGGGCAGACTTTTAAGAACCACAGCACAAACCCCAAACGGGCTGGGAGTTCTATACTTCGATTTCACCAACCAAGTGACAAGTTTGAAGGCCTCAGGCTCTAGGCAGCTTTACTGTGGGGCCACAGACAGTCCCCTGGGGCATTCCGATCTATCTCGCAACCCAGGCAAGCTTGCTCTGTGGCACATAGTTGCTTTACACCAAAGATCACAAATATTCAGGTTAGTCTTGCTCACAAAGCACCAGTCACTTACACCCAGCTCAATTTGCACCTTAGATCTCACACCAAAGACAACACTTGTAGACATTTCTCTAGTAAACTAGGATTTATTAATCAGGAAAAAGAAATAAAAGCATTATTTACCAAGTTAAAACAAGTAACCATACACACAAAAACATGTTGCAGTCTTAGGATTCACATGGTGCCAGAGCTGCTGAAATATGCCAGCTCAATATGTCCATTAGGGCTAACCCAGGTTAGTCCTGCAGATCTCTTGCTTGTGTTTAGGAATCTTTGCCCCTGAGAATCCAAACAGAATAAAAAGACCATAATTCCTTCTGCTCCGAGATTTTTATCCCCATCTCCCTAGAGTCTGGACGAGTGCTTCTACTTGCTTGATTTAGTTCTAAAAACGGGAGCACAGGATCCAGTCCAAGAGGTGACTATAGCTGAACCGCTTTGTAATAGCGTCCATAAAATAATTAACAAATTAACATATCTGGGGGGCGGGGACCACCAAAGAAGTCCATCGCAGGAGCATTTAATTTCAGAAAGGGGAACTACACAAAAAATGAGGAAGCTAGTTAAACAGAAATTAAATGTACAGTCCTAAAACCTATGTATGTAACCTATCATTTAAACCAGCTTCTGTACCAGATGACTGGAGGATAGCTAATGTGACACCAATTTCTAAAAAGCTCCAGAGGTGATCCTGGCAATTACAGTCCAGTAAGCCTCACTTCACTACCAGGCAAAGTGATTGAAACTATAATGAGGAACACAATTATCAGACACAGATGAACACAATTTCATAGAATCATAGAACTGGAAGGGACCTCGAGAGGTCTTCTAGTTCAGTGCCCTGCACTCAAGGCAGGACTAAGTATTATCTAGACCATCCCTGACAGGGGATTGTCTAAGCTACTGTTTGACAGAGATTCCCCAACCTCCCTGTGACAGGATGGGATTCACCACTGTGGCGCCTCCTGCTGGCTGTGATGGGAATTAGCTCTACTCACCAGGGCGCCCTCCTCTGGTGGTGCCTTGTTGCCATCACTTTTGTTCCAGGACCCACGCCACTCCCAGAACTGTAGAGTCCTCTTCAGTGACCCTGCCTTCTGGCTGTGCCACACTCTGTGTTCCCCCCGCCGGAGGACCCACAGTCTCTGTTCAGCCACGCCTCCAGTGGCAACTTCAGTCCATTGTCCCAGGGCCACTTCCCATGTAGCTGCAGGACCCTTTTCTGCCCATACCTCAGGTCCTCAGCCTGCAGGTTGTAGCAACCAGCCCAGAGCTCTCTCTAGCTCCCCCAGCCTCTGCTTGCAGCACTGCTCTATCCCAGGTGCTGGCACACCTTCTTCCTGCTCAGAGCCAGGTCTTCTCCCCGCAAACTCCATTCAGCTACAGAACTCTTATGCCGTGCAGCCCTTCTTATATGCGCCTGCCGCGTCATGATTGGCTGCTTCTCTCAGCCTCTTTCTAATTGGCTGCCTACGGCTCACTCTCCGTAGGGCTGCTTTTAACCCCATTTCTGCCAGTGACAGGCAGTCACGCCATCACGCTCCCTAGGCACTTGATTCCAGTGCATAACCACCCTGACAGTCCGGAAGTTTTTCCTAATGTCCAACCTAAAACACTCTTGCTGCAAGTTAAGTCCATTGATTCTTACCCTATCCTCAGAGGTTAACAAGAATAATTTTTCTCCCTCCTCCTTGTAACCATCTTTATAACAGTTTTCAAGTACATAAATGTCCCCTCCCAGTCTTCTCTTCTCCAGACTAAACCCGGTTTTTTCAATCTTTCCTCATCAGTCATGTTTTATAGACCTTTAATCATTTTTGTTTCTCTCCTCTGGACTTTCTCCAATTTGTCCACATCTTTCTGAAATGTGGTGTCCAGAACTGGACACAATGCTCCAGCTGAAGCCGTATCAGCGTGGAGTAGAGCAGAAAAATTACTTCTTGTCTCTTGCTTACAACGCTCCTGCTAATACATCCTATTTGTTGAGGAAGAGTCAACCTGGGTTTTTGTAAAGGGAAAATCATGCCTCACCAACCTATTACAATTCTTGGAGGAGGTCAACAAATATATGGACAAGGCTGATCCAGGGGAAATAGTGTACTTGCACTTTCAGAAAGCCTTTGACAAGGTCCCTCACCATAGACTCATAAGCAAAGTAAGCTGTTCTGAGATAAGAAGGAAGGTCCTCTCCTGGGTCAGTAACCGCTTAAAAGACAGGAAACAAAGGGTAGGAATAAATGGTCAGTTTTTAGAATGGAGAGAAGTGAATAGTGGTGTCCCCCAGGGGTCTGTACCGGGACCAGGACTGTTCAATATTTTCATAAATAATCTGCAAAAAGGGGTAAACAGTGAGGTGGCAAAATTTGCAGATGATAATTATCTTGAGTAATTTTGTAAGTCCAAAGCAGACTGAGAAGAGTTAAAGGGATCTCACAAAACAGGGTGACTGCGCAACAAAATGGCAGATGAAATTCTATGTTGATAAATGCAAAGTAATGCAAATTGGAAAACATAATCCCAACTACACATACAAAATGCTGGGTTCTAAATTAACTGTTACCACTCAAGAAAGACTTTGGAGTCATTGTGGATACTTCTCTGAAAGTATCTGCTCACTGTGCAATGGCAGTCAAAAAAAGCTGACAGAATGTTAGGAACCATTAGGAAAGGGATAGATAAAATAGAAAATATGATAATACCCCTATATAAATTCATGGCACACCCATATCTTAAAATACTGCAAGCAGATCTGGTTGCCCCAGCTCAAAAAAGATATATTGCAATAGAGAAGGTAGAGAGAAGGGAAACAAAAATGATTAGGGCTATGAAACAGCTTCCATATGAGGAGAGATTAAAAAAACTGGGAGTTTTCAGCCTGGAAAAGAGATGGCTAAGGGGGGAACATGATAAAGGTCTATACAATCTTGACTGGTGTAGAGAAAGTGAGTAAGGAAGTGTTATTTAGTCCTTTACATAACACAATAACTAGGGCTCACCCAATGAAATTAATAGGCAGCAGGTTTAAAACAAACAAAAGGAAGTATTTCTTTATATAATGTACAGTGAACCTGTGGAACTGGTTGCCAGGGGATGTTGTGAAGCCAAAACAATAACAGGGTTCAAAAAAGAACTAGCTAAGTTCATGGAGGACAGGTCCATCAAGGGCTATTGACAGGATGGGCAGGGATGCAATACCAAGCTCTAAGTGTAACTTGCCTCTGTTTGCCAGAAGCTAGGAATGGGTGACAGGGGCTGGATCACTTGATGATTCCCTGTTCTGTCCATTCCCTCTGGGGCACCTGGCATTGGCCACTGTCAGAAGACAGGACACTGGCTAGATGGAACATTGGTCTGACCCCATATTGACATTCTTATGTAACCTCTTCATGCTCCATTTAACCCACTCATGCATCCTTGACCCCATCTCCTCGTGCCCCGAACCTGATTATATACGACTGCACAGACAAACCACCCTCAGTTCCTTCTCCGCCGCAAAGTCCCAAATGGGAACCCTGAAACAGTGGAAAGCAGGGTGAGTAGTGGGGCACCCACAGGGACACATCTCAAAGATCTCCAGTTACTGCACAGGGGGGATTACCTTGCCTTCTTCTTTGAGTAGTGTCCCTATATGTGCTCCACTTCAGGGGACTCCTGAGCAGTAGCCCAAGCTGTGGAAGGAGGCTTCGGCGCAAAGTCCAAGACTGAGGACAAAACTGCATTTCCAAGGGCAGCTTCTGCTCGAGAAGCCTGCGCCACCACACAAGGCTTGGAAAAGGTGCGTACGGAAGCCAAGATGCAGCCGTGCAAATCTCCACAATAGGAACTTCTGAGTAACACCACAGAGGGAGAAAGGGATCTTGTGGAGAAGGCTAGCACCCTGGAAGGAGGTTGTATGTTGACACATTCAGACCATGATACAATACAACCAGAAACCCCCCTGGAGAGTCTGAGAGGTGACTGTTGACCCTTTAGATGTACAGCAATAGACACAAATAATCTAGATCAGTGCTACTCAAAGTGGTGGTCTGCAGACCGGTGCCGGTCCGCGAGCCATCAGTTGCTGGTCTGTGCGCACATAGGAAAAAAAAAATTGCCAGTCCTCCACATCAGATAGCTTGAGAAGTACTGGTCTAGATGACTTTGAGGACTTGGTCCTGTTTAGATACAAGGCTAGTACCCTGCCAACATCCCACATGTGTAAAGCAGCATCCTCCTCTTTGTATAGATGTGGTTTAGGGAAACATACTGGGGGATGGATAACTTGGTTGATATGAACCTCAGATGAAACCTGAAGTAAAAATTGAGGATGTGGATACACGAAACCTTATCCTTGAAGAACACTGTAAATGGAAAATCTGCCATTAGAGCCCCTATTTCCCCTACCCTGTGCCCAGAGGTGCTAGCCACCAGGAAGGCCGGAGCCTGCAGCACACGTCCTTCCTCTTCCTCAGTCAGCCCCGACTGAGCTGAGCTGTCTCCTTTTATCTGCCTCCTCCAGCTGGAGCATGCGTAGCCATGGGGCTGGGGGTATGGTCTTTTGGGCCCACAGTGATTGGTCTAAAGAAAAGGAGTACTGGTGGCACCTTAGAGACTAACAAATTTATTAGAGCATAAGCTTTCATGAGCTACAGCTCACTTCATCGGATGCATTGTCTGTTTGCCCAGTGCAGGGTTGATTCTTTCTTTCTGTGACAGGGTGTAAGACAGAAAGAAAGACAGATCAGACTAAATATGAGCTCTGTCTGCTAAGTGGGCATATGAATCTTCTGTCCCAGGAGAAGGAACTGAGGGTGGTTTGCTCACGCAGCCCTGTATAGCCTTGGAGCGTGGCACCAGGAGATGTAGGGCATATGCATGGGTCGAATGGGCACTACTCTGAAGTCTCCAACCAAAGCTCCATGAGGTGTAAGCACACCTGAGGTGGGCACCCATTGGGACACTACTTGAACAACTATCATTTTATGCATCTGACAAAGTGGGTATTCACCCATGAAAGCTTATGCTCCAATATGTCTGTTAGTCTGTAAGGTACCACAAGACTCTTTGCTGCTTTTATCATTTTATGGTCACTTTCACACAAGTTGCCTTCCACCTTCACATTCTCAACCAGTTCCTCCCTATTAGTCCGAATCAAAGCAAAAACACAGGCCCTCAGTTACACCCTCCACCTTCTGAAATAAAAGAAAGTATGCATTTACAAAGAAAAACATATCAAAACGAGGCGCTTCTCCCCCTAGGGAGAGGAAAAACCAAACATGCGACAGATGTTAGTCATGTTTAATGCACAACTGCTCAGGGCTCAGACACTGCAGTGATGAACAGAGGGTAAGAACCTACGTAAGACTGAACAGAAGAGACCCCACACTGTCCCCACAGCGGAGATAGAACACGATTGTGCAATTCAAGAGTGCACCAGCATGCGTCTATGCAAAGGGTAGAGATGAGGCTGCACAGGGAACCTGACTATTATTTCCTCCCTTTAGAGGGTTTAATTTTTATGTGGGGGAGGCATTTTCAAAAGTGCCGAAGTGACAGAGGAGCATGGATCACGCTGGCAGCCAATGGGCCCAGGGCGTCTAAACCAGGGGGGCACTTTGGAAAATCGAACCCTGCACGGATAAAGCTGGGGGAGGGTTCGGGGAGGAGGAGGAGACCTGAGGGAGCAGCTACAAAGCTCTCACATTTTGCTAATTGCCCTGCCTCAGTCAGTTCCCTCTGCTCCTCACTGCTCTGTGCCCCAGGCAGGGCCCTTGAAGTGAATGAGGGAGAGCTCCTCTGTGCTATGGGCCCATCCTCCGCACACCACTGCAGCCCATGTTCAGGGCAGCGCAGGTGCTGTTCCCACCCGAGCGATATGAACACTCCAAGGTGGTGGGGAAGGGCTGGCTGGAGGCCGGGACACGGCCAACCTGTCCACTGCACGGGGCTGTGGAGCTGGTTGGGTGCATAGCAGGGAGCGCTCCGCAGTGTTGTAATGGTGAGTGATCCTGTCTGTGTGCTGGGAAGCCCCGGCCAAGATTGTACGTGTGCAAGGGTGTGTGTGCATACACACACACGTAACTAGTCCTACAGCAATTCAGGCAGAGTCAAGGTTAAAGATTACAGTTTCCTTTCCTGCAGCAATTCCTTTCCATTGAAATTCAGGTCTCCAGGCAAACAAGTGAGCTCACTAGCTAGCAACCCAACCTGCATATAAAGGTGAGCACTGTCCTAGCAGACGCAGTCCATTCTGGCCCAAGACAGAAGAGGGGCCTATGAGGCACCCCAGCACCTGTAGAAGTTGGGAGGAAACCCAGGGCAGTGAAAGGAGCTGTCACCTCCCCTGGCTGGGCTGGGGACTCAGCGGATCGCAATGAGGTAGAAGCATTGGGTCGCTGGGTGGGGGCGGGTCATTTCCAGCAAGGACTAAATTAATTCTCCTTTCGAACCCTCTCTCTGCTCATTTCTGGGGCTGTAAATCTCTGGCTTTTAAAGCTCTGGGGCTGGGAATCAATCTGGGGTAATTTTACATCCTGTTGACTCTCCAGGCTGGTGACTCACAGGGCTAGAGCAGGTCACTGTTTATGTCTTACCCTGCAAGCTCACTTTGCTGTAACTTTCTGGAGAACTCCCCACTTTGGCCAGCTGTCACTCCGACTTCACTCCCCATCAACAGAGGAGCTGGTAAGAGAGCGTCCCCCCCCCACCCTGTCCCCTCTCTCTGTTGTTGTTTTAAACATCAAGGTGTCTCTTACAAGACTATTAACTGGCCTTAACTACAGCCAAGCATTAGTGTGAAGTGTGACCTGCCCTTGGGGCAGGGAGTCAGTGTTATGTTTAAAGAAAAGGAGTACTTGTGGCACCTTAGAGACTAAAATTTATTAGAGCATAAGCTTTCGTGAGCTACAGCTCACTTCATCGGATGCATTCCGATGAAGTGAGCTGTAGCTCACGAAAGCTTATGCTCTAATAAATTTGTTAGTCTCTAAGGTGCCACAAGTACTCCTTTTCTTTTTGTGAATACAGACTAACACGGCTGCTACTCTGAAACCAGTGTTATGTTTACAAACAGAGGCAGGGTGATTGAATTAAGGCTCTGGAAGTCTAGCTTGTAAAACAGGAATGGGGGGGGAGTTGTTTTAGAGAGAACACATGGTCAGAAAAAAATATAACCAAGCCCTCTAAGCCAACGTTACATTCAGAAAAGGGGGATTTTGGAGGCATAGGAGAAAAGAAGGGGCCAAAACCCACAGAAGGTTTTTGTGGTACAGAGAAGTTCCCACTCTACCTGTGATACTTATGTGGCCCCATCATGATGGTGTCTGAGCACCTCACAATGTCTAAACTGTTTCTCCTCACAGCCCCTCAGTGAGACAGAGCAGGGCTGTTATCCCCACTGTACAGATGGGGCACTAAGGCACACACAGACTAAAGGCCTGATTTTCCAAAGGTATTTAGGCACCTAGTGGGATTTTCAAAAGTGCCTAGAAGGTTCGGTGCTTTGTAAACCCCATTAGATGCCTAGATGCATCTTTGGGTGCCTAAAAGGTTTTGAAACTTTCCCTAAGGCAGTGGCCTGAGAGGAAGTCCGTGGGGAGGAGTAGAACCCAGGTCTCTCAGAGCTAGCTCCCTATCCAGCAGACCAGCCTGCCTCTGCTGCATGCTGCAAAAAATAGAGGACTCTGATAGACAGGAGTAAAACCGAGGCGGCCAGTTCTCTGAAACTCCAGCAAACGGTCCTAGGAGGTTGGGATGGATGTCATGGTTGACAGTATGAAAAGCAGCACAGAGGTCAGGAAGGATTGAGAATGAGTTAGATGAGAGGAGATCACTTAACTCCCAAGGGGTGGCAGGTTCTGCCCCTTTTTGGGTGGTAAAGCAATGGTTGCTGCACAATTTTACATTTTAACTTAAAAACATAGTGTCGTCATTTTTTGTTCTGAGTTCAAGAAAAGGAAGGAATCAGAAAGTCTCATATAAGTCTCAGATGTGTTTATGCCTCGAATTTAGGGTTTCAGCTGTATCCAGGCCAATTCCAGAACAAAGAACAGAAATTGCATCCACAGAGTCCATAAGAATAGCCACAGTGGGTCAGACCAAAGGTCAATCTAGCCCAGCATCCTGTGTTCTCACAGCAGCCACTGCCAGGTGCTTCAGAGCAAATGAGCAGAACAGGGAATCAAGTGATCCATCTCCTGTCGCCCGTTCCCAGCTTCTGGTAACCAGAGGCTAGGGACACCATCCCTGCCCATCCTGGCTAATAGCAGTTGATGCACCTATCCTCCATGAATGTCTCTAGTTCTTTTTTGGCCTTCACAACAAAGAGTTCCACAGGTTGTCTGTGCATTGTGTGAAGAAATACTTCCATTTGTTTTAAACCTGCTGCCTGTTAATGTCATTTGGTGACCCCTAGTTCTTGCGTTATGAGAAGGAGTAAATAACACATCCTTATTTACTCTCTCCACACCAGTCATGATTGTATAGACCTCACTTGTATCCCCCCTTAGTTGTTTCTTTTCCAAGCTGAAAAGTCTCAGTCTTATTAACCTCTCCTCACATAGAAGCCATTCCATGCCCCTAATCATTTTTGTTGCCCTTTTCTAAAACTTGTCCAATTCCAATATATTGGTTTTGAGATGGGGCAACCACATCTGCATGCAGGATGCACAGCAGGGGGAGGGGTGTTACAGGTCTCGATTGTCCCAATTAAATGTCGGAGACAGAATATTTACATTCTGCTGACCCTCAGAATCTCCCCATTACATTTCTCTCCTGCCTGCTGACTAGAGTGGGCCCCATTCCCATTGATACTAAGGTTATGGCTACAACGCAGTCACAGGTGTGTCTAGCTCAGGGAGGCATCCCCATGCTAGCTTTAATCTAGCAAGTGGGACTAAAATGAGCAGTGAAGCTGCAATGGCACAGACCCGATGTGGGCTAGAAACACAAGTACATATCTGGGAGGCCAGATGGGCTTGCAGATCCTGCATCGCCATGTGTCACTGCTGTTTTTAGCTGTGATATCTCTGTTACAGCTAGTGCGGGTAGGGCAGCCCATGCTACAGTCCCACCTCTTACTGCAGGGTAGACACACCCTGCGGCCATTTCACAGCACCCTGGCTGTGCAAAGGGGCCTTTACATTTACACTTGCTTTATGCTACCAGCGTGCTGGGAACTAGTCTTTGTGTAAATGAGAGTCAGGCCCTTCCTGTCTCCTTGGATAAATGGCCCCCATTGAAGTCAGTGCGAGACTCTCTCTCCACACACACATATACATATCCCAGGACATAAATGACCCCAGTGGGAAGCCAGATGATTTCCAATGTTTGAGGGGGTTTAAGCGCACCCTGAAGATTCAATTTTCTAGATATTAGCTCCTTAAAAATGACATTTCTATTAAGGTTAACACCCATACTTTACATTATTGGTCCATACTGCATTTGCAACCTTAGCTCCAGATTCACCAATTTCTTACATGGGAAATCCCTTTGTTTTGTGGGCTCTGTTTTGTGATGTGAGATGATGTACATTTTGGCTTGGAATAACACACATCAAATATTCCAGTTAATAGCTAGGTTCGTCCCTAAAGGTGATCTGCACAACAAAATAATCACTTCTAAATACTCTCACTTAGCAGCTCTGGTGCTGGAGGAGCACTCAAACAAGTAAACACATTTTGAACAAATGTTGTACATTGTTATTTCCCCCCCGATAAATTCTCCTGACGTTACCAAGCGGGGAGCTTTCTGTGACATAACAAATACCACAGGCTGCATCTATTGCAATGAGTCATGTGGTTTTACAGTGTTGTTTTCTAGGACACAGGAAGTACGAAGAGGAATTCACAAAGGTTAGATTCAACCCATTCATACCGGTCCCATGCATGGGAGAGTGAGGACATCAGACACTGAAATCCAGGCTTAGTTCTTTGTTGCCACTTAGCAATTTGCTTTTAACCAGAAAGAAACCCTGTCACTCTGTAATCACTGCCCCATGATTGTAGCATATAGTGGAAATTCATTCAGCCCAGATGGAGACTCATTTTCCCCCTCTCTTGGCAGCACCCTGTGTCTGAAGGAGAAGCTGCAGGTCCTCCAGTGCCACTTCACCTGGAACCCTGAAATCAGAGATAAGGTAGATGCAGCTCACCTCCTCCAAACTCTGGCTCTCAGGATTGCCCACACTTACTACCAGAACCAGCCCACGCTCCTTGCCATGAAGGCTTATCTCTGCCACCTGCAAGGGCAATATGAAGATGCTCTGCAAAGCCTTAGAGAAGCTGAAGAGATTCTGCAAAGAGATCATCCAGATAACTTCCCCCGGCAGGTCCTGGTCATTTATGGAAACTACGTGTGGATCTATCATCACTTGGCCCACTATGATTTGGTTGAGTTTTACCTGAACAAGGTTAGAAAGATTTGCAGCTCCCTGCAGAGCTGCTTTCCATATGCAGCTCAGATCCCTGAGATACATGCACAGAAAGGCTGGTCTCTCCTGGCAGCAGGCTTCCGCAATAGCAAAGAAGCCACAGAGTGTTTCCAAGAGGCATTAAGAGAAGACAAAGCAAATGGGGAATTTCTTGCTGGGTTGGCAATCGCAGCATTTGCATCATGGACTTTCTCACAAAATTCTGTATCTTTAAATGAAGCCAGAGAGAAGTTGGAAGACATTATCCATGAACAGCAGCAAAACCATGCAGCTAAGGTGTATTTAGCCAAGATCCTTAAAGGAATCAGATAGACAGCAAGCCGAAGCCCTCTTAGAAGATGTTGTTCAGAATAGCCTGGACCCTGAGGTCCTGAGACATGCAGCGAAGTTGTTTGAATGAGAATTCGTAGAAAAAAAGATGTCTATTCTAGAGCGAGCAACATCTCTGAACCCCAATTATCACCTCCTTCACTACGACCTTGGTTATTGCTACAAGATACAGTTGTGGGGGGCCAAATCCAGCAGAAGAGAAGAAATATTGGCAGCAGCTATTGAGGCCTTCAAAAAGGCTGTGCAGAAAGATCCAGCCTCTGTTTTCAAGGCTGGCTTTAGCTGAAATGTATGGAGAAAACACACCTCACTACCAAGAAGAGATTTATCTCAATCTTGTGAGTGAAATGCCCAGCCTCAGCAAGAGGTGTCAGCAGGCAGTCAGCCATCACTGGGGAAATTTCCTCTTGTACAGGAAGAACTGTGTACGCAAGGCAGCTGAGATGTACAAAGCATGTTTTGCCATTCCAGACAACTACCCGGAGAGGCAACAACTGAAAAAGTTGGAGAAGGTGGCAGTAATATTGCCGCAGAGCTCCCAGACCTCTGAGGCTGAGGCCATACATGACTTCATTCAAAAGACTGAAAGTCATTCTCTTGACTAAAGGAGGAAGTCCACTTGTGGCAACAATAGAGCAGGAGACTGGAGATGTGGAGAAAACAGGGGATCCTTTCCCTTCCCTGGACACACCAAGACGTCCTTCTGAAGTGAGTCACTTTCCCCACCTGTGTAATAATGACATTTGTGTTGCAAATGATTCAGACCATGGCACATGCTGCTGCTGATAATTATTATTAGCTACCTGTTTTGTGGTCATGCCTAGTAGCCCAGACATGGACCAGGACCCCATTGTGTCTGGCCCCAAAAAGTCTACAATCTGTGACAAGAGAAAACAGGAGGGAACCAGCAGACAGACAGGGGACCACAGGCGGACAATACTGGTCAGCAAAATGGATAGTGGTCTCAGCCCACCAGCTACCCAGCCATTATCAAGTGTTTTGTAAGCATCACTGCAAAGGACAGTTTAGCTTCTGATACTGTTTCTACTCAGGTTTGCTTAGAAAAAAAAAAATGGTTGCACTGTCCCCTCTATCTTCCAGCTCTGCTGCCTTCCAACATCCACGCAGGAAATTGTTATGGAGTTTCTTCTAACAGCATTAAGTTTTTGCATTTGCATAGATGAGTGCCTGTAATGGGAATAATTATATAGACACATCTTTGCTTCTGCACCTGACCCTGACCATGACTCACATTTACATGGCACCAGTTTCCCCAGCTTGTCATGGTTCCGATTTATTGTAAATGAAAAACAAAGTTACAGAGAAAACAAAAATAAATCAGCCTCTGTGTTGGAACATTGCTTCTCCTGCCTCTAGATTGCATCAGGGTGAGCAGCACACACAGGACCCTACAGGTGTGACACACTCAAAGTAAAGCACCATGACAGTCACTAACAGAACACGAACTGTCCCACATTAAGGTGTCATTACAGGAGGTTTTGGAACAAATTAAACTAAACAGTAATAAGTCATCAGGACCAGATGGTATCACCCAAGAGTTCTGAAGGAACTCAAATGTGACATTGCAGAACTACTAACGGTCATCTGTAACCGATCATTTAAATCAGCTTCTGCACCAAATGACTGGAAGATAGCTAATGTGTGGCTTTTTTTTTTTTTTTTTTCTCTAATATAAAGGCTCCAGAAGTGATTCTGGCAATTGCAGGCCGGTAAACCTGACTTCAGTACCGGGCAAACTGGTTGAAACTATAGCAAAGAACAGAATTATCAGACATAGAATCATAGAATATCAGGGTTGGAAGGGACCCCAGAAGGTCATCTAGTCCAACCCCCTAAAATGTACATATCGATGAACATGATTTGCTGGGGTTGTCTCAACATATATTTAGATTTTTAAGAAAGCCTTTGGCAAGGTCCCTCACCAAAGGCTCTTAAGCAAAGTAACCTGTCATGGGATAAGAGGGAAGGTCCTCTCACAAAGATCTCACAAAACTGGGTGACTGGGCAACAAAATGGCAGATGAAATTCAGTGTTGATAAATGTAAAGTAATGCACATTGGAAAATATAATCCCAACTATACATAGAAAATGATGGGGTCTAAATTAGCTGTTACCACTCAAGAAAGATCTTGGAGTCACTGTGGATAGTTCTCTGAAAACATCCACTCAGTGTGCAAGGACAGTCAAAAAAGCAAACAGAATGTTAGGAATCATTAGAAGGATAGATAAGACACAAAATATCATGTTGCCTCTTTAAATCCATGGTTTGCCCACATCTTGAATACTGCACACAGATGTGGTTCCCCCATCTCAAAAAAGATCTGTTGGAATTGGAAAAGTTTCAGAAAAGGGCAAGAAAAATGATTAGGGGCATGGAACGGCTTCCACATGGGGAGGGATTAATAAGACTGACTTTTCAGCTTGGAAAAGAGATGACTAAGGGGGGATATGAGTGAGGTTTATACAATCATGAAGGATGTGGCGAGAGTAAATAAGGACATGTTATTTACTTCTTCTCATAACACAAGAACTAGGGGTCACCAAATGAAATTAATAGGCAGCAGGTTTAAAACCAACAAAAGGAGGTATTTCTTCACACAACGAACAGTCAACCTGTGGAACTCCTTGCTAGAGGATGTTGTGAAGGCCAAGACTAACAAAAAAGCTAGATAAGTTCATGGAGGATAGGTCCATCAACGGCTATTAACCAAGATGGGCAGGGATGGTGTCCCTAGCCTCTTTTTTCCAGAAGCTGGGAATGGGTGACAGGGGATGGATCACTTGACGATTCCCTGTTCTGCTCATGCCTTCTGAAGCATCTGGCAGTGGCTGCTGTGAGAAGACAGGATACTGGGCTAGATGGACCATTGTTCTGACTCAGTATGGCCCTTATGTACTTAGGAGCCAAGGCTGAAGTTTCAGAAGTGCCAGAGCGGTGTCAGTGAGAAGTAAATGAGAATCAGGCCTTGTGACGCTTTACTACGTTTTCAGTCTGTTGCTAAGGGCTTGTCTACACACAAACACGAAGCTGCTCTCGCTCCATTGGTACAGCTCCTCTGGGGTGGCTGCCACCATTAGGCCAGTTGTCCCCACCCTGATTGAGGTCACCTGTGCTGGACGCTTACCAGGCTGCTGGGATTGGCTCCCACAACTGGATGGGTGTATTTCTGATATCCCTCGGCAGAAGTGCCGACTTCCCGAGTTCCCCGGGGGGCAGGCTCAACCACTTCCCTGCCTTAGGCCCCACCCCCACTCCAGCCCTTCCCCAAGCCCCCACTCCCACCCTGCCTCTGCTGCTCCCCCTCACCCCAGCACCTCCTACATGTGGCTGAACAGCTGATCGCAGCATGCAGGAGGCACTGGGAGGGAGGGGCTGATTGGCAGCACCTGCTAGTGGGTGGGAGAGCGGGGGGAGGGGATGGAGCTGATCCACAGGGCTGCCAAGCACCCATGGAGTCGGTGCCGATATCCTCGGATTCTGGACAGGCCTTAGCACTGCCTGCTTCTTTGACCTCTAGGCTCACTCCCTGGTCCTAGACTCTGGATCTGGCACATGGCTCATGGGCGCATGCAACAGGCTGCACCAGGCCTTTGTGGCCCCTACTGGAGGCCCTGTGGTCCTATCACATCCTGCCCCAGGAAAAGAGTAGCAAAGGGCTGCCGAGAGAGGCCCCATGGAAGCAGCCAACCAGAGCCCAGCAGACTCAGCTAAAAGGAGCTGCAGGTGCTAACAGGGCAGTTTCTGGTTGGGACCACAGAGGCACTCACACTCCTCTCTGGCCAAAGGAGCTCTGGGGACAACCCGAGTTTTAGTCTAGCTGCATTTGCTGAAGCTGGGAGAGAGAAGCTCTGAGAATTTTAACACCCTGAGCTATGAGGGGGGCAGGGAAGTAGCAGCAACGAATTGCAGTGAGTGGCGCACGGCTGCTGTGCAGAGTGTCCCTGGGTTGGAACCTGGGCTATTCTTTGGGCCCAGGTTCCCCCACCAGCAAAGTGGTATCCCCAGGAAGGAGACAAATTTCATTAGGAGGCCCAAGCAAAAGGCTGAAATTAAAGGGTTCAGAGCCAGGGCTGAAGACACTGGTGAGGGCAGCTAGTTTTGCTGGACTTGTTACCCCAAAAGGGTTTCATTTTGATTGCATCACATGGCTGGAGGGCTCAGCCACTAAAGACCCACCAAGTGAGGTCAACAACCTCTGAGGGGTGCCAGGAGCAGGAAAAAGGCTGTAGTACCACTTGCAGCAGCAGGTGATGCCCAAGAGGTGAGTGTGCCCTGTCAAGCCCCCCTCAAGACTCCCCAACAGCGTAAGCACACCCTCCCCAGAGCTCTGCCCTTGTGGGCACTCTGGTTTATAGTTTGACCCTTCAGGGACATGTCATAATTGAAGCAAACACCACCCAGACTTTGCAGAGGAATTTCTAAAGCCAAAACACTTTACTCATAACCACCACAAAAGATATTCAGATTGAGGTTAAATGATACAGCCGAACATAGGAACACCAGAGTTACGGACTGACCGGTCAACTGGACACCATGTGAAACCAGAAGTAACCAATCAGACAGCAGCAGAGACCAAAAAATAAAGCAAATACTGTACTGTGCCCGTATTGCATCTTAAAGGTAGGCACCTCTGGGCTGCCCGTCCCCACCCCATCCCACGCACGGGGCAGCCACTTACAGCTAAGAGGTGAAGACGCTGGGACTGCCAGCCCAAGGCTGCAGAAGCCAGCCGAGCAGGAGCAGCGCTGGGATCTGCACTGCTTTCACCCCTCATCCCCAGCCCTTGCTGGGAGGGGGATGGCCATTTTCTCACACACACACACACACACACACACACACACACACACACACACACACACACACACACACACACACACACACACACACACACACACACACAGGGAAAGAAGCTGCCGGAGCGAAGCCTGGCTTGGAGTGTCAGCTGCTGGATCTGGAGCCCGAACATAGCTTTGTTCACAGTTATGAACATTTCAGAGTTATGGACAACCTCCATTCCCAAGGCGTCCATAACACAGATTCTGCTGAAAAACACTGGTATGCCATTCCCTGCCTCAGTTTCCTGACCACCCCCGAGTGTTCTTTGGGATTAGGATCAGTGTTCTTTCAGGGCTCCAGGATCCCTCTCCTGGGCCTCCATCCTCCAGCTCAGGCTTCTCCTCCCCTCTCACTCCTGCCCCAAGCTCCCTTCACCCTCTTGCTGGAGAAGCATACCCCCTTCATCTCTGTCCTTGAATTCTTCAGCCCTTGTGGTTTTTAAGAGACCTGCATAAACACCTCTGTCTTTGTCGGCCAGGGATTTTCCCACTGTCCTCTCTGTAGGCCATTTGGAAAGGACTGTTTTTACCTACCTGTTGTTCTGTGAGGGCAAGATCTATTTAGTTGTCCAGGGTCCTTTATGACCATTCAGAGGCAGACACCAAGGTGCTGCTCCCGCCTCTCCTTAGCACAAGGGTGTGCTACATGGATACAGAAAGCGCATCATATCAGACAGAATTCATATCCCCCTTGTCATCCCACCAGCAGAGACATGTGTAACCCATTGCCACAGATCCATCAACTCCCACTGCCAGCCACATGACCCAGAAGGCTCTGAGGAGAATCCAAACCTCTGGATCCCTGAGTATTTCAGCTTTCCTAGGTCCCAGCAGGTTCCAGCTGAATTTCTTCCCTTGGCCACTCTGGGAAGTTTCCTGAGCACTGACTGCAGTTGCTATCCCATCACATAAATGGAGCCCTCCCCCAGCAACCTGTCTAGGCCCCCAGAACCAGTGCTGACCTCCAAGATACTGCAGTAGCTTAAACACACCTTAGCAGGGGCTTGGGTGACCAGGCAGCCTAGTGGTGAGATCGCCTGGCTCTCAGCCTCTTCCTGGCTGAGTGGCCTCTGCCTTTAAGGCTGGGGAACCCGGGGCCTCCCTCTCTGCCAGGTTCCAGCCAGGGCCCTGTGTATGTCAACCCTTGAACAGGGGGGTTGGTGTCCCTCCCAGCAGGGAGTCAGAACCCACTGCTCTGGGCTGCTTTCTACCAGTCCATTCAGTTTGGGACATGGCCCCTCTAGTCCATCTACCGGGCAGCTCACTTCCCCCAGGATTCCCTCCAGGGTCCACACTGCACCTGGCTGCAGCCCCAGGCTCCTTCAGTGGGGCAGCTGCAAGCTGCAGAGGGCAAGCCCCCAATGGGGTTCACTCCATCAGTTACCTCCTGTACTGGGGGTTCCTCCTCAGTCTCCCCTGGCTGGGAAACCAGAGCTTACTCCCAGGTGGGTGCTCTTGTGGGCAGGCCACTGCTCTATCTCTTCAGACAGGCAGCTAGCTCGTGTCTCTTTGCTCATCAGCCCTGCACCCAGTCCAGCTCCCTTTTTTTATCCCCTTTCCAGGCCTGGCATTGGCTGCAGGGATAGGTCTTATGACATGACTTATGAGGAGAGGCTGAGGGAGCTGGGATTGTTTAGTCTGCAGAAGAGAAGAATGAGGGGGGATTTGATAGCTGCTTTCAACTACCTGAAAGGGGGTTTCAAAGAGGATGGCTCTAGACTGTTCTCAATGGTAGCAGATGACAGAACGAGGAGTAATGGCCTCAAGTTGCAATGGGGGAGGTTTAGATTGGATATTAGGAAAAACTTTTTCACTAAGAGGGTGGTGAAACACTGGAATGCGTTACCTAGGGAGGTGGTAGAATCTCCTTCCTTAGAGGTTTTTAAGGTCAGGCTTGACAAAGCCCTGGCTAGGATGATTTAACTGGGACTTGGTCCTGCTTTGAGCAGGGGGTTGGACTAGATGACCTTCTGGGGTCCCTTCCAACCCTGATAGTCTATGATTCTATGATAGCAAGGCGGGGCTAGCTGGGCCCAAAGTCTTACCTTAACCCCTGCTAGGCTGGCTGGCAGTTTCTCTGCTTCATCACAACACCCTCTCCCAGAATCCCACCAAAGATGTGAGCTTCCTAGATTACAGTTTAATCATCTCAGGAGACACGTGGTAGATGTGACGCATATAAAACAGACAGACACTTCGCACAGAGTCTCACACTTTATTCTCTCTTTGCTTAATCACACAAGAAATACACAGACTCCTACCAGAATAATAAACCCTACCTGCATTTCCCTTCACTCCAGCTTACTCTGCTTTGAGGGAATGGTATCTGAGAGGAATAGCTCAGTGGTCTGTGCATTGGCCTGCTAAACCCAGGGTTGTGAGTTCAATCCCTGAGGGGGCCATTGAGGGATCTGGGGTTAAATAAATTGGGGATTTGAGCAGGGTTGGACTAGATTACTTCCTGAGATCCCTTCCAACCCTGATATTCTATGATCTGTGTGGAGGGGAAGGTTGTAAATACAGGAGTTACAGACAGCATGGGGGAGCCAGCAGCTGAATGATGCAGGATCTAGAGGTGAGCCTCCTGTGAGGGCTGGGACCAGTCCCTGTACCACTTTTGATACAGGTCAGCGCTGTTCCAGTTTCATTTACTAGGGAGCCTCCATTAAGAAAATGTCTGGTCCGCTTTGGAGTGCTTTACGGACAGAAGAGCTGGGAGGGAAGCATTTGTTCCCCTAGGGCTACAGAGCCTATAGAACTTACAGGTAGCTACTGTAACTGCATTAACCTGGGACCCTGTTGTCTCACTTAATGAGAGAATGGGGCTGCGCTTTTCGAAGGGTGGGTTTGTACATTTTTAACCTGACTTTTCTGGGCGTCTGGGGGGAAGGTAGTGCCCTCTAGTGACAGCCTGAGAGAACTCCAGGGAATGGATATTTTCTGTGTCGGTCCCAATCCCTGCACTACTTGGGATACTTGCTACACATTTCTCTTTCACCGGCAACCAGTGAACCAGTCACAAAACTCTTAACCCAAGGGCTGGGATACTGCTAGCTGCGAGGACCCCCGACTTAAGAACATACGAATGGCTAATGGTCTGTCTAGCCCCGTATCTTGTCTTCCCATAGTGGCCCATGCCAGTTGCAAACTTTGACTTGCTGACAAGGCTCTGCTGGTATCTCAGTCTCTTCAAACACTTCCTTCTGTTCTAGCTAGGAAGAAGCCAGGTGACACAAGCTGCATGTTTTGATCGCGCTATAGAGAGTGAGAAATCACCCGAGAGAAGATCAGAGGGGAATGGGTTTGTAGGGGTGTGCTGAAAGGTAGATAGTATGTTGGAATCTTGCATTTAAATGTGCACAAACAGCAACAAAGGGGGAGGAGGAATCTGTATAAGAACTTAATAGCTTTTGTTTTTAAAATTATTCGTAAGTATTCCAAAAACCGTTCACCATATTTGTGTGTGTCGCAGGGCTGGTACACTCTGTTCTCCTTTGGGAATGGGGGAGGGCATTATAGCCCCACAGCTCAATCCAACTGAGCACCATAAGCCTCAGGGCAATGTGGCCTAGTGGCCAGAGTAAATAAGGCAGCCCTTCCTTGTGGGGCTGCAGGACTTAGTGGCCAGAGTCAATAAGGCAGCGTTTCCTTGCAGGGCTGCCGGGCTAGTGACCAGAATCAATATAGCTGCCCTCCTCGTCAGGGCTGTGTGGCCCCATGGTCAGAGTGGCTAGGGGAGTGGGCCACTGCTTCACGGTGGGTGGCAGCTGGGTTTGGGGGACCTGGGCCCTCCCTACGCCACTGGGTTCCAACCCAGGCCCCTGGCGGTGGAGGGTTTCCCTGCCACCTGCTCAGTGGGGATCCTGCCAAAACACACTGAGCCAAGCCCCGGTTCTGTGACCAGTTCCCCATCAAGTTCCCCTGGATGACTTCCGACCCATTCCTCTATAGTTAGCCATCTCGGGGGTCCCACAGCCTCTTCTTCCTCTGTGGTGCCTGGGAGTCATAGAATCATAGAATCATAGAATCATAGAATATCAGGGTTGGAAGGGACCCCAGAAGGTCATCTAGTCCAACCCCCTGCTCAAAGCAGGACCAAGTCCCAGTTAAATCATCCTAGCCAGGGCTTTGTCAAGCCTGACCTTAAAAACCTCTAAGGAAGGAGATTCTACCACCTCCCTAGGTAACGCATTCCAGTGTTTCACCACCCTCTTAGTGAAAAAGTTTTTCCTAATATCCAATCTAAACCTCCCCCATTGCAACTTGAGACCATTACTCCTCGTTCTGTCATCTGCTACCATTGAGAACAGTCTAGAGCCATCCTCTTTGAAACCCCCTTTCAGGTAGTTGAAAGCAGCTATCAAATCCCCCCTCATTCTTCTCTTCTGCAGACTAAACAATCCCAGCTCCCTCAGCCTCTCCTCATAAGTCATGTGCTCTAGACCCCTAATCATTTTTGTTGCCCTTCGCTGTACTCTTTCCAATTTATCCACATCCTTCTTGTAGTGTGGGGCCCAAAACTGGACACAGTACTCCAGATGAGGCCTCACCAGTGTCGAATAGAGGGGAACGATCACGTCCCTCGATCTGCTCGCTATGCCCCTACTTATACATCCCAAAATGCCATTGGCCTTCTTGGCAACAAGGGCACACTGCTGACTCATATCCAGCTTCTCGTCCACTGTCACCCCTAGGTCCTTTTCCGCAGAACTGCTGCCGAGCCATTCGGTCCCTAGTCTGTAGCGGTGCATTGGATTCTTCCATCCTAAGTGCAGGACCCTGCACTTATCCTTATTGAACCTCATTAGATTTCTTTTGGCCCAATCTTCCAATTTGTCTAGGTCCTTCTGTATCCTATCCCTCCCCTCCAGCGTATCTACCACTCCTCCCAGTTTAGTATCATCCGCAAATTTGCTGAGAGTGCAATCCACACCATCCTCCAGATCATTTATGAAGATATTGAACAAAACGGGCCCCAGGACCGACCCCTGGGGCACTCCACTTGACACCGGCTGCCAACTAGACATGGAGCCATTGATCACTACCCGTTGAGCCCGACAATCTAGCCAGCTTTCTACCCACCTTATAGTGCATTCATCCAGCCCATACTTCCTTAACTTGCTGACAAGAATGCTGTGGGAGACCGTGTCAAAAGCTTTGCTAAAGTCAAGAAACAATACATCCACTGCTTTCCCTTCATCCACAGAACCAGTAATCTCATCATAAAAGGCGATTAGATTAGTCAGGCATGACCTTCCCTTGGTGAATCCATGCTGACTGTTCCTGATCACTTTCCTCTCCTCTAAGTGCTTCAGGATTGATTCTTTGAGGACCTGCTCCATGATTTTTCCAGGGACTGAGGTGAGGCTGACCGGCCTGTAGTTCCCAGGATCCTCCTTCTTCCCTTTTTTAAAGATGGGCACTACATTAGCCTTTTTCCAGTCATCCGGGACTTCCCCCGTTCGCCACGAGTTTTCAAAGATAATGGCCAAGGGCTCTGCAATCACAGCCGCCAATTCCCTCAGCACTCTCGGATGCAATTCGTCCGGCCCCATGGACTTGTGCACGTCCAGCTTTTCTAAATAGTCCCTAACCACCTCTATCTCTACAGAGGGCTGGCCATCTCTTCCCCATTTTGTGATGCCCAGCACAGCAGTCTGGGAGCTGACCTTGTTAGTGAAAACAGAGGCAAAAAAAGCATTGAGTACATTAGCTTTTTCCACATCCTCTGTCACTAGCTTGCCTCCCTCATTCAGTAAGGGGCCCACACTTTCCTTGGCTTTCTTCTTGTTGCCAACATACCTGAAGAAACCCTTCTTGTTACTCTTGACATCTCTTGCTAGCTGCAGCTCCAGGTGCGATTTGGCCCTCCTGATATCTTTCCTACATGCCCGAGCAATATTTTTATACTCTTCCCTGGTCATATGTCCAACCTTCCACTTCTTGTAAGCTTCTTTTTTATGTTTAAGATCCGCTAGGATTTCACCATTAAGCCAAGCTGGTCGCCTGCCATATTTACTATTCTTTCGACTCATCGGGATGGTTTGTCCCTGTAACCTCAACAGGGATTCCTTGAAATACAGCCAGCTCTCCTGGACTCCCTTCCCTTTCATGTTAGTCCCCCAGGGGATCCTGGCCATCTGTTCCCTGAGGGAGTCAAAGTCTGCTTTCCTGAAGTCCAGGGTCCGTATCCTGCTGCTTACCTTTCTTCCCTGCGTCAGGATCCTGAACTCAACCAACTCATGGTCACTGCCTCCCAGATTCCCATCCACTTTTGCTTCCCCCACTAATTCTACCCGGTTTGTGAGCAGCAGGTCAAGGAAAGCGCTCCCCCTAGTTGGCTCCCCTAGCACTTGCACCAGGATTGGTGCAACACAGTCTGGTCAACACAGTCTGGCTGGCCTCTGCATCTTGGAGTATCAGCGCTCCCCCCGTGGGAACCAGCAGCACGCCTCCATTCCATTCAGCGGTCCGCCCAGACTGAGCTGAGTTGCTCCCTTTTATATCCGGGTTCCAGTTGGATCCGGGGGAGCTTTGTCTCCTTGCCCCACAGAGCGTGATTAACCCCTGCTGAGCCAGTGCAGGGCTGGTACACCTTGTCACAGTGTGCGTTAAATGTTTCTTTACTAAGGAATTGTCCGATTCTTTGTCTTTGAAGTGGACTGGGAACTGTTAACAGCTATGTTCCCCGTTTTACATACCCCGGCCCTGAGGTTTAACTCTGTGTAATGCTTTGGGAAAAGACGGAATTGTGGCCTGTGTTGAGGTGAAGAGGAGGAAAAAGGGGGGTGTAATGGAGTTATACGTGTTACCTCTGCACCCCTTCCCCAATTACATGCATTCACACTGGCATAGCGTGTTCTCCTGTGGGAAGGGGCATAAGCTGTTCTTACACTGGCCTTATACTGCATCAACACTAGAGGTTGGACCATGTGACAGAGGGACCAGGGGCTTTGTGGGGTGTTATAAGTTAGGGGAGGTTTTTTCCTTCCTTGCTTTTATGACATCTCTGTGGTTTTTAAAACACTTAACGTTGCATGTGAGTAAGTGAATGTGACAGGAATGGAGTAGAGACATTATCAGTCTGGGGAAGGGGGGTTCCCTCCCTTCTGCTTTATGTCTGTTCATGCTGCACCGTTCCCCTGTTCTGGTTCCATTTTCACTTTCACCGGGAATTAAGAAGGTTCCAGCCACTCGGGGTGCTGACACCTGGAAACTAGTTGGGGTTGCCGTGACAACCATTAGCCAAGAAAAGCAGGACCTCATTGCCCCAGCTTGATCCTCAAAAACCAGCAGAGGCTGGGTGAGAAAAGCAGAGTCTGGGCCAATCAGCACAGGGAGAAAGCCAGGTACAGAACAGCTTTCCTGAGTTGGCAGGAGGGGAGTGGCTCTGGATGAGCAGGTGTGTGGGAAGCCGCATGGTGATCCTCAGAGTGGCAAGTTGCGTGCAGTACAATGGAACTGATAGGAAGGGAACTGACGTTCCAGAAGCTCAGGCCGTCTGAATCTGGGTGCTGGGATGGTTAAACGTCATGCACTGAGTGTGAACCTGGAATGATTATATATTGAAAACCAGAGCTTTGAAACCTGCATTTTTCGTGGGCTTTTTTCATGCAAGGAGCATGTCCTTTCCCCATTTGAGGAAGGACAAATTAAAATTTGGATTTAGCCTTCACAAAAGCACCTGTGAGGGTTTCATTAGAGCTAGACCCTCTGCTTGAGAGGTCCCTCTGACATATGAATTTAACTATTTATGGTAATAACAACCCTACCCAACATAGCTAAATTAGCACAAAAACTGTGAGTAGAACAGGCCTGAACCTGGGTGTCTGATCTTGACATGGCAGTAGTAACAGCAGTGTGAATCCCCAGTTCTGGGTTTCAAATGGTCAAGGCCAGCTGTGGGGAAAAATTAACTCACTTCTGGAGAGTGGAAGCTGGCACCTTACAGCAAATATTACAGCACCTTGCTGGGAACATAGGGTTTGGCTCATTTAAACAGACCCACGGCCCATGCTGTTGGATATTCCCCAGTCTCTGATGGGGATCTAGGCCAGATGCTTTAGAGGAAACTGAGCTCCCTCGTGCACCCAGCTGAGCAACTGTGATCCCTCATTCAAAGGAGAATCAGATAGCTCCTGGTTCATTAAAATCCTGCTTTTCAAGACTTTTCCACTTATTCCCCACTTTGTAAAGCAGCGAGGGCATATTACATCTCTGATGATGCTGTTTGTAATTCTAGATTTGTTAAAATCTGCATTGAGATGGAGGCACAGTTGAGAGTACATATAAGTATCCTAAAGGTTAAATAAAAAACCATTACAGGTGTCATAAATATAAAGGGAAGGGTAAACACCTTAAAAATCCCTCCTGGCCAGAGGAAAAACCCTTTCACCTGTAAAGGGTTAAGAAGCTAGGATAACCTCGCTGATACTTGACCAAAATGACCAATGAGGAGACAAGATGCTTTCAAAAGCTGGGGGGAGGGAGAAACAAAGCCTTTCTCTCTGTGTCTGTGTGATGCTTTTTGCCGGGGACAGAACAGGAATAGAGTCTTAGAACTTAGTAAGTAATCTAGCTTGATATGCGTTAGATTATGATTCCTTTAAATGGCTGAGAAAAATAAGATGTGCTGAATGGAACGGATATTCCTGTTTTTGTGTCTTTTTGTAACTTAAGGTTTTGCCTAGAGGGATTCTCTATGTTTTAAATCTAATTACCCTGTAAGTTATTTACCATCCTGATTTTACAGAGGTGATTCTTTTTACTTTTTCTTCTGTTAAAATTCTTCTTTTAAGAAATGGAATGCTTTTTCATTGTTCTTAAAATCCAAGGGTTTGGGTCTGTGGTCACCTATGCAAATTGGTGAGGATTTTTATCAAACCTTCCTCAGGAAAGGGGGGGTGTAACGTTTGGGAGGATTTCGGGGGGAAAGACGTTTCCAAACGGACTCGTTCCCAGTAACCAGTGTTAGACATTTGGTGGTGGCAGCGAAAGTCCAAGGGCAAAAGGTAAAATAGTTTGTACCTTGGGGAAGTTTTAACCTAAGCTGGTAAAAGTAAGCTTAGGAGGTTTTCATGCAGGTCCCCGCACCTGTACCCGAGAGTTCAGAGTGGGGAAGGAACCTTGACAACAGGAATGTTGGAATTATCCCAAAGCAAGCATTACACACCACGGAAATTCAGAATGGAAGTTTCACTTGAAAGAAATCCAAATACTTTAAAATCTACAAATGCAGGGAAAGAAGCTTAATTCTTTCCATGCAATAATGATACAATTGTGATTAAGGTATTTTAGTGTGTGTCATCGCTCCTAGATGAAACTGATTTGTAAAGGAACATAAGTTTGAGCAGTCATTACTGTAGACAGCAGCTCCTGTCTCTCCTCAAGACATGAGCAGGGAGACTTGGGCTTGTACTGAACTTTGTGTTGGTAACTCCTTGGCAGGGGTGAGACTGACATTATGCTCATTCTTGAAAATTCACGACCGCTCCAAAGCCATGATGTCGAATGGGTTTTGTTTGGGTTTTTTTCTTTTTCTCCCTAGTCGCCTGTCCAGAGACTGTGAAGTATTTTCTTCCTTCCAGCCCAGAGAGACAGAAAATCTGACTGGTGCTCTTCAGGGAACCTGTTTGGGATTTTGTTGTTTGCCTGTACGCAGCAGGGAAACGTTAATTGTAACTACAGGAAAAAACACACAACTGTTTTTTCATCTAAAAACCTTTGGTTCATCCCTACTGTCCACCACCAGAGGGCACTAGTCACCTCTCGGTCAACAGCAAATCCAAAGCCCTTGGAGGGAATCCCATAGACTTCAGGGGGCTGTTCCTAGAGCTTGGGAGTCACATCACATCCTTGCAAGCTCTTAGTTGGCGGCATTTGCTGTGCTGAGTTCACGGGCCGGCTCCCATTGGTTTGTAAAGATGCCAGGTCACAGTCTGCTCCTATGACAGGTTTCAGAGTAGCAGCCGTGTTAGTCTGTATTCGCAAAAAGAAAAGGAGTACTTGTGGCACCTTAGAGACTAACAAATTTATTAAAGCATAAGCTTTCGTGAGCTACAGCTCACTTCATCGGATGCAGTCTGCTCCTAGTTACACCTGAGCAACTCTGCACTGACGTAATTATGGAGGTTTTGGCCGGTGGATTGTACCTGGCTTTTCTGAAAGAGAAAATCTGAGTCACCAGCTCCCTGCTTTAATCCCTGATTGATGTTTTCTGCGGATCCATTTGCTCAGGCCCCTGTCAGGCCTGTGCTTTAAAGAGGCCCAATCAAGCTATGTAGACCCAGGAGTTCCGTTTTGTAAAATAAATTACTAACTGGCTGGTCCCCTCTTTTTCTTTTAAAGAAGACCGGCTTTGGAAACCCAAACATGACGGCATTAGTGCACGGTAACCAGGCAGTGAGAGCACCAACAAAGTGAAACAAGGTAACTATCAGCTCTGGCCCAGCTCCTGCAGCTGCAGTCCAGGGAGTGGACTTTTGCCCCTCTGCCGAGCCACACTGGAGTGCCACAGTACAAGGGTCGTCCTGTGTGCTTGGGGCCACCGTTTTTCATATTTTACTTTCACATTTATTTTGATTTGGAGAGAAAATCTCCTTCCTTTGTGCTGAGTGCTTTCATAGTAACCAAAACAGCCTATGCCAAATGCAGTAACTACAAAAGTTTTTTTTCTCCTGCTGATAATAGCTCATCTTAACTAATTAGTCTCTCAAAGGTTGTATGTAACTTCCAACTTATCTGTATGTATATATATATCTGCTTACTATATGTTCCATTCTATGCATCCAATGAAGTGAACTGTAGCCCATGAAAGCTTACGCTCAAATAAATTTGTTAGTCTCTAAAGTGCCACAAGTCCTCCTGTTCTTTTTACAATTATATCATGGATCAGGCCCCCCAAATGTCTGAAGAGAATCGGCTTCAATACAGGAACAGTTGGGAGGAGGCCTCTGACTGCACACCCCGAGTTGTTACCTACCACCCCACACTGGAACCCCTATGGGGTATCATCAAACAATTACAACCCATGCTTGATGGGGCCCCCATCCTGAAAGAAATCTTTCCTGAACCCTCTCCTCTGGCCTTCAAACAACCCCACAACTTTGCCAAACTCATCAGAAGCAAGCTCCCCACAGACCAGGACCCACCAACTCAAAACGGCACCAGACCCTGCCAGAACAACAGATGCAAAACCTGCAGACATATCTCCACTGCTACAATGATCAACACCACACACAACACACCTTTCAAGATCCCTGGGTGTCAGTGACCGAGTTGTTAGCTGTCTGGCCTAGTAGTTGGAGCAAGAGTCTGGCCTACCAGTTAGATCTGAATCCAGATGGGCAGGTTCAGGAGCGAAGTCAAGGCTTGTAGCCTAGCCTGGAGTCAGAGACCAAAGCCTCAGCTGGAGTCGCAGTCAGGAGGGGGAGCCGAGGGTCTGAGCTGGGAGTCAGAGGGCAAGAAGGAGCTGGAGCAGGAGCAAGCGCAGCTGCGGGCTAAGAATGCATTGGGCAGCCACTTAAGAATCAACCTGGAGACTCCTGCAGCCAGCGGGGTGGTCCAGCTTCTATTGGACCAGCTGTGCTCATTGGGTGCCAGGAGACTGGTTCTGCTGCAAGCTGGCCCCTGACAGTATCCTCCCGGCACGGGCAACTGTGAGGGGCCACAGAACATGGTTTCAGGGGTTATTTCTGAATGAAGGCACCTCTGAGTTCTAGAGCATGGATGTTTTCTATCGGCTCCCACAATTGCTCTTCCAGTCCATAGCCCTCCCAGTCTACCAGATAAGAAAGTTGGCCTTGAACTCGCTTAGAGTCTAGAATTTCCATGACCGTATATTCCTTTTGGTCCTGGACAACTAAGGAAGGTTGTGTTGAAGCACAGCATCTGGGAAAGGGATTCTCCACATAAGGTTTCAGACACGTGGAAAATGAGGTGGACCTTCAAGGATTCTGGCAACTGGAGCCTAAATGCTACAGGGTTAATTTGTTCCGCAATCTTAAATAGGCCTAGGCATTCATAGTCCAATTTAGCTGAAGGACGGGTGGATATTAGGTGTTCTGAGGATAACCAGACCTTCTCTTCTACAGCTAGCGTTGGTGGGACTTGGCATTTTCAGTTGCCATGATGTTTGTGTGTCTCCTTGGAGGCTTCGACGTGCTTGGTAAGCTCTTGGGGAAAGTGAGCAACTACGTCTGCTGTGGCAGGGACTTGGGAGTCTGGAGGTGCAGCCAAATGAAGTTGAGGGTGGAAACCATAGGTTGCATAGAATGGGCTGTGTCAGCAGATGCATGGGTGGAGGAGTTGTATGCAAACTCTGCATGTGGCAGGAGGATCACCCAGTCAGCTTGGCGATAAGTGAGAAAGCCATGGAGGTATTGCTCGAGGATCTGGATTGCTTATTCTGCCTGCCCGTTGGTCTGCGGGCAATAGGCCAAGGAGGTAAGTGATTCCATTCCTAGAACTTTGCAAAGTTCACGCCAAAACCAGGAAGTGAATTGTGAACCTCGATCTGAGACTGCTCCGGCTGGCAGCCCATGGAGCTGAAAAACACAATCTAGAAAAAGGCAAGTCACTCCCTGAGCAGTGGGAGGGAAATCAAGTGGGCCATCGTAGTGAGGAGATCCATGGTGAGAAGGATGCTGGTGCGACCCTGGGAGTGGAACAACAAGTGGAAGTCCAAGGATACCAAGGGTCAGAGGCAAGAAGGAGTAGGCAAAGGCTGGTGAAGACCGAGTGGCCTGACATATGGGCACCTGTGCTGACAGCATAGATCTTGTGAATTAATATACCTCTCAACCTGGGCCACTGGAAATTCTGCAACACTAGGCCTTGGTTTATTTTTTCTGAGTCCCTGCCTGTGTTCTCTCTAAAACAACCCCTCCCCTTCTCCCCCAGAGATTCCAGTTTTACAGGCTCATCTAAGGACTTCCAGATCCTTAATTTAATCACCAGCCCTTTCCTATCTTAGGTTTCAGAGTAGCAGCCGTGTTAGTCTGTATTCGCAAAAAGAAAAGGAGTACTTGTGGCACCTTAGAGACTAACAAATTTATTTGAGCATAAGCTTTCGTGAGCTGCATCCGATGAAGTGAGCTGTAGCTCACGAAAGCTTATGCTCAAATAAATTTGTTAGTCTCTACGGTGCCACAAGTCCTCCTTTTCTTTTTTCCTATCCTAATCACCCTGCCTCTGTTTGTAAACAAAACACTGACTCCCTGCCCCAGGGGTACCTCTCCTCTGCAGAACTTAGTGCTGTAGTTAAGAACTCCACCTTGGAGCTCCACTGACAGGAGCTCACACAAATCCTGTATGAAACTGGGTGGGGGGAGGCTCCAGCCCCCCCCTGCCCTCCCTAAATGGTGCCCCTGGGTCCTGCAGCAGAGCTACTAAATAAGCTAAGTAGTCATCATGGAATGAGAGGCAAAGTATTGTCTTGGATCAAAAACTGTCTGGAAGACAGAAGCAGAGTAGGGTCAGTTTTAGCCTTGGCCCAGGATAAACAGTGGGGCTCTGTACTCGGTCCTGGGTTCAACATATTTATGATCTGAAAAGGAGGGTGAGTGGTGAGATAGCAACACTTGCAAATGACACCGTGAGTTCGCTTAGTCAGAACCAGGCAGGACTGCATTATATTCACCTAGGATGGTCTCTGGGCCACCAGCTGGTGAATGAAGGTCAGTGTTGATAAATGCAAAGTGATGCACATGGGACGGAAACATTTAACCTACCCAGACAGCTTCTAGGGCTCTGCCCAGACTGTATCAACTCAAGCAAGGGAGCTGGCGGCATTGGGACTGCTCAATGGAGACCTTTGCTCAATGCACAGCTGCAGTCAGAAAAGCAAACAAGAAGCTGGGTTGCGTAAGGAAGGGGATGGATGATAACCCAGAGAACATCATAATGTCTGCATCTAAATCAAACATTCAGCCTCGCCTGGATACAGGGTGCAGGTCCCTGCAGCCCAAAGGCTATCGCAGAACTGGAGGGGGGTCAGAGAAGAGCAACAAGAATGAGTGTGGCCTGGAAGAGAGGATAGGGGTGCTGCTGGCCTGTTTGCCCGGCTCAGAAAGGACTAATTGTCACGGGTGCAAAGGCTTGGGGCTCTGGACACCTCTGAATCAAACCCAGGCAGCACCATCTGCAGTGTGACACGCCGCAGGGTGGATTCTCACTAGGGCAAGCCCCCTTGGCTTCAGCACCTACTGAGACTGACCTCGGAGCATTCACCCCCTTGTTTCATGCTCCCTGCAATGAATCTACCTGAATAGGACACCTGAGGGAAGCCTCACATGCCCCCAAAGGGGAGTCATGCACCCCAACTTCGCAGTCAGCAGTGACTCCCAGCCAGCAGCACTGTAGAACAGAGGGTTTATTAATGGTCTGGAACACAGTGCAGGAAAGTTCTTTGTTAGCACAGAACCCAGAAAGTTACAGCTCAGTCCATCTTCATCAGACCCTGAGCCCAGAGCCCAGGGTCTCCCCCCAAGATCCCAAACTGGAGAGTGTCCTGCTTCCAACAGTCCAACCTCAGTCATGCCCAGCTGCCCCTCCTCTATCCTTTGTTGAGTTTCCCACCAGGCAAAACTGTTCACCTGGCCTCCACCTCTCTTCCTTTGTTCTCCAACTAGTCATAACCCACTGGCTTCTTGCAGAAGGTGGCCCCCTGGCCATCAGTTGCTAAGTTACAAACTATCCGCCCATTATCTGGGTCCAGGCAGCTAGATGGCAGTCACACCTGATCTTCTAGAAAAAAGAAAAGGAGTACTTGTGGCACCTTAGAGACTAACAAATTTATTAGAGCATAAGCTTTCGTGAGCTACAGCTCACTTCATCGGATGCATTGGCATCTCTGCAGAGATGTAACACCCTTGTCCCACCACGGGTGAATCATGCAACACATAGGGGAAACCGAGGCACAAAGAAAATTCCCCACTTTGTCACATTAACACCACACCCAAGGCTCTTTCAGGCCCTTCCCTCTGGGCACAGGTTATGAATTCAAACAAAAACTCGCAAAGTGATACAACATAAAGTCATTCTGGGCCCAGCTCAACACAGGCTGCAGGGGCTCAGTGGTCTTTCACACTGTATCTCTTTCCCAGCCCAGACACAGCAACCAGCCCCCCTTCCCCATTGAGCCACTGGCTGGCTTTGATAATTACTAGATCTCTTCCCAGATGGGTCTGCAAATCAAACAGGGCGGGCTGGCCCCAGGCCCACAGGGACAGACCACCCTGTTACAGAGAGACCAAAAAGAAAGGAAAGGAGACAAGAGGGGATATGATAAAAGGATACAAAATTACACCCCAAAATACAACTGTTGTACATTGGGCTAAACCTTGTAATGAGTCAGCTGTGGCTATTGCCTTCCATTCATGAATAAATGTAAAGATGCCATTGTAATCAGGTGGCTATCACCCAAAATCACAGGCACAAGAAAACGTTGAGTCAAAGCTGAATCCTGGGGTTTTAAAAGACAGGGGCTGGAGCTGTAACTGGGGGAACAGTTTGTGTGTGAGAGAGCGTTTGAGGTGGAGTTCCAGGATAACCTGGAGGCTTGGAGCTCTAAGCAAAGAAGTTTATTTAGTCTGCGGAAGAGAAGGAGGGGAGATTTGATAGCTGCTTTCAACTACCTGAAAGGGGTTTCCAAAGAGGATGAATCTAGACTATTCTCAGTGGTGGCAGATGACAGAACAAGGAGCAATGGTCTCAAGTTGCAGTGGGGGAGGGTTAGGTTGGATATTAGGGAAAACTGTTTCACTAGGAGGGTGGTGAAGCACTGGAATGCGTTACCTAGGGAGGTGGTGGAAGCTCCTTCCTTTTTTGGTTTTTAGGCCTGGCTTGACAAAGCCCTGGCTGGGATGATTTAGTTGGGGATTGGCCCTGCTTTGAGCAGGGGGTTGGTCTAGATGACTCCTGAGGTCCCCTCCAACCCTGATATTCTATGATTCTATGATAAGCTCTCCCTGGGGTTTGGGTCCTCCTGCATTCAGAGAAGCAGGACTTGGTACGGTCTTTGCAAATAAGCAAGATTCCATCAAAGAAAATACCAAACTTTGGCTGGCTGCTCACCTCGGAAAGGGGTAATCCTGCTTTAAAAGAACATTATTAAGACTGCAAAGTCAAGCACACAAAAGTTAGGAACTGCCAGAAACAAGGTTACCCAGGCAACCTTCATTCAGCCTCCTTGTGCACAGGTAGTATGAGCTAACCTTTAATGACAGGTTCACATGCTATTTTCCCACAGGACCCTGCCTCAGTCAAGGAATGGCTAGTTGCTCAATATTTCTTTCTGTCCTCATTCCACGTGTAGGCCTAGGTCTTGGTCTTATTTACCACACTGCACTGAATACATCCAGCCCTGCACTGAATACAGTTGTCCGGTTCCTCCGGGGTGTTTCTGTGACACCCTCACCGCAGTATCTGAGCACTTCACACCCGGTAATGAATCTATCTTCACAACACTCCTGTGGGGCACGGTGGTACCATCCCCATTTTACAGATGGGGGAATTGAGGCACACAGAGATCAAAGCTGAAATTGTCAGGCGTCCCCTAATTTTGGGTGCCCAGCTTGAGGAACCAAGGCCCTGATGTGATTTTCCAGAGTACTTCGCATTTTTAGGCACATGATTCTAGCAGCCAATGCACTCTATGGCCAGCAGAATCGCTGAGGCTGTAGAGGGGACAGCTGGGCTGCAGTTGATGGAGATGTTGAAAAATTATTTCTTTAAAAACCAAAGGAATTCAATGCCCCAAAACACTGTTAATACAGAGTGCCGTTTGCCCAGCGCTGCCCCGTGCCCATCCAGCCTGCAGAGAGTGGCTAAACTTAGCCCTCTGTAAATGGGGAAATACAAAGTTATGGTGCATGCCACCCCAGCGACACCATGAGCCCGGCTGTAGCACAAGCTGTTTGTGGCACTGGGGCATGGTACTGTCACCACAGGTCACAGACAGAAAGGACTCCCCGTCTTGCTGTAGCGGGCAGCAGGAGATCGACAGCCATTTGCTGAGGCGTGAGGAGTTAAGGGAATTCCCAAACTGCTTTTCAGGAGAGGACAGAGAGGGGTTTTGCAGAATCCACACTGAAACCGGATGAACCTGTCACTCCTTCACAGCGCTATTCCTGGGCGTAAGAAGCCAGGAGCAGCGGAAGCACCCTAAAAGTAGGGGGGGCCACAGGTGCCTGAACTGTGGCCCCACCTCCACCCTGCCCCTAAAACCCCACCCCACCTCACCCCCTCCCCTGAGTCCCCCCCTCTTGCCACCGCTTCCCCCCAAGACCCCGTCCCCACTCATTTCTCTCCGCCCCTCCGCCCGTCACTCATCCTTATGGCTGGTAAAAAGTGGGAGGGCCGTGGCCCCCAGCCACCCTGTTCCAGCGCCCCTGTAAGAAACAGCAACAAATCGCCAACAAAGAGAGTTCCTCTGTAGCCAGAAGATACCTGGGAAGTCTCCCACGCGTGTGCACACATGCAGGTAGTGAGATCTACCGACAAGCCCTCTCCATTCAGCCAGGCAGGAGGATGTGCAAATAATGGTGGTGCTGAGAGGCCTAATGAAGAGAAAAGAAAGAAAATTGACTAACAAAGCAGCCTTCCCCAGCCCAGAACAAAGGAGGAACCGGAAGGAGAGAGATGTGCACATCCAGAGCCACACGCCGTCTGGTACACCCTCACCAACCCAGAGAGCAGCCACACAAAGGCAAACCCTGACACGCACACACCCCCTGGAGACAGATGCATCACGCTGACGTAACAGGGCATGTTCACTTGACTAAAATAACCTTCAGCGGGTGCCATCTGGCCTACCGCAGTCCCTTCGTAACGTAGATCTGAGGAACAGGAAAATCTCTGTGTAGGTTACTGCTGCACATTGATTGCATCATCTTTAGTGCTGTGCATTACCGTCCCTGCGGTGGGGGCAAAGGCTGATCAGAATTGGGCTTTACTCCCGAGAGTCAAATTATCGGTTGTTCCAGCTGCCACCCTGGAGCCCCAAAGCAAACGCCTAGCGAGGGTTCGATGTGCAGCGGGTTCTGGGCATTCAGTGAGGCTTGCAGAAACTCAGCTACAGGAGAAGCCGACTGTGCCAGCCGAACCCACTCAGCTAATGTGACAGCAGCTCCTGCGAGGGGCTGGGCTGGGTGCCAGCCAGGGCGAGATGCAGCAAATGGCAGCTCCAGGGGAAAGCCGGGGGCAGCAGCTGCACGGCAGACAGCAAGAGGAGGAACTGGCTGGGTGCACCCGGCCGCACATCAGCTAATTCAGGGGCTGCGTGCACTGACTGGCCCTGGCTTAGTGCTGAGTCAATATCTGTCCTCAGCCCAGACACAGCATGGGCAGGAACCAGGGTTTACAGGCCTGCAGAGCCTCAGCTTCCCTGCGCGTCTCATCCTCCTTCCCTGGAGCACCTTCGCGCTTGGGGAGCTAGCTAACCTTCAGCTGGATGTCAGCCCATGGCTGGCTAATTGCCTGAGGATTTGGATCATGCAGCCTGGGGACATCAGGCCAGGAGGAGGGAGATTTCAAGATGCTCGGTGGCAGGGCTGGGTCGGGAATCTGGCCTGCATGCCAACTTCATCTCCTAGCGGGGCCCTGTCAACTCCCTGGGCTGTGGCCTCCATCTTGAGCCAAGAAGCAATAGGGGGCTGGCAGCCCCTATTAGCAGCAGATACTGAGAGTAGGGAGAATCTGTCTAGTTGCCTGTCACCATGGTATCTGGGCACCTTCTGGCACAGAGTCCTCAGTGGATTCTATCTGACCTATTTGTAGAGTATCTCGCACCATGGTATCTAGGCATCAAATACAGCACCCCAGTGAGATGAACGGGTGGGAAGGCGGCAGGGAGGCGTTCATGTCTCATGGAGCCATTGCTTCAGTCTGTCTGCAGGGCCAAGGCCTTCACCCCAAGGCCTGTCCCAGCATAGTTATGGGCTGGGGGTTGCGTGGTGGATAATCCGCTGAATGTGAGCTCCCACTGTGACGCTGTGGCCAAAAGAGCTAATGCAATCCCGGGATGCATCAACAGGGGAATCTCGAGTAAGAACAGAGAGGTTATTTTACCTCTGTAATTGGCACTGGTGCGACCGGAATCCTGGAATCCTGTGTCCAGTTCTGGTGCCCACAATTCAAGATGGACGTAGATACGTTAGAGAGGGATCAGAGAAGAGCCAGGAGAGTGATTAAAGGACGGGAAAACAAACTTGATAGTGATGGACTCAAAGAACTCAATCTATTTAGCTTAACAAAGAGAAGGTTAAAAGGTGACTTGCCCACAGTCTATAAATACATAAAAAGTTGTAACAAGGAGAAGGGAGAAAAAATGTTCTTCTTCACCTCTGAAGCCAGGACAAGAAGCAACCGGCTTAAATTGCAGCAAGGGTGGTTTAGGTTGGACATTAGGATAAACTTCCTAACTGTCTGGGCGGCTAAGCACCGGAATAAATTGCCTAGTGATACCAGTCAGCTCTGTGTTTTTGGGGAACCAGGGCGCAGTATCCAGCCTGTCTGACTCATGAAAGACATCCCCACACACACCACCACCACCAGTCTCTTCTTAAACCAAAACCCATCAGAGAAAAAACGTGCAGACAGCAGTGAAGGGCGTTGGGAGACACACCTAGACCCCTCCTGATAAGGGTGACAAGATTAAGACATCTCTATTAGCATACAGAATGGAGAACAGAGGCCACTCTCCTAGCCTCATCTGCATGAAAGATGGGACAAGGAGACTTCTCAATTTGCATACAGAATGGAGAACAGAGAACCGCACTGAACTCTGGGATGAGAAAAGCAAGGAAGCACGGCATCATGGGAATCTCTGCTCCAGATGTTAATGAACCTATGCCTGCACCCACCCTGCTCAGCAATTATCAGACCAATTCTAGTAATGAATCCTTGATTGATGTCCAAAATACTGAAGCAGCCCAGTTGCACTGTGAGCTTCCTGGAAGAAAACACCACTCATAGCCAAGAATGATCAGCTCCTATTGTCTAGCCTAAAGAAAACCCTTAAGTCATCAGTTTACCCATAAACAAATCTAGTGTTCTTCCTTGAACCATTGTATTTTCTCTACAAAAATCCCTACCTATGCCCAAGTAAGGGTTCTGATGCTTTGATCCAAACTATGCATCAGTTCCATTGGGACTCCATCTCCTGACTGATTATGCTGTGGTCTCTGCCCGTCTCCTGCCCTCAGGACGCTGAGCTACCATCATCACCTGGGAACCCCGACCAGTTCAAGCTTCCTGGAGTGGATGAGATCCCCTTCTTTCTCTCTCTCTCTCTGTTTTCCTTTCTACCTCAGGTATTAACCTTTAATAACGTAACTGTTATGTTGGTTTAGCCCTCCTCGTGTAGTTATCACTATTATTCAATAAATAATTTTTATGGTTAAGCTGGTTGCTTCTCTCTCTCTCTCTGCACTTTACTCTTTTGCGTTTTTAGCTTCCCCCATTTTCTCTGCAGCAACGCTTCTTTTACCTAAGCTAAAGATCCCTGCAGAGTAACCCCAATAAATGAGCATACCCCAAAGTAATGGCATATCTGGTAAGGTTGCGAAATCTCCGTCACTGGAGATTTTTAAGAGCAGGTTAGACAAACACCTGTCAGGGATGGTCTAGATAATACTTAGCCCTGCCATGAGTGCAAGGGACTGAACTAGATGACCACTCAAGGTCCCTGCCAGTCTTGTGATTGTATGATTCTAAGTATCCACAAATATTTAATAACAGGCTCTTCAGTCTAGCAGAGAAAGGTCTTACACGGTCCAATGGCTGGAAGGTGAAACTAGACAAATTCAGACTGGAAATAAGACATACGTTTTTAACAGTGAGAGTATTTAACCATTGGAATAATTTATCAAGGGCCGTGGTGGATTCTCCATCACTGATAATTTTTCAATGAAGGCTGGATGTCTTTCTAAAAATTCTGCTCTAGGAATTATTGTGGGGCAGGTCTCTGGCCTGTGACAGCCAGGAGGTCAGACTAGATGATCACAATGGTCACTTCTGGGCTTGGAATCCATGAAACTCTGAGCTACACACCTAAAACATAGACTGACCTAGCTTCGTCACTCAGGGCTGTTGAAAACCTGTACACCCTCTGCACCAGAGTTAGGTTGACCTAACCCCTGGTGTAGTTGTGGCCAGGTTGATAAAAGGCTTCGTCTGTCAACCTAGCTGCCGCCTCCCAGAGAAGAGGATAAACTATAGCGAAGGGACAACCCCTTCTGCTGATGTAAGAAGCATCTACATTGTGCCACTGTAACTGCAGCAGTGGAGACATGCCCTATGGTGCCATAGCTACACCAGCAAAACCCTGCAGTGTAGACCAAGTGTACACAGACTGAAGGGGTTTTTCTGTTGCTGTAGGAACACCACCTCCCTGACCAATAGTAGCTAGGTCAACAAAAGCATTCTTCCATCAACATAACACGGCGGGTGAGGCTGGCATAGTACAGCACTCGGGGGCGGGGGTGTTTCCCATCCCTGAGCAACGCAGCTACGTGAACCAGGGCTCGGGAAGACAACACAGTATCTGTTAACCTTTGAGAGGTTGTTTCGCAGCCTTGAGGGCTACGAACGTTTTTAAACACTTGTTGTTAAGATGAAAGCTGAGATTCTACACTATCTGGATCGGCCACACAAGGACCCCAGGGAGGCAGGATCTGTCCTGTGGGCCACAGGTTGGATACTTGTTTTAGAGGGGAGTTGCCAGTTTACTTTCTGACAATATATTTTAGATGAAGATTCCCAGCATGTCGAGCTCTTCCCTCAGGCAGGGGAGTTTATAAATGGAACGACAGTCGTTATTTTATTATGATAATTGGAGCACCTTATATCACGTTGCTGCTCTGAGACCGGAACCACTTGATCTTATTTTTCAAAAGCTGGGCCATGGACCTTAGACACAGGAGAGGAGAGAGGAGGCCAGGCGGTGGCACAAAAAGAAGGTGTTAGCTACAGAGGAGGAGACGGGTCTGTTAACAAGCAGCCCTCTTGCTGTATTGGAAGCTCTTTGGATTTAGCCAATCACTGACACACCGAACCACAAAGGAATTTCGCTTTGGAAAGACACTAGTGATTGCACAGAATCTCAAGTGCAGGTATGGTCAGAAAAGGAGCTTTAGAACTGGCCCCATCTGACTCCACATCTCTGCTTCCTGCGAGACTCCCTACCCCTCACACAAACCAGCATTTACTCCCTCTTGCCCCGCGGAACTCCTGCAGCAGTCAGAGAGTGAACTAGAGTCCCATTTGCGCGGACACCACTGTGACGTTGGAGAAGTTCTGATAGCTGTGGGAGTTCGTGGCAAAAGCAGGAGCCTGGCTGGATTTCCAGCTCTCCCCTTGAGGCTGGGGTGCCAGAAGTGGAGCGATTTAGATCTGGACTCGTTGAAAGAGAATAAAGCTGCACTGTAAGTTTCCTCATTTGCAGAGAGATTTGCATCTGTTTTTACTGTGGAAGGCTCTGCTCCTGTATTTGCTGCCCGTCCCACACCCGCTGCGGCCCTGGCAGTTTCGTACACACAAGGAACGCAGGGTTGAATCAAAAATGGATCCAGTTGGAAACAGCCACATCGGCACCTTTCCTGATGCACAGAAGGTGAAATTCCCCCTCCACTGCCAGCGAGCACAGGGCCTATGCTGCCCTTCAGCTGGGGATTTACTGGTTGCCTAGGCTTTGTGCTGGCCCTCTCCAGAGGGGTGAATTTCCCCCAGAAAGAAATGCAAGTGCTAGAGCTTTGGTGATGTTGTATGATTAAAATATGACCCTCGATGTTATTGTTGCTACCACTGTTATATAATTGCAACAGATCTTATATAAGGTACGTCATGTAAGGCATCCATGGAAAAGTTAAAACCTATTAAATATGATTATCCGGTTTTTATGCATGAGATCATTTGTATCTAAAGTTATGAATATTGACTATATACCTGTATTTCAAAACACAAGGTAGTTTGCATCCGGTCTAGCCAGCACATTGTGAATGGACCATTCAAGTTGATGGCCCATTAACAAACACATGAAACGTATTCCTTCCCGAGCCTTCCTGTGGATGTTTTAGCCAGAATATGGATAGTAGCTGCTCCTATGACTCACCGAAGCATGCAAGGGCATGTGTCTAGCTCATGTGACTCTGGACTCTTGCGCCTGGACTTTTCCACAAACGGTGCTGGGAGCTTTGTTTGGGACAGTGAAGTTCCCTCCACATGGGAGAAGGTATAAAAAACCATGGAAGCATCTCCATTTTGCCTCTTTCCTGCTGTGATCTCTGGACTAAGGACTTGCACTAACAGGAGCATTACAACTAATGGACTGAGGACTTTCCAGTCTTTTGGAAGTTACCAGAGACATTACAAGCCAGCAGTTCATTCCATCACTGCTACAAACTTGATCCAAGAATTTTGCAATGAGTGTATGTATTTGTTTTCCTTGACCATTTTAACCAGGGGATTACGAGGTTATTACATAGGGGGTCGCGAGCTGTCAGCCTCCACCCCAAACCCTGCTTTGCCTTCAGCATTTTTAATGGTGTTAAATATATAAACAAGTGTTTTTAATTTATAAGGGGGGTTCGCACTCAGAGGCTAGCTATGTGAAAGGGGTCACCAGTACAAAAGGTTTCAGAGTAGCAGCTGTGTTAGTCTGTATTCGCAAAAAAGAAAAGGAGTACTTGTGGCACCTTAGAGACTAACAAATTTATTTGAGCATAAGCTTTCATGAGCTACAGCTGATGAAGTGAGCTGTAGCTCACGAAAGCTTATGCTCAAATAAATTTGTTAGTCTCTAAGGTGCCAAAAGTACTCCTTTTCTTTTTTTACCAGTACAAAAGATTGAGAACCAATGATTTTGATTCTCTCCTCTATTGTTTCTCTTATTAATAACCCTTTAGATATTAAATATTAATGGATTGGCAACAGCGTGATCATTGAGTAAAATCTGATGTAAAGATTGACCTGGCTCCATGGCTGATCTCTTGGGATTAGAAGAACCTTTTGTTTGATGAAATTGGTTTTAAATAACCACTCATGGTGAAGTCTAGTCTGCGGGTGGGGACACAAGGGCTGGAATGCCTAAGGAGACTGCATGTCTGACTTCTTGTTGATCCGTGGGGTGAGAGAGACGTTGACTCTTGTTACTGGCTTGGCGAGGCGTATGGAAGAATAACCCCCATTTTGGGGTGGGTCTGCCCCATTTCTCAGCAGACAGAGAAGCTCTGTGATGCTGATGGAGGGCGGTGGCTCAACCTCTCTCTCTCCGCAGCTCACACACCCTGTCTACACTACACAGCACAGGAGGTCATGGCTCCAAGCTGATACTGACGAATGCCCCAGCCATGGTGTAACAGGATTTGGACTTGCCTGTGTGGATGGGACAATGTTAAGGAGCTGTGCCCTGGGCCTGCTTCCAGAGTCTTTACTGGGATTACAGAGCAGCTCCTTTCAGAGGGTGGTGTCCTGTCTACACAGGCAAGACCAGTCCATATTACAACAGAATAATGCTGTTCCTGCTCCCCTCCCACCTCTCACCCCCAGAATTATCCCAAGCAGAGCTTCCTAGAAGCAGGGAGGGGAAAAGAGCAGGAGATTCAATTGAGTTCACTACGGACCCTGCTGTGCTAGGGAGGTGTTCAGGTAGGGTGACCAGATGTCCCAATTTTATAGGGACAGTCCCGATTTATGGGTCTTTTTCTTATATAGGCTCCTATTACCCCCGTTCCGATTTTTCACATTTGCTGTCTGGTCACCCTATGCTCAGGGGCCATGATGATGGGCACCATTACAACCCACAGGGACACAAGACTGCTGGGGAAGGTGCAGAAACACAGTAATAGCTGTAGTGTAGCTGGGGATTTACACACTGAACATAGGTCTGCATCCATACAGGCGTAAGGGTCAGCAGGGCGCCTGAATTGGAGACCTTCTGCACCAAAAGAACAAGCCCCTATCGCTACAGCAGGGGAGGAGCTCCATTCACTGTCACTAAATAGTAAGCTTTTATCCTCGCTGCAGCCAGCTATTAGCGCTAGCCAATGAAACAAGGCAGCATGTGACACTGACACCATTATAACAGTGGGTACCCACAGCAGAGAGCTGTCTATCCTAATCCACTGAGGTGCTGCTGTAAGAAGATAGAAAATAGCATTTCAGCAGCCAACCGGGTGGAAACTAGACAAACTCTTCCATCTGCTTAACAAAACAGGGACACAACGATCGGTGGGGCCAGCCTGGTTCCCAGGAAGTCTTGCTTTACTTTCGTCTCCCTCTGGCATTTCCCCTTTTCTTCTATCCTACCCGTTGCACTTGGTTTGTAGTTTAAACCATAGAGGATCCTACTCCTGGCACTTCAGAGAAGCGATTCTGTAACCAACACTTATGTCATGAAACTCACATGCCTCCTCAGGTCTCGCTTAAGCGATGCTCCATGTGCCGACTTCGTTCCGGGTGTTGATGGAGTAATTTGGTTCATTGACTCCAATGGGGGTGTTATCGGCATGAGGTCTGTGTCACAGAGGGGGACGGCCCTTTATGGGAGCTGGATTTAGCTCCCCACCCTCGCCTGGCACTAGCCAGCTGTCTCCGAGGTGGTGGATACAAGACCAACAAGCAGCCAATGTTAGAGCTAGATGGACGGTGGGAGGTAGGAGACTCTGGGTCAGGGAAAGTGGGCTTGCCACATGAGCTGCGGAGAGGACCTCGCTGAGCATATGTGCTACGTAGGGAACAGCAGATGCCTGGTCTACACTGCAAAGGTTGACTGGTAAAACCTGTTTTATTTTGGCACATTTTTGATGTGCGCCCCCTCAGTTTTGAGTCCTGTCAGGGAAGCCCTGACCTTCTGCCAGGGAGCTCCTCCCTGAAGGCCACACACCCTCAGTCGGCACTGGTCTACGGTGGAACATCTGTCTGGATGCCGCATTACCCATACCGGTAAAAAGAGTCCTCCAGCAACAGTCCCACAATGCCCCTGTCCTTGCAACCAAGACCACTCTGGCCACAGTTCTGAACTCTGCAGGCCAGAGGCCACAGGAGAAGAAGCCCAAGCTCATTTTAAAGTCCCCAGGTATTTTTTAAATGTTTGTCTTCTTGCCAGCCCACCTTGGCAAACACGCAGGGCTGGCTCCATGCAACGCTCTGGCTAAACCTTGTGGTGCTGCCTGGTCCGGGAAAGAAGTCCTGGATCTCCTCAGTCTTTGGGGAGAAGGGGAAGCACAAGCCTAGCTGCCGAAGAACCCAGAAACAAAGATCTCAGAGTGGCAGCCGTGTTAGTCTGTATCAGCAAAAAGAATGAGGAGGACTTGTGGCACCTTAGAGACTAACAAATTTATTTGAGCATAAGCTTTCGTGGGCTAAAACCCACTTCATCGGATGCATGCAGTGGAAAATACAGTAGGAAGATATATATGTACACAGAGAACATGGAAGAAAAAGGTGTTGCCATACCCACTATAACAAGAGTGATCATGTAAGGTGAGCTATTATCAGCAAGAGAAAAAAAAACCTTTTGTAGTGATAATCAGGACAGCCCATTTCCAATAGTTGACAAGAAGGTGTGAGTAACAGTAACGGGGGAAAAATTAGCATGGGGAAATACTTTTACTTTGTGTAATGACCCATCCACTCCCAGTCTCTATTCAAGCCCAATTTAATGGTGTCCAGTCTGCAAATCAATTCCAATGCAGCAGTCTCCCGTTGGGAGTCCACCCTTGAAGCTTTCCTGTTGCGTATTGCGACCTTCAGGTCTGCAATCAAGAGACCAGGGAGATCCAAGTGCTCTCTGACTGGTCTCCGAATGCCATAATTCTTGACGCCTGATCTGTGTCCATTCACTCTTTTACGCAGAGACTGTCCGGTTTGGCCAATGTACATGGCAGAGGGGCATTGCTGGCATATGATGGCATATATCACACTGGTAGATGTGCAGGTGAACGAGCCTCCGATATTGTGGCTGGTGTGATTAGGTCCTATGACACTGTCCCCTGAATAGATATGTGGACACAGTTGACAACGGGCTTTGTTGCAAGGATAGGCTCCTGGATTAGTGTTTTTGTTGTGTGGTGTGTGCCTGCTGGTGAGCATTTGTCCCAGGCCAGGGGGCTGTCTGCAAGCAAGGACTGGCCTGTCTCCAAATTTGTCTGTTCAGATGTGTGCAGAGAGGGGATGCAGCAGCAGGGGTATGGCCATATGAGCACCAATGCCAGGCAAAGGGGAAGGAGCTGTGGCAGGCCTTCCGAAAGGCAAAGGAGGCCAACAGAAAAGCTGGGAAGCTGCCGCTTCTATGCGGAGCTGGATGTCTTACTAGGTGGGGACCCCTTGTGAGACCCAGAGGAAGGAACCCCAGAAGTGCCCAGCAATGAAGAGCTCATCAAGGAGGGGGCACGATGGCTGCAGGCCCCCTGGAGAGCTGAACCTGGCCCAGATGAGCCCAGAGGAGGAACCCATTACAGAAGGGGAAAGGAGCTGAATTTGGGTGTTTAATTCATGGCTTTTTTCACACTATGTTCACAGGACATCTTGAAGATCCTCCCCCTCTCAAAACGGGTGCTGAACGCATGTGGCCAGGGAACAAAGTTTGGAATCATCATTTGCATAGCTGGTTTCTTAGAACATGCACTGCCATTCATAGGCAAAACAGGAGAGCAAATATTGCAAGCAATGCATCAACATTTCCAACTGCATGCTTCAGCCAGGGTGAGCAAAGAGAATTCCTAGCCACTTAAATCGATGCATCGCAAGGAGAAAGAGAACCACACTGAGCATTCAAGGAAAATACACAGGAAATTAAAAATAATTCCTGCAAGCAGTCCAGTAGCTGTTCATTCAGACCATCTGATTGGTTTACGGCTAAAAGTACACAGCAAACACATACTGCAAGTGTCAAAACATGCAGTATGTTGGTTCAAGTCCAAAAGAAATTCCTTGCATGGCTGTGCTTGAAATCAGGAGTACAAGGAAGTAGAGGGGGTTTGTTGCTGACTCAGGGCACTTGGCTCTGAAGTGGCCTGTAGGGCTAGGCCGTGGTAACCTCCCTTCTTTTCTGGAGTACGGCGTTGATCTTGCCACGGATCTCCCATTAGTCATCTGGCACCATTTCAATGAAGTATGTAAGCAGGCATTCTTTGAGATTTGCCTGAACGTTTCTCAGCAGGGCTGCTTTGTTTCTTCCACCCCAGTAGGCAACTTTCCCACATCGCCCTGCAATGAGTTCCACCACCGCTAGGAGTGCGGCAGCATATGGCACCCCCAGGAGTAGTATATCGGCCAGAATCACCACTGCCTGTAATAAGTTTGGTAATATTTACTGTGCTGTCCCTCCAGTTATTAGCTGGGATGCCTGGCCAACTACCCCCACCTCCTCAGGGCGACAGGTTTTGAAAAGTGCCCCCTATGCACTCACCATGCTGGGAACTGCTGACCTGTCCTAAAGCCAACCGTTCTGAAGCTAGTCTGATGCTGTTCATAGTTTTATTAAGATCTTTATGGGAGCCTTTTAGGGAGATTTCTCTCTCTCTTTTCCTGTCTGCCAACTCTTTAACTCTAACAATGTCTGTTTGCCCTGTTGTTAGTAGTGGCCTCAACAAGGGTACCCCATCTGCACCTGCTGAAAAAATGACCTTGAGCAGGAGGAAGAAGAAAAGGACAAGGAAGGGCATGTTCTCCGGTCTCCTCTGGAGCTCTGAGTCAGGGGGGCCATGAAACAAGGTACTGGAGAAGACATATTCTGGAGGAAAGGCAGAAAGACTGGGAGGGTCAGCAGAGGGACAAGAGGGTGCCCAGGGACATCCGCCAAGACATTGTGGAACTCCTGAGATGGCAAATGCAGATGCTACAAAACTCCCCTAGGCCCCAGCAGCTGTTGCAAACAGCATGGACAATTCTGTTTCTGGGCCCAGGCCCATCCCCTCCCATGACACCAGCATAGCACACCACACTAGGAGCAAGGAGCACTGCTATGAATATCCCTACACTGACCTGGGACTGATGCAGGGCAGCTCGGCGGCTCACACAGTCTTTTCAAATGGTCTGCAGTGATCGAGAGGAGTATTTTTATCATTTACAACTGCTCGGTCAAGTGGTGGTTTGTGCCAATAGAGATGTATTTATTTGGTCTTGCAAGACAGTCACGCAATCTCCAAAACCAGCTTCTCTTCTCCAGATGTACCCAGTACGTTAACTGTCAATCGACAATTCAGATGCCAGCCAACTACCAGCCAATTAATCATAAAGGGATACAAATTAACACAAAGCAGCACACTGCCTGAGGATGGTGCACGGTCAAAGCACAAGGCCACCTTCAGCTGTCCAGGGCCTCAATGGGTCCTTGACTCGCGGCTGTTGAAAGTCAGCAGACGGCCTTTCCACTTCCCCCACCCTGCCAGCAATGGTTTTCCTCTTTGCTTTACGGATATTAGGTAAAACACACCGTGCAGGGACAATGATCGGGATATTTGCCTCGGTGAGATCCAGTCTGGTTAACATTCTTACCATCTATCTACCAATGCTACACAACAGTCATCCTGAACCTGCTCGGATGACAGTTAAATCTCTCCTTGCAGCTGTCCAGGTTCCCACTGCAGTTTTATGAGCTAGGGAAGCAAAGGGTTAGGTTCCCAGGATCACTACTGGTGTTTCAACCCCCCCCCCCCACCAATGCAAATGTGCCACCAGCGAAGGCAGCCAAGTGTGCACATGCTCTCGTGATATTGTAATGCTGGCAGTGGTAAAACGTTCTGGCTTAGACATGGCTTTGATCGACGTTGAACTGTGCTTGTGACTGAACAATAAACGCCTCCCTTGGGAAAGGCAATGAAGTCGTGACAGGTGGAGGCGTCACTGAGGCACTGGCAGGTGAGCTGGCTGCTGGCTGACGTGTGAGTGTGGAAACTGAAGCCCATGCAGGGCCTGACGCCAGGTTTGAGGCCACCCTGTTACAGGCTGGATAAGAACTACAAGGCCAAATTCATCCCTTAGATCACCTAGTCAATTTCAGGGGGGATTAAACCTCCATGTTTGACCTACTGCTAATCTGGCCCTGGCACTTTTCTAGCATCTCTACACATACTAAAAATACACATGCTCTCCAACAAGTGCCTGAACTGAGCAACCGCGTCATTACAACAGGGTAACCTGTGTCCTTACTTGTCTGTCAAATCCGCCGGTTAGCTGTTGAGCTCTTCAGGGCAAGGGCTCTTCTTTTCAGGGAAGTGCCGAGAACTGCCATGGGGGCCTGTAAAAGAGTAAATCATTCTACCCTCAAGCTTCTCTGTACGGTAGGTGAAATAAGCCAAACCATGCCAATGAGTATTGAGGACACTGGAGGCCTACCGGCAAATGTCCTTGCTCTTGTAGGTTTACATTATAGCGAATATCAGCTCCTTTGTATTCAATTTCCTTTTATTTAAACTTTCAGCAATGCCACTGAGTAGAACTATAACAAGCAAAGAGCATGTCTTGGAATAAACAGAAGTATTACAGAACCCCTGAATGTATCACACACAGATCCCCTGCAGCGAGTGGGACCCACAAAGCATTCCGCCAATACTGGAGACAGTCACATGGAACTAGGTGCGACAGATATTGCAACACCACGCCATCTCTCTGTATTAAACTGAAGATTGGGTTGATGTCCGATTGTGTTCTCCTCCATGGAGGAAGGTAACCACAACTTCTACAGGAGCTAAAAACAGTCGGGGGTGGCTACCCCTGAGACTGTAAATGACTCCTGAGAAACTCCAGCCCTGGGGTGGTTTGCATAGACTGGTTCAAGCTGCGTTTTCTGGAGACTAGGAGAAAGGGGTTTGGTATAAAAGTATGAGCTTGAACTAACTCAGGGCCTTCTTTCTGCCCAGCAAACAGACAGGTCCTTCTGTCCAAGGGGGGCCCAAGTCTTGCAGAAGGGCTGGAAAGACTTTACCAGGGCACTGTAAGACTGATGGTGACTCCTGGTATGCTTAGTCTGTGTTTAAATCTGTTTATTGTTTTTATTAGGGTTAGGTTTAGAATGTGCTTGCTTAGAAAGAGCTGTGTGGTGACTCATAATTGCTGTTCCTAGCCCTTGGGGAGAGAGCAAAGTACAGGTGCTGGCCGTTGGGCAGACTGGCTTGCTGGGGATATCACAGTACAAGACACGGAGCTGTATGGCCTTAAAGTCTCTGGTCAGAAGGGAGTGGAACAAGGGTCCCTTGCCAGAGACAGGTGATGGCTGGATGAGCCCTGACCGGGATTTCCTGGAGTGGACCACTGAGAGGTGGATGCTATTACCCTGAAACTGTGACACTAGGTTTTAGCTTTCTCCTTCATAATGGAAATAAATGGTAACTGAACCAAATCAGTTGAACTGCATTTGTGAGAATACAAAGAACAACCCGTGTTATATAAAATGCAGCAGCAGAACTCTCAGGTAATCCATCTGAAGTGGGACTGAAGCATGAGCTCAAAGATCAGCTACCTGGACGGCTGTCAGTACTCAAACTTCTAATCCAGAAAATCCAAATATTCGCAGTTTTCCCTGACTTTGTGCAGACAGCAAATACAGAACACTTGCATTTGTATTCAGCATTGGGTTACTCGCATTGCTCCTCAGCACTCTGAAGAAGGCAAATCTCATCCTGGTGATCAAAGTTCCTCAAAGACCTCTTCTGTTTATCCGGGCAAAGAACATCACATACAGCAGTGTGTTTACAGTTTTAGTGCTGACGCGTATGATGGGTCAGAACCCACCCACCTGTTCCTCCTCCATTTCCTTGACAGACTTAAATGTTCTCAAGTTGCTTTTATTTATATACGTGAAATTTACTAGCGTGTTGCCAAGAAAGAAGGGCCTGACTTTTATGTCTCTAGGAGCTTGTCTATAAATTCACCAATGAAGTCCCCAAAGCATTTATATTTGTTACATGACCAGATCATGTGCAAGGGTATCAGCCTGGGGATAGAACATTTTAGATAGGCAGGTGGCTCTCATCCCATGCACTTAGCATACATGACATATAAATAGCCTATGTTTCAGAAAGCACTGACGGCATTAGAGGTGGGTTTTGCATTTTGCACCCGCATGACCCTTTTCATCTTGAAAATCTTTTTCTGATGACAGGTTTCAGAGTAGCAGCCGTGTTAGTCTGTATTCGCAAAAAGAAAAGGAGTACTTGTGGCACCTTAGAGACTAACAAATTTATTAGAGCATAAGCTTTCATGAGCATCCAATGAAGTGAGCTGTAGCTCACAAAAGCTTATGCTCTAATAAATTTGTTAGTCTCTAAGGTGCCACAAGTACTCCTTTTCTTTTTCTGATGAGAAAGTCTGCTTAGAATTGAATAGCAAAAGTCCTGAGGAAGGACGTCTGGATTTGTCCTGTCATGATTAACATGTAGCAAGTAAGCTGGAGAAATGTGGGCTCGGTGGAACTACCATTAAGTGGATACATATCTGGTTAAACAACTGCAAACTAAGAGGGACTGATGCAGGATTGGAGGGAGGTCTCAAGTAGGGTTCCACAGGGATCTGTTCTGGGTCTGGTGTTATTTAACATCTCTACTAATGACTTGGATATAGGTCTAGAGAGCAGACTGATCAGATTTGCAGATAACACAAAGCTGGGGGGGTTGCCAACACTTTGGAGGACAGCGCTAAAATTCAAAGGGATCTTGATAAATTGGAGATCTGGGTTATCGACAACAAAATGAAATTCAATAAAGACAAATGTAAGATGCTCCACTTCGGGAAGAAAAACCAAATGCACAAATACAGAATGGGGGATAACTGGCTTGGTAGCAGCACTGCTGAGAAGGATCTGGGAGTTGTGGTGCATCAAAACCTCAATATGAGTCAGAAATGCGATGCTGTTGCAAAAAAAGCAATTGCAATTTTAGGTTGCATTAACAAAGGCATAACATGTAAATCACAGGAGGTGATAGTATTGCTCTTCTCGGCAGGTGGTTAGGCCTCAGCTGGAGAACTGTGTCCAATTTTGGTCACCAATGTATAAAAAGGATGTAGAGAAATTGGAAAGGATTGAGAGGCGAGCAACAAAGATGCTCAAAGGGATGGAATGCAGCCGTATGGGCAAAGGCTGAAGGTACTGGGTATGTTTCATTTGGAAAAGAGGAGATTAAGTGGGGACATGATAGTGGTCTTCAAATACCTGAAAGGCTGCCATAAAAAAGATGGAGAAAAGTTGTTCTCTCTTGCCACAAAGGGCAGGACAAGGGGCAATGGGTTCAAACTACAGCACAGGAGATTAAGATTAAATCTCAGGAAAACCTTCCTAACTGTAAGACCACATTCTGATCTCACATCAGTGTAAATCCAGAGCAGCTTCACTTATATCAGTGGTGTAATTCCAGAGTTATGCCTACGTAACAGAGCAGCATCTGGCCTTAAACGAGATAGAGCATATAGCAAAGCCTGACAATAAATAATTGGAGGTATGGGAGACTGAGAATTACAAAAGTGAAACACAAAAGTGAAGGTTATTGCTACTTCCTGTTTTATGTGGTTATTTATGTGGAGCCGGATTCTGCCATCTTTTCTCTATGAGTAGTCATTGTTGACTTCAGGAATAAGGGTCTACTTACATGGTAATAGGATACACTATAGGATATACTATAGAATATTCCACATTAAATCTAGCCCTTCGTATTTATAAGGAACAGGGCCAACATTTTCAAAGTTAGGCACCTAAATCCCGATTTAAGCATCTAACTAAACTGACCAGAATTTCAGAGCTAAGGAGCAAGCAATGCTTTGCACCTTTGAAAATCAGGCTTGTTAGATAAGTGCCTAAATATGAAATCAAATATCTAACTTTAGGCACTCAGATTTGAAAAGTTTTGGCCAATGTCCAGGATGAAGCCAGGTTGGAGGTTTGAAATGCTTATTTGGTAGTGAATAGGAATGGGGGTATCCCTTTAAATAGTTTGTGAGCCCTCTAGCGGTGCTCAATGTGTTCTGTGTTTTAGTGTAATTTCCAGCTCCAGCAGACATATCTGTGCTAGCTCTGATTGCTCTGAGCACTAAAAATAGAATCACAGCTACAGCAACAGTAGCCACTCCAAATATGATCCCATCTGAGACCCTAGGTACGTATTCAAGCAGCTAGCCTTTCCGTGGCGGTGGCTACACTTCTGTTTTTAGTGCACTAGCTTGATCAGAGCTAAAGTGGGTATGTCTCCTCGAGCTGGAAATGACACTTTCTAGCTCCAATGTAGGCATATGTTGTCTACAGAAACCAGTTTAGAAACCAGTCAGAATAATAGTGTGTATATGTAGCTAGGCTCACATGTTTGTGTACATTTTGTAAACCCAGTTATTTGGAACCCTCTCTGCCTTGGTCTACCTATTATTCTGTAGTGCAAAGAGCAATAGACACAACAGTTATTTATCTGGAACACGTTATGGCTGTCCCTGAAGAAAAGGGTAGCATCTGAAAATTGGGTGCAAAACCTTTGACATAATCCCGCTAGTCATGACTATGGAAGTTTCCTTCCATCTGTTTAAGTCTGAATTTTAGCTATGTCAGCTCTTCTCTTGGTTCCATGGATAAGACACCTCCGAAGTATAATTTTTATTCCTTAGTAGTGTATGTGAAACCAAGACGGCTCCACGGACGATCCCAGCCTTGATCTGAGGGTTATTCAAATTATTTTTATATACTGAAAACATTGAAAAAGCTTATATTGTTTGGATGATTTCTAGTATGTACGTTTACTGTGTTTAACAATATATCTGCTGCATGCAGGATTATTTCATTAACAGTGTAGCATAATGCAATCCTCTGAAACTTATTACTGCCACTCCCGGCGATTCCAATGAAAGCATGAACAGAATGAGTGAAACAGAGGACATACTTTTCCATAGCCTGGGGGAGGATGAAGAGGATCAGAAAGAGACAACAAACCCCATCTAATGTGTAACTGAGGAAAATATCCAGACAATACATTCCATTCCCAGCCCATTACAAAGGTTTTTCCTCCTAGACTGGGCCACTCCACAGTCAAATAATTGTTTTCTGTCTCTAGTCACTCTGGAGGTGTGGAATAACCTGAGAGATCCCACCAAACAGCTAGTGGAGATTTGTGGCTCGTGTCTTCTTAGTATGAAACCTGCCTGATATTCATGGATAGTCATGAATATCCCCTTTGCTAACAGAGGAAAATCCTATCTAGCTGCAGGGCTGGCTTGTTGATGGACTGGCAGGATTTTACCTGTTGTTCCCATCCAGTGACCGGCTGACCCCTAAACGTCCTCTCCTTCTGCATCACCCACACTGAACACCAATCACCAATGACTTCTAAGACAAACGCTGTACAAGGGAGGTAAGATTAGAATATCCGTGGTGTAAGACTAAATTTGATCGTGGCATGAGAAGTTTAAGCAAATCTTTGCCACAGCTCTCAAGGAGACCAAGAGAACCTTTTTCTCTGCAGCCACAGCAGCTGCAAAATGTCAGTGAGTGGAAATGTTTAGGATATTGCCCCACTTAAACAATGGAGAGTGCCTTCAATCAGTGTCCGATTCAAATGCTCTCACCCTACTTGGGGGATGAGGGAGAGAAAATCTGAAAGAGTTTTTCCAGGCCTGAGGAAACAATATCAGAACAACAGGCAGTGAACATGACATCTACCCTGAGCTTCTGGGATGGATCCAGGAATAAAAGGCTGTCCACAGAGCCCCTGATGGAACATGATGCTTCTCAAAATTCAGCCCATTCATTCACACAGCAGGAAGTTGCTGAAACACAGAAGGAGATCCAAATGACCACAAAGTGACCCATGCTCTTCCTGGCTGGTGAAGGCCCTGGTGCTCTGAATTGCCTTTGAGCTGTAGCTCACGAAAGCTTATGCTCTAATAAATTTGTTAGTCTCTAAGGTGCCACAAGTACTGCTTTTCTTTTTGCGAATACAGACTAACACGGCTGCTACTCTGAAACCTTTCTATCACAGACAGTCAATGTCTCTCCTTTTCAGAAACAACCTATTACTCACCCTAGTCGCAAGGACCATCACTCACAAGCTGTCACCCATGATCTAATCTCCATTTCTAAGCAACATAATTGAGAAAGTGGCAAAGAGCTGGTTCCTTCTGCTTAAGTGGACCCCTTCTAATCAAAATAGTCTCACATCACAGAAAGCACTCTGCTATTTCATGAATGAAAACAATCTTTTAATCTACAATGCTGGCATCTCCATTTGTTGGTCCCCCACTATCAATTTACTCCTTTCTTGCCACCAGAAAGATGTCTTAGCTCATAAGCACTGACCTCATTGTAAGTTCTCTTCACAGGCCCCGGAAGTGATTTCTGATTCCATATCTTTTCATTTTAAATAGCAATTGCCACCTTTCCTCTCATCTCTAGATTATTGATTCAGTCTACTGCCAGGTTGATAGTGCTGAAGGACTGTTACTGGTTGGTTGGTGGGACTCAGTGCATTTCCTAGCAGATCGTTCCTGTGATGTGGACATCTGTGAACACAGATGGGTCTGTTGGCAGTTTCAATAGAGATGTAAGGATGGAGAAAGACTGAGCTATTCTCTTAATTCATACAGTGGTCTTTCCAGGTCACATTTGAAACACATAGCTGGGGGGAGTGAGGGAAGCTTACACAGTCTATGCTCTACTTGTTCTGTAGTAAATAGGAAGTTTCAGAATCCAGAGCTTCCAATCCAGCATCTTTCATGTCTCAGCTAAAAGTCACATAATTCAGCACCAGCACTAAATTCTCCTAAACAGTTGTAATAGAATAATTTTTAGGTTTAGATTATAAGCTTCTCAGGGTAGACAAGAAACCTGTCCAGTGTTCTGTATACCAAGGAACATGTTGTGAATTCTCAACAAATATATTAATTTATGGAATTATCTTCCCCAGTGACTCTTCCTCTTTTCCTCTAAGTTCCCAAAGAGGAAATTCTACCCGTTTTTGTTTGTTGCCCTGGTTCTTTCTTTCTGCTCTCAGTTCCTTTGTAATTTTGTATTAATTGATTTTGTCTTTGATGCAGTGCAGCGAGACTGCAAAACTTCAATATAAGCAAGAACGAACATGCTACTACCCTGGTAGTACCCCAACCTAGATCACTCAACAAAATTAAAGCATTGGCAGCTGCTCTAAGATCGTTAAAATGAATAAAGGTTACAAAAACTACTGTAGCTACCAAAGGAATTTCACAAACCCTTTCATAACTCAATTTTGGTATTGGTTGTTTCTTTAGTTGGTTATTTACTCTTCATGGACCAAGACTCCATGTGCTAGGTCAGTAGCTATACCACTTCAGGCCACTATCTAATTAACTCTCACAAAAAAAGCTGAATCGGGCCTGGTCAGTATTTGAATGTGTTCTTTTTTTAAAAAAAAATCAGGTATTGCATGACACAGAAGTTTTAAATGTGCTCTTCCTTCTAAGAGTATTAAACAACATGGCATCAGGACCATTGTGATGCAAAACCGAATTCCTGAACACTCATGCTAAAGGTCTGACTAGACTTTTCACAAGAGAGGGTTGTTAGACTCATAGACCAGGCAAAATATGAGTGTGTATAATTATATTTGACTTTCCTCCATTCACACTGCAATTTCAACTGGACATTTGAGTCTCCTTTGAATTGTTGTGCAGCATTGCAATGCATTGTTAAACAGCCACCACCTTTTATGTCAGAGGTGGTTCCATTTTAGTGGCGGGTGAAGTGATTTTGCAGTGTGTATAATCTCTAAAGGATTTTATAGAGATAGAATATATTATACTAATAATGACTGACTTTCACCTGTTTAAATCTCAATTTTTAGACACATAAGTGGGGGGAGGGAGAGGAAGGAGACTCATGAAAAGTGTAGCCTTTATGGTGCCACAAGCCATAAAGCTTATAAAAACCACCATTTTAGTACTCATCTTGCCATGCGCTATGGGTGAGACATTTTTGCCCAATTCTGTAAATGCATTCCAGTATACTGCCCCACTGCTCCCAGAAATCCACTGAGTAGCCCCCAGAAAGCCTCAGCTGCACTGAACCAGTAAATTAATTCTCCAACTAGCAGTGTAGAAACAATGGCTAAAAAGTGTTACCACTTTCCCCAGTAATACGGAAAGCACCATTTTATCTGGGAGAAGGCAGATAAGGTTCCCTTTATCTATGGTGATGGGAGCAAGGACAAAGCACCTTGTTATTCAGAAAGTATCTCACGAAAGCTTATGCTCAAATAAATTTGTTATTCTCTAAGGTGCCACAAGTCCTCCTTTTCTTTTTGCGAATACAGACTAACACGGCTGCTACTCTGAAACCTTTTAAAATCGAGTCAATCATCTGAGCTGGGGCAAGAACAAGACACTCCTTGGAATATGAATAAGAAGCAGTCCCAGATGAGTGGCAGGCAAGGCCTAGCAGCTGGCAGAGATTGATTTTTGACTAATAGAGCAGGCAACGCTCAAGGGGTGCTGGGCTGGGTAGAGAAGAGCAGCCCCCAGGTATGTATATGTGTGTGTTTCAGGGGATTGTTGACTGACAGTTCAGCCAGGTAGGGTGGATTGAGTAGGGTATCCCCCAGGCGTGTGTTTGGGGCATGGGAGCTGGGCAGGATTTGACTGAGGGGTAGAAGGCACAGCTAGGTGAGGTTGTTCCAGTGGTGGTGGGGGAGGACAGCCCCCAGTTACATGTGTGTTTGGAAGGTAGGGGGCTGGGCAACACTTAACTGAGGGCACAGCCAGCTAGGTGGATTGAGCAGACCCAGAACAGCCCCCAGGTGTGTTTGGGGATGGGGGGCACAGCCAGGTGGGATGAGCAGGGCTGGGGGAGAGGGTAGCCCCCAGAGGTATTTGGGGGTGTGGAGCTGGGCAGGTGGGTTTTAGCCAGGCATGAGGGGCCAGGGCAGCCCCCTGGAGTATTTGAGGGCACAGGGCACAGCCAGGTGGGATGAGCAGGGAAGGAAGGGTAGCCCCCCAGGTGTGTTTGGGGGTAGGGAAACTGGGGGGGATGGAAAGGGTCAGAAGGTGGAGGGAAGGCAGTCCCCAGATGTGTTTTGAGTAGGAAGTGGGAGGGTGGGATGAGCAGGGCTGGAGGGGCTAGCAGGCCCAAGGTGTGGTTGGGGATTGGGGGAGAGGATTGAGTAGGGCTGAGCAGGCTCCAGGTGTGGTCGGGTGGGGGGGGGCGGTTGAGTGGGGCTGGGCAGACCCCAGATGTGGTCGGGGGGGGGGGGGAGAGGATTGAGTAGGGCTGAGCAGGCTCCAGGTGTGGTCGGGTGGGGGGGGTTGAGAGGGGCTGGGCAGGCCCCAGGTGTGGTTGGGGATTGGGGGAGAGGATTGAGTAGGGCTGGGCAGGCCCCAGGTGTGGTCGGGGGGGGGGGGAGCAGGGCTGGGCAGGCCCCAGATGTGGTCGGGGGGGGAGAGGATTGAGTAGGGCTGAGCAGGCTCCAGGTGTGGTCGGGTGGGGGGGGTTGAGAGGGGCTGGGCAGGCCCCAGATGTGGTCGGGGGGGGAGCAGGGCTGGGCAGGCCCCAGATGTGGTTGGGGATTGGGGGAGAGGATTGAGTAGGGCTGGGCAGGCCCCAGGTGTGGTCGGGGGGGGGGAGCAGGGCTGGGCAGGCCCCAGATGTGGTCGGGGGGGGAGAGGATTGAGTAGGGCTGAGCAGGCTCCAGGTGTGGTCGGGGGGGGGGGAAGGCGAGGCCGGGCCGGGCCGGGCCGGGCAGGCCCCGGGGGGGCCGGGGGTACAGCCAGGCGGAAGGAGCAGGCCCGGCTGGGAAGGGGGGGCTCAGGCGGCGCCCCAGGGCTGTGAGCGGGTCTAGGCCGCTGCCCCGGAAGGTGAAGGGCCCGGTCGGGGGGTTACTCGGAGGAGCGGCCCGGGCGGCGGGGCTGGGCAAGGGGGCCCGAGCAGCAGGGGGGGAGCCTCCTTCCCGCCTCTCAGGGCAGGTCACTTCCGGGCGCGGGGGACTGGTGTGGCGGGGGCACCGGCCGGAAGCGCGCTGGGGGCCGCCAGGGGCGGTGCCGGAGGCGGTGCCGGCGCCCTGGCTGCGCAGCCGCGTATCCGCGCGGCGGGCTGGCTGGGCGGGCGGGCTCCGCGGCGGCTGGGCGGGAGCGCTGTGCGGGCGGAACGCGGCGCGCGGGCTGCGCGCTTCCGGGGGGCCGCGTTCGGGGTGACACCGCCCCTCCCGGTAACGGACACGGCCGGGCGCGGAGATGGCGGCGGCGGCCTGGAGCGGCGGCTGCTGAGGGGCTGGAGCCGGGCGCGGAGCGGCCTGTGCGGGACCCGGAGCCATGGAGAGCGGCGGGGGCAGCGCGGGGAAGCCGAGCCTGCAGCTCGTGTACCAGGCGGTCCAGGCGCTTTACCACGACCCGGACCCGAGCGGCAAGGAGCGGGCGAGCTGCTGGCTGGGGGAGCTGCAGCGATCGGTGAGCGGGGCCGGGCCGGGCCGGGCCGGGGGGGAGCTGCGGGGAGCCGGCGCGGGGGTGCACTGGGGAGATTAGTGGGCCGGGCGCGGGGAGCTGCGGGGGGCCGGGAGATCGGGCTGGGCCATGGCGCTGGGGGAGATCGGCGAGGGCGAGCGGGGCCCGGCGAGCTGTAGAGGTCGGCAGCGGGGCCTTGGAGGAGCGGGCGGGGCCTTGGGCCGGGCCGGGGGGAGCGGGGCCGGGCGAGCTGTAGAGGTCGGCAGCGGGGCCTTGGGCCGGGCCGGGCCGGGCCGGGGGGCGGGAGCGTGGCGCGGGCCGGGCCGGGGGGGGGGCGGGAGCGGGGCGCCGGGCCGGGCCGGGCCGGGCCGGGGGGGGGCGGGAGCGGGGCGCCGGGCCGGGCCGGGCCGGGGGGGGGGGCGGGGGGGGGGCGGGGCCGGGCCGGGCCGGGGGGGGGCGCGGGCGCGGGGCGCCGGGCCGGGCCGGGCCGGGGGGGGGCGCGGGCGCGGGCGCGGGGCGCGGGGGGCCGGGCCGGGCCGGGCCGGGGGGGGGCGCGGGCGCGGGCGCGGGGCGCCGGGCCGGGCCGGGCCGGGGGGGGGCGGGGCGCGGGGCGCCGGGCCGGGCCGGGCCGGGCCGGGGGGGGGGGGGGCGGGCGCGGGGCGCCGGGCCGGGCCGGGCCGGGGGGGGGGGCGGGCGCGGGGCGCCGGGCCGGGCCGGGCCGGGCCGGGGGGGGGGCGGGCGCCGGGCCGGGCCGGGCCGGGGGGGGGCGGGAGCGGGGCGCCGGGCCGGGCCGGGGGGGGGACGGGGCCTCGGGCGGGCCGGGGGGGGGGGGCGGGCGCGGGCGCGGGGCGCCGGGCCGGGCCGGGCCGGGCCGGGGGGGGGGGCGGGCGCGGGGCGCCGGGCCGGGCCGGGGGCGGGCGCGGGGCCTCGGGCCGGGCCGGGCCGGGGGGGGGCGGGAGCGGGGCGCCGGGCCGGGCCGGGCCGGGGGGGGGGGCGGGGCCTCGGGCCGGGCCCGGCGAGCTGTAGAGGTCGGCAGCGCGGCCTTGGAGGAGCGGGCGGGGCCTCGGGCCGGGAGCGGGCCCTGGGGAACTGCGCGGGCCGGGCGGTCGTGGGGGGGGCCCGGGTCGGGCCTTGGCGCTCCCCGAGCCCCAGCGCGGCGCCGGCTGGCGTTGGGGGCGGAGCTGGGCCGGGGCCGGGCCCCGTGCGCCGGAGGAGGCCTGGCAGCAGGGCTAGGCCCGTGCGGTGGCCTGTAGCGCGGCCGGCTGGGGGCCTCGTGTTGCGGGGAGGCCGGGATCGGAGCGGCCGGAAGCGGGAGACTCACCGCCCTCCCCGGAGTCTGGCTCCCGCAGCGGGCGCCGGGCCGGGGGCGAGACGGGGCCTGGGTTTCTCGGGTCCGCGCCACGCGTGCGGGGAGGGCAGCAGGCCGGGGCCGAATGTGTCTGCGGGCGGGGGCGGACCCGGGCTCGGCCTCTCCCCCCCTTCCAGAGACAGGGAGGGGGCTCCGGGCCCTCTCTGCGTTGGGGTGGGGGGCGAGCTGGCTCCACGTGGGAGCCCCGGGCGCTGCTTCCCCTGCGAGATTCCCTGGTTAGCAGCTTATCCCTGGGCTCCGGTTTCTGAACCTCCCTGCTCGCCCGCCTGAAATCCGAGCAGTCTCGTGTTTCTCTGGGGCGTCCCAGCCCCCGGCATCCGAAGGGGCTTTATGGAGTCCCAGGGATCGCTGCAGCCATCTGGGGTGGCGCTAGACCGCACACAACCCTGAGCTCACTCCTGCTGATCTGTACCAGCTCTGTGGGCATGGAGATGACAATATACCCCGGCCCCTGCACACAAGTCCTCACGTTCTGGAGACTGCAGCTGATATGATCGGAGTCCAGGCTTCTAGTTGTTGCCCTCAGGAGTCCCAAATATTTGAAAGGAAAGAATCTCTTTGTTTCAGAAAGAAATGCATATTTTCTCCTCTTATCTGTGTTGTCTGAAGTGAGATCAGGGATTTGGTGTTGATACTGCTTGTTTTGTAATAATGCTAGATTTTTGTGACACTTACATTTTTACTAACAGGAGTTAAGAACATCATGTTAAAGTACTATACTGACATACAAGGGTTTTTATTACACTGTATCATACCGGTTCGAATCCGAAATTCAGGAGCAGTTAACAAAAAGTTTTGCTAATATGCAGGTTGTGGTTAAAAATAGATAAAATGTTTTGTTGAGGACATACAGTAAAGCAAACTCATTTTTGCTATGTATTTTAACAGTTCGGATTCTCTTACCATTGTAAGAAAGATTTGATTTTGCATCTGTCACTATAGGCAATTTTCCCTGCCCTGATAGCAAGATAAACAGACATGGGTCACAGCATGTTACTTTAGGACTCCACCCCAGTACTTTTCCAATTCGGAGCTCCCCTGTAGTTTGGCCCTGTTCAGCTGCTGTGAATTGTGACAGCAGGGGGAGACTTCACTTCCTCTATTGGTTGCTGTTGTGGTTTTGTCTAAATAGTTTATTCGTAACAGAGATGTCTTGTTTTGTAATGGCTCTTCTTTTTTTCTTTTTAGTCTGTTTATTAACAGATCTATTCTTTTATAACAAATATAAAAATTGCTTTGTATCTTAAATAGAGAGAAACTTAATATATACACAATTGTAAATTGGCCCATGAAAGTCCCTAAAAATGTATTGATAAGACCTGCTACGAATACCTGTGGTATTGATCATGTATTGTATTGTGGTTGATGCTTTTCTACTCAGACTTCCTCTTCTGTCTTGTCAGTTTATAGTGTTAGTTAGTCTTTCATTATCTCCTGTCTAGATCCAGACTTCCGCTTTTCTTGCATTTAGATGCATAACCTTTTATTAGTTCTATTCAAACTCTATGCAATATTGTGATTTTTCCTCCTATTTTCCAAAATTTAATATCTTGTTGTTTAATTTTAAGTATTGTTGAAGGGATTTCTCTCTTCCCTCCCTTCTCAGTATTCAAAGAAAGTTCTCAGACTACCAGGTTTGGTGGTGAGTGGTGACCTTCTTCCAGCAACCCCCAGAAAGTTCCACTAGGTTTCTAAATAGTGTTGTTGGGTTTTTTTGTTTTTGTATGTTTGTTCCCCTTCTTCCCTGTAAAATTCCAACTTGGTGAGTGAATTTTTCTAGCCTTTTTTTTTCCTTTTTAAAATGCTCTGTTGAAACGGAAAGACCAGCTCTTTCTCCCTGAGCGTTCACAGGAAAGCATACTTCCTTAATGGGGGACAGGAAAGGCAGACTCTCCTTCTTTTGCACAATCTTTGCAAAGTCTGAAAAGGAGGAAATGTGAATGACAAATTCTTGAGTTTTCATTTTTGCTGAGATTATAAACAGCCGTTCTTTTGTGTTATGTGATAAGATGCATCAATTCAACACTGCTTATTTGACTCCCTTCTCCCCTTCCAAGAAGTATTGGCCCGGGCTTTCTTTCTGGCAACTTCTTGGAGCCTATCTCTTTATCTAACATGGCAGATCTAAAGGCAGTTACAGGTCACATTTAAGGACCTTTAAGTGACATGTTGGGAAACTCTCAACTAATCAATAAGTTTGGAGTACTGTACTATTTCCTGGCTTCTGAATCTTCAAGGGGATTGATGCTAGGCAGGGCCGGATGGTATTACAAGACATTAGTCAGAGGGCTAAATCTACTAGCTAGAAACCAATATAAAGTGTTGCCAGTCTTGTCATGATTCAAGGATATTGTCTTGTCTGCACCCAATGCTTCTTCCTGGTTGTTGGGGGCTGGGAATGGGTTAGAACCATAGAAATATAGGGCTGGAAGGGACCTCCAGAGGTCATCAGATCCAGCCCCTGGTGCTGAGGCAGGAACAAATTAAACCTAGACCACCTGTGAGAGGTGTTTGGAGGTTTTTAAGAACAGGTTGGCCAATGATGGTGAGTCCACAGTCTCCCTTGGAAGCCTACTCTAGTGCTTAACTATTCTTATAGTTAGAAAGTTTCTCCTAATATCTAATAAATCTCTTTTGCTGCAGATTAAGCTCATGACACCTTGTCCTACCTTCAAGGGACTTTTGAGTTTTGCGTGATCTTACACCGAAGGGCCACCTCCAGTTCACCCAGCTGCAAAATGGGTATCTGATCCATTGGATTAGGGCAGACATAGGCAGTCGGATGTGATGCTGGCCACGTTGTACTTGTGTCCTTGTGTACTGTTGGCTATGAAACTGACGTGCCTTAAACGCATCAGCCCGATGAGCCATTGGCTTGGGGAAACTTTGACTTGACTCTTTATTACAGCATATGACATATTTGAAGACTTGTTACCAGGTTCCCCCTCAGTCATCTTTTTTCAAGACTAAATGTGCCCAGGTGTTTTTTAACCTTTCCTTCTAGATCATGTTTTCTAGGCCTTTGATCATTTTTGTTGCTCTCTTCTGCAGTCACTCCAGTTTGTCCACATTTTTCCTAAAGTGTGGCACCCAGAACTGGACACACTACTCCAGCTGAAACCTCACCAGAGCTGAATAGAGTGGGACAGTTACCTCCTGTGTCTCATATAGAACACTTCTGTTAAAACAGAACAGAATATTAGCTTTTTTCTGAACTGCACCACATTTTTGGCTCATATTCACTTTGTGATCCACTGTGCCCACCACCAAATCCTTTTCAACAGTGTTACCTCCCGGCCAGTTATTCTCCATTTTGTAGTTATGCATTTGATTTTTTCCTTCCTAAGGGCTTATCTTTATTGAATTTCATCTTGTTGGTTCCAGACCAAATCTCCCATTTCTCAAGGTCATTTTGAATTCTAATCCTGTTATCCAAAGTGCTTGCAACCCCTCCCAACTTGGTGTCCTCTGCGGATTTTGTAACCATACTCTCCGCTCCATTATTGAAGTAATTAAAGAATATATTGAATAGAATTGGGCATAGGACTGACCTCCTGAGTAACCCCGCTAGATAAATCCTCCCAGTTTGACAGCGAACCATTGATAACTACTCTGAGTACTGTCTTTCAACCAGTTGTGCAACTACCTTATAGTAATTTCATCTAACCCCCATTTCCCTAGTTTGCTTATGATAATGTCACGTGAGTCTGTGTTAAAACTCTTATCACGTCAACTGCTTCCCCCTATCCGCTTGGCTCATTTTGTAATCTTTTAATAGCCCCATGTCTCTGCTGGGGCCTGTTGTAGTGAGATATTTTTAACTCAACAGACCAATATTCTAATTCAGTGGCAAAAAAGCTATATTCATAAAGAGAAAAATTTCCTTGGTAGTATGTCAACCTGTTAAGAGTGTTGAGTTGAGTAAATCTCAAAGTTCTGAAAATCAGGAAATTCACAGTTAAGGATGCCCAGGCAACCTTAACCCTTCTCTTTTTCAGCAATGCTCTAATGCACCCCAGTAACGCACACCTTTACTCTGCCAACACCAGTTGCTGAAATGTGCAAGCTCTTCACCGCCTTCTACAACCCAGTCACTCACCCTGAGGATTCCTTCTATACCCTGGAGCTGACAGTAGCTGATGGGAAATTATTTAGATACACTCCAGGTTCAGTCAGCATGGTACATGTACCCACGCTAAATGGTGGAGGCGTTGAAAAGATGCATACTGGATCCTGAAGGTACACATGCTGCTCTTTCACTTGTTCACATCAGAGGGTACAAAACATGCATCTTTTTGTATCAAGCAATGTAGGTTGTTACATATTTATTGCACAGGTCTACAAAGGTTCAGGCTTGAAACATCAGTGGTGGGATGTTCACCATGGGCAGTGGTGTTGGCATGTTCCCTAAAACTACTCCTGCAAGCATAAAGTGGCTGCATAGAAATCCTCTCACGTTTTTTCTCTTTATTGATGTATGCACACTGTATTCTTCCAGACTGCACATCTGTGTAAGCAAAGCAGTGAACGTGGTCTTAAATTCTGTTCACAATTTGGGTTCCCCAAAGACTTAGTGGGTGCCATGCGCTACATTGGGTAAAACTGACCGATTGAGACCATTTTGACCCACATCACAGCACTAGTTTGCTCTCTAGCTTGATGCGAAGAAAAATCCATCCAAAAACTTTTTGAAATTTGGGTCACTAACCCTGCTGTGCACTCCCATAAAGCATAGCACGTTTCAAGAAAAGCCATGCAAATGTGCAGACTTTAGAGCACATTGCCCTTTAAACAGGCCATGTCTATGATACAAACTTATGTCAACTCAAGTTACATCACCATACAGCTGCTGCAGGTAATACATCGCTTGTCTGTGTTCTTGGCTCCATGTTTCAGTGATGCACATACTCAGTAGGAGACCGTGTGTCAATGAAGTGCAGTGCACCCTGGGCAGATGTCTCACTGCAATTCGCCATCCTCCAGCAGGTGATCTTTTGGGAGACTTTGGCAATGCATGATGGGGCCAAAATGAGCTGCACAGTGGTAAATGGGAGCACAGGGTCAATTTCCCAGTTTGCGACGGTCTCCATAGCATAATATTATCCGTATCCCGTCATTTTTGTGCCTTTTTTCAAAGTCCCATAAACCCTTGGCACGCTCCTTGCTGTCTGCCATCTCAGACAGAAGCGTGGAGCATGTGCAGCTCTGCACTACTGTCATGAGCGTAGCAAGCACAGGGCGCACGACCCTGCCGTATTTGAAGAGCCCCAAGAAGAACTGAGTGGATGGGTTAACGATCGGTAACGATTTTTTGGAGGACAGGTTGCAGTGGGACATAGCAAGAGCCAAGTCTAGGTGGTTAGTGTCGTTCGTGGGGCAGCTGCAGATGGTGGAGCACCGCTTCTGGGCCTGAGAAACAAGCACTGACTGGTGGGATCGCATTATAATGCAGGTTTGGGTTGATGAGCCGTGGCTGCAGAACTTTCAGATGCATAAGACAATGTTCCTGGATCTGTGTGCCGAGCTTGCACCAGCCCTGCAGGGCAGGGACACCAAAATGAGAACTTGCCTGACAGTGGAGAAGTCAGTGGCAATTGCACTGTGGAAACTTGCAATTCCAGACTGTTACTGGTCAGTTGGGAGTCAGGAAAATCCATCGTGGGGGTTGCCGTTATGCAAGTGTGGTGGGCCATTAATTGCCTCCTGCTATGCAGGACTGTGACTCTGGGCAGTGTGCTGGACATGGTGGCTGGATGGATCTGCAGCAGTGGGGATACCAAACTGCAGGAGGGGCAATAGACGGCACACACGTCCCTCTCTTGGCACCAAACCACCTTGCTACAACGTACGTCAACAGAAAGGGCTACTTTTCTATGGTTATGCAACCTGGTGGATTACCAGGGATGTTTCACCAGCATCAGTGTGGGCTGATCAAGGAAGGTGTATGATATTCACATCTTTAAGAATGCAGGATTTTTCAGAAATCTGCAAATAGGGACTTCCTTTTCCTGACTGGCGGATTACCACTGGCAATGTTGAAAAGCCCATAGTGATTCTTGGGGACTCAGCGTACCCCTTTCTCCCTTGGCTCATGAAGCCATACTCTGGTCACCTTGACAACACCAAGGAAGGATTCAGCTACCAGCTCAGCAGGTGCAGGATGACAGTTGAAAGTCCTTTTGGTCATTTGAAGGGACGCTGGCATTGTTTACTCACAAGATTGGACCTTGGTGAGGAAAATATCCCAGTGGTTATAGCTGCCTGCTGTGTCCTGCATAATATCTGAGAAGCAAAGAGGGAAAAGTTTCCACCGGTGGAGGGCAGAGGTGAAGTGGCTGTCTATTGAATTTGAACAACCAAATACAAGGGCTATTAGAATTCAGCGCGGAGCTATCCAGCTCAGGGAGGCTGTGAAAGACCATTTTTAACAGTGAGCCATAGTAACTACTATTGGGCCCTGCTCTTTTTATGGTCTGGTAGGAATTGTGTGGTGGTTGCTGTGCATGTAGGAATATAACATTGTCAATGCACCTATTAATTTTGTTTGTGACTGATCCTATGAGTTGTGTGACAGTGTGCAGTAACAGGTAACTGGTCGCTTTCAGAACTGCTGAGCACTCAGCAGCATGTGATGTGAACTAATAAAGATGAATTATGTTCCAAATAATAGAATTTTATTCTGTAAAAAAGATCTACAAAAACAAACCTCCCAACCAACCCCATGCTGTTTTAAAACAAATACATTAAAAACTTAATAAATTTTGAGAACAGAACCTATGAAGAGGAAAGACCACTCATGTTCATGTAGCTACACAACCATGGCTTTCATGGGTCAATGTATGTGAAGCTGTGATTGTCTTTAATGTCCCCTAGGGTGGAGTGGTGGGGGAAGTTCAGTGACCCCTCATGACGCATGGAATCTGGAGGGAGGTTTAGGGTGGTCCCGGTATTGAGTTTTTACAGTGGGCTGCAGAGGCACATGAGCCTGGGATTGTTGAATGTGCAGGTCCCCCAGAGCCTGCAGCATCTGCGGTTTGCTGCTTGAGAAGCCCTGTTGTGTCCTAGTGCATCTCCCTCTGCTTTTCATGCTGGGACTCTTGGGTCTCTCTTCTCTCCATTATTGCCTTCTCCAGGCTGTCCGCAACATTCATCCCCCAGACCCTGTGATCACAGTCCAGTCCAGCACTGGATTGCAAGATTTCATTGAACGTGAAATCCCAAGTCCTCTTCTATCTCTTCCTTATCTGGCTTGGTTGTTCCATGGGTGTTGAGAGGGAGCCCCTGAAGGCCACAATGGCAGCAGCTGCAGATAAAACATCCAGCGGTACCATTGTCACTCTGTTCAATACCCAAACTTAAGCTGCCAAACTCACTCCTCTTACTCGCCTAAAGTTTTAGGCACTACGTTCTCACTTCTGCTTGGGGTTGCTTGTGTACAGCACCAGTCGCAGCACCAGCCATATTGAGTATGGGTCACTCGGGGTTGGGGCAATGAGGAGGGAATTGCCTGGTTGCATGAATCTACTAGTATAGGACATTGACACTGAATACTGGTGCCATTTTCCACAGGCGGGGTTGATTTTTAGCTGGTATCTCACTGCTGAAGGTAACAAAGGCAGAGAGAGCAGAGTTACTGCTGGTGTCCAGAAGCAGCCTGGGCCCATATGCTGTTAGCCTGTGTACAGCAATGGTGCCTGCTGAAATTATTGCAGAGTGGTGTGGGAGGAAGAAAGAAAGAAAGAAAGCAGCCCTCCCTAGAAACCTTCAGCAGAGGATTGCAGAGTGCCTTCAGGAAAGTTTCATCTATCTCGCAGGAGGATTCAAGGGACATCTCTGTGTCTATAGACAAACTGCTCCAAATGCCCCTTTCTCTCCTGCCTAACTCTCTAGTGGGGAATGAAAAGCAAGTAGCAACTCTCCCTCTGGGTTGTACCACTACCTCTTGAGTAAATTATTGAGTCAGAAATGTGTCCTGTTACTTTTGGGGCACCATCCCTGCAATTGCAAAATTACACTTACCCAAGGTTCCTTCTCTGCATCAGCCTCGCCCATGCCTGACTGGCTGGACTGCGGTGGAGTCAAAAATAGGTCCTGGCTCATTGCGCAGCTGGATCCCCCAGTCATCTGTCCCCCAAACGCCTCTTCTCATCCACCACCACCACCTCGCTGTTCCTGGCAGGACTCTGTGACTTGGACCCCTTGGAAGTATCCCCGGGGGTGTGCAGGGAAGACTTGCATGGGCCTTAGCTGAGTATGGCATGCATCTCTTTCAGCGTTTTGATATGCTTGCTGCGTTCCTCGCCTTCCATGCAACACTGCTCCTGATCCTTTTCGTACCCCTTCTCCTGTGTCCCCTGAGGAATCTGCTCATAGGTGTCGACGTTTCTGTGGCTGATCCGGAGCTGTGACTGCAGAGCCTTTTGTCCCCACAGGCGCAGGAGATCCAGTGACTGGAGTATGTAGCATGGGCAGCTTGGCAGTTGCACTCAATAAAGGAGAGCTCGGAGGTGTGCTTGCTGAGTCAGGGAAAGGAATTTCAGACATTTGCAGGGCTTTAAAGGGGAGGGGGCTTCCAGGCTACGGGGCCCCAGGGCAGCGGAGTTCACCGTGGTGACCAGAGTGGTCATTGTGGGATAGCAGCTGGAGGGCGGTTCAGATCGTGTGCACTCGCACTGCGTCAACCTGTGTGTATTGACAGTGGCTCTGTGCTGCTCGGGGAGATGGGGTTACTAAGGGCACAGCTACACTTACAATTCTGCATCGGTGCAGCTGCAGCACTTTAATGAAGAGAGTCTTTAAATGACAGGTGAGAGCTTCTCCTGGTGGCTTAGTTAATCCCCCTCCGTGAGAGGCTGTCTACATCGGTGCTTAGGTTGGTAACTATGTTCAGGGCTGTGACTTATTCACACCCTTGAGCGATGTGGTTATACCGGAGTAATTCTGCAGTGTAGACCGGGGTCAGTCAGCTTAATGGGGCAATTTGCAGTTACATCAATGGGAGACCAGTTGAGTGTTGACACATGCACAGGTAGGTTGCTGTAAGCTGCCTTGCATCGATCTAGCTTTATAGTGTAGACAGGAAGATAGAGATGATGGAGAGCAAGGCCTCCTTTACACCTCCATCTGCAGCATTGCAGGCTCTGAAAGGTGTGAAATGGCCCATTCACCTCAATGTGCTCTTCTCAGCTCAATGAGAACATCCCATGGAGGTGAATACAATAGCTCTGAGACTGTGACCTGCTCCATTAATCTCAGTGGGTGTTCCCGTCCCCCTCCTGGGTGCTTGAGTGCCTGTGATATGCATGAAGTATACCCCTTCACAGCTCCTCATCCAAAGAGGCAGGACTACCCCAGATCCTGACTCACATGGGGGCAGGGAGGGGGCCTCAGTCCCTCCCAAAAGGGTGAGCTTTTCCCCAGAACCTGTCTGGCTCACATGAGGTGGGTCCAACCCAGATAGATCCTGGCACATATATGGGGGCAGTGAAGGGACTTGGACTCCCAGAGAGGCAAGAACCCCTCAGATCTGAGTGCACACATGGGATGGGAGACTGGGGCTGGCAGGTGCTGCTGCCCCTGTTCTCCCCGCCACTGACTTCCTTGTCTCTCTTCCCAGTGTCCCACCTCTCCACTTTCTCTAGCCCCAGGACCTCCTTCACCTGAGCCCCCAACCCCTCTCCTCTCCCTTGACACCCTTCCCTTTTCTCCCTATTCCCCCACTCCGCCCTCTAATATCACTCCCCTCCCAGCAAGCAGTCATGTCCAATTTTCCCCCATAAATACTCGGATTCCTTTCCACCCACAATAAAATTGCCACCCATGACTCAGATCATAGCAACAGCCAGCCAGTCAGTCTAAAACTCCTTTTGTCTTGGGTGGGAGCTTGTGATTTATTTATCTTTAGTTTTGTTAATTGAAGGGTGAGTTCATGCCCATCAGTCTCAGAGGTCTGATTCATCCAGTCACTAGTTTAACAGGACCCGGCAGCAGCAGGAAACTGTTTTGGGGAGGGAACTTGGGAACCCCTTGGTCAAATGACCCCACATTTGGATCACTAATGCTACCCATGCCCCCTATAAGGCATGCCAAATTTTAGAGCAATCCAAATAACTGATTAGATTTTAGAGAACTTACAAGAGTTAAGCTTTAAAACATAAAATTATGGGAATGAAAAGCCTGTAACCTTTTTTCTGTATTGGCGCTTGCGCACACACAAACTTACATTTTCTTAAATACCATTCTCAGTTTGAGTCTCCCATAGATTTAGTGGTGCCATGGGTAAAACTCAATTGACTGAGACCAATCTCTGGCTCGGGGAGAGAAGGGGACTTACCTAGAAACTTTTTGAAAAATGGCTAATTTTGCAGGGGGAGGATGTAATCTCTGCAACCCCTAGCTCAGATAACCTCAAAATTGGGTCATTAAGCCTGCCCTGCATCTTTCTGATGCACATCAGATTTCAAAGGACTCCAACTAAGCATGTTGATTATTGAAGACTTGGGAAGGTGGACCTTTACACAGAAGTCATGACACAACCTTACCTATAGTGGTGCTCCTGTATTGACTTTGGCTTGTGGTTGGCTCTTCTCTCCTATGTGGTCCATCCTCCCCCAAGGTCCTTGGCTGCTGTTCAGAGTTTCCAAGGAATAGCAGTGCAACTTGAGTTTCCGATAAGTTCTCCAGTATTCCGGTCAGTTTTTACTACTGCTTAGGACCTACGCAGCAGCTGTAGAATTGACCAGTCTAACAATCTTGCTGCTCCAAATTTTCTATGGGCTAGTACGTTCTTAAGCCTTTGTGACAGAAAACAAATATTTTCCTTGTTAACTTCCTGGAAAGTAATGGGACGAAGCTGAGTGCCTAGATATCTCAGGGACATTCCAAGCTATGACTGTTTTCACAGGTTTTGATAAGTGGAAAAATCGAGTAAAAGGATGAATCAAATTTGTGTAGTTTTGGGTAACTAGTAACACTCCAGCTGAAGATCAAACTGGTTACTTTCCAAGAGTCTGAGGACTTGCACTTAATTTCCATAAAATTGAGTGCAGCCTCTCGCTGATATTATAAGAGTTTCGGCCTATGGAGACGACAGGTCCCAGTATGCTTACTGCCTCTACTCGGATTGAAATGTAGTGTTGTATACCTGTTGTTTTTCCAGGCTGCACCTCCTCACTAACGAGAGGATGGCAGCAAACAATGCGCTTAACAGTGAGAGTAATTAACCATTGTAACCACTTACCAAGGGCTGTGGTGGATTCTTTGTCAGTGATAATTTTAAAATCAAGATTGGGTGTTCTACTAAAGATCTGCTCTAGAAATGATTTTGGGGATGTTCAAACAGGGGTAAAACATGAGCAAGAGAAGTTTTTAGTGTTGCTAACCTTGCAAGTACAAAATCAGATGCTTTTGTCAGGCGAGTTGTATTAAACTAGTACATCTCTACCCTAGAGGGCTGCTAACAATCTGAGGACACAGGCTTGCATGTTATGGTACAGTACAAAGAGAACAAGCATGGTGCATGTGGTGAACATGACAGGTGGGTTTTTGACTTGTGTGGAATAAGGCTCATTCAGGCATTGGGGCAAAATGGGAAACGGTACAAAACCAGAGGGGGCATAGGTGACTAAAAACAGTTGAGGGAAGCCTATGGAGAGCTGCCTTCTATCAAGATGACTTACTGAATTTTGGGACTGGAAGTCTCTGAGGGCTACACCACTACACTAAAGATAACGGCATCAGCCGGCTGACTGCTCTGTAGGACTCTGTAGACTGTACTATATTTGCCCTCTAATTTACAGAATCTCTCATCAAGAAGTGCAGGCAGGACTGTCAAATCTCCTGCTCAAGGCTTCTCCCTTCAGTGGGGTTTATCATCTGGTCCCATCCCTGTTGTAAATTTGTGATTTGGGCTCCAGCCTTGTTCCTGTTGGTTATGATTCATGTGTGTGTTTATCTGGGGTTGCCTGGTGTAATAAATTAGTGGGCCACAGTTTTCCTTTTTAGCCTTTGTTATCTTCCTTCTCTTGCTTAATTGATTGCTCTGTAACTATTCCCTCTGCACGACTCCCCCCCACCTAAAAAACAATCCATAGTGACTGAACAAACATTTCTCTATGAAACTACTGCTCAGACAGTGGGGCAGATAGGATTTCTAGCAAGACAATAGACCTACTTCAAAGGATCCCCTTATAGAGACATAACTCTTTCATCTCATCTCATGAGAGCTCCTTGTTTTGTTGTTTTCAGAAATCTTTTTTTCTAGCTTTGGACTATGCTCTCTGTTTGTGTGTTGTAATGCAAATGTTTTCCTTGAGAACCTAGCTCGTCTACAGGTTAACAGCACTGCTGGCTCTGTCGCTTTTTTGTTAGTGCTTACCGGGCTTGATGCTTTCAGAGAGCACGCGCACGCGCACACACACAAACACCCCTCTCTAGTGGAAAGATTTTGTAGGAGGCACCTGAGCTGTTCCTCAAAACGCTAAAGGTCTTGGTCTAGTGAATGGATTGGGGTGGAATTAGTTTCCATTCAGAACATAGCATGTCATTAGTCTAAACCAGGGGTTCTCAACCTTTTTTGTTATGCGCCCCCCCCCCACCTATGCAATAAAAATTCCACAGCCCAGTTGTGCCACAACTGCTGCTTTTCTGCATACAAAAGCCAGGGCTGGCATTAGGGGACAGCAAGCAGGGCAGTTGCCTTTGGCCCCATGCCACAGGGGCCCCAACAAGGCTACATTGCTCAAGCTTCAGCTTCAGGCAGGTGGGGCTTCTGTTTTCTGCTCTGGACCACAGCGAGTCTAATTCTGGCTCTGCTTGGCGGACTCCCTGAAACCTGCTCGCGGCCAGCTAGGGGACCCCAGACTTCTGGTTGAGAACCTCTGGTCTAAACCATTCTTTACAGGACTCCTCTCAACTAGAGGAGGTGAACTTTGTAGTTAGATCTTCTTTGTTCTGACATCTGACTTGTCCAGGCCACAGAGGGAATCTCACTGCTTTAGTCTTCATTTCCTCTGTGTTAAAAGGGAAATAATAATGTCCCCCTCAGAGGGGTGGGATGGTGTTGAAAGTTAATTAATCCTCTATTAACAATAGTAGTATGACCTCCTCCAGCTGCCAATTTGTGGTTTGAGGAATAATACGTCACATTCTTCAGCATCTCCATCCAGACTTCCCAAGTGCTTGATAGTTGTGAATTAATTAAATCCTATAATAGCCCTGTGAAGTCAAGTGCTATTGCCACGTAACAGAGACACTGAGACACAGACGAAATGACTCGCCCAAAGTCACAGGAAGTCAATGGTGGGGCTGGACTAGATCTCACATCTGATTTAATGAGCCTTCTTCGCGGAGAGAGTGGATGTAGGTTTTAACTAGCTCGGGACTGTCTGGGGTGGGGGTTGTTTGTGTTTAATAAGCAGTACTAATCCCTTGCATAATTATTGGTGGGTTACACACACTCAGCTCTTATCAGGCTGTGTTGTAAAAGAGGGTTTAGTTGATTTCAAATGTGTTGGCAGTTTCAGAGCTGTGTGTAATAGAGTCATGCAGGGGCAAAACACTTTAAAATGGATGGTTCATCTCTCCTGGGTTGTGGAGTGCAATAGGAGGATTTAGACCATGCTAGTGAAAAGCTTGCTGAGCTGTGGCTGCAAAACATTCACCATGAACATCCTTTTTAAAATACCACTATAAAGGTCTCTCTTTGGCCTCTTCTGTACAATGCGCCTAAAATTAGGTGGTTAGATGGCAAATGTTCCTCTACTATCTCCAGACTAACTGCAACCTGTTGCAGCTCTTCCAAAAGTCCCATTAGGAGTTCACCTGCCTTCCATCAGATTGCAGTGATCTTCCTGAAACCAAAACCTTGTTTTCCCAAGCATGAGCCATTCTTTTCAGGTGACAGATCCGAGGAACTGCTCCAGATTGAGGTGTCAATAGAAGTTTTGGAACACGTTGATAAATTTAACAGTAAGAAGTCGCCAGGACCAGCTGGTCTTCACCCAAGAGTTCTGAAGGAACTCAAATATGAAATTGCAGAACTACTAACAGTGGTGCGTAACCTGTCACTTAATAAAGCCTCTGGACCAGATGGCTGACTGATAGCTAATGTGATGCCAATTTTTTTTTTAAAAAAAAAAAAGCTCTGAAGCGATCCTGGCAATTACGGGCCAGTCAGCCTAATTTCAGTACCAGGCGAACTGGTTGAAACTATAGTAAAGAATAGAATTATCAGACCCATCTGAACATGATGTTGTGGAAGAGTCAGAATGGCATTTGTAAAGGGAAATCACTTCTCACCAGTCTACTAGAATTGAGCATGTCAACGAACATGGACGAGATGATCCAGTGGACATAGTGTACTTGAACTTTCAGAAAGCCATTGGCAAGGTCTCTCCCCAAAGGCTCTTGAGCAAACTAAGCAGTCATGGGATAAGAGGAAAGATGCTCTCGCAGATTAGTAACTGGTGTAAGATGGGAGACAGAGTAGGAATAAACGGTGAGTTTTCACAATGAAGAGATTTAAATAGCGGGGTCCCCCAGGGGTCTGTTCTGGGACCAGCACTGTTCAACATACTTATAAATCTGGAAAAAGGGGTAAACAGTGAGTTGGCAAAGTTTGCAGACAATACGGATATGTCTACACTGCCATTAAGAGTCTATGGCTGGACTGTGCTAGGTGTCTCGGGCTAAGGTGCTCAGGCTGTCTGGTTGTTTAATTGTGGTGTAGACATTCAGGATTGGGCTGAAGCCCAGGCTCTAGGACCCTGTGAGGTGGGAGGGTCCCAGACAAGCCCGATCCCAAACAGCCACGCAGCCTGAGCCAGCTGACATGGGCCAGCTGTGGGTGTCTAAATGCAGTGTATACATACTGTGTAAAATGACTCCCGCAGATTGCAGTGAGTTATAAAGAGCTCTAACAAAATCCGGTGACTGGGCAACAAAATGATAGATGAAATGCAATGCTGATAAATGCAAAGTAATGCGCATAGGAAAACATGATCCCGACTATATATACAAAATGAGGCCTGAATTAGGGCATGTCTTCACTAGCAACGCAGCGCTTGAACATGAAAGAGCTCTCCCAGTGGTATTAAAAACAAAAAAACCCCACCTCCACGAGGGGACTAATTACCAGCACTGGGAGCGCTGTCTACACTGCCACTTTACGGCGCTGAAACTTGCAGCACTTGGGGGGGGTGTTTTTGCACCCCCCTGAGCGAGAAAGTTGCAAGGCCTTAGCTCAAGAAAGAGATCTTGCAGCCATTGTGGAGAGTTCTCTGAAAACATCTCAATGTACAGCAGCAGTCAAAAAAGATAACAATGTTAGGAACCATTGGGAAAGGGTTAGAGAATACAGAAAATATCATAATGCCACTGTATAATTCCGTGATATGCCTGCACCTTGCATACATGTGCAGTTCTGGTTGTGTGTGTGTGTGTGTGTGTGTGTGTGTGTGTGTGTGTGTGTGTGTGTGTGTGTGTGTATATATATATATATATATATATATATATATATATATATATATGAGAATTAGGGCTGTCAAGCAATTAAAAAAAATTAATCGTGATTAATCACACAATCACAATGTTGATAATAGAATACTATTTATTTAAATATTTTTGGGTGTTTTCTACATTTTCAAATATATTGATTTCAATCACAACACAGAATAAAAAGTGTACAGTGCTCACTTTATATTTTTTGATTACAAGTATTTGCACTGTAAAAAAAAAAACAAAAGAAATACTATTTTTCAGTTCATCTAATACAAGTACTGTAGTGCAGTCTCTATCATGAAAGTTGAACTTACAAATGTAGAATTAGGTACAAAAATGCATTCAAAAATAAAACAATATAAAATTTAGAGCCTGCAAGTCCACTCAGTCCTACTTCTTATTCAGCCAATCGTGAAGACAAACAAGTTTGTTTATACTTGCAGGAGATAATACTGCCCGCTTCTTGTTTACAATGTCACCTGAAAGTGAGAACAGGTGTTCACATGGCACTGTTATAGCCAGCATTGCAAAATATTTGTGCCAAATGTGCTAGAGATTCATATGTTCCTTCATGCTTCAGCCACCATTCCAGGGGACATGCATCCATGCTGATGACTGGTTCTGCTCAATAACAATCCAAAGCAGTGCAGATCGGCGCATGTTCATTTTCATCATCTGAGTCAGATCACACCAGCAAAAGGTTGATTTTCCTTTTTTGGTGATTCGAGTTCTGTAGTTTCTGCATTGGAGTGTTGTTCTCTTAAGACTTCTGAAAGCATGCACCACACCCCGTTCAGATCAGATTTTGGAAGGCACTTCAGATTCTTAAACCTTGGGTCAGTTACAAATCTCACATTGGTACCACCTTTGTGTTTTGTGAAATCTACGGTGAAAGTGTTCTTAAAACGAACATGTGCTGGATCATCATCCAAGAGTGCTGTAATATGAAATATATGGCAGAATGCGGATAAAACAGAGCAGGGGACATACAATTGTCCCCCAAGAAGTTCAGTGACAAATTTAATTAACGCACACTTTTTTTTTTAATTAGGGCCATCAGAATGGAAGCATGTCCTCTGGAATGGTGCCGAAGCATGAAGGGCCATATGATTGTTTAGCATATCTGGCAAGTAAATACCTTGCAATGCCAGCTACAAAAGTGAATTGGAAATGCCTGTTTTCACTTTCTGATGACATTGTAAATAAGCGGGCAGCATTATCTCCTGAAAATGTAAACAAACTTGTTTCTCTTAGCGATTGGCTGAATAAGAAGTAGGACTGAGTGGACTTGTAGGGTCTGAATTTTTACATTGTTTTGTTTTTGACTGCAGATATGTAACAAAAAATCTACATTTGTAAGTTGCACTTTCACAACAGATTGCACTAGAGTACTTATGAGGTGAATTGAAAAATACTATTTCATTTATCATTTTTACAGTGCAAATATTTTTAATAAAAAATATACACTTGTGTTTCAGTTACAACACAATACAATATATATATGAAAATGTAGAAATACATCCAAAATATTTAATAAATTTCAATTGGTATTCTATTGTTTAACAGCGCAATTAAAATTGCGATTAATCACGATTAATTTTTTTAATCACGATTAATTTTTTTGAGTTAATCGCATGAGTTAACTGCAATTCATCGACAACCCTAATTAGAATTGGAAAGAGTACAGAAAGGGCAACACAAATGCTTAGGGGTCTGGAACAGCTTCCATGGGAGGAGAGACTTAAAAGACTGGGAAGGTTCAGCTTATGGGGATTTTTAAGAGCAGGTTGGACAAACACCTGTCAGGGATGGCCTAATACTTAGTCCTGCCTTGAGTGCAGGGGACTGGACTAGATGACCTTTCGAGCTCCCTACCAGTTCTGTGATTCTATTAAACAGATGACTAAGGGAGGGGTGGTATGATAGAGGTCTATAAAATCATTAATGGTGTGGAAAGAGAGTGAGTAGGGAAGTCTTATTTACCCCTTCACATAACACAAGAACTAGGGATCACCCAATGAAATTAATAGTCAGCAGGCTTAAAACAAACAAAAGGAAGTACTTCTTCACATAACACACAGTCAGCTTGTGGAATTCATTGCTTTGGGATGTTGTGAAGGCCAAAAGTATAACTGGCTCAAAAAAGGTTTAGATAAATTCATGGAGGATAGCAATTGATGGACCTGTAAGCCAAGATGGTCAGGGATGCAAGCCCATGCTCTGGGTGTCCCTAAACCTCAGACTGCCAACAGCTGCAACTGGATGACAGGGATCACTTGAGAAATTGCCCTGTTCTGTTCATTCCCTCTGAAGCACCTGGCCCTGGTCACCCCTTAGAAAATGGGATATTGGGCTGGATGGACTGTTGGTCTGACACAGTCTGGCCGTTACTATGTTCTCAGTCTTCCCTCTGAGTTTAATTTCATTATATAAACTAAAAGAAAAGGAGTACTTGTGGCACCTTAGAGACTAACAAATTTATTAGAGCATAAGCTTTCGTGAGCTACAGCTCACTTCATCCGATGCATCCGTCTCTAAGGTGCCACAAGTACTCCTTTTCTTTTTGTGAATACAGACTAACACGGCTGCTACTCTGAAACCTGTGATTATATAAACTCTTAGCCAGGGCAGCAAACACCACTGAAAATGCAAGCACTTTACCTCGACTTCGTAGTAAGGAGCAGCGTCTCTTTACTGGCCCTTTTTTTATTAATACCATCAAGCGGTTCTGTGGGACTCTGTCCGTATAGCTCAAAGTACTTGAAACTGGGACAGAGAGAAGTAATCTTGCCTAAGGTTGTGCAATGAGTGAACGTCAGAGGAAGGAATAGAATCCTGACTCCCACGTGTACAGCGTTATACATTGGGTAATTATGACTTTGTGGGAGGAACTAATTGAAGGAGAGAAAAAACAGAAAATCCTTTATGGTCTCCCCTGCCTACCTCACCTCCTTTCTTGTGACCATCTGAGAACTTAACTCTCTTTGGCAGTCACTTAGGGTACGTCGACACGGCGTGGGGGAACAAAACAACCAAGTTAGTGAGTCACAGAGCTCAGGTCAACTGACTGGGGGTTGTGCTACAGGGCTACAAATAGCAGTATAAACGTTCCATTTTTAGCCCCATAATGTGAGCTTGTCAGTTGATCCAGCTGAGACTCACTGATGTGGGGTTTGGTTGGTTTGTTTCTTTGCTGTGTAGACATACCCGTAGTGCATCAGCTTGTTTTGAAGCTGCAACAAAGTTTATGAACCTGGAATAAGAGGCTTGTTTCAAGTCCGATGAACTGTGTAGAGCAACAAATCCAACCCCCCTGGGTGTAATCTGATTTGTCCTGTTAGTTCAATAATAAAAGTAATTGGCTCTGAGCCATGAGCCATTTCAACTCTTTGGTGACCATCGGCCTAACAAACTCTGCGAGCAACTTAGTTTCAGCAACATCCTGTATATACTCAAAGCAGCACTTACACTGATCAAGTGCTTGCCAATCGAGGGGGGGGGAGGGGAGGGAGGGATTTTTTTTTTTTTTTAAATAATGCTGGTTTGTAACCTGACCTGGGGAAATAATTTGCAGTGAATAATTTGAGATTTTAAGATCTTTTTTCCATTCACAAATTGTCTTTGAGCAAATTAAGGGTTTCTTGGTATTCATTATTCTAAACTATTCTGAATAACTTTTATAGTTCATGGTTAGACTATGCATCAGCGGCTTATGAGTATTGGATATTTGACTTGTGTTGGTTGGTTCCAGTGGGCACATAGGTCATGTGATATGGCCCTACTGATTGAGTGCAACTGAGAAGCCGGTATGAGTGCTTGTTTGTGAATTCAAGATTATTGGCTTACGTTCTGCTGTCTACTGAGAGATGTGATCAGACTTTTTTACTAGAATCTTCATGGGAAGCAAATTTATTTAATGTTTTAATCTTTATTTTGGGAGGAAAAACTCTTTTAGGACAGGGTGCTGGTAAATACTGGCTCAAACCCGGTTTAAATCAGGAAGCTGGGAAAAATTGCATCAGTGTCCAGCAAGCATAGAACAAATCTTTTCAAGCTTTGGATATTTCCATTCAAAACTGAAGAATAGGCTCAGTCTATCCGTTGCATGAGAGAGTTGGTCTTCTGCTTCAGAATGCTGTCTGGCCAAATGGGTCTGGGCTGCTATCTGCAACTCTGGGTGTTTCTGATTGCGTTATGCTGTCAAGCCTACAACGCTGCACTATTTGTCATTTTCCTATAACACGGTGGATAAAAATCAATTAATTAAAAAAAAATTAAAAATCCGATTATTTTATTTAAATCGGATTTTTTTGATAAAATGCTTTGAGTATCTAAACATACTTTTAATTAAGATACATTATAGCTCAAAGATATCTCATCATGGACTAGGGATTATAAATTCTAATTCTATTGAATGAAACAATATATTCATGTAATATTTAAGAAAAGTTTTGTAAATGAGATCCAGCGGCTTCTCTATAGATTATTTAGGTTAATCTTTCTATCTACCCAACGGGGCTCAGTCTAGAAGATACCATCAGAGATGTTTAGTTTTGCAGTTCTCAGACTGGATTTGTGTCTCCAGAGAGGTGAGAAATAACAGACCTCAACTCTATTGTCCCTCTGCAAATTTGTGTACGCAGAGTCAATCCCTTACCTCTCTCTAAAAGTGCAAAGTTTCAAAAAGTTCAATGAATAGAAGATTGTTGGGGATGGAATAGATCTGGACAAGGGGAAGAAGTCTGGAGATAAATGTGAGAAGCGAGGGACGTATTCTTCTTTTGTTAAAATATTATATGTTTGCTGTTGAAGAAAAAAATCCAGAATCTTAATGTTGTTGTTTTTTTTTAGTTAAATAAAACAATTTAAATGTCTGTCTGGTGATGTTCTCCTCCTAATACAGCATGGCAAGAAAATCCTCCAAATATTAATGATTAGCCTGTTGAATTGGAGATGGTTCACCTCCCAATGACTTCGTAAATATCTGCTTCAGTTACCTTTGGTAAATGAAATAACCAATCATTCATTTTCTGATATAGCTGTAAAACTAATCTGAAAAGTTTAATCAGTCTATGATTTTAGTATGTAATTAAAATTAAGTGTAATGTTGTGTGTATTAATGAATCAGTTTTTAAAATAGAAAATGCTTTAAACTGGGACTAACTAGTTTTCCCCAGGATGGTAACCACCTCTGGTAAATACTATGCCATCCCTCATTTGTCTGGTTCTGTGTCTAGTGAAAATAGTTCCTCCCCTTGAAGGTACCTAAGACAGCATTGTGCTTCTCTGGTTATTTATTTGAACTGTTCAGATTTGTCCATCTGCTCCTTCCTTCAGAAGTCACTCTGTTTTTCTTTTTCTTTTAAACTATCACTTATTCCAGAAATGTAATGCATGTGGGTAGGAAATTAGCGAAGGGAGTGTCTTATAAGAAGTTTGCTTTCCACAACCCTCAAGACTTTCTGTGCATGGCCTTGATTTACTCCCCTGTACGGAGTATTCCAAAGTCTTTAAACCACAAAATGCAGAAGCCACTGGGCCAAAAAATCTGCACCCTGTGTTTTGAGTTAAATAAAAGATGCTGTCTCCTGGAGGTTTTGAGTTTATTTTTATCTATATAATGCAGATGTTATGTGTATGCAATCATTACTCATTTGATAGGTGTATTTTAGAATAGGAACTCCACCGTGGAGGAGTCTGTTTTCCTGCTACTTGGCTAGCTTCCAATCTGTGTGAACAAGTTCATAAAAATAGTGTGCAATATATACTTGCAACAGAGACCTGCATTCCCAGGCATCCGACGTTCAGAAGACCGTGTAGATTGGTATTAATGACGGTTAACGAACGCTTCTTTTTTAAAAAAAGATTAAATTAAACGTGGGTTATAGCAGTATAGTTTTATTTACTTTATTCTTTCGAGGCTAACTCCAGTGTAGACTTTCCCTCTCCTTCCTCCACGTTTTCCTCCCAATCAGCTAAAAAGATAGTGATTGTATGAAATTTAGTGTGGATTTAGGCTTTGTAAAAACAAGCATTTTACAAAACTGATGCCATTGGAAATGATTCCATGTCTGTTTTTCAAAATTCCAGTAGAAAGCTTTTTGAAGGGGGCAAAAACATTCCCCTGTAGGTTTTTGCAACCCAAACACTGACACCTATGAAATATACTAGAAACAGACTGTCCACAAAAGTGAAAGTGGCTAGTTTCTTTTCAATCTCTAAACAGAGAGAAATGGAGAATGTAAACCGTATAAAGTGTGAGAAGTAAATATTGAAAATGCTTCTATTTTGATATGCTGCTAGTGGAAGTAAATACAGAGCTTTTAACCTGGTGAGTACCTCATTAAAGTTTTAATTTGAGAAGGAGGCTTTTGTGTTTTCAATCATTCAATCTGAACTCAGTGCAGATTGGAAGCAATGTGCCATTCTCTCTTCCTGTGTGTGGGAGGCTTTGTCCAGTAGAAAATAAGGCTGCACTTCCTTTCCTTACCCAACCAATCAGTGAGTTCCTCAAAGATGCGAATGTAGAAATAGATGTGTGGGAGTTTTGTGGTGTTTTAGAAATGAAATTCACACATGTTCGTTGCACAGTGCTATCTGTTTCACGCTTGTCTTTGTGCTAATGCAGTTACAAGTGTGTTAGGGTTCTTAAAGGGTCCTATCTGTTTGTTTGTGTGTTTTGTTGTTGTTTTTTGTACAGAAATGGAAAAATACGGTTCACTGATATCTTCAGACATTGCGTCTTGTGTGTAGGTGGCTTTGAGGAGCCACAAGAATTTTTCCTCTTATCATTGTTCTCAACCTCTTATCTAAGGCAGCCTTTTTAGATGTGACTCCTCTGAGAATTAATTCTAAATCACACAGCTCTTATATATACCGCCAACTCTTCCCCCTAGAGCTGTGGATTGTACCAGTCCAGGGAGCGAGGCCTTGTTGGAAGATTGAATCTGTTTAGGCACTTACATCATATCATAATGTGTAAGTGCTTCCCAAGTATTTGAAAATACACATGGCATTACCTCTCCCTCCCCAGCCTGTTGGAGAAATAATCTGATCAGTTTATAGGCTGTTATGTGGGGGCAAGAGTGGGTATATTGTGTTTTTATAACACACGGAGGGAAAGCTGAGTTGAAGCGAGTTTTGAAAGCAGAGAGATCTGCTTTCTCTTTCATGGAAGTGAGTGCGGTAGTCGAGGGCCAATTCCTGTGGAGAGTCAACTCGTGTGCCGCCCTTCTAATAGATTCTTTTTTGTTCAGGTGGAATGAAGCTCTCGTCAGAGGCCATGAATATGGAGGCAGAGGCCATCTCTGGCAGTTAGAACCGATCTCCTAAATGGCTTTGAATATCAGGCCTTGAACTGGATGTGTATGCAGCAGGGAGCCAGTGCAGAGCGTGACGCACCAAGGTGGTGGTGATATGGCAACCTGTGTGTCTAAGCAGACAAATTATTGCCAACAAGTTGACACTTCTGTGGGTGGATGTGGCTTCGTTCCTAGATATTGGCTGGAATAATACTGCCTGGAAATCATGAATGTGAATCTCCATAGCTAGGTCTGTGCGTGATTAGACGGTGCTATTTTTCTGACCAGTTAGAGAGAGAGGATGGCACTTTTTTTGCCACCTTGGCTATTTAGGCCTCAATGTGGTATGTGGCAGAAGGGGTTACTAATCTTCTGTCCTGTTTGCAATCTGATATTGTTCCCCCAATTTCAGACCTAAAAGTTGCAATTCTCCAACAAAAAAACTTCAAAAACAGACTCCAACGAGAAACTGCAGAATTGGAATGAATTTTGCAAACTGGACACCATTAAATTAGGCTTGAATAGAGACTGGGAGTGGATGGGTTGTTACACAAAGTAAAAACTATTTCCGCATGCTAACTTTTTCCCTTGCTGTTACTCACACCTTTTTGTCAACTGTTTGAAATGGGCCATCCTGATTATCACTACAAAAGTTTTTTTTTTCTCCTACTGATAATAGCTCACCTTCATTGATTAGCCTCGTTACAGTTGGTATGGCAACAGCCATTGTTTCATGTTCTCTGTGTATATAGATCTTCCTACAGTATTTTCCACTGCATGCATCCAATGAAGTGGGTTTTAGCCCATGAAAGCTTATGCTCAAATAAATTTGTTAGTCTCTAAGGTGCCACAAGTACTCTTCGTTCTTTTTGCTGATACAGACTAACACGGCTGCCACTCTGAGATCTTTGTTTCTGTGGTTCTTCAGCAGCTAGGCTTGTGCTTCCCCTTCTCCCCAAAGACTGAGGAGAGCCAGGACTTCTTTCCCGGACCAGGCAGCACCACAGACTAACACAGCTACCACTGAAACCTGTTCCCCTAATGTATTTACAAACTAAAAAGTGAAACTGATTTGAAATAGGTCTATTTTCATTGTCAGAGCTGATTTACTCGGCAGACTACTAGTATCCAGTTGAAAAGTAAATTAGATTTCACTTTTATTGTTCGAAGGTGTTAAGTTTGCAGGTAGTCTTTTTAAGTTTATGAATTTTAATCTGGCAGCTCATTAAAACTGAGAGAGGGTATTGCCTCTTTGCAAGCAGTATTACATCTTTGTGTGAGTATGGTCTCTCAGTTCTCCAAGCCCCTTATTTACTCGTGTCTCTTGTTACAGCCACGTAAATCTCATATTTCACGTTGTTGCTAGATGTCACTCTTCAAATGGTTTATTGTTTTATCTGTCTGTGGAAGCTGGTTCTTTGAGACAAAGCCTATTGGGTGTGGATCTTTAGAACCTTCGGATGAGGAGTCTGAAGCTTTAAGGCTCCCTTTCTGCACCGTACATCCTCCCTTAGTTCTCAACTCTTACTGCATCCGTTGTAAAATACTGACCCCAGTGTGACAGAGGTATTTGCAGGGACCAAACAAAAACCTTTTACACAAGCAAGTTTATGTATAACTCTTAAAAGATTTATTGAAGAAACCAGACCTGTAGCCAGTCTTAAGCTTGATAGGTGCAAATTTAACCAATTATTTGAGCTTTGCATGCAAGACTAAAGAACTTTATCTTAACCCTTAACCTCTCTGTTTTGACAAGGCTATTTTAGACTCTTACGTTACGAAGCCATCTTATTTTTTTTAATAGATTTCCTTTCATTTAAAGTAATTCCAAAGGGTGTTCTAAACAGTTCAGACACAGTGCTGGGCTTGGTTTTTCCGACCTGAATAGAACAAGAAAAATCTCTCTCTCTGGTGATGAAGACTGCCTCTGAGGTGGGATACTGCAGATGTTAAACAACAATGCTGTAGAAAAGTTTGGGCCAGAGAATGTTGTTACCTGTTTGAAACTCAGTGGGAACTTTTGGAGTCAGAATGTAACTTCCCACATTATTTGGTTAGGATACCTGGGTTACCATGATCACGACAGTGGGAGAACCCGGCGCTTCTCATCTAACCCTATGAACAGGCCCATTCATTCCTACAGCTGGACGCGTCCTTGGGAGTCTAATCAGGAGTAGAGCATACATGTAGATGAGGGGGAATGCTGAGTCTTTATCGTCACACCTTCAAAGCAGAGTGCATCTGTAACTTGCTACATGGTCCCTCCTCGGGGTGTGTCTTCATCCTTCCTGAAACCCACACCAGAGAGCATCCTCCATCTAAAGACAGGACCTAGGACCACTTAGGACAGTCCTGCTTCCACTTAATGACTCCATTGCATTGATGTGCCACCCTCTGTCCCCAAACTGACTGTAACCTAGAGAAAGCTCTCAGTTCTTGTGGCCTCAGAGATTGAATGGTTAAAGTTGGAACCCAAACAGCTACTGCATTTTGGTGATTTCCACCATCTCCCCTGGAACTACTTCAACCGTCATGTGCCGGGGACGACATCAATTCACATTTTTTCAGACTGACTAAATTTTAAAAATTCCAGTTCCTGATACAGCATCTTCTGTGCCCCAAGTTATTTTTAAAAAAAAAAAAAAAATCCATTACAGTTTTTATATAAGGATTTCCTGCTCTTTTCTTTATACGGGGCCTGTGACAGATGGGAGTAGCCATACGAGTGTGTGAGGATTGCAAAGGGTGGGAGAGCACGCCCTGTGACAGAGGGTCTCTTTAGTTAAATCACTTTCTCCCTAGCGCTGACTGTACAGTTGGTTTAGTTCAATTCACAAAGTAACCAAAGAAGGTGGACGCTTTTGCTGGTTGCAGCGTTCTGAAATGTTTGTTGCGGCTATTGTAGATAGAAAATTGTGATTCTTCTTCCCCCCCCCACCCCACCCCCCTAAGTTGATAGTGTCCCTTTAAGGTCTTCCCTCACCCCTTTTGCCGTTGCATAGTTACATTTCAGTTCTGTTTCTGATCTTGCTACAGTGTTTCTAAAAGTCTCTGTGTTAAAATATTTTTCATAGGAGAAAATTAACTTGTATTGCCTGGAATCCCAGCAAACTTACTGAGATCGGTCTCCGGGATGGAGCCTGCTGTGAAGGGTTTATATAATTTCTAGATATACTGGAGTTAATTCAGGCCACGAAAATGCCTCATTTTAGCCCATGTCTGGGCTGTTGGGACTGAGTTGGAAACCTTTCCAAACACTCAAATTGTAACAATTGTGTTAGACTGTGAACTCGTCTGTACAGTTAAACTGTCAATCATGCAGTAAGTTCTGCAGCCTTTGTGCTATGGGCCACGAACTAAGACCTTCTCATGACCCACTCCCAGCATCCCAATCTCTCCCACTACACAGTTCTCAATATATTTAATTCTGCAGATGACCGAGAAGGGCTCTGCTGACCATTGGTGATCGTAGACTGCAGTTGGTATATCTCTAACTATAGATTGATTACCTTGGAGTCTGGCATGATTAGTCCTAAAATTATTTCAACTCTCCTTGTCCAAATTGGGCTGGGAGGCCCAGCTAGCTTACAGCTATGTCTGTAAACACTGGTCAAGATGATTCTGTTAGAATCATTTTGGAACATGTTTTGCTGCTTCAAACAGTGGGCAAGGCCTTTCGTGTAATGAGGCTTTGATGATAGCTGGGTTTATGAGAGAGAATGCCTTTAGTAGATTTTTGTCACAGATGTACATAGCAGCTGAAAAAGAGGGACTGAAAGATGATGAACCTTCAGACAGCAAAGACATCTGGTTTAAGGGAGGCAGCACCTGAGAGGTCCATAAATCTCTTCCAAAATCACTAGTAATTGATTCAGGCCTGTTCAGTTCCCTTTGAAAATGAGCCTCTGTGGGATGCATGAGCATGTCCACCTGTGGAAGCAGTCTGCCTTCTGAAGGTGTGATGGACTTTGGTCTCAGGAGCAGTGCCCTGCCTGCGATGGCTGTAGTGGCACTGGCCATTAAAGCCTCTAGAGCAAATGCCAGTTTGGTGTTTAAGACAAAGATCATTTGGGCAAGTGCACTATGCATGGAAAGGGAGGGGGGACCTGCATTTAGAATGAAATCCAAGTCCTACAGAGTAACTGCACTATGAAGAACTTTTCTTAAATCTACAAAATCCAGAGAAGTCAAAGCAAAGGATGAAACTGTCCTTAACTCACCTTGTGTCTAGATATTGCAGCTAATCAGGGCATGTAAGTTTCCACCCACTGTCTCCTTTAGGCACCAAGGGGTGAATTTGAAGAAGTTTCAGTATTAACTCCTGATTTCCAGGTGCTTCTGGGTTTAAATCTTTATTTTATTTTTGATGCACATTTCCTTTGTTCTGGTATTTAAAGCAAAGGGGATATAGGAGCTGAACAGAACCCTATTTGTTCGTAACTGTGCCCAAAGTAATATCTTGGGGGTCCTTTAACAAGCTGAATTTTTTTTTGATTTGCCATTAGTCTCATGTCTGTGTATTGTTCTGAATATTCAGAAAGCATGTAGCTGCTGCATGTGTATTGCTTTCTGGGCCAAAATGCCTTTGAAATATATCAACATGTTTAATATTTAGGTTATAGAATCAGGAGCTGGTGCCTTGTCTTTGTTCCTTACTGTAAAGTGCCCAGAATGATCCTTGCTGTATCCAAATTAGATCTTGCTTTGCTCAAGAGTACGGAAGTGTGTGCCAACCAGTTGAGTTCTAATCTCGGCCCGAACACAGATTTGTGGCTTTGGGAAAGTCACTCCATTTGTTTTCTCACCTATGAAATATAGTGGCCTGCCCTCATATGGTATCTACAGCAGATCACTGAATCACACAAGGGAACAGGATGACCGGTAACTGAAGCTCTTATCTGTAATGTATTGGAGGAAAAGCTGTGTTTCCCCAGGGGACTTCGATCTGAGTGCCAGTACCAAAACATTCTAGGGATTTCTAAACCTTATACATAATGGTTTTCTAATTCAAAAAGTTTTGCATCCAACACAAGGGAATTCTATGTTAGACTTCAACTTGACAGTAAAGAAAAATTTATCACAGACCCAAAAAGTTAGTGGTAGTTTAGGTACAAATGATCATTTTTCATTAAAGACTTGGATAATGGAGTGGAGAGTAAGCTTATAAAATTTGCAGATGACACCAAGCAGGGAACGGTTTCTCGCTTCTTGGAGGACAGGATTAGAATTGAAAATGAACTTGAAAAATTAGAGAATTGGTCTGAAGTCAACAAGAGGAAATTCAATCAAGACAAGTCCAGAGTGCTACATGTAGGAAGGAAAAATCAAATGCACAACAACAAAATCAGGAACAATTGGGCCAGTGGTTCTCAACTAGGGATATGCAGAGGTCTTCCAGGGGCTACATCAACTCATCTAGATTTTTGCCTAGTTTTACAACAGGCTACATAAAAAGCACTAGCGAAGTCAGTACAAACTAAAATATCATACAGACTATGACTTGTTTATATTGCTGTATCTAGGATACACTGAAATGTAAGTACAGTATTCCTATTCCAGTTGATTTATTTTATAATTCTATGGTAGAATGAGAAGGTAAGCAATTTTTCAGTAAGTGTCCTGAGACACTTATGTAAGCATATAGTTTTTAAGCGAAGTGAAACTTGTGGTTCACAAGACATATCAGACTCCTGAAAGGCGTACAGTAGTCTGGAAGGGTTGAAAGCCACTGGACTAGGTGACAGGACAGCAGAAAAGGATTAGGGGAGGGGTTATAGCGGATCACAAATTGAATTTGAGTCAACCACATGGTGCAAAAAGAAAAGGAGGACTTGTGGCACCTTAGAGACTAACAAATGTATTAGAGCTTAAGCTTTCGTGAGCTACAGCTCACTTCATCGGTGAGCTGTAGCTCACGAAAGCTTAAGCTCTAATAAATTTGTTAGTCTCTAAGGTGCCACAAGTCCTCCTTTTCTTTTTGCGAATACAGACTAACACGGCTGCTACTCTGAAACATGTCACATGGTGCAGTTATGCAAAAAGCTAATATTCTGGGATGCATTAACAGAAGTGTTCTATGCGGGACTCGGGAGGCAATTGTCCTGCTCTACTTGGTGCTGATGAGCCTGCAACCGGAGTACTGTGTCCAGTTCTGGGTGCCACACTTTAAGAAAGGTGAGGGCCAATTGGAGAGAGTCCAGAGCAGAGCAACAAAAAGTTTAGAAAACCTGACCTATGAGGGAAGGTTAAAAAAATGGGGCATGTTTAGTTTTGAGAAAAGAAGGCTCAGAGGAGACCAAGTAAGTTTTCGAATATGTCAAAGGCTGCTACAAAGAGGCCAGGGATCAGTTTTCTCCATATCTGCTGATGGCAGTACAAGAAGTAATGGGCTTAATCTGCAGCAAGGGAGATTTTTAGGAAAAACTTTCTCACTAGAAGGATATTAAGCTCTGGAGTAGGCTTCCCAGGGAGGTTGTGGATTCCGCATCACTTGAGGTTTTTAAGAACAGGTTAGAAAAATATTTGTTCAGAAATACAGGAATGACCTAAGCTAGGTGTACTGGGTCCTGCCTTAGCTCAAGGACTGGATTGGATGGCCTCTGGAGGTCCCTTCCAGTCCTACATTTCTGTGATTGTGTCTTGATTATATTTGTAATGTGCGACTAGAATAAAATCCAAACTGGTAATATATATACTTAGTGCATTAAAAGGGCCAGTTTCACAAAACAGAAAACAATTGAGCCAGATCAGTTGTTGGAAAGAATTTAAACAGAAAAATGTGAATAACTGGGAACTGTAGAAGAATATTTGAATGGATGCCTAAAAAGCCACAACTGAGAGAGAAGGTTTCTCTGGCTAAACAACCAATCCAGTTTAGTGGGGAAGCGAAAGCAACTGCAAACAACAAAACATATAAAAATGGAAGAAAGGGGAAGTTGATAGTGATAATGAATATAAATCAGAAGCTAGTGGATTGCAGAAAATTGATAAGGGAAACAGAAGGGCACAAGGAGAAATGTATGGCCAGCAGAGTTAAGGAAAATCAGTTTTCTTAAAAAGTATGTTAGGAACAAAAGGAATAAATACAATGGTCCATTAGTAGACAGAAATGATAGAATTGTCAATGAAGAAAAAGGCACAAGTGTTGGATGCATTTTTGCTCTGTATTTGGAATGCAAAAAGCTATTCGGTTCGTATTTAGACACAATATGTGCAAACCGTTTTCAGATTTTTTTTTAAAAGTGCTTCTGGCGTGAGATTTCAGCTGCCACGCCTTGCTGCGAAGGGAATGCGTATAGCTGAAACAAACATCTTGGAATGAGGTCTGCAGTTACGTTGTGTCAGGTGCATCTGAAATGAAGGCTCAGGCCTTGTCTACGCTTAAAAAATTAGGTCGACCTAGGTCTACGTCACTCAGGGCTGTGAAAGATTTTGCTCCCTGAGCATCGTAGTTAGGTCAACCTAACCCCCGGTGTAGCCACGGCTAGGTCCATCAAAGAATTCTTCTGTCAACCTAGCTACCGCCTCTCGGAGAGACTGATGACCTACATCTATGGGAAAGCCCCTTCTGTCAGTGTAGGGAGTGTCTACATTATGGCAGCACAGCTGCAGCGTAGATATGGCCTGTGTTCCTTCAGGCATCCATGGGGGTGGGTCCCTAGTGTAACTGCACTTTTTTTGAAGTCGAAATATATTTGTGACGACAATGTCCTAATTCCCTACTGGGTTCTGAAACATTGTTCTGTAGGAGAGCTGCACAGAAAACTTGTGCCTGCCGACCAGAATGCTCGCGCTTTATAAGAAGTTACAATGGGAAACCGTACTTTGCCCTTGTTGAAGCTCACATAGACATCTCACTATGGGTTTGGGAGCCTAACTTTAGGCTCCCAGGTTTGAACGATGATGGATTTGTAGACTAAAGACAATTCTGACTACAGATGCTGTTTGAGAGAGATGTGGAGAACGCGAGTTGAGGGTGGGGTGCTTGGAGGGGAAAAAAGTTCTGCTTTCAGGTGCAGGGGTTACTGTAGCGTAGTCCTGTATGCGAACGTAAAGAGTGCGGTAAAACAGAACTGTGCCAAGCAGCAGGCATCCCACTGCTGCTGATCCAACACAGCACAGTACTCCGGGCACAGAGCTGGAAGGCTTTTTGGGACGTGTGTGGCTCCTCGGATGGGATGGCGGAGAGAGCAGTCTGCCCAGGGCATAGTGAACGGCAGTGGCTCATGCAGTGTGCAACATCAGAATGGAGTTTGGAGCTTGGGGGGAAATGCGAAAAGGGTTGCACTTCCACCTTGTGCCCGTTTTACAGCCCTCCCAGCACACTGGATTTGTTATAGGGACGTAACGAGAAGGGGTAGTTCGACTGTTACTGCATGCTGGCAAAGAGTGATCTCTCTGTATTAGAGGAGAGAGTGCATTTGGAGCTCAGATACCACGCTAACTAGATAGAGAAAGTTGTAGGTCTGATTTCCATGACTCACTCTGGAATGATGATAACCTAACCTAGGTTTTGTATGTTTAAAGGCTTAACAGGACCATTAGATCATCTAGTCTGACTACGTAACAAGTCCTGCTCACTGCTTTTCTGCTTATACATCGAAGCATCGCACGGCCCTTTGCACCACAGCATTGCACTTGAAGCTCGTGTTGAGTTGCTTGTCTACTATGATTCCTAGACCCTTTTCATATTGGTTCCTCCCCAGGGTACAGTCTCCCATTCTGTAGCTGTGGCTTATCTTCCTTGTTCCTAGATGTGTCGCTTTGCACTTGGCTCGGCTGTATTAGAACATGGTTTGTCTCAGAGGGCCCAGCTTACTGGGATGTCCGGATCGCTCTGTAAGACTGCCCTGGCCGCCTCATTACTTGCTAATCTGGCCGTTTTTGTCATTGGAGTGTGAGCTGCATTCCAGTCTCGTTTGCAGATCTAAGAGCTAATTGCAGTATGATTATTACTAAAATATTTTCATATAATTTCTGTTCCCTCTCTCCCTCCCCTGACCCCATGAAATGGCTTCATTTAGCTATCAACAGCTCAGGTGCAGTTCTTAGTCATTTATGAAAGTCCAGGAAATGTGTTGTAAGGCCCAGCTGGGATCCTGAAGCTGGTCTGGAAAGTCCCAGGTGACTGCAGCTTCAGGCTGTATGGTGAATGGTGCTGATGGTGAATGGCTAGCATGTCTTGTGCAGCTGAACTATAATTTGTCACACATCTGGCAATGAACACAGTTTTAGAACAGGAGTGGAAGTGCAGTAAGGATTGCATGTTTAAACCAAGGTCCACTGGCAAAGCTGACTCTCCATTTAATCATCAAAGTAGCCTTCTAACTGGAAATACCAAGCAATTCCCATGTCAGATGTATGATTTGCTCTTTTACCTTGAGGTGAAGTTGGTTCATGTTGTCCTTGAACCTGACATCTCTGTGTAACCAGCCTCTGCTAAGTGACTGACGCTTTGACAGTAACACATTCAGAAGGGAGTCCCCAGTTCAACACTTCTGGTGATAGTCTTGCTAAGAACAAGGGAGTTGTAATTGCAGGAATTCTTGATTCATCCTTTTGCAAACTTGATGCTTAAACTTGAGGAAAGTCCATTTTGTTTGAAAAACCCTACTGATTAATATTTAGCTAATCTGAGTTCTATTCCATGTCTTTCTCTGCTTGATGGCAATGTTCCAATTTGCCTAGGTTCATGCGTGGGAGATCTCAGACCAGTTGCTACAGATCCGCCAGGATGTAGAATCATGCTACTTCGCAGCACAGACCATGAAGATGAAGATTCAAACGTCGTTCTATGAACTCCCCACAGACTCGCATGCTTCATTGCGAGACTCTTTACTGTCCCACATCCAGAACTTGAAAGATCTGTCACCAGTCATTGTAACTCAGGTAAGCCGTGTGTTACTCCTGGTGTGGAGGAGGAAAAGGAGCATTTCTCAAGGCAGTCGCATACTACCTTTCCATAATAAAGGACGAATAATTCAGTGCCTTAATTAGATATGCATTGTGGACACGATGTAACATTTACACCACTGCCCAGTCAAATCCATTCTGTGCAATAATTGCTGCCTTGTTTAGGGGAAAGGGCAAGATATAGATGCTGCAAGTTGCGTTTAATCATAACTAAAGTTTTTCACTGCTGGCTTTGAGAAATCCAGCATTCATGCTCCCTGGCTCTTCTTCATTTAGCGTGGAGCAGAAAAAACGGAGAAAAGGAAAATCAATGCCCTTTAGACCCAGTCAGAGCAGTATCTCCATTTATAGGCTCAGCTTAGTTTATTTCTTGTCCGATGATGAATTCAGCAATGATTCAATATATTAATACATTATTTTACTCCTTTCTGTGCTGCTTTGGGAGAGGGATGGGTGGAGCTGCTATGCAAGGATCTTTTCCCTGCTCAGCTACAAAAAAAATATTGAATTACCCATCAAAACACCCTCAGAGACTGGAAGGTCTCTGACGTGAGGTGCTACCATTTCCCCAGGGCTGTGTTCATCTTAGATATTGAACTAATTATTCCTTCATGTCGTCAACTTGGCTCTCCTGTGTGACACTGCAAAGCACTTGTCACTACATCCCTATGAAGCCCAAATCAACCTTGCTACCTGTTGGTCCTCGATCAGCCTACAGGGTCTGATCATGCACTGGTTGAAGTCAATGGGAATTTTGCATTTGACTTCTGTGCAGGCAAGGTTGGGCCTGAATGAAAATTGTTTATAGCCGAGGAACTGTACGTGGCTTCAGTTCCAAATTAAATGCAAATAACCTCACAGTGCTGCCAAGGAGACTGGCTAAGTTTCTAGGGAACAGTGTGTATGATGCAGCCTCCACTAGCCAACCTGAGAGAAGGTTTGCAGCCATGGCGAAGATGGGTGGCCATCTGGATCAGATACTGCAGTTTGCAAGTGGGTGGGAGAGTGCTGGCCTCAGACTGACAGGTGAGTTGAAGGCCCTGTGACCCCTCAGCCTGAAGGAAAAGAGACTGTTACCTATGACTAAATGATGTGCCCAGCAAAAGTCATGCAGCCCCTTCCTTCCTGGTGGAGTGGTGCATTGGGTCACGAGTATTCTATTGCTGCTTACGCACCAGAGAAATAGTACTTTGGCTCGTGGCTACTGAGTCCTGTGGGATTCCATAAGATTGGAGGGCTCTGGCTTTCCTTCAGAGGGTTTGATTTCTCCCATCTTCTCTGTGTTGCTGAACAGAAACAGGATGTTTTTCTCCCTGTCTAGCTGCACGAATTGGACACTCCATGTTTTTAGCACTGGTCTTAGACTTTTTCTTTTTCCCCCCCCCCCCCCCCCACATTTTAGCTGGCATTAGCCATAGCAGATCTCGCCCTACAAATGGCTTCTTGGAAGGGCTGTGTACAGACACTGGTGGAAAAGTAAGTATTTGTTTTATATCATTAAGCTTTATAGAAATATTAAACCTACAAATCACTCCACTCCTACAAGACTTAGCCTACAGGAATGCAAAAAGAAAGGTAATGATCTGAAAGCACAACTGCACTTGTGTGCACTAATACAAAAGAGTTGGAAAAGTGTTAGAAAATAACCTTTTCATGACTGATGATTTAAGTAGCTCCTGATTCCAATTGAATTATAGTAGTGAAGTGTTGTAGGTGAGGCGAGTGGCAAGTCAATTTATAGACATATCTGTGATTGAAGCCGTGCATGCTTTTTTGGGGCTCTGGTCTAAGCCTTCCTCAGCTCCATTTCTGTATTACTTTACAATCCCTTTCTCATGCGCATAGCTGGCTTATCCTTCTAGTTTAGGGTTGATCAGTAGTCTCAAGCCAATCAATGCTGCATCTTAACTGATTGCAATGGTAGCTGGTTAGTGTCGTGAGACATTCCTTTCACTTCTTGCTAGGGCTGAGTACTGTCACTGAGCAACTGGAGCTCAAAGCAGGATCCACGTCCGGCAATGCTTGTCACTGCATGAGGCCAGCACATACACATGGCGCTGTCATGAAATGTTGCACGTGCTGTGCGAAGTTTCTACTCTACAAAGCCACTGCAATGTGAAATGGAGATTGCGTGACGCCATTGTTGGTGGCGTGTGCATGTGATAGGACTTAAGTTGTTGTGTTTGTAGGACGAGATTTTTGTCATCCTCCTTGACAGGCACTTCCAACTATGATAGGAGAACTAAACCCCAAACCGGGGTCAGTAATGCTCATTTATTTCGTAGCCTAACGTTTGCTTTTGACATGAATCCAGATGATGTGTTTTCGGACAACTCTGTCCAGAAACTCTTCCAGTGACATTCCTCTCCTGTCCCACTGTGGTGTTAAAGGTGCTTAGACGCTCCTGGAGTTCGATATTATGCATGTTGGCGAGCCCCTTTCTTCTCCATGCCATTTCACCTCTTTGCCACTCTGTCTGCTTCAGATACAGTAACGACGTGACATCGCTGCCCTTTCTGCTGGAGATCCTCACGGTGCTGCCAGAGGAGGTTAATAGCCGATCTTTGCGCATTGGAGCCAATCGCCGTACTGAAATCATTGAAGACCTGGCTTATTACTCCAGTACAGTGATCTCCCTTCTAGTAAGTAGATTACCTGGAATGCAGGCATGTGACAAATCAGCCTGCTCGGGTGAGACTATTTCAGATCTAGCCTGGGTTGAAAGTGATCAGGAAGCTATCAGGCCTCCTAACTGCTGCCGGTATGAAACTAGTTGCTCTCTCCAGTCCCTAGCGGATGAGAGTCAAACAAAAAAGCACAGCTGGCCCCCAGCTGTAAGCAGTAGGCCAAGGAATGAGTTTGGTCATGGAGACTTAACTACCCCTCAGCTAGTTTCTCCAGGTCAGGATTGAGACACGTTAGCAAGGGGCAGTGTGGGGAGGAAACTTGCCCTGCCACTGTTTGTTCTGTGCTTAAAAGACTTCAGTCTCCTGGGCTGTCAGTCCAGCAGCTCTCACTAGCACTAAATGCGTTTAGACATAAGGCCCTACTTGAATCCCAGCTGAGTTGTGGACAAGCCATGGAAAATCATGGAAAAGTAATAATGTCCATTGTTTTTTCCACTGTTGGCCGCCCCTGGGGTCTGCAATACCGTGAATTAAGTAGGGCCTTATTTATAGATCATAAAAAGATGAGGGATCTCAGACCATTCACTTATCTTACTTAAACATAAAAGGAGACTGGCAGAGAGAACCTTTAACGTAATTCTAGAATAAGAGGTATTGATTTGTCAGAATAAGCACTTTAGGATTTACAGCTACCTAAAGGTCATCTTATTTATCTTATTTTTACCATGAGTTCTTTCTTGACTTACCCATGCCCTTCGTGCAAGGCCTTGAAGAGATGTACACCCCCCTGCCCCCCAGCTTGCCACGCCAATCAGCTGTTTGATGCGGGAAGCCGGGGGCGGGGGCAGCAGCACACTCAGGGGAGGAGGCGGAGGTGAGCTGGGGTGGGGAGCGGTTCCTCTGCCCCTTACTTGCTGTGCCCCTCTCTCCCCCCCCAAGCTCACCTCCACTCCGCTTCCTCCTGATTGGTGCGGCAAGCCTGGGAGGGAGGAGAAGCGGAGCTGTGGCGCGCTCGTAGGCGGAGGTGAGCTGCGGCGGCGGGGGCCGCAGCAAGTAAGGTGAGGGGGCACAGGGGAACTGCTTGCGGTAACTCGAATTTGAATATAATGAGGTAAAGCAGCCCCTTTCCCTGGAGCACTGCTTTACCGCGTTAAGCTGGGAGTTATTGCCAAGTCAGAGAAGGACCGGGATATCCTACAGGAGGATCTGGATGACCTTGTAAATTGGAGTAATAGTAATAGGATGAAATTTAATAGTGAGAAGTGTAAGGTTATGCATTTAGGGATTAGTAACAAGAATTTTAGTTATAAGATGGGGACGCATCAATTAGAAGTAATGGAAGAGGAGAAGGACCTTGGAGTATTGGTTGATCATAGGATGACTATGAGCTGCCAATGTGATATGGCTGTGAAAAAAGCTAATGCGGTCTTGGGATGCATCAGGAGAGGTATTTCCAGTAAGGATAAGGAGGTTTTAGTACCATTATACAAGGCACTGGTGAGACCTCACCTAAAATACTGTGTGCAGTTCTGGTCTCCCATGTTTAAAAAGGATGAATTCAAACTGGAGCAGGTACAGAGAAGGGCTACTAGGATGATCCGAGGAATGGAAAACCTGTCTTATGAAAGGAGACTCAAGGAGCTTGGCTTGTTTAGCCTAACTAAAAGAAGGCTGAGGGGAGATATGATTGCTCTCTATAAATATATCAGAGAGATAAATATCAGAGAGCGAGAAGAATTATTTAAGTTCAGCACCAATGTGGACACAAGAACAAATGGGTATAAACTGGCCACCAGGAAGTTTAGACTTGAAATTAGACGAAGGTTTCTAACCATCAGAGGAGTGAAGTTTTGGAATAGCCTTGCAAGGGAAGCAGTGGGGGCAAAAGATCTATCTGGCTTTAAGATTCTTCTGGATAAGTTTATGGAGGAGATGGTATGATGGGATAGTGTGATTCTGGTAATTAATTGGTATTTAAATATTCAGGGTAAATAGGCCTAATGGCCTGTGATGGGATATTAGATGGGTGGGATCTGAGTTACGCAGGAAAGAATTTTCTGTAGTTTCTGGCTGGTGAATCTTGCCCATATGCTCAGGGTTTAGCTGATCGCCATATTTGGGATTGGAAAGGAATTTTCCTCCAAGGCAGATTGGAAGAGGCCCTGGAGGCTTTTCGCCTTCCTCTGTGGCATGGGGCACAGGTCACTTGAGGGGGGCTTCTCTGCTCTTTGAAGTCTTTAAACCACGATTTGAGGACTTCAATAGCTCAGACATAGGTGAGGTTTTTCGTAGGAGTGGGTGGGTGAGATTCTGTGGCCTGCGTTGTGCAGGAGGTCGGACTAGATGATCAGAATGGTCCCTTCTGACCTTAGTATCTATGAATCTATATCAGACTGCATTATATGGGGGTAGAGGTGTACTTATGTTCCCAACGCTCCCGTAGTGTTCACCCAAAGGATGATATATGGTGGCAACTGCAAAAATGTACCTGGATGGAAAAATCAACATCCACAGGTGAATTTCTAGATGCTTTCTCATGGAGTGCCACTGAGGGGAGTCCAGGCTCTCCAGGGAGCTAACCGCTTGAGGACATTGGTGCTCAACAAGGCTTGTGACTTGGGTTTGAGGAGTGAAATGAATCAACCCGTCTCCAAAGCAGTTCACAGAGATTGAAAGGAGCTGACTAGAATATATCCAGACCCACTCTGCTCAGTCAGTGTTTTTCCAAGGATGCTTTACTCATTTCCTACTAAATTATTTGAACTAAATACTCAGGAGAGACCAATCTGGACCCCTCCCCGCCCAGCTCCAGGCTGTACTGGAATACATCCCCCATACACATTAATGCAGAGCTCCTCATTACTTTTTACCATTTCACATTGCTTATTTAAATGGGAAATACAACATGCCCCCTAGCTGTGCATAATAAGGCTGTTAATATCATAGACCCCCAGATGGAATTGCATTTTGATGTATTATAATAGATGGTAACAGAAATTATTTTTTTGCTTTGCAGCCTATGCTTTCTCTGCTTCTCTCCTTTTGCTGCCCTTTGCATCTGTGTCTGCTTTGCTGTCTGTCCCCATCTTTTCCTCCAGCTACTTTCCTTTTGCTTCAACTCTGCTGGCCATAATTTTTCTCATTTTCATAGCTGTTGGAATTGGAACAGATCTGCATACTTCTCTTCTTCTCCACCCTTAAAACCACCTCTTGCTTAATGCAGGTTCATTCCCCAGGTTCATTCTTCAGCACTTTGTCTAATCCAGTTTTGAATGCCACCAGTGATGTGGGTCACCACTTCCTTTGAGGGAATTATTCCATCACCTGACCAATCTCACCCTAAATTTTCCTGTGCACTCTTTAATGCCACTACTCCGAGTTACAGAACTTCATAAGATGTCAAATTCAGGAGTGGCAGAAGTGCCCTAAAAGTGAGGGGGACACTGATGCCTGAACCGTGACCCTGCTCCCAGTGCCACCCACTCTCCCCCAAGACTCCGCCTTCCCTCTTTTAAAAGTGATGAGGCCATGGCCCCTTCCCCCACCCCCATTCCAGCGTCCCTGGTCAAATTCCCTTCTCAGTTTGATGCTACACTCTTTGTTATTTGCAGACAGTTATTGTGTTCCCTTCTAGCCATTGTTTAGCTGTGCCATATGGAGACTATTTAACCTTACTTTGTGAATCAACTCTCTTGCCCATTTCTAATTCCTTTTGTTCTCTGGATCCCCTCCAGCTTGTTTGTATCTTTCTGATACCATATTGCTCAGAATTGGGCATAGTATTCTGGTTGTGCTCTGAAGCCATAAAGAGGCTTCCTGCAGCGTGATGGGGTACTTCTCCCCAAAGGATCTCCAAATCATATGGAGCATGTTGCCCTTTTCTTTTCTATCCTGTAACAAGCACCTCCAATTCATTGTCCAATATCGTCTTGTGTTTGTCTTGACTCCCCGGCTTTCCATATCTCTCCTGTGTTAAATCTCACTTTATTTTCAGCTCATATTTCTTCAGTCTAGGTCCTTGTATTTGTGTCCTTGTTGCTGCTTGTAACTTTTTCCCCAGACTCTTCATCCCTTACCATTTAGTTTCATTTGTTTGGTTAAGGTTAAGGTTGCTTCCTTTTTCCAGCTCATCAGTGAAGATGCTAAATAATTACTTCTGGGGGAATTCTGCATCATTGTGCGCGCGCGCAGAATTCATGTCCCCCGCAGATTTCGTTGTTCCCCGCAGAAAAATGAATTCTGATAGGGAAGCTGCAAGAGTGGTCATGCGCCCTTCCCTGGCAGCACAGGCAGGTCAATTATGGGCTCTTGGAGCAGCTGGTAGAGACATAAATCACTGCGGGGAGTGCTTGGCAGTCATGCGTGTGTGTGTGTGTGAGAGAGAGAGAGAGAGAGACTGTTCCTCTCGCTTTCTATTGCAGCATGCTCGGCATGGAAGGGGAGAGGGTATTGGGGTGTTTCTGAGAAGGTAGGCATGGGGCAGGCTCTGTCCCCTCAGGCAGAGCAGAATGTAGCAGCCTGCCTGTTTAGTGAATTGTTCCCATTGTCTTCGTGAATTCCCCCAGGAGTATAAAACAGGTGTAAAAGTTTTAAGACTCCTTTACATTGCCAGAGTAAAGGACAGTATGGCCTTAGAAATGCTTATGGTGCTTTAGTGATTAGAACTGAACTAAATTTTTGGACTGAAAAAATTTCCTATCAAAATGTGCTCCATGAATTGTTTGCTACTGGTCTATTTGGAGATGGTCAGTAGCCACTATAAATTGTGAGTTTGATTCCCCAGCCCTCACTTGCTCTTCAGGTGCCTATGATGTAACACTGAGCATATGGCTGCATATATTTGTTGTCTAATAACTAGAAATAAAAGAAAAGGAGTACTTGTGGCACCTTAGAGACTAACAAATTTATTAGAGCATAAGCTTTCGTGAGCTACAGCTCACTTCATCGGATGCCATCCGATGAAGTGAGCTGTAGCTCACGAAAGCTTATGCTCTAATAAATTTGTTAGTCTCTAAGGTGCCACAAGTACTCCTTTTCTTTTTGCGAATACAGACTAACACGGCTGCTACTCTGAAACCAGAAATAAAAGGTCAAACCTAGTTACATTACTGGGCGGGGGTTGGGGATTTTCGCCAGTGCTCCCCACTCCCCTTCTCCATCTATTATATTGTAGTTTAAATAAATTATCAAAATAAATGAAACCAGTGTGATTATATTGCGTTATTTTGACAAATAAAATATTCACCAGGAGTATAAATAATATTGGGGTTAACTAACCCTGTTCTGTGGTGTGACCCGGCACTGTACTCAACCCCAGTTTATTACCTTGTTGTCCAGAATTCCACATTTTCATGTGTTCAAACTGCTTTTGAAGTTTAATTATTTTCTTTTAATATTGAACTGGGAGCTTAACACTCAGTTTAAAAATTCAAAAAGGCTGCCTCCATACAAATGTATGGGAACAGGAGCAGGGGAGGTTAGGAACATGGGGTCAGACCAGACTGGTCCAATCAGTTAGGTATCCCATGTCCAGCAGTGGCCAATATCTAATGCTTCAGAGGCAGATCGATTTATGTCTAGGCTCTTTCTCTCTCCCCTCTCTTCTCCCCCCTCCCACCCCAGAAAAAAAACCAACCCACGCCATACAATGCACCTGTATGTATAAGGATGGCCGTGGAGAAGACATTCATAATTTTGCCAGTTGGTTTAATCCAGATTCTAACTAAAAATCTATGAGACTTTCAGAAGGGACCATCATGATCAGCTAGTCTGACCTTCTGCACCTTGCAGGCCACAGAACCTCACCCTGGAGCCTGTATTAGAATTAGCTGGTTTGAATTCCAACCTAGTTTAAAGCCTAGGTTCTATCTTTATGGGTCTGCAGAGATGTTACCCTTAAAACTTTGTGCTGCTTTTTCGCTCTAGCCACCCCTGGCACTTTCTCTGTGAAGAGAGAGAAGCCGGCTATCTGACTAGTTAATTGGTTAGCTGAGCAAGCTCATGTCTCTCTGATTGCTTATTGCCTTAGTAGAGATGATGTGGGAAGCCCGGGTTAGTCAAAAGCTGATGGTGGATCATAAAGGATCATGAGCAGGCCAGCTGGACCCGGTGGTAGAATCTCTGAGCATGTTCCACCACGATGACCCTCCTGAAGTCTGAAAGGAAAAGCAGCTTTTGGCAGCACAGTGGCAATTCTCTGGTGATATCTGCTGATGGTCCATCTGCAGATATGCCTGCTGAGAGGAAATCGTGGCCGGTGATTTCTTGGGACAGCCTGTCATTTGTTTGCTTTGCCAGGCAGACTGCACCCAGGTGTTTGCTTTGCCCCAGCGTGCTCTGTATATATTAAAGAGTCTATATTCAGACCACCCAAATTTCCTTTCCAAAGTCCAAAGTGGGCATTTTAATGAGCTGCCTGAAGAGCAAAAAGAAATCAGGTGTCTCTGTCTAGGATTTAACTTATATTTATAACTCATAAAGGATTTAGCTCATTTTTTTTGTTACTTACATTTAGGGGTCTACCAAATTCTTCGCAGCTGTGAAAATAGCATTACGGACCAAGAAATGTGGTCTTGGGCAGCCCAGCTCTGAAGGCAGAGCAGAGAGCAGCGGCTGCTGCCCTGGTGCCCAGCTCTTAAGGCAGTGCCGACGCAGCACAGAAGTAAGGATGACAATACCATGCCGTCCCTTCTCTGCAGCTGCTGGCCGGTGGTGCTGCCTTCACAGCTGGGTGCCCGGCCAGCAGCCGCCGCTCTCCGCTCTGCCTTCAGAGCTTGGTACCCAGGCAGTGCAACCCCCAGCATCAGCACAGAAGTACAGGTAGCAATACTGCGGCCCCCTAATAGGCTTCTGACCCCCTTTTTGGATCTGGACCCCTAGTCTGAGAAATGCTATAGGAGAAGACGCACCATTTTCTTGGGTTCATCGCAGTCTAAATAGCGAATATCAGGGATATGTAACCCATCTGCGAAATTTTCTATTTATGCCGTGACCAACCCATGAAAATCGTGTGATTTCTCCATGATCTAAGTAGACCTCTTGCTGTCCTAATAAAATCTCTAATAAGACAGAGGTTTTATTGGAGTCCTCTAGAGGCTGTAATATTGTACAGAGCTACTAGCCTTCTGGACTAGACTAACAAGCAAACAGTAAGCATGACCCTCTTGAAACATTTGGTATGGAAAGTTAAGGTACACCGTCAAACTTGTAGGCTCCATTCTCCCTGGAGATGGGGTGGTCCAGGGTCCACTCAAGCCCTGACTGGGCAAAACATGAGGCTGTTCTTCTAGCTTCGCACAGCAAGGGCCTCCTTGGGATGGGTCCTGGCAAACCTTGTCAGTGGGGTTGCTGATGAACAACAGAAGGTTTTCCCTCCCCCAGGCTGAGGGCTCCCAGCCATAGTCAGAAATAACTCCCCAGTTTCTTACGGCACGATCGTGTAATGATTGTCCTCAAGTGGGCCTGAACAATGCCTTTTACCTTTCAAAGCCGTCACCAAGAAGCTAGTGATGCGAGTGTATTTTGCAGCAGTGAGTGTAAGGAAATCTTAACTTGAGACTTAGCAAATATGAAGCTCATTAGGGCTGGGCTTCATCTATCTTTGACACAGGACCCTGTAGGAAATTGATGTGCCGTGGACGGGTGAACATATTCCAGGCTGTTTTTCTCACCATGTGCTGTCACTGCAGTTGAAGTCAATTGATGTGCTTGGCTTAGTCCCTAGATCGCGTGGGGGGCTTGTCTATTTAGGCAGGGCGGGGTGGGGGCTCAAGTCATCTCCTATCTCATTCGTGCTTCCTTCACTTGTCCTGCCAGACTGACATTCTGGGTATAGTATGTGGCTCATGTTTCTTGCCATGCGCTTTTCTCGAGAAGCTGATTTTAGGCGTGGGGTGTCATTTAGCGATATAGACGAGTCTCTTCACGTTGACACTGATGGGGTGGGGGGAATTGTGGTTTTTAAATACAGTTCATCCCTCAGCGATCACGCTATGGATGCTGTGTACCTTGAAACACTGATCCTCTCTGTTCACAGCTTTCAGAAACCTGTTGAACGCAGGAGGGCATCAGTTTCGTGCTTGTGGAAACGAACTGGTAACTTTGGGTCTCTAACCAATTCACCGTCCCTGCTCTTCCTCCCCAGATGACCTGTGTGGAGAAAGCAGGCAACGATGAGAAGATGCTCATGAAAATTTTCCGCTGCCTGGGGAGCTGGTTCAACCTGGGAGTTCTGGATAGTAACTTCATGGCCAACAGCAAGTTACTGTCCCTCCTCTTCGAGGTGCTGGTGAGTATTTGCTCAGGCCATTGTCCGAGCTCCTCTCTGCCCGGGAAGAACGATGTTAACTTTTTACCAGGAGAGGATCAGCAAAACTTTGAAATCAGTTTGAAATCCCTGTGCAGATTTATTACAAATCCGTTGTAAACATTGGCGCACTAACATGACAGCTCATTGGTGGTCTGCATGGCGGGTCATAAAGAGAAGTTTACTCCCCTTCCTGGGCCCTTTTCTCTGCCTTCAGTATGAGACCCAACCCATCTCTTATCCCACTGTGCTGTTGGCTGCACACTAGCTCTTCCCCAGTGCTCCAAATAGCTCTGCTTAGTGCCCCTTCGATTTCCAGCCTGAAGGCTGTCAAGAACTGGCAAAACAGGAGCCCAGGAATCTCTTAAGAGCAAGAGTCCAGTTTAAGTGCTTCCTCTGCCTGCATGTCAAGTCCTGAGTTCAGGATTCCAGTTCTCTGGAACCAGCTGCTGCTGTCACTGACCTGAGATATGCCTAGAATGTGGCCCAACGTTCTTGCACAGAATACTGAATGCTGAATTCAGGACTGGACAGGGAAATATAGGAGGGGGTGATGCTTACGTTCTCTGTGAATTTCCAATCTGATCCTATTCCATTCTGGGTCAGAGACCATGAAGATGAATGGCAAAGTTTCTTTGTGAGCAGACTGGGATGAAGTTAGCCCCAAGCACAGCATGGTGAAGGGGAGGATTGAAGATGTCATTTTTAGCCTTTATTGAGTAAGACAAATGAACAGCAAAGGACTGTGGCTCATGGAGTCGGGGAGGAAACCTCACTCCATTTCTCTAGAGTGATATAGTCGGGGAAAAGAGCAACTCAAACAAAATCCTGGTTTTCTGAACTGCAAAGGGATTATTGGGGGATGGATAGGTGAAGGCCCTGGGCCAAAAACACAGCAGACTTAAAATGTGAATGTAAGACCTGTTCTCCAGTTTGGCTGTGTACCATAGAGGAGGGAGAAACCTGCACCTTCATCAGGGTGATCATCAGGGTCATCATCCGTCTACACTCCCAATCTCTAGCTATTCAGATAGTGAAAAGAACCATGTGTTTTTTCTCATGCTGCATTTGAAAGTCCTCGATCTGAGCGGCAAGAACGTTTTTAATTAAAGCAGATAGTAAGACACCTTCTCGCCCCCTGGACTCCGTTATTCCCTTTGGCTGCATTCCTGTTGAAAGCCCTACTGCAACAAATCCTTCCTTTGTATTGCTTGGGATTCAGCGGTTCTATCCCCGCTGGGTCATGAAATGGCTCGCCATACTGTTTCCAGTTATAGCACACTGGTCCAGGGCAGGACTGGAGTGGGAGTGGGGTGGCATTGGATTGCAGAAACCGCATGATCCTGTAATCTTTGCAAACCCAGTTATACTTTCTGGCAGACAGTACTTCGAAAAGAAGTTCACAAAGTTCTAGTCAATCTGGTTTCCTGTTCTCACGGTCTTGCCCATTCATCATCAATTTTCTTAACTTCCATTAAGAGGCCACTTTGTCTAGTTCACTGGTGCTTTAACTTTTCCTGTCGTGCCCCACCCCCTCTTACCAGTAATGAAACCGGTCTGTGCTTCCCCCTCCATTACTGTCCAGTTGGCTCTGCAGAGGAGCTTGGACTGACAGTGGAGCTGTGTGTGGGAGGAGCTGGGGCTAGAGATGGAGTTGGGCTGGGAGTGGAGCGGAGCTGGGATGGGTGGCACTCCCTGCCCTGCCCTGTGGGGGCTGGCCTGGACATCGCTACCGCACCTGACTCCCCCCCAAACATTCCTCTGTGCCCCTCTAGGAGGGTGCACCCCACAGTTTGGGGACCACTGGTCGAGTTCTTGGAGCACGAGGCTGGGAGGCAGGGCTCCTGGATTCCATTCCAGCTTCTGTCACTAATGTTCTTTGTGATTTGAAGAAAGTTTGACTTCAACTTCTGTCTGTTTTCCCCGTCTGCGAAATGAACATTGCTATCAGTTGCTGTTACTGACCACTTCAATTAAGAATGAGTTCAAGGTTTTATACTAATCTCCCTTTTTAGGAGCTCATAACTTTCTCCATCATATACAAGGTGGGTGAGATAATATCTTTTATTGGATCAACTTCAGTTGGTGAGAGAGACAAGCTTTCGAGCCACACAGAGCTCTTCAGGTCTGAGAAAGGTACTCCGAACGTCACAGCTAAATGCAAGGTGGAAAAGGTTGTTTAGCGTAAGTAGTTAGCTCATATTCTAAGGGACCAGCATAACTACTTACGCTAAACATTCTGTTCCACCTTGTATTTAGCTGTGACGTTCGGAGTACCTTTCTCAGACCTGAAGAGCTCTGCGTGGCTCGAAAGCTTGTCTCTCTCACCAACTGAAGTTGATCCAATAAAAGATATTATCTCACACACCTGGCATCTTTAATATCCTGGTATTGACAGGGCTACAACATTGCATCCATCATATACAGTTCTTCCTGGCGGAAATTCACCATACTAAAAGGTGAATTGTTTTGTAAGACTTTGAACAAGGTGCCTTTAACACTTGTTTGCACTAGGCGAGTGTTGGAATAAAGTTCTCTCCATCTGCACGGGATTTAAAATATTCAAATGTTGTTAACTTTCAAGGCTAGAAGCATAAAACTTGGCTTGGTTTGTAATCCTCATCAAAGAAAAGAAAACAAAACTGGTTGTAGATTTTCCAAGTTCTGAACATTTAAGTCAATATTTTGTTCATGTACAGTACCGTGTTTTTATCCCTCCTTTTTCTGACACCTTTAACTCAGAACAGCTAACTCAGGAAAGTCTTTCTCCATATGTATGGAAACCCCAAAGAGCTCCAGTAAAACAGGAAAATTAAATGTAAAAAAAACTTGCATTAATGCAACATGAAAGTTGAAGAGCTGAGCTAAGCACACACAAGTCAGAAATTCCCAAATGGTACCAGTTTGTCCTGCATTGTTCACTCGACCTGTTGCATGGATGAGGTATTGTCCAATGTTTTATTATTATGCCGTTATTAAACAGGTAACTTGCTTTGCATTTGTTGCACGATACAATCTAAGCAAACAAAAATGCAAATTAAGGTTCCCATTTAACAATGGAAAGAGGACTAGACAGCACTTAATGCATGAAACAAGTCTGAGTTAATGTTGCAATAGAAACTTATCCTCTGGGGTTTTCTGACTTCTGAGTGCTCAGCTTTTCAGCCTGCATGTTACATTAATGATAGTTTTTGCAGTTAATTTCTCCCTGCCCTTCCCTGTTCACAAGGGATTGTGCTGCTTAATTATTCAATGTTTGCAAAATGCTTGAGGATCCCCTTATGAAAGGGCATCTATAGGTGTGCACTGGATTACTGCTATTCCTTTGTTTCCTCTCCTCTTCACTGTCTGCTCTCTTTTTCTTTGTACCCCAGCCCTGTCTCTTTTCCTAATTGCACCCAGCCCTATGGTAGCTATTAAAACTTCTGTGAAATGAGCCTTGCACAATGGCCATGAATGTTTATCAGGCAGGGCCCACCCTAAGCCACCAGGATAATAAAACCAGTATTTTATTCTCACTTCAGAGGGGTATTTCCCCCCACTTCACCACCCAAGGAGAAAGGGGTAGTACAATTTTTCCATGGTGCTGAAATATCTCAGACCTGAGATTTCAGTCATTCTGTTCCATCTCTTTATGTGCCATGTAGAGAAGCCAGAAGGGTTCCGTGGGGCGAAGGTCTTTGCCCCCTGGGTACAGCAGCAGGCTATGCAGGGCTGGCAAAGGAGGTGGTGTAGGGAGAGCTGTGTACTAAGAAACGTGCCTTGGTATTTGAGATGAAACAAAAGCTTCGTTAGGTGCAGCCTCGTTTATCGCTCCACAGTCACCTGGCTCCTTTCCTCCCCTCCTGTCCTGCAGCGACAAGACAAGACATCCTCAAACCTGCACGAGGCAGCCTCTGACTGTGTGTGCTCAGCTCTCTACGCTATTGAAAATGTGGAGACCAACCTGCCCCTCGCGCTGCAGCTCTTCCAGGGAGTCCTGACGCTGGAGGCCGCCTATCACATGGCTGTGGCCCGGGAGGATTTAGACAAGTAAGCAAATGAGCCTCCTGGTGTTCCTGGAGAGGGGGGAGAGCTGCGATAATTAACTGTCAACTTGTCTGTTGAGAGCTATTCTTGGGATTGGCTGTGTTGTACAGCACTCTGGAGTGTCGTATGCAAATGATTGCTCACAGAACAGAGACGGCTGAGTTAACGACGCTTCCCTTTGCTGTCAGTGCACCAGGCTAGAATTGCAGGGGGGCGAGCAACCTGAGCTTGGGCAGACAAGAGGGAACGTTGCAGGCATGCTAGTGCTTTACTCTTATCAAAGAGCACCAGAAGATGTGCCGCTTTGCATCTCTCATTGAGCGATGAGAGAGTGCGGAATGGCTGAGCCTTCCGGAGAGGGGAAAAACAGCCTTGGGAGGGCTCCGGCATGGGACTTGTCCTGCCTTCTGTCTACAGAGTTCTGTACCGATGTTAAAGAGCCCTTCGTGTTGGTTTTATGATGTTAGCATCTAGCTGCTCCAGCCAAGATCAAGGCCTCGCTCTGCTTGTACAGTGCCTAGCACAATAAGAGGGTTTACAGTGCAGATAGACAAGACAGAATAAAGGGTAAAAGGAGAAACAAAGGCAAGAGATGGGAAGCAAGTTGGCAGATCTCTTATGGCAGTGTCCCCCTCCCCCGCCCCATGGCCAGTGTTCCTTGCTACCTCTCTCTGAAGTCAGCACTATCAGAGGGGAAAATGAAGGTGAAGAGGGTGGTGGCTTTCCATGGATCATGCTCCAGATCACTCCTAGAACTGCCATTAGAAACTCCCAGTCCTGTGCTCAGCCCACTTGGCCATGCTGTCAGTTACACAGTGCTGTGCTGTCGGTCCTCGGAAACTGAGAGATGGCAAACAGAGAGATTTCACATTCGGCAGTCAGCCCTCACTGTCTCTGTGGTCTTGGTTTTGATCTTCCTTCTTCAAACAGAATAGCAAAGGTGGTTAGTTTGAGGACAGGTTTTTGCTGTTCAACTCAGCCCCTCAAATTGTTTTCTATAGATATTTTCAGGACAGCAATCCTGTCTTCTAACATAAATTGTCTTGCTGTCTGTGACATGCTGCTGTAAAATTCAAGGCTGATAAAGCTGGTTCACGTACTTGTGTATCGTATGCTGTTGCACAGTTCCTCCATTCTGGTACTGTATGTCCTGTTCTTGTGCCGAATGCATTTGAGCTTGATTTTGGTAGACTTCTGGGGTCTGTTTGCAGCTTTGGAGATGATGTCATAAACTTTCTCCTGAACTACAGTCTCATAGTTGTCCTGGGTATATATTAAAATTTCACTCTGAGGAACCCAATTTAGACCAGGCAGTGGTCTTCACTTTCATAAGAACATCCTGGAATCCATAAAGGGAGAGGCAATTCTTGATTTAGTCCTAAGTGGAGCACAGGATCTGGTCCAAGACGTGAATATTGCTGAACCACTTGGTAATAGCAACCATAGTATAATTAAATTTAACGTCCTTGTAGAGGGGAAAATACCAAAGAAACCCACCACAGTACCATTTGACTGCAAAAAGGGTTAACTACACAAAAATGAGTAGGCTAGTTAAACAGAAATTAAAAGGACTGGTCACTATTTAAAAACACCGTTATAGAGGCTCAAACTAAATGCATTCCCCCAACAGTAAGAGGACCAAAAAATGCCACCATGGCTTAACAGCAGAGTAAAAGTGGCAGTTAGAGGCAAAAAGGCAGCTTTAAAAGTTGGAAGCCAAATCCTACTGAGGGAAATGGAAAGGAGCATAAACTCTGACATGGCAAGTGTAAAAGTATAATAAGGAAGGCCAAAAAAGAATTTGGAGAGCAACTAGCTAAAGACGCAGAAACTAACAGCAGCATATTTCTTTTTAAGTACATCAGAAGTGGGAAGCCTGTCAAACGCACTGGGGCCACTGGATGATCCAGGTGCTAAAGGAGAGCTCCTGGAAGACAAGATCGTTGCAGCGAAGCTAAATGAATTCTTTGAATTGGTCTTCCCTGCAGTGGATGTGAGGGAGATTCTCACATCTAAGCTGTCCTTTTTAGGTGACAAATCTGAGGAACTGTCCTAGATTGAGGTGTCAATAGAGGAGGTTTTGGAATAAATTGATAAATTAAACAGTAACGAGTCGCCAAGACCAGATGGTATCACCCAAGAGTTCTGAAGGAACTCAAATGTGAAACTGCAGAACTACTATATGTAACTTATCACTTAAATCAGACTCTGTACCAAATGTTTGGAGGATAGGTAATGTAACCCCGATTTTTTTTTATTTTTTATTTTATAAAAAAAAAAAAGCTCCAGAGGTGATCCCGGCAATTACAGGCTGGTAAGCCTGACTTCAGTACAGGGCAAATTGGTTTAAACTAGAGTGAAGAACTGAATTATCAGACAAATAGATTAATACAATACGTCGGGGAAGAGTCAACGTGGCTTTTGTATAGGGAAGTCATGCCTCACCAGTCTAGTATTCTTTGAGGGGGTCAACAAGCATGTGGAAAAGGGGATCCAGTGGATATAGTGTACTTGGACTCTCGGAAAGCCTTAGATGTTTCACATGCCAAAGGCTCTTAGGCAAAGTAAGCTGTTATGGGATAAGAGAAGGTCCTCTCCTGGATCAGTAACTGGCTAAAAGATGGGAAACAAAGGGCAGGAATAAACTGTCAGTTTTCACAATGGACAGAGGTCAATACAGGGGTCTGTACTGGGACCTGCTATTTCACAAATTCATAAACGATCTGGAAAAGGGAGTGAACAGCGAAGTGGCAAAGTTTGCAGAGAATACAGAATTATTCCAGACAGTGCGAAGAATTCCAAGGAGACTTCACTAAACTGGATGACTGGGAAACAAAATAGCAGATAAAATTCAGTGTTGATAAGAATAAAGTAATCCACATTGGAAAACATAATCTCAACTACACATACAAAATGATGGGGTCTAAATTAGCTGTTAGCACTCAAGAAAGGGGTATTGGAATAATTGTGGATAGTTCTCTGAAAACATCTGCTCAATGTGCAACAGCGGTCCAAAATAAAAAAAAAAAAAAAAGCTAGCAATGTTAGAAAAGGGATAAATAACACAGAAAATATCATATTGCCTCTCTATAAATCCATGGTACGCCCACTTCTTGAGTACTGCACGTAGCTCTGGTTGCCCCATCTCAAAAAAGATATATTAGAATTGGAAAAGGTACAGAGAAGGTCAACACAAATAATTAGCGGTCTGGAACAGCTTCTATATGAGGAGAGATTAAAAAGACAGATTGTTCAGTTTAAAAAAGAGATGACTAAGGCGTGAATGTGATAGAAGTCTGTAAAATCATGACTGGTGTAGAGAAAGTAGATACGGAAGTGTTTACTACTTTTCATAACACAAGAACTTGGGGTCACCAAATGAAATTAATAGGCAGTAGGTTTAAAACAAACACAAGGAAGTATTTCTTCACACAATGCACCATCAACCTGTGGAACTCATTGCTGTGGGATGTTGCAAAGTCTGGAAGCCATAACTGGATTCAAAAAAGAATTAGTTAAGTTTCTGGAGGATAAACCCATCAGTGGTTATTAGCCAAAATGGTCAACGATGCAACCCCATAATGTGGGTGTCCCGAAATGTCTGACTGCCAGAGCTGGAACTGGACAACAGGGGATGGATCACTCGAGATTGCCCTGTTGTGTTCATTCCCTCTGAAGGATCTGGCTCTGGCCACTGTTGGAAGACAGGATACTGGGCTTGATGGACCATTGGTCTTCACCCAGGATGGCCGTTCTTAGTTCAGATTTTCTTAAGCACAACTCCCACAACTGTGATGCTCTTCAGCACATTCGCAAAAAGAAAAGGAGTACTTGTGGCACCTTAGAGACTAACAAATTTATTAGAGCATAAGCTTTCATGAGCTACAGCTCACTTCATCGGATGCACGAAAGCTTATGCTCAAATAAATTGGTTAGTCTCTAAGGTGCCACAAGTACTCCTTTTCTTTTTGCGAATACAGACTAACACAGCTGCTACTCTGAAACCTCTTCAGCACATTGTAACCCCATTTCCCTGAATTTGGGGAGTGAATTAGAAATGTGTCTGGATAAAAAGGCTGCTGAAATGGAAGGATTCAGTGTACCCCTGCCTCTGAGATAACTGTTTAGTGCATATTAGCTTCAGGAAGCTAATGCTGTACATAAGTAGGAGACACTTTCTCCCTGTATGTACAATATCACTGGGTATTTGCATGTGAAACATGATCTGCTTCACTTCCTTCAACAGGGTTCTCAATTACTGCCGTGTCTTCACTGAACTCTGTGAGACGTTTCTGGATAAAATTGTTTGTTCACCAGGCCATGGGCTGGGGGACCTGCGCACGCTGGAGTTGTTGCTGATCTGTGCAGGCCATCCACAGTATGAGGTAGGGCTCAGTGGGATACTCGCTCTTCTTCCTCAATCAGATCTGCAGAAAGCTTTTCTTTATAGCCTAGCGAGTTTGGGCAGGTTTCAGGTCCCGTTCCATAGTGGCCTTGAAAGCCTTGCTCTGAATTTGTGGTGCAGAAGGTATTGTTTAACTCGTCTGTGCCTGGGATAGAAAGCCCCGAGGCAGCTGCTCCTGATGGAAGAGGTATGGAAAAGTCACTCATCAATTTGCTTGAAAGCATTTTAAACCTCTCACCTGCTGTGATCTTGCTTCCTGCATCTTCTCTGTGCAGTAGTCAGTCAGGGTCTGGCTTAGGGAAAATAGATTCCTGGGTGAGCTTGTATTTTGGTGCCTCCCCTGGCCCCTGCTGCTCCCCACCCCCATTGCTCCCAGCTCTGCTGCCTCCCCCCGACCCATTGCCCCAAGCTCCCTTCTGCAGCCTCACACTGAGGCCTGCCTCACTCCTTGCCTCTTGACCACGGCTCACCCATAAGGCTAGCCCTTGTAATGGGTTTTTTTTCAATGTTATGCATAGCTAAATGTTCTCTGAGGCTTCCAGTGTAGCGGTAATTTCTTGCATATTCACCCAAATCAGATGAGTAATCTCATCTCCCCTCGCTCTCCCTCACCTCTGGGCACGCTTTTGCACACCGCCTGAAGCTCAGAATAGCAAAATATCACATGTAAGATGTGGGCTTTCCCCTTCATTTCCCCAGATCTCCCACTCTTGGGATATCCCCTGGGATAGTTTGATTAACTAAAATCTTGCTGACTGACCCCTAGTTGTGTTTACTGGGCCCCTTCTGTTCAGATCTGTGTTTAGTAAATGTGCCCCCATCACAGAGGTACTGATCTATGGATTAGTGCTCGTTACATATAGCACTAATGCATGGTCACCAGCCAGACCTGGTTTCATAACTACCTATACACCCGTCACTTTATTTGGGACGTAGAACTTTATTGATGGAGGAGTCAAGCCTTTGAAATTAGTCTCTTCATGAGAAAAGTAAAAACTGGACTGACTGGGTTTTAAGTGGACTAACGTGCCATTAACCTCTAGAGGTGCAGGTTTTCAAACGCACAGATGTCCCTTAGGCCTTATCTGCACACAGTTTGGGTACCAGGATAACTGTCAGTTTTTGACTGATAATTATACTGACCCCACCCCTCATATAGACACAGTTATACCGATATAAAGCATGCGTCTGCGCATATAACCGTGTCCATGCTCAGGGTGCAGCGCTTTCTTAGATGCAGTTTTTGTATGTGGACCAGGCCTTGGGATGTGGGTAACATTATCTTTCCATGGTTATTGGTGTGAATCATGCCTGAGCTAGGAGGGGGTGGAAGTTTCTGTCTGACAGATGTTTGACCTACATGAAATGAGCTGATGACTTCAACTGAGCTCCTAGTGAGCTCTATCCAGTGCTGCAAGACGCACTAGTATCTGCAGAGGTTTGAAAGCCAGGAGGCTGAATTACCCTTTTGCTCGGAGATGGCTCCCTAGGCCAGAGTACGCCCAGCGTGGGGGACAGCTTCACTGTTACTCTGCAGAGTCACTCATCCAAACGCTGTCCCAGCACTAACTTGTTTGATTTTTAAATCAACTGCTTAAACAACAAGCAAAAAATGCAGGTTTGTGAAGCCGAAGGAGCTGCTCGTGGCTTTGTTGAGGCTGCAGGTGTAAGTGTGGAGCCTGTAACAGTGCTTTTTGGCGGCAGCCTTCTGACAACTTTCCACACTAGGAGGATGGGGGCGAAATCCTGTCTGTGAAAATGACGAATGGCTGTTTTTCCTCTCCCAACAGGTGGTAGAAATTTCCTTTAACTTCTGGTACAGACTGGGGGAGCATCTGTACAAAACAGACGATGCAGTCATACACAGCATCTTCAAAGCCTACATCCAGAGGCTTCTGCATGCTCTGGCCAGACACTGTCAGCTTGACCCAGACCACGTAAGGCTGCGTTCAGCTGTCTTCCTTTTTCCTCCCCTGCTCCAGTAGGCTGCAGTGGACATGGGGGGGGGGGCTGGTGAAATGCAGCTCACCTTCCCCACGCACTGATTGTCACTGCTAGCTAAGGAACCAGGCACGTAACAGTTTTCGTTACCGCCCAACCCTCTCATATCCATCTGCAGTTAGGGATGGAAATGACAGGGTTGGGCAGTAACAAAAACTGCAATATACGTAGAGGCCCTAATCTGACATCCCCTCCTTTCAGCAAGCCAGCCTGTGTGCCGGCAGAGAGGTCTGGTGGTTGTGCTGCCCTAGAATGACTCTTGGGTGGGCCAGCGTGTGATGCGGGAGCTGGGTGCGGGCAGGTCTCATTTTTGCTTTTGCCATTCTTGGGTCCCCTTCTCCCCAGCTGAAATACCAGTGTGTGGAATTGCAGGCTGAGCACGTTCACCTGACTCTCCTCCCCGCTGGTCACTGTCTCCCTTCTTGAAGGAGCCTGAGCAGCTTGGAATACTTAGTGCCATCCCCGGCTATATTCCCCCACCTCCCAGAGACTTTGCATGAGTCTGAGAGCTTGCCTTTATTTCCGGAGCTCAGTGCGGGGAGAGGATCTGGCCTGTTAATGCAGGATGTGTGGAGTGGGCCAATCATGAGCCCCAGATACCTCGCTTGACATAATGTTGGTGCTCCTGCTTTTCCATCCCTTGAAATCCCCTTCGCCTAAGATGGCGGAGAGGATCACATGGTTTAGGGTGGCTTAATGTAATAGCTTGTCTTGCCCTTCCCTTGCTCTGTGGGTGAATTAGGATCTGGAAGTCCCCTTAGCTCTGTGACCCCACTTCCTCCAACTCTAAATCTCTGCTAGGAGGGTGTCCCGGAGGAAACAGATGACTTCGGGGAATTCCGGATGAGGGTCTCAGACCTGGTGAAGGACTTGATCTTCCTGGTTGGATCGGTGGAATGTTTTGCCCAGGTGAGCCCCTAGTAAAGCAGCTGTGGCGCTGGATAAGTTGCCTCGAAGGGGATTCTGTTGCCTTGGGCATGTTTAGCGTGGCTTTGCACGCACAGGATGATGTAATGTCTATATTCTATGAATGGATTGTTACCCTGAGATGCCATGTCTTCTCCTTGTGGCGGTGTTGGCTGCTCACCTCCACTATGCTGGCCAGAGTCAGCTCCTGAGGCTTGATCCTGGACTGCCGTGTCCCCTACCACTCGCTGTTAGTTCAGAGCCCACTCCAGCTCTCAGTGGAGCATGTACTCTCCCCCTTGACAAAATGAAGAATCTCTGCATATCCTGTCACGTTCACCACTGTGTGGTCTGGCTGGGCCCCATGGGCCATCTCCCAGGTTCCTTTCCTCTCTGCTGGCTGAAGCTATGCTGCGCTGCCCCTCGGAGTGTTCAGCAGCGAGGACGCTGCCATCACTCCACTGTGTGATAAAAGCTGGTTCTTGGTGGCGGGGTGAAATCGCCTCCAGGAGCTGTTGCCGAGTGGGTCTCATCACAGACCTCAGCACACTTCAGGTCTCCTGGGAGACCGTGGCGCTAGCAGTGAGAAATAGATCAGCTTTGGTGCAGAACCAGGCTCCAGTGTTGAGAAAGAGATTTAGGAGGAGAGGAGCAAAACAGGTACTTCTGCCACTTCCCAAGGAGAGGTGCTACCCTGCTGCTGCCCCGGCTTTTTTAATCCTCCTGTGTGACCGACTCTCTCTGCCCCACAGCTTTATGCTACCTTGAAGGATGGGAACCCTCCCTGGGAGGTGACGGAAGCTGTTCTCTTCATCATGGCCTCTATAGCCAAGAGCGTTGACCAGTGAGTATCGGGCACTGCCTGCGTCTGTGAAGATTGGGTATAGGGGTTTGTCCCATTTGTTTTCGGGGCCCTGGCTGCAGCTGACCAGTTTACTCCTGGGGGAATTCTGCACCAAAACATCCACGATTCTGCATATTTTATTTGTCAAAATAATGCAATATAATCACGCCAGTTTCACTTATTTTGGTAATTTATTTAAACTACCATACAGAAAAACAGTCGCAGTAACTGTTCAGCATTTCCTAAACACATGAAAGTTAAGTTACAAACACACAGTAACCAAGACCCTGCGTTCCAATTCTAATCCTGGATTTTTGTTTAAATTACATGACTTTTATTTTGCTGTTTGGTGTTCTGTAGGGCAGACTGGTTTCAGAGTAGCAGCCGTGTTAGTCTGTATTTGCAAAAAGAAAAGGAGTACTTGTGGCACCTTAGAGACTAACAACTTTATTTGAGCATAAGCTTTCGTGAGTTACAGCTCACTTCATCAGATGCATTAAAGCAGACTCTCTCACTTTAAATTGCTCAGACTTTCACACATGAAAGTCTGACAGTTTTGCTAATCATTGTCCTGCATTTTTTTTTTTCTATGGATAAGTGAAATAGATCCTGAGCTGTAATCTAACCCCATTGTGCCACTCTGGCATAGGGAAAAAAACACGAGAAAGCACATAGTTCTTCCTAGCTCAGGATTCCCTTAGTGTCATTTACATTAGCCTTTGCACCACTCTGGCAAGGTACAGGAGCCTGAATTGACTAAGAATAGGAACAATTAACTAACAATGGGAACATTGGTTTCAGAGTAGCAGCCGTGTTAGTCTGTATTCGCAAAAAGAAAAGGAGTACTTGTGGCACCTTAGAGACTAACAAATTTATTAGAGCATAAGCTTTCGTGAGCTAAGCTCACTTCATCGGATGCATTTGCATTTGAAGTGAGCTTAGCTCACGAAAGCTTATGCTCTAATAAATTTGTTAGTCTCTAAGGTGCCACAAGTACTCCTTTTCTTAATGGGAACATTAGCAGCCTGCCTGCTTAGTTGTTACATTTCTGCTCTGCCTCAGGGACAGAGCCTGCTTCACTCAGCTCCAGGGCACAGCAACTGCGAGCGAGCGGGACAGAGTGAGTCTCTCTCACTGGTTCATACAGGCACCCGCCCAGTCCCACCCCCTCAATGTCTCTCATAAATGATCTGGAGGATGGTGTGGATTGCACTCTCAGCAAATTTGCGGATGATACTAAACTGGGAGGAGTGGTAGATACGCTGGAGGGGAGGGATAGGATACAGAAGGACCTAGACAAATTGGAGGATTGGGCCAAAAGAAATCTAATGAGGTTCAATAAGGATAAGTGCAGGGTCCTGCACTTAGGATGGAAGAATCCAATGCACCGCTACAGACTAGGGACCGAATGGCTCGGCAGCAGTTCTGCGGAAAAGGACCTAGGGGTGACAGTGGACGAGAAGCTGGATATGAGTCAGCAGTGTGCCCTTGTTGCCAAGAAGGCCAATGGCATTTTGGGTTGTATAAGTAGGGGCATAGCGAGCAGATCGAGGGACGTGATCGTTCCCCTCTATTCGACACTGGTGAGGCCTCATCTGGAGTACTGTGTCCAGTTTTGGGCCCCACACTACAGGAAGGATGTGGATAAATTGGAAAGAGTACAACGAAGGGCAACGAAAATGATTAGGGGTCTAGAGCACATGACTTATGAGGAGAGGCTGAGGGAGCTGGGATTGTTTAGTCTGCAGAAGAGAAGAATGAGGGGGGATTTGATAGCTGCTTTCAACTACCTGAAAGGGGGTTTCAAAGAGGATGGCTCTAGACTGTTCTCAATGGTAGCAGATGACAGAACGAGGAGTAATGGTCTCAAGTTGCAATGGGGGAGGTTTAGATTGGATATTAGGAAAAACTTTTTCACTAAGAGGGTGGTGAAACACTGGAATGCGTTACCTAGGGAGGTGGTAGAATCTCCTTCCTTAGAGGTTTTTAAGGTCAGGCTTGACAAAGCCCTGGCTAGGATGATTTAACTGGGACTTGGTCCTGCTTTGAGCAGGGGGTTGGACTAGATGACCTTCTGGGGTCCCTTCCAACCCTGATATTCTATGATTCTATGATTCTATGATTCTCCAGGGGCGCATGCACGCCCAGCCTCCCTGCCCCCCCCCCATCTGCTCTCAGCTGCTCCCAGTAGATGCGCCCAGGCTGCCATGGAAAGGGCGTGTGTTTCCCCAGAGATTTCTTTGCTCCCTCATTGTTCTGTGGGGGAGCCAAGAGATCTGCGGCAGGTACAAATGCCATGCCCCCACAGGGGTGCAGAACCCCCCCCAGGAGTACCAATTGCCAAGATTCAGGAACGGCTGAAAATACCCTGAGCAATCCCAAGTTGCTCTTGTCTGTTGCGCTTGAGCTGCTGTTCTTCCCCCCCCCCACCCCCCCCAGCAAGTTGGGTTTACTCGCTAAAAATGCAGGTCCTGTGAGCTCATGCAGAGACCTTCAGTGTGCTACAGGCCTCCTCAGTCGAGGGAGAGATTACTGCTGATGTGAAATGTAAGTGAGGAGCCCCAGATACCTCGGTGCTGGACTCCCTCCTTGTGTCCCGTCAGGACCGTGCGTCACCTGGCCTCTGCCTTCATTCTCCCCATTCTCTGTTCTTTCCCAGCCCCACTCCTTAATGCATCCTCAACCAGTGCCATCCGCCAATGCCCTCTGCTCCTCAAATCCCTCCCGATGTTACTGCCTGGTATCTCTCGTCTGGCTTGTGGAAGGCGGGGAGCCCTTCAGGGCAGGAAACAACTCTGTAAAGTACTGTTTCAATTGCAGCTCGCGACATGAGTCTGTAAAACGATATTGGAGCATCCCCTGCTGGCAGCGGCCCTAGGATCGAGAAGGCCTCCAGCTGGTAGAGGGGAAGGGCGTGGGGCTAGGAATTCCATAACTGTGCCAGTCCCTGGAGGCTGGCGCTCTCTGTTGTCTGGGATGCCCTGACACCAGACGACTGAGTCACAGAGGACTAGCAAAATGGGGGGGAATAAATTAAATGTTGGCAAGGTGTTAGAGTTTTGCCAGAACAAATCTATCGGGTCTCTACAGGGCAGGTGCTCCAGGGAGGAGGTGGTTGATAGTCTGTTGCCTGTAGATTCACTGACTCAGACTGCCAAGCATCAAAACTCATCCTGTTGCTCTTCTTCTCCTTTGTAACGTCATTCCCCTGTAGCAAAAATGATGGAGGTTTCTGAGAGCTCGACCATCATGTTGCTTTGTGTCTCCCGCGTCACTGACCCGTGTTCCTCTGAACACAGCCTTTCCCACTGTGACTCCTCCTGGTCGCTGATTACTTGGTTAACAGCTCAAAACACAGGCACGCTGGTGGAGTGAGATGCCTCCACCAATAGGGCTGAATTCCCTTCTGGTACCACCAGGAGGTGTACTTCCCCTAGTTCAGGGCATAGCTGATGGAACAGGGCAGGATAAAACAGATGATGTCTAGGGCTAATGAGTTGGATTCCTTGTATCTTAAAGATGCTCTTTGTGTCCAGTGGAGTGGGTGGCGATGGAAGGGTCCTGTGTGCTGTCCAAGTAGGAGCCCTACAATGATCTGAGTGCAAGTGCCACTCGGGGTTAATCAGGAATGCCCGTTGAATTCCTTGCTGAGTGTTTTCCTCCCTGTCTTGCCCCATAACCCTGGTTCTTACCAAATGGCTCTTCTCATTCACTCTTCTTCAGCTTGCTGCTCTTTCTTGCCACTAGTATTCTGGAGCTTGGTGGTCCTCTCCCCTGGCTCTGGTTCCCCAGTGTAAAGCTTGGACTGAATAGCGTTTAAGTGCTGAATATTGTTACAATTATTGTTAAAGATACCGGGCCCCCGCTGGGCGGTGGGTCAGACTCTCTATCCAGGCTCCTCAGGGTAGCGCCGCATGGTTCCTTGATCTAGCTGGTACTTTCAGCCTTCCAATAGCAGAATCGATGGAACTGTCGGTTTCTTGCTTGGGAGTAGGACTGACTGCGCCAGATACTGATTAACCACTGTCCTCTGTCCCCAGGGAGAACAACCCAACGCTGGTGGAGGTGCTGGAGGGGGTGGTGCGCCTCCCCGAATCCGTGCACACTGCTGTCCGCTACACCAGCATCGAGCTGGTGGGAGAAATGAGTGAAGTCGTGGACAGAAACCCTCAGTTCCTGGGTGAGTCTAGCCATTGACACCAACTCAGTCTCTGCACTTCAGCTGGCTTCCCTCTGGGAAGTGTGACCTCTCCGAGGTCAGTGCGGGACAGATGAACCAGCGTGCCCCTTAGAATGAGGCAGAAAATGAAGTAGCAGGAGTCCTCTGTATAATCCCGTGTCTTCTTGCGGGTTTCTTCTCTTCACAGACCCTGTGCTGGGTTACTTGATGAAAGGTCTCTGCGAAAAGTCACTGGCTTCTGCTGCTGCCAAAGCGATTCACAATATCTGCTCGGTATGCCGGGACCACATGGCTCAGCACTTTAACGGCCTGCTGGAGATCGCCCGCTCCCTTGACTCCTTCATGCTGTCTCCAGAGGCTGCCGTGGGACTCCTGAAAGGTATTTCCTCACATGCCCAGACACCGCTGTCGGGACTCACTGCTTAGTGCAGACGTGCACTCGATATTGTGAGGGTCACCAAGGGGTGTATTACAGCCCCCAGTATCACACTTCAGTTGACATTCTCAGATCACAGTGAGTTCTCACCAGATCACTTTTGGGCCAGAATTTTCCATGCCTATTCTTGGCCCAAAGGTGATTTTGTTTGTTTTGTTTGTTTGTTTTTTTTTTTTAAAGAAAGTTGGATCAGAATTTTTTCAGTTATACTTAGCTCTGAAGAAGTAGAAAAATACAGGTTTTCTGCTTTAAAACCTACTGCCACACTTCATTCAGCGACTCTGGTAGAACATTGAAATGTAGCATGAAAATGTTCTTAAGTACCAATGGGATCGAATTTGAAGTTGGTCTGATAATAGTTCTGAGTTCATGGAAACTGGCTTCTGCTCATGCACAGTGGAAAACAGAAGTTTTTGTACTTCTGGAGATGGACTGATTTGCACTCGTGCAGTTCTTAATGTTCATTCTTCAATGTATGTCAATAGCCATCAACTTGCATTAAGGTCTTTAAGCAGCAAGCTGTCTTTCAGAAGTACAGTAAAAGCTTTGTTATCCAGCATGTTGGGGGAATAGAGGGTGCCAGTGGGTAAAAAATTCCGGTTAACTAAGAGGGAGGGAGTTTGGGTGTTGGGAAGGGGCTCAGGGTTGGGGCGTGAGAGGGATGAGGGGCGTGGGCTCTGGGAGGGAGTGTGGGTGCAGGAAAGCTTGGGGCAGAGGGTTGGGGCATGGGAGGGGATTCAGGGTGCCGGATCCGGGCGGCGCTCACCTCAGGTGGCTCCCCGGAAGCAGCGACAAGTCCCTGCAGCTCCTATGCAGAGGCATGGCTAGGTGGCTCTGTGCACTCGCCCCGCCCCTAGCGCTGGCTCCGGAGCTCCCATTTGCCAGGAACCACGGCCAGTGGGAGCTCTTGGTGGTGCCTGCAAGTGGAGGCTTGGCTAGGCAGTTCTGTGTGCTGCCTCCATCCACAGGCACCTCCCCCGCAGCTTCCATTGGCTGCGATTCCTGGCCAGTTGGAGCTGTGGGGCCAGCGCTTGGGGCAGGGCAGCGTGAGCAAGCAGAGCCGCCTGCCGGCTCCACACCAACTGTACTATAAACCGGACTTTCAATAAGATCAGAAATGCCAGTTTATAGTGCTTTCCAGTTGGTAAAGTGTTGGATAACATAGCTTTTACTGTACTTGCTTATCAATGTATGTCGTTAGCTGTTTAATTGCTTGTGCATCTGTAATGTGACTTGTGTTAAAGAATTGCAGGACCTTGCATCTAACTTTTTCAGGCAATCCTAGCACTTGCACTGCCTGGAGGGTTTTTGTTTTCTTTTAAAAAAAAACAAAAAAAAACCAACACATTGCATTGAGGGAGTTTAAATACTCATGAATTTTGATACCAGAACGTTGAATTACATGGTTAGGAAAAGGCAAAATGAAGGTTCCCTCAGCAGTATCGTACTGGCCATGTCAGAGAGGTAACGCTGTCCATGTTTTCTGGTTTAATATGCAATTTCCAATTTACGTTGTAAAACACATGCCAGGAAACTTGCACTGGGTGACACTTGGCTAGAACGACTGCTGCTGTTGCAACCTTAACTTGTGCATTTCCTGACTAGTGCCTGACTGCACCCTTTATGTTGCATTAACAAATTTTGCATAGCATTTTATGTTTGTGCTCTGAGTATATTTTAAGTAAGATACTGTTGTTACCACTGGCCCTTAAGCAATAGGCAGTGACGGGGCAATGCAAGTGTTCTTTGATTGTGTACCGACTGTAAGACCCCTAAAATGCTGTAGTATAAGCTTTTACTTTTTTTTTCATCCCCCAGAAGTGTGTAATTTTCCAGGATTATTGCAATTATGCTGAAATATAAAGAGCTTTTGCTACATAATGACATGCTATTTCAGAAAGGGGTTTATATGCTACACTAATAGGCATGGTATGAATGCTGACAGAAATGTTTTGTGCCTATTCTAAGCTCAGTGGTGCATCATGCTTTTCTTTTCAGGTCACAGGTGTGATTTGAGTGGGGTTGCTAGATTTTTCGTTCATCTAGGTTCTTCTCTTACTCCAGCACGCCAGCATCTTTTGTCTTCCATCCCACACATCCATTTCAGCGTCTGATCAAAATGAAGCAGCAATGCCAAGTTGTGGTATATTCAGAGGAATGTGTTTTATCTGAGGGGTAATAACTTCATGTCCAGTGAGGACATGTGGATGATATTAGATGTTTTTCCCTGCTGTGTGTAGGGAGATTTTCAGTTGATCTGCAGCAGCCGGATCCATGTCCATGGGGAAACTTGTTTATTTAATGTCTGAAACTGACTAAACTTCCACTTGACCTTCTTCCTGAATTCTTTTCCTCTTGCATTCCAGGGACAGCATTAGTTCTTGCCCGGCTACCCTTGGAAAAGATAGCAGAGTGCCTCAGCGAACTGTGCGCCGTTCAGGTGATGGCATTGAAAAAGGTACTTCGGGGAACCGCAGTTGCAGAACTTTTGCCTTGTTCTGCAGCTGGATTGGTTATGCCAGTCTGTAGTAGGAATTTTCTGTGTTGCTCAGTAGAAAACTTCCACTGTGGCTGCAGTGTTCTACAAGTGCCATAGCACTGAGCAACTTACTGTTCTGAGAATGGGGAAATAACGTGGGAAAGGCAACAAGATGAAGCAAGATCTGAAAATACAGCATCATAACTTCCGCTGGCATACGCTGCTGTAGCTCGCTGAAGTCAGTGCAGCTACACAGACTGACACCAGCTGAGGATCTGATTCAGAGAGGAGCATGGTAGCTTAAATTGTTGTAAGAACCAGATTTGCAGAACGCTTGAAAGTGTTGCAAATACATGAGCCAATTTGCTTGTAGCCCAAGGGCTGTATCCAATTTGCATGAAATGTAGCCGATTGCAGCTTCAGTATGGAACTAGTCTCCTCTTGTCATATCTCCCAGCATGCAGTGCTTCATCTCAATTTGAACTGCCTCTGCTGTGATCAAGATGGATCGTTGCATGCTGAAATCTATAGTCTCTATGGACTGTACCCTTACAGTGTAGATGATGGTGGTCACGGGCCACTTACCCGTCCCTGAAGTATAAGTAGCCCACGATGCCTTTTCATTTGTAGTCTTGGCTGAAGGAAGATAAAAAGTGGAAAGGGCTGGGAAGTGAGGGAGGGGCAGCTAAGTAAGATTGCATGGGATACTCCCATATGTCGTTCCTAAAAGGACCTGCCATTTTGGAGCCAGGTGGGCTGAATGGCTCCCTCTCTGTTGTGGAAGCTGAGTTAAGTGTGGTGTACAGTTTGATGTGAGTAACTTGTGAGGCGCGCTCACCAGCTGATCAGTTTGTCTCCTCCTGGTAGGGCTCTCCTTTGGCATTCTGCCTGAAATCCCTGTCAAGTAAACTCTGAATGCCCCATGGAAAAGCCGTAGGTAGCAGGAATTTCCCATCTTGTGCAGCCGAGACTAGTCACCACTCAAATCTTTTGACAAGCCCTAGTCCCACATCTCTCCCTTTAGGCTCATAGCGCGATACTCCCCACTTCCAGCCTGCTGCCTCTGTCTAGGAACAGAAGAGTCTTCTGCTCTGCATTGGCCAGAACATGGGGAATCTGAGACATGAACATTGCTTGTGAGGGTGAAAGAGGCACAGTTTACTTTGTGTTCTCGGGACAACGGCCATTCAGAATGGAGCTTCTTATGGTCACTGAAATCTCAGCTAATTTTGCTTATTTCTCCAGCTGCTGTCTCAGGAGCCGAGCAATGGCCTGTCTTCAGACCCCACTGTGCCCCTAGATCGACTGGCTGTCATATTTAGGTAAGAGAGGTGGGGACTAATGCAGGCTTTGTTGGTAGCTCCTGAATAAGACTATCCTGCTGCGGGCTGGGTGGGGCCTACTCATCTCTCTAGATCAACTTAAAATCCCTGAACCAGCCAGAGGTTCTCATTTACAAAGATCTGTAAAACGATACATTCTTCTTCAAGTGTGCTCACCCTGTGTTATTCCACTGTGGGTATGCATGTATCCAGGCGCCTGCTGTCAGAGTTCCTGAAAGCAGTGTCCATTGGTCTGCACATGTGCCCTCGCTGTCCGGTGCCTTCAACCCAGGAAATAAAGGGCAAAACAGACCAACCACCTCTCCAGTTCCTTCTTGTAGTAGGAAGAGAGCCTGAGACATACGCCCTTGTATCATAGGCCTGGTATGAGGCAGGACCTGTTCACAGAATCTGGCAAGAACAGGGCTGATATTGCAGAAATTCACATTCCTACGAAGTACTACACACAGAGTGCTCACGCAAACACAGCCTGATATCAAGGATGATTCAAAAACATTCCCCGAGGATAACAGGAACACACTGACCCTTCCTAAAAGATAAGGTCAGCATAATAGTACGTAATAAACATTTTTTATTTAAACCAACATGTACAAGGTGATGGGTGATAACTAGCCACGTCGGGGCAGTAACTAACTTTGTCAGAGGGACAGTCACTAACTTGTTTGTATCAGGATATAAAGATGTAGTTCAGAGGGAGTGTCTTTGTCCAGCCGAGTGGGAAATGGAAAGTCCCACCATTCACTGAGCTGCGTCCATTGTCACAGGCATACATGTCTTAGTATCCTCGGGGGAAGCTCACGTTGAAGCAAGGTTTACTATTTGCCGCTCTTTCCTCAGTCGTACCTGTGAGGAGCGGAAACTTCCTCTGAAGAAGCACTTCAATGGAGAAGGTCATGAGGCTGCAGTCAGGCCCCAGCTGGGGGACACCCCATACATTGGCCTGACTCAGCAAGGAGTGCATCTCCTGCCGTGAAGTCAGACTTAGGAGCGAGGGAATGAACTCCTACAGACTCCCAGCAGGGGTCTTGTCGGGTGGGCCGGGATTGCTCTCATAAGCATGAGAGCAAATTCTCCTCTAAATCCACTTCAAAGCACCAGATACAACCCTGCTTAAGTCAAGCAAGTCTTTCTGCTCAGCCTGTGCCATGAGCCGGCTCGGGGGCATGACAAAAAGGGCCACAAACCCAGGGCTCCATTGGCACCAGACCACTGTGCTGGCAACAGTGCCTGTGGCACTGGCAAAAGGCAACCATAGAGAGTCTCAACCACCAACAGTACTGCCTCGCCCGACTGTGGCACAAACTAACTCCTCCGGCTCCATTGGTTCAGGCAGATGAACCACCTCATATTCTGGGGCGAACAGAATCTTGCTCTACATCTGACATTTTTGGTCTCCCTGTTCTCCAGTCTCCATCACCATAAGGTCCTTCCCTCATAAGGGAGGTGTTGACTGCACCGGAAAATGTAGTTTGTCGGAGGAGTCTGTCTCCCATTCCATTGTCCAGGCGTAGTTTTCCTCCAGCGGAACTGTCGGTTTGGCCAATGGATTCAGAATTGGCATTATTTTTTCTTGGGAGACTGAATCACCCAAGGAACTGACATCACTTCCTCCAGGGCACACCTTCCCAGACAAGGGACCCAGACCAGTCTGGAACCAATGCCTATCTCATTACCTACCTCAGAACCATTGGTACCCCATGCCATGGGGACCTCCACAACCCCCCCTTTTGACCCCTCCTACTGTCTGTTCTGGAGTCCCAGGGACCTGGACCATCTTCCAGAATCGACATGATCCATGAGGGAGTCAGTCCTTCCCTCCTCTGTGAGAGGACAGCCAGAGCTTCCTCTGGCCCCATGGATGAGCAAGTTTATGAGTAGAATCCGGTGGTACCAGTGGAGACTGTCCTTATCTCTGGATGAAGCAGTCACTCTGATACCCATCCCTCCAGCGATGATCGCAAGCAAGTCCAGGAATTGTTGTGTAAGGTTACAGAGGAGCTACAGATCTCCCGGGAGGAAGTTTAGGATCCTCAACATAAACTTCCTGGATGTTCTCCAAACATCTGGATCCAGCTGAATAGCACTTCCTGTTAATGAATGAGCTAGAACAGTCTAGCATACCTCAGTCACTTTCACCCCTTCCTAAGAGGGCAGAAAAAAACCATATTGTCCCAGCCAAAGGGGTGGAATTTCTTTTCTCATCCTGCGCCCAACTCTTTGGTTGTCCAGACTGCCATGGAGATATCTAGACAGCAGCATCCTAGACCTACTCCTGTCAATACAGAGGGTAAATGCATTGATTTTATTGGGAAGGAAGGTCTTCCTTTCTATTAGCCTTCAGTTCAGAACAGCCAGTTACCAAGTACTGTTGCCAAAGTATGATTACCTGAACTATTCCAAATTCATGGACTTGGACAAGCTTCCACAACAAGATGGAGCTCTATTATGGTGTCTCGTTGAGGAAGGCACGTTCGTTGCCAGGCCCACTGCTCAATTAGCAGTAGGTGGCAGCACTGTGAATCATGGCTTCATGCTTTCGGGATACCCAAAAAGAAGGGGGGCTGGAGACCTATCCTCAGTCTCTGTCATCTCAGCCACTTCTATTCACAGACTGAAATTTTGCATGGTCACACTGGCATCTGTGATCCCATCCCTGGAAAAGGGCATGTGGTTTACAGCTCTCGATATGAAGGGCACGTAGTTTCACGTGGTCATTCACCCCAATCGGATATTGTCTTAAGGTCATGGTGGCCCCTGACCATTTTCAACACCGAGCACTCCCATTCGGTCTTGCTACTGCCTTTAGGGTCTCTGGCAGTTCTTTTTGGTAATAGCAGCCTATATGAGATGTCACAGCTTCGCCATCTTCCCCTATCTCTGTCTCATTGCCAAGACATGTCAAGAAGCTTATGAGTCGACTTCATGAGTGCTCTAACTCCTGTCTTCCCTAGGGGTCGGCATGAACTCAGAAAAGTCTGTCGTCACTGCAATGCAAACTGTAGACTTCATCTGAGCTTCCCTAAAGTCAGTCCTAGCAAGGGTTTATCTGCCAGTGTACAGATTCCAAGCGATGAAGGACCTCATAGATCAGGTCGTGAACCATCCTCAAATACCAATCAGAATGTCTTTCCATCCGGGGCACATGGCTTCATCTGTGATTATCACACCATTTGCCAGACTCCATCTTCATTGCCTGCAGCCATAGCTCAGAACAGCGTACTCCCCAAACCAACAGTCCATGAACGCCATAGGAACTCTTCCCACCAAAGCAACATCATCTCCACTGTGGTGGAAGTATCCCCACCAGGCATGTATGGGCATTCCCTTCCTTCCTCCCTCACCAGACAAGACAGTCACTATAAATGCCTCCCTTTTAAGCTGGGGAGCTCACATGGACAGCCAGACAGCGCCAGGCATTTGGACATCCTGAGACACCAGGATGCACAGCGATATTCTGGAACTTGAGAGCAGCCCAACCCTTTCTCACATTCATTCAGGTCCCTGAGTCCTCGTAGTGTCAGGCAACATGATGACCGTCTTTTACATCAACAAGCAGGGAGGAGTGGGATCCATTCACCTGTGTGCCGAAGTGGTCACTCTGTGAAATTGGTACATCAGCAATGATATCACCCTGTCAGCAGTTCACTGTCCAGGAAATCAAAATTTGCTGGTGGACTCCTTCAGCAGACACTTTGCTATCAACCATGCCTCCGTGGTAAACAGTAGTTTTGCTCGATGGGGAACCTCCACAAGAGGTCTCTTTGCCTCTGACAAAGTGCAACACGCACTGCTCCAGATGAGGCCTAGGGCATTGCTCTCAGGGCAGCGCTCTCCTTGCTGTGCTCAGGCCAGCTGAATTCTGCCTTCCCTCCCTTACCACTCCCACATCGGGTCTTACAGAACATTAGTCTGGACAAGACACTCTCATCATAAATGATCATAAATGATCTGGAGGATGGTGTGGATTGCACTCTCAGCAAATTTGCGGATGATACTAAACTGGGAGGAGTGGTAGATACGCTGGAGGGGAGGGATAGGATACAGAAGGACCTAGACAAATTGGAAGATTGGGCCAAAAGAAATCTAATGAGGTTCAATAAGGATAAGTGCAGGGTCCTGCACTTAGGATGGAAGAATCCAATGCACCGCTACAGACTAGGGACCGAATGGCTCGGCAGCAGTTCTGCGGAAAAGGACCTAGGGGTGACAGTGGACGAGAAGCTGGATATGAGTCAGCAGTGTGCCCTTGTTGCCAAGAAGGCCAATGGCATTTTGGGATGTATAAGTAGGGGCATAGCGAGCAGATCGAGGGACGTGATCGTTCCCCTCTATTCGACACTGGTGAGGCCTCATCTGGAGTACTGTGTCCAGTTTTGGGCCCCACACTACAAGAAGGATGTGGATAAATTGGAAAGAGTACAGCGAAGGGCAACAAAGATGATTAGGGGTCTAGAGCACATGACTTACGAGGAGAGGCTGAGGGAGCTGGGATTGTTTAGTCTGCAGAAGAGAAGAATGAGGGGGGATTTGATAGCTGCTTTCAACTACCTGAAAGGGGGTTTCAAAGAGGATGGCTCTAGACTGTTCTCAATGGTAGCAGATGACAGAACGAGGAGTAATGGTCTCAAGTTGCAATGGGGGAGGTTTAGATTGGATATTAGGAAAAACTTTTTCACTAAGAGGGTGGTGAAACACTGGAATGCGTTACCTAGGGAGGTGGTAGAATCTCCTTCCTTAGAGGTTTTTAAGGTCAGGCTTGACAAAGCCCTGGCTAGGATGATTTAACTGGGACTTGGTCCTGCTTTGAGCAGGGGGTTGGACTAGATGACCTTCTGGGGTCCCTTCCAACCCTGATATTCTATGATTCTATGATTCTATGATCAGTTCCAACTGGCTCAGACAGTTGTGGTTCCTCAGTCTCCTACACATGTCATCATTTGGCCCTTTCTGATCTGCCCCAGGAGAAGGGCAGAATCAAGCACCCCAACCCCTAAGCACTCCCATCTCAGAGCATAGTTTTTGGATGGGCACAAACTCTAGAACGTTCATGCTCAGAAGCCGGGCAAACAATCCTTACCAACAGTGAAAAGATTCCACTAGAAAACGGTGCATAGCAAATAGAAGCATTTCTTTATCTGGGTGCAACAAAAACTTAATGCCCAGAAGCTCCGGGTATTCCCCATATTCTGGACTATCTTCTTTCCCTCAACACAGCAGGTCTTTTCCCATCAATTCTTTATGGGTCCACCTGGCAGCAATCAGGGCGTACCACCCACCTTCCACTGGTTGCTCAATTTTCACTCACCCACTTACTACCAGATTCTGGAAGGGTGTAATCCAAACCTTTCCGCCAGTAAGGAAACCTGTTCCTCAATGGGACTTAAACTCTGTTCTTTGAGTCCTCACTAAGCCTCCTTTTGAGCCCCTACAGACATCTTCCATGTCTGTCCTTCCCATGAAAGTTGCATTCCTGGTAGCCGTCACCTCAGCCAGGAAGGTGGGTGAGCTCGGAGCACTGATGGTGAATCCACCTTACACCGTGTTCCATAGAGACCATTTCATTGTGTTTTACTTTCTAAACTCACCCCCCAAAGCAGTTCGTTTCACCTGAACCAGTTATGCCACTTAACTATGTCTCTTCCAAAACACCTCACATCTGAAGAAGAGAGAAGACTCAATCCCGTCAACAAGCTTGTCTTTTTACCTGCACAAGGACAAAGCCAGTCACAAAATCTCCCAGGCTGTTTATTGCTGTAGCGGGAAGAGTCCCAGGTCAAGCTGTATCTTCTGAGGATCTTCAAATGGATCTCTGGCTGTATCTTACTCTCTCGGCTATCGAATCTTCCTCCCCCACCTGGGGTGAGGTGCACTCGACAAGAGCGCAAGCCACGTCAATGGCATCGCTTCAAGAAGTGCCTCTGCTTGACGTTTGCAAAGCAGCTGCATGGAGTTCCTTCCGCACGCTCCCAAGACATGCTCAGTGCAGGACTCCTCCACTGACGCCTGCTTGGGGACAGCAGTCCCTGAAACAGCTCTACTGCCTGCATCCGCGTGCCCCCCATCTACCTTGAGTCCTGCTGGTCAGTCGCTGCCAGTGGAATACAGATCGGGACCAGCACTTAAAGAAGAGAAAGTTACTTACCTTAGAGCAGAGGTTCTCAAACTGGGGGTCGGGACCCCTCAGGGAGTCAGAGGTTATTACATGGGGGGGTCGCGAGCTGCCAACCTCTGCCCCAAACCCCATTTTGCCTCCAGTATTTATAATGGTGTTAAATATATAAAAAAGTGTTTTTAATTTATCGGGGGGGGGTCGCATTCAGAGGCGTGAAAGGGGTCACCAGTACAAAAGTTTGAGAACCGCTGCGTTTGGGTCACTGGAGGTTCTTTGAGATGTGTGGTCCCTATCTGTAGTCTACCCCCCATCCTTCCCCTCTGCTTCTGAGCAGTCTTGAATTAGCTGCAGAGAAGGAACTGGAAAGGCGGTCAGGCCGCCCCGCCCTGTATCTCCTCAGCTGGAGGAATGAGGAGACAATGGCACCTGCATGGACCAATAGAAGCTGCTTTCAAGAATTCTCCGTCTCTGAGCACGTGGAGCACATACGTACGCACAATGGACTACAGATAGGGATCATACATCTCGAAGGCCTTCTGGTTACTATAAGGTAAGTAACTTTCTCTGCTGTGGAGAGGGCCAGGTGGGCTCCTGTGTACCTCATGCCATAGTTACTGTGTGTAATGCCCTGCCTTGAACCGGAAACCAGGCAATAAAGTACAGCCTTATCAGCAGTGACTCCTTCTGGCTGGGAAATGTGCTGGAGTCCTGTACGCAATGGGTCTGCAGTCCCAGAACCAGCCCCCAAGGTGACCCTCTTGTCTGTCCTCTCGTTAGAGAGGCTAAAGAGATTAAATTCCACTCCCCCACTCCCAGGTCTCATCTCCAGATGTGGGAAGCGTATTCTGTTTGTGTTTTATGCAGTACGTGTGCTGGGGGCGGGGGGGGGGAATGGAGGCCCTCGGTGGTCAGGGCTGTCACCCGGGTGTGTTTTACCAGCACTGAATTAACACAGAATAGCTCGTGTTTAAAAAGGCGCTTGACCCTTTTATTGCTTTTCCCAGGCATACCAACCCCATTGTAGAAAATGGCCAGACCCATCCGTGCCAAAAAGTCATACAGGAAGTAAGTGAACATCGGTGCCAGGCCTGGGGCCATCCTTCTCCGTACGAGTCTAGCCAGGTATTGGGGTGTCCCTGTCACTGAATGCTCAGGGGCAGATCTGGTCTCCCCAGGTGCAGCTTTGGCTTTGGGCTGGTGAACAGGAATGAGCCCCAAGTACAGTCACTGCTGGCTGTTCCCTGTAATCAGAGAGGAGAGGCTGCTGTAGAACTGCTGAGAGGGGGAAATTGGGCATGAAGATTCAACGGGCTTGTATCCTAGTTGCTTTCACTCCTTTCCTTGGTAAATAGAGGAATTAAGGAAAACCTTGAGCAAAACGTTCTAGCCCCTTCTCTGTCAAGTGCTTTGAGATCCATGGCTGTGTGAGAGCCCCGGTCACTGGATATGCGGGAAGGATTCCATTCAGGAGGTGCCCACAGCTTCGGTTGCCTGGCAGTTGGGTTGTGTACCTGAGGGTGTGTCTTGCCAGTAGTTCGGGGACTGTAGGGACGCAGAGTGTTGTAGTCAGTGGGGTGGTTGTGGGGTCCCTCCTGATTACTTTGAACCCTCCTTGTTGTCCTTGCTCAGATCTGGCCAGTCCTGTCGGAGACCCTGAACAAACATCGTGCCGATAACCGCATTGTGGAACGCTGCTGCCGGTGCTTGCGCTTCGCTGTCCGCTGTGTAGGCAAAGGGTCTGCGGCCCTGCTACAGCCGCTGGTCACGCAGGTGAGCGCGCCTGGGGGATACACTTGGCGGAGGAGCGTCTCATCCGGTTGGGGTGTCTTGAATCGGTGCGCACAGAAAGCGAAATCTCACAACTGGTCAGCTGGCTGAGCTTGTGGGTGAGATTTACAGCCCCCACGAGGCTGGGAGGTCTGGGACGGTTAAAAGTCTGTGTGACACTTGGAATACCTGTAAACAAGTCAAGGTGAACAGGTAACTCTGAGCTGGTGGAGACTCTCATCGTTAATGTTTTATAAATACTGAAGCCAGATGCGAGATAAGAGGAAGCCGTGCTAGCTTCATGAGTACACATGCAGCTGCTCTAATGACATGGAAAACCAGCCCTACTTCTGGGCAATTGTTGGTTGTCAACAGCGGTTGGACTGGAAGCCCCCGCTCTCCAGGGACAGCTAAGTGCGGGAATGGGCCCAGGCAGCTACCTTCCATTGAGGCCCCAGGGATAGGCTGCTGTCAGGTCGGAGACTGGTCCATTGCACGCAGCATCTCCGGCATAAGGAGTTCTGACTAGCGTGAGGCAGTGGGGACAGTTCCAGCTTGGCTGGGCCCCCATAGCACTTGAGGCAACAAGGGGATCCTTTAGCTAGCGCTTGGCCCTTCAGGTTTTCAGAAAGCTGTACGAACCTGAGCTGAGGTACATCAGAGCAATGCCTCAGGCAGAGCCCGGGCTGCAAGCCTTGGGGAATTGGGCCAAGCTCGCCCTTTGCAGGGGAGAATTTCCCCGAACTGCAAGCGAATTGCCACTGGGGACTGGAAACCTGGCCAGGCCATGGGCTTCCCGATGGTAAGAAATGCATCTGCTCAGTCGAGCTCCTGGCTGGGGCCAGCTGACGGCGGCTGCATGTCTTGGAGGGGAGCGTGAGCTGGAGTAAGTTTGCTGTGTCCTTGGCAGATGGTGAATGTTTACCAGGCGCACCAGCACTCCTGCTTCCTGTACCTCGGCAGCATCCTGGTGGACGAGTACGGGATGGAGGAAGGCTGCCGGCAGGGGCTGCTGGACATGCTGCAGGTAAGTGTCCTGAGGGCACGTCCAGTTATGTGTGTAAACGGTACCCGCTCCCTGCCATCCCTCTAGGCTTCAGCTTTTTGACGCCTTTTTTCCCCTCGGTGCTTTTCTCACTGAAAGCCGATGGGACTTCATCTGCCAAGTGTCACTTTTGAAAACGGGTCTTCAGCTCCTAAGTCGCTCAGATGTTCTAGATAATATTTCCGCTGGGCTGCCCTTGGGACTCGCCCCCGTTCAGCAGCTGGCGCAGCTGCATCCCTCGGTACAGAGGAGTACGTTGGACCGAGCTTGCTGTGGCTTTCCCCAGGGCGCTCCTGTATGACCTTTGCCTGATGTTCACAGTGGTCCTTACCTGATGTGGGGCACGTCTCCCGCGCAGATGGCAGCTGTGTAAACAGCCAAAAAGTGGAACACTTCGTTTAAATGCAGTGGTTAGTGCCAGTGGCAGGGATTGCTGCGCTGTGCCAAATGCCCGGTCAGTGAAAACCAAACCAGCCCCTGCCCCACCTGAAATTCTTTGATGCTGCTGTAGTGGTGCTGGCAGAATGGGAGAAAAACGTCCTTCCGCTGTGTTCCCAGCTCGGGCCCCCTGTGCTGGTAAATAAACTGTGGATCCAGCGCAGGAAATCAAAATACCCAGTGGGGGGCGGTGGGAGGAAGGGGATAAGGAACTGATCATTCTTCTGAACCCATAACGTTCCTTCTAAAAGAGCAACTCGCTCCCTGATCTAGGCACTGCCCAAGCTGTGACTGGCTCAGACACAGCATCTGCGTGCTTGGGGCATTCCGCGTTCCCAGCACTGGCTGGACGTTAAGCCTGGCTGTCTCCATTGTGCAGAAGAGTAAAGCGAGGTACAGGCTTGGCCAGTCACCCAGTGAGTGTCCACGGCAGAGCTGGCATTAGGGCTCCTGTGAAGCTTCTGACGCTGGCTGAGGGACTGCATCTCTGGCACTTGCTGGCTAGCGAGTGGCCAAGAAGCCAGGCCTCCGCCAGCTACGCCTCACTGGTTTGTCGGGACCCCGGCCGCTCATGGATCCCCATCACTGAACTCTCACTGCTCCTCCCAGCTAGTGCACTGCTTGTGTATGGGCATGGAAGGGACCGTCCTATGGCTTAGGCCCCACAGCTGGAGTCAGGACACCTGGGTTTGTCCCAGAACTGTTTGGCCTTGGACAGGTTTCCTGTCTCTAAAACGGGGAGACTGATTCCTGCCTCCCCAGGGCACTGAGGCTAAGTTAATGTTTGTAAAGTGATTTGAACCCCATAAATGCAAGGTGATTTGTAAGCGTGTGGGCGGTATCGCTGCTGGCTGCGCGGGTGAGTCTGAATGGTTCAGGGAGACCAGGAAAATGGGGAGAGAGTTAAGCGACCAGGTGCTCTGCCTCCGCCGGTTTTGCTTCCACTTGGATCTAGGAGCTCAGACTTTTGTAAACCACCAGACACCCCCGCAACAGTGCCCCATTGTAATCCGAAAAGCCTGCATGTTGCAAAGTGAGCACGCCCCCTCCCTCTTCTTCCCTCTGCCCCCTTGTCTCCTCTTCCCTCCTTTCTCTGCCTACACCCTGAGGACAAACTCTGTCTCATGCCATCGCTAGGGATCATGGAGTACGTTAATTTAATTAACCGGTCCCCTTACCCCTTCTCCTAGGCACTGTGCTTGCCTACTTTCCAGCTCCTCGAGCAGCAGAATGGCCTTCAGAACCACCCAGACACCGTGGACGACCTCTTCCGGCTAGCCACCAGGTAACCGCTCCGCCTAAATACGGGATTGCTCCCTTACCACTGGCCGGTTCTGCTCCTTACGCAATGGGCGGCTGAGTGCTTATTGCTTCCCAGGCATAGGGAGCTTCCATCTTTTTAACTCCGCCTGTTCCTTTGGATTTATAAGCTGTACAAATGGCAATGGCAAACACCGCCCCACCCCGGTACCCTTAGGTTAATGTTCACAATCCTATCAGAACGGCCTGCCCACTGCACCCACAAATCGAGGCTCGTCAATAACCGTCACAAGAAAGCCACCCTCGCGGCACATGCACATCCTCCAGAGTCCCCCGCCAGCCCAGGTGCCTCGGTAGCTGCCGTAGGTGCTTTGGCTGCAGCACAAGGTGACCTTGGATTTGGAAGTGGTCGGGACTTTCCTGCTTCCCTGGTTTCTCGAGTTCCAGCCGTCCGGCATTGAGGATAACTTATTCTCCAGCAGGGGGCAGTGCAGTACAGCTTGCAGTCAGGAAGTTGCCTTCTGGGGCTGGCCTGTGAATCATGAGGGCGGTGGGAGCTGGAGGTCCCAGGGTCTTGCTGTGACTAGCGCTGGAGGGAAGGGAACGTCCCTCTGAACCCCAATGCTGCTGTGTCCTTGGGGCGTCTGTCCAAACCAGCCTGCCAAGCGAAACTGCCTTCTAGCTCACACCTCACTGATCGCCCCCGATCTCTCTCTGCCCTGCCCAGGTTCATCCAGCGCAGCCCAATCACCTTGCTCCGCAGCCAGGTGATCATTCCCATCCTGCAGTGGGCCATCGCCTCCACCACCCTGGACCATCGGGATGCAAACTGCAGCGTCATGAAATTCCTTCGTGACCTTGTTCACACCGGGGTGGCCAATGACGTGAGTGATTCCCAGCGTTTCTTCTCCTAGTGGTGGGGTCACATACGGCTCTGCCCAGTCAGCTCGGGGAAGCTGAGCTTTCCCCCCACCTGAGAGAGAGGCTGGCTGGTTTGGGTGTTGCTTTGCTTGTTGCATTTATCTGTGTTGCTCTTGGAATTGCAGCTGACAGATGAGCCATTCAAAGCCAGGTGAGATTTGGACTCCCACCTGCCTGTGGGGAGCCGTAGCCTGCAGTGCTGTTCCCAGGTTAACCAGACCAGCAGGGTCGCTCACGCAGCGCTCTGCTGGAGAAAATGCGTTGTAAGGCCTTCCTATGGGTGAACCGCCGCTGCCCTGGTCTCTCCTCTTGGCCCCTTGCCCCGGGAGGCTGGTTCCTGGTTCTCACTCAGGCCACATGCAACAAAAGGCCGGTTGTTGCTCGCTGGGGCAATGGGGCAGTTGGTGCCAGTGTTCATGCCCTGCCTATGCCAGGTTGCTCGGTACCAGCTGGCAGCACCGGAACCCAGGGTGCTGCCTTTTCATCTTCTATTTTGTCCGGCACGTCGGTCACTGCAGCAAGTTTGGCCTCGATGAGCAAATGACGCTGGGAGGTGGGAAGGGATGCAGAGGTGTAAATGTGCCCTAGGCCACCATGCTGGGCACTGCTCACGCGGCCCCTCTTCCCTCTGCAGCACGAGGAGGACTTCGAACTGCGGAAGGAGCTGATCGGGCAAGTGATGAACCAGCTGGGCCAGCAGCTCGTGAGCCAGCTGCTGCACACGTGCTGCTTCTGCCTGCCGCCCTACACCCTGCCCGACGTAGCCGAGGTGCTCTGGGAGATCATGCAGATCGACAGGCCGGTACGGTTGGCCAGGCAGCCCCTGGAAAGAAAATGTAGTAGAAGTCTAATGCAGGACTGCCTTGAGCCCGGTGTTGGCACGGGGAGAAACTGGCCTGCCCGGGGGATTCAGGGGATGGGATCGAACAAAAGGTGGGGCAAGTGATTAGCAGCTGTCAGAACATCAAGGGTCAATTTCACCAGCCCGAATAAAAAAAAAAAAAATCGCGTCTCCTCTTCAATTACAGCGGTAAAGATTAGCACCCACCCCCTACACCACCTCCCTCAAGTGCTCCAATGCCAGTGCTTTTAGCTCTGTGATTCTTGCTAGCTGGCTTGTCCCTCTCTCTACTTCGTTCCCACTCCTTCCTGCTTCAAGATTTGCTGCTGATCCTGTCTCCCCACCCTGCCTCAGAAGTGGGTTCTCAGTTCTTAGCCAACACAGGAAGATTGCGCTCTTGAGGTGCCCATGGGCTGATAGCCGCTGCAATGAAACGCAATCCTTGCTCAACCCGAGTTGAGTCTATCCCTGCTGGGTTGTGAATCATTCCGAGCAGTATCTGGGCACGTGAAGGGTTTATTAGTCACTTGGAATGATTCATTCCGGCCGTAAAAAGACAACACGTAAAAATGAAACTTAAAAATAGGCCCTCTTTCCTAGCAGGCTGACTAGCAACGCTGCCTGGAGATGCAGGGCCTGCCAGCACCTGAACCAGAACTTGGTCTAGATTTCTTTTTACAGCAATAAAATGTTTAACTTTTTCCTTCCTCCCTCTCCAGACATTTTGTCGCTGGCTAGAGAATTCACTGAAGGGTTTACCAAAGGAAACAACCGGGGGAGCCATCCAAGTGACGCACAAACAACTTACGGACTTTCACAAGGAGGTGACTAGGTGAGTGAACTCCATGTTGGCAGGGTGCCCTGGTTCACACAGGTGTTCACACCACGAGTCACCCCCACACACCTATCTAGGGCCAGGCACTGGGCTGTTCCATGTGACTGTCCACTCAATCGTCAATAAGTCAAAAGGGACCATCGTGGTCATCTCGTCTGAGCTCCTGCACATCGCAGGCCACAGAACCTCCCCCTCCTGTAATAGACCCATAACCTCTGGCTGAGCTACTGACGTCCTCACATCATGGTTTAAAGGCTTCAAGTTACCGTGAATCCACTATATACTTTAACTGAAATCAACAAGCGCCCGGTGCTGCAGAGGAAGGTGAAAACCCCCCAGGGGCTCTGCCAATTTGACCTGGGGGGAAAATTCCTTCCTGACCCCAAATGCAGCGATCATCTGCATTGTTCTACAATGGCTGCCAGAAGTGCCCCCCTCAGAGAATTTAGCACCTCTGCCAAAGCCAGTGCCTCAGGAATCCGCCATGGTGGTTCTTGTGCTGAGAGTGCTCTGCGATACTTGCAGACTCTCTGCTGGTAAAACCCAGGGGCCAATCTAAAATCCTCCTGTGTTATGCAAAGCATTAAATGTAAACTTAGAATCAACCTGCCCCCTGCTGTCAGCCCCTGCACTACTTTGGGTCACTTAGGCAAGGAGGGGAAAAGCTCTTACAGATGAGCAAAACCACGAAGCATCAGCCAACGGGAATAATACTCATAACTGATCTAGCCCCGTATGCACGCATCCCGCTCCTGTGAGGAAAGTCTGATCTTCCATTTACAAGTCACCAAGGGAGCCTGCAGCTGCCAGGGTTAGACCTGAGTTGTTCCAGAGCTCTGACAGCTAGGCTGCACCATTCCAGTCACTTGGCCAGTCAGCTAGCTACTGATCCAGTCTCTGTCGCTTACAACGGAGATTGTCCATGTGGTTGTCCTGAACACCGAAGCACTGACTGTTTAATCTGGAGTCTCTGTCTTGGCCCAGGTGGCGCCGGATTCTGTGACTGTAAAAGGATTGATGCCTGTGACTTGGCTTCTCCGAAAGGCTGACTCAGTGGGAGCTGTGATTACTCAGCCCCTCTGAAAATAACGTCCCGTGTTGAGATGGGGATTTGAGAGCCTCCATGTTTGAAAATGTTGGCCTTGATGTCTGATAGAGCTCTCTGCAAGTGGATTGCTTGGGTGCTCCCGTTATCTCAAGCAATGGAGGTGTCTGATTACTAGGCACTGAGTGAAGATGCTGCTCTGCCATTTGGGTAGCGAGGACAATTATTTGGAATAGGCAACAGTTTCTCTTGGTTTTAAGAGAATGCTTTGGGTCAGTGATCAGTTCCACGGCCTGGTATCCCTTTGACTTGCTCATCTTTGAGAGCTTACTCATTGCGTCTGTGACCCCTGCAGCTCTCAGACATTTGGGTAGCTCCAGCGTCCTGCCCAAGCACTAAACTATTCAAATTTGTTGAGGGAATCAATGATCATGTGGATATGGGGGATCCAGGGGATATAGTGTACATGTTGTTGTTTTAGAAAACCTTTTGACAAGGCCCCTCACCAAAGGCTCTTAAGGAAATTTAAGTTATCCTGGGATAAGAGAAGGTCCTCTCCTAGATCAGTAACAGGCTAAGAGATAGGAAACAAAGGGTAGGAATAAATGGTCAGGTTTCACCATGGAGAGAGGGAAATAGTGGGGTCCCCCAGAGGTCTGTACGGGGACCTGTGCTGTTCAACATATTCGTTGATGATCTGGAAAAGGGAGCGAACAGTGAAGTGGCAAAACTTGCATGCGATACAAAATTACTCGAGATAGTTAAGAACAAAGCAGATTGCAATGAGTTAGGAAGGAATCTCACAAAACTGGGCAACAAACTGACAGATGAAATTCAACACTGATAATGCACATGGGAAAACATAGTCCCACCTACACGTATCTAATGGCGGGTTCTAAATTGGCTATTACCACTCAAGGAAGAGATCTTGGCGGGATCATGGCTAGTTCTCTGAAAACTTCAGCTCAACACACAGCAGCAGTCAAAGAAAGCAAACAAAGTGTTAGGAATTATTAGGAAAGGAATGAAAAATAAGACAGAAAATATCCGAATGCTATTCTATAAATCCATGGTGCGCCCACCCCTTGAATACTGTTCTGGTCACGCTGTCTGATTGGAACTGGAGAAAGTTCAGAGAAGGGCAACACAGATGACTGAGGGTGTGGAACGGCTTCCATACAAGGAGAGACAAAAAAACCGGGGACTGTTCACCTTAGAAAAGAGATGATTTGGGGGGGGGGTTATGATAGAGGGTCTATAAAATCATGACTGGTGCAGGAACGGTGAATAGAGGAGTTATTTACCATCACCCACAATAAAAACAAAACAAAAAAACTAGGGGTCACCCGATGAAATGAATAGGCAGCAGGTTTAATGCAAACAAGAAATAGTAGTTTTTCACACAACACACAATTAACCTGTGGAACTCATTGCCATGGGATGTGTGATGACCAGCAGTATAACTGGGTTCAAAAATGAACTACATAAGTTCATGGAGGATAGGTCCATCAGTGGCTGTTAGCTACGGTGGTCAGGGATGTAACCCCATGTTCTGGATGACTCGAAGCATCCGACTGCCAGAAGCTGGGAGGGGAAGATGGATGGATCTCTGTAAAATTGCTCTATTCTGTTCACTCCCCCTGAAGCTCTTGTACTGGCCACTGTCGGAAGAAGGATACTGGGCTAAATGGGCCATTGGGCTGACCCAGAAAGGCCGTTCTTATGTTCTTAAACTGGGCAGTTCCATTCTGCTGCCCAGACTAGGTGAGGAAGAGGAGTTCAGTTGGATATTGTTCTTTGCCTCCTGTTCTAAACCAACTGCACTCCAGAACTGATTTACGTGCCCCTCACCTTGGTGTCTGGCTATTCTGTTGCTGTATGTGCTGCAAGCATCTGGTTCCTTAGTGCCCTTCAGCCCTGCTTAATTGTGCAGTGTTGGTACATAACTGGCAGTTGGAGGGAGCTTGTTCCCTGGAAGCTTCATGACTCTTCCCAGCCCCGCGACCCCCATTAACCCTTTGATTTCTGGTGATTTCCCCTTCATCCTGTGGGCGGGCTGTACACAAGTGGGGGTCCTTCCGCCAGTGCCTGTGTAGCGTATCTGAGCTGGGTTTCCTGGGGGAAGAATCAGCTCTTGACTTTCCAAGCCCATAAAAGTTCTGTGCAAACCGAGGCCACAGTCTGTGTCCCGAGTGATCAGGACTGCCAGAAAGCCCCAGCTGGGGTCTGGAGTCCCCTCCTTTTCCATCGCTTTCCCTCCTCTCCCGTGAGTCCATGCAGTATCACACAGAGGAGGGAAACCGCAGGGAGTTAGGTGACTGGCTGCCCTGCTCCGAAGCAGGACGAGCTGTGGGATTCCTTCACCACTGGGCTTTTACAAGTCTGTACATCGCCCTCAGACACTCACCTCGGTCTTCTCTGCCCTGTGACTCAGCAGCTCCAGTTTGCATGGGCTGCTGGCTCTGCCCGGGCCTGCACATGGGCGTTGTGTTCCTCCCCAGCGGTAAAGGGGCAGATCACCTCAGCACGTCCTGGCCTGTTCCTCCAGCTCTTTCATGGCCTTGTGAAACACCAGCCTTGTGTCTCCATCAGTCAGAAAGTCAGAGGCCCAGAGCTGGGCCAAGGCCCTTGTCGTTCTGGGATTCTGTCAAGGCCCCTTCTCGGTTGGATGTTTTCCTGCTTAGCTTTCTCCTCTCTGCAGCCTGGCCCTCCCAGCCCTTCTTGGGAGGCAGCGTTCCTATTTTGCCCGTAGGAAAACTGAACCACTCACGCCAGCGCCGGGGAGCCCCTGACCCCCAGTCCTGTGCTGGGACTACACGATCGCACCCAGTGTGTCCTCGCTGAAGCCCTGAGTGTTTAGACACTTCCCTGAAGGGTCGGTAAACTTCACGCTCGGCCCCAGGTCGCTGAAGTGGGAAATCAGCAGCTGTGACGTGGACTGCTGCTGTCTGTGTCAGGGGGAAGGAGAGGCCTGCACAGGCCTGACCTTCTGTAGCATCTCCCAGCTTCCGCTTCAACTCAGCCTTCCCTGGTGATGGCCTGGATCTTCCCTTCTCCTAACAGCCGCCCTTGTCTTTCAGTGCTGAGGAATGTAAACAAGTGTGCTGGGCCCTGAGGGACTTCACCCGATTGTTTCGATAGCTCGCGCGCCCACTCTGTGCCTGTCTCCAGGTTAGTAGATGCCGTCTGGTTGCACTCCAGGTCTGGGTGGACACTCCCAGCAAGGGCACCCTGCTGGTTGAGCTGTCTCCGACTTCAGGGAGGGCAGGGTTGGGGCCTGTAGTACAAATTAACCCATTAGTTGCCAGCGGGTGATAAGAACGGTAACTCTGAGAAATGCCAAGAGGTGGTTGTGAGAATCCTGAGTCACTGTGGTAAAGACCACCTGAAGCCCATGTATCGAAGTGAATCCATCCTAGACCATGTCTGGGGTGAAAGGCTGGTCAGTGGCCGATGTCTAAAAACCCTCAACTTCAGATGCAATCTGTGTGCTGCACCCAGGTCCCAGCCCGCTGATCCCACACGCTAAGCCCATCCCCGGACACTGGCTACCAGGTGTTGCACATGTAACCAAAGGGAGTAGCTATCTCTGGAGCGTTTCTCTGGCATGTGCTATGGAGCCAACCCACAGCCAGGGGTTGATGGACAAAATAATCCAGCACCCTGTGGGTGATGGACTCCTGAGGCCATTTGCTGTTTGCTATCCCAGAAGGCAGGGGAACGGCTCTCTGTGAAAGCCCTGCTCGGCCTCAGAGTGCTGGCTGGTGGGAAGCCAGGGTTTCTAGCCAGAGGTGGTGTGTGCAATGTGGCACTGCTGACTTAGAGCTGCCCTCACTACTGGCCCTCACCTGCTGGCACCCCCCAGTTGTTAGCTTCAGCAGCTATTTCATCTGTAAAGGGCCGGTGACAGCTTGGGATAATGGGGTCTTTCACATCGAGGCTGCGCGTTCCGATTCAACCCAGATGGATGACTCGTCTTGAGCATCTGAGGGCAGCTTGATTGTCAGTATGAAACTCGGTGGGAGTTCCCAATGGATGGGTGACAAATCAGCAGCACTCCTTGGTCTCGGCAAATAGACCAAGCTCTAAATCCATCCTCCTCGAGGGGGCCTTTCAGGTCAGGAGAGAATCATGTTGGCTAGGGGGCAGGTTCGGGCATTGCTGCTGCCCACGTGGCTAGAGAAGCTCATTCCAGGACTGTTGTTCACCAACACTCAATTAAAAACAATAAAAGCTTTGCTTAGTGTCTTCGGTGCAACTTTCAGCCTCTGGGCTCGGTCGCAGCCGTGTAATTCCACTGACTTCTGTGGAGTTACTCTGTATTTCCGACAGTAAACCGGACCCTGTGGCACTCGGGAGTCCAGAAGGTCTCTCTAGGTGGTGAGCTCTTTGGGGCAGGTGGGAGCCTCTCTTCGTAGCCGTAAATCGCCTTGCTCTGGAAATCCTGACTCTGCTTTCTGTCCCCCGCCAGGAATGTCTTTTTATTTAGAAGACAGGAAATAACAAATCCAAGAATGTCCCACAATCAGCAAACTTCATTGTGGCCGAGGGCTTACACACTAGAGTGAGTGAATCGTCAAACCTGAAGAGACGCGTCCCCGCCAGAACAAGCCAGTGAAGTTACTGTTTGTGAGTGAGAGGGCAACTCAACCTGACTAAAGATGGCTGCAGCCGGACCTACGGCATCGTGGGGGGAACGCTGCTTTCCTGATGGACTTGCTTTAAAAAAAAAAAAAAAGAAATAAAAAAAACAAACAAAAAAGAGAGAAATGAAACAAGAATGGAAAAAAAAAATTTGCCTGGTAGCAAAAAAAAAAAAAAACAAAAAAAAAACACAAAACAAAGTAGAAAACTTTCTGTGAAATGAAAAATAAAATAAAATTTACTTAAGGAAAACGTGGGGATTAAAAATACACACCTAGCAAAACCAATTGTCTGCACTGGGAGGGGGGAAGGCACCCAGGTTTTTAGCCCACTTCTGGAACTCCCCGAGCTTCCTCCACTCCCCCCGCCCCCTCTAAAAGAACAATCAGGAGGAGTTGGTTCCCCCGTGCAGCACCGTGGGGATCCTGCTGTTCGCCCCTGTGGAGCGCACTTCCAGACCTCTGGAAGTTTAAACTTACCCCACCCTGCCCTCCTTACGCACCCCCCTAGCTAAATCTGAAACCATCGATCGGTCAGCCTCCTGCAGGAGAATCCGCCTGGGATAGACTGTTATATATTATATATATTTTTTCTTTTTTTAGTTTGTTTTTTTTTTAATTTGGTTTTATTTGGGTTTTTTACTGTGAGGGGGAGAGGAGAAGGGCTCTCGAGGTCGCAGTGACGGGGCTGACTATTTTACTCAACAGATTTGGAAACGACTCCCTGGGGAATCTTACATTGACAAGACCTGAGACCCTGCGCAGGCGTTAGAATTGAGCGCATGCTGTTCCGTCTGGTGTTGTAGCCATCTCGAGAACAATACAAACAAAAAAAACAAAAAAATAAATTAAAAAATTAAAATGTCGGTTTTGTGCCTCGTGTCTCTGGCTGTTGAACTGGTCTGCACGCCTCCAGCGAGGAGCGGGACTGGCCCCGGCTGCTGCTCTGGCTCAGAAATCCCGGTAACAGTAGGATCTGTCAGCGTGCTTCAATGGGCAGTAAGACACCGTTACCCTTAAAGGGTAATGCCAACGAAGGCTGATTGTAGTAACCAGTTGGAAGAGACTGTGCTAAGTGACGTGATATTTAATTTTCTGTGCTTTAGTCACAAGACTCAATCCCAGTTTAACCCTCTTCTCCAAGCATGTTGGCTTCTGCTACTCTAGGAAGAGAATTTGCTTCTCCCTTGCACACTGTTTGGCACAGTAGCATCCACTAACCTGCCAGTATTGCTGTGATCGCTCTGTAATCCTAGGTCGTACCTTTTGAAATGACACTACAGCATCTCTGCTTCACACTAATGCAGACCAGGTCTGGTAGGAATTGCTGGATTTTATGACTTAAGTAAACGATCGAAGATCAGAGTCAAGGTGCTTTTTTTTTTTTATTGCACCACAACGAGCTTCTGAGCAGGGTGATTGAGTGTGACCTATATTTCATTGCCTTCTGGTGTCCATTGTGTAAAAGCAGCGTGCCTTCAACGCCCCCGCACTGTATCATTCGGCTAGTCAAAGCGAGCCGCGGTGCGAGACTCTTAAGCACCGTGCGAGCTTTCTGTGCTGTGTATTGGTGAGCAAGGTTCTCTCCTGCAGCCAGAGATCTAGTTAATGATACAGCAGCCTGTAACTGCTCAAAGGATCCTGATAAAGGTTTATATGCTAGGCCATTGTGGCTGAATGAGTCACAATTAAATACTATCCAACAGCAAATCTATAGCTCTTCTCCTTGATACTTGCCTGCAGGGCCATATGGCTGGAACTGCCCTGCCCTGCCCTGCCCAAGGGTTAAAAGGCAGTGAATGTGCCTGGCTTAGGGCTTTCATCTTTTGGAATCGTAGGGTCTGTGCTCCGAGGTGCTGGTGAGTAGTTCCCTCAGCTGGCCAGCACAGGGCCCACATGCACTGAGCAACAACCGTCATCCACCCAGAGGGTTTGGCAGTGCCAGCTGGCTCATTTGCCACCAACTTTGCAGCATTTAATTTCAGAAAGGGGAACTACACAAAAATGAGGAGGTTAGTTAAACAGAAATTAAAAGGTCCAGTACCAAAAGTGAAATCCCTGCAAGCTGCGTGGAAATTTTAAAGGCACCATAATAGAGGCTCAATTTAAATGTTTTCCCCAAATTGAAAAACAGTGAGAACACCACAAAAGAGCCACCATGGCTAAACAACAAAGTAAAAGAAGCAGTGAGAGGCAAAAGCTGTCCTTTAAGAAGTGGAAGTTAAATCCTAGTGAGGAAAATAGGAGCATAAACTCTGGCAAGTAAAGGATAAAAATAGAATTAGGAAGGCCAAAAAAGAATATGAAGAACAGCTAGCCAGAGACTCCAAAAGTAATAGCAAAAATTGTTAAGTACATTAGAAGGAGGAAGCCTGCAAACCAACCCGGGGGGGAGAGGGGGGTCACTGGACGATCAAATGTTAAATTTTGCATAATGACAGGTTTCAGAATAGCAGCCATGTTAGTCTGTATTCGCAAAAAGAAGAGGAGGACTTGTGGCACCTTAGAGACTAACAAATTTATTTGAGTATAAGCTTTCGTGAGCTACAGCTCACTTCATTGGATGCATTTGGTGGAAAATATCTCCCCTCTGTATTTTCCACCAAATGCATCCGATGAAGTGAGCTGTAGCTCACGAAAGCTTACGCTCAAATAAATTTGTTAGTCTCTAAGGTGCTACAAGTACTCCTTTTCTTTTTTCAAGATGTTAAAGAAGCGCTCAATGCTGATAAGGCCATTGAGGAGAAACTAAATGAATTCTTTGCATTGGTCTTCAGGGCTGAGGATGTGAGGGAGATTCACAAATCTGAGGAACTGTCCCAGACTGAGGTGTCATTACAGGAGGTTTTGGAACAAATTGATAAACTAAACAGTAATAAGTCACCAGGACCAGATGGTATCACCCAAGAGTTCTGAAGGAACTCAAATGTGCCATTGCAGAACTACTAACTGTTGCCTGTAACTAATCATTTAAATCGGCTTCTGCATCAGATGACTGGAGGACAGCTAAGGTGAGGCCATTTTTTTAAAAAAGGGCAGTCAAAAAGAAAAGCCAACAGAATCCTCAAGAAAGGGATTGATAAGACAGAAAATAGCACGTTGTCTCTCTATAAAGCCATGGTTCGCCCACATCTCAAATCCTGCGTACAGCTGTGGTCGCCGCATCTCTAAAAAGATCTATTGGAATTGGGAAAGGTTCAGAAAAAGGCAACAAGAATGATTAGGGGAATGGAACAGCTTCCATAGGAGGAGGGATTAATCAGACTGGGACTTTTCAGCTTGGAAAAGAGACTACTAAGGGGTGATATGATCGAAGTCTATGAAATCATGACTGGGGTGGAGAAGGTAAATAAGGAGTCAGAGTAGCAGCCATGTTAGTTTGTATTTGCAAAAAGAAAAGGAGTACTTGTGGCACCGTAGAGACTAACAAATTTATTTGAGCATAAGCTTTTGAGCTACAGCTCACTTCATCGGATGCATTTGTTTCCTGGCAACTGAAGGCCTGGGCCCTTCCCCCCTGCAAGGTGAGAGCTAAAGGGTTGGAGAACAAAGGAATCCGGTGACCTCCTGGCCGGGGAAAGGGACAAAGCCTGGTGGAGGGGGAGTCAGTTTGGGGCTGGCTGGGGACGAGGAGTGAAGTGCAGACATGGTTGTCTGGCTCACTGCCCCCCAAGATGGACCCAGCTGAGGGGTCCTGTTCTCTGCACCTACAAGCCCTGGTTTAGACCGTGTTCCTGTCGTCTAATAAACCTGTTTTACTGGCTGGCTGAGAGTCACGTCTGACTGTGGAGTTGGGGGGCAGGACCCTCTGGCCTCCCCTGGACCCCACCTGGGCAGACTGGCTGCGGGAAGCACACGGAGAGCAGAGGATGCTGAATGCTCCGAGGTCAGACCCAGGAAGGGGGGAGCCGGGTGAGCTGTGAGTCCTGCAGAGAGGAGGCTCCCCAGAGTCCTGCCTGGCTTCGTAGGGAGCCGTCTCAGAGCATCGCCCGGGGATGCCGGGACAGTCCGACCCCAGGGTCGTGTACCAGGCACCCTGCTGTCTAGCTGCCAACACAGGCATGGGCTGGTCAGCCTGTGTCCTGCTCTGCTGGGGGTTTGGTTCACAGGGACACGTACGTGGCATGATGCTCTACACTGAGGCAAATGGCTTAAAACTTCTCCACAGGCTCTCGGCTGCAGCCAGAGCAGTCGGGGTCTGCGGAAACCCTGCCGAGCCCAGCGTCCAAGCAGGGGCCTGTCTCGGAGGAAGGGCTGTTGCTTGGCCTCTGTAAAATGGACCAGGCCAAAGCCCTGGGGAAGGGAACGTAGACACAGCTGGGCCTGCTTCAGCCCCACTTGCTCAGTTAGGCAGCCGGTGACGAACTCGGCGGGAAGCGCCCCACTGCTGAGGAGCTTACGGCCCAGCAGTTACAAACGGTAAAGACAGGGCTAACCTGCCCGGCAGCTGCAAAGTCATTAAAGCTTCAGGCTCCTGGCGGGAACTAACCCGGGTTCGGCTCCCTGTTGGCCTGGCTAGGCTGGGGAGCAGCAGGGCCCTGCCCCCAGCCACTGTGCTGGAGCCCGAACCGGGGCGGTTTGGTCATTTTCCGACCCGCACACGGCCGCAGGCTAACGGCCAGGCCTGCAAACGCGTCCTGGGTGCTGAGTCAGGCAGAGAATCCGCAGGTCAAAGGCTGCCTGTGGTCCCGGCTGGCCAAGCCCCGGGCTGGCCCTTACACCTGTGCTTGCTGCACGCTAGCTCCTCTTCCCTGCGGCGTGGGCCGCGTTAAGGTGAGCGCCGGAGCTCGGGGCTGGGCGGCTCAGCGTGTGCTTTTCCCTACGCTGAACGCTCAGCGTGCCAGCTCCCTTGCTGTCCACTCCCCGGCCCCCCCTCAGAAGAAGCCTCACACGCGCCACGCAGGCAAGTGGTTGCTTTTATTAACAGCTGAGCACTTCCCCTGCTGCATTTCTGTGACAGGCCAGCTCCCGGGGCCGTGACTCCAGCTCCCGGACCCTGTGAATGCAGCATCGCCTCTGTCCTTTCAGCAGGCCCCAGCACCTGCTGCCCACCCCCCCAGGCAGAGTTTCCATAAATGCCCAGGGCTGTGGGTCTAACCCAGTCTCTTTCCTCCATGGCAGGCATTGCCTGTCCCTGCAGTGCTCTGGCAAGGTGGGGCCTGGCCCACAGCCTAGTGTATTCCCAGCAGGCGATGGTGTGGGCCGGCCTCCATCCATCCCATGCAGGAAGGGCCCCCTCCCCCCTGCCCCTTTGGGGTCCACAGCTGGTAGCTGGGAGGTTGGCAGGCAGCCTGCGCTGACGGATCCGGCGGAGCATCGCCCTGTAGCTGAAGCAGCGGAGATCAGTTTGCCTCATCTCCCCCTCCTCGGGGCTGGTGTGCACAGCCAGGCTCACACGGGCACCCATCAGGAGGGAGGGGAAGCGGGTGAGTGTCTGCGACGTGCCCACGTCCTCACTGCTGCATGCTGCTGGCCTGCATTGCCCAAGGGCCCGGGCCTGGCTCCAGGGTCGAGGCTGGGGGGGCCTGCAGGCTCTGCTGGTTTTGCCAGAGCTGATGCAGTTCCTTGAACTGCTCCACCATCTTGTCTTTCAGGTCCGGATGGGAGATCTGCAGGCGGATGCTGTCTGCCGACCAGGAGAGCTCCCCAGAGAACATCTCCAGCAGGATGCGGGCGGCCACTGGCACGACCTGGGCGGCAGACAAACAGCAGGCCGTAGCTAGCCCGCTCCCTTCTGCATCCTGCTCATCCCTGCCCCTTCCCCGCCTTAACTCCTTGTCTGCCCCCCAACTTCCTGGAAGGATCCAGGGCTGAGTCATCCTGCCCCGGCTCGGGAGTCCTTGCTACAGCCCTGTTCTGAGCCCATTCCCTTCTCTCCGCCTGAACCCTGCCGGGTAACAGCCTACTCTTGCTGCTGCGTCTCCACCCCTCCCAGCAGGCCAGGGCTGCGATTAGAGCCCGGGCAGTGTGAAAATCTCTGAGCTTGGCCCGGGGAGGGGAGGGGAGGGGAGTGGCGGAGCGGTCGGCATGACCAGAGGGCCTGCTGAATGAGGGAGCAGCGAGGAACTGGTGACCGAGTTTTCTGTCCAAGTACTGATCGGTCACCCCGCTCCCAGCCCGAGATGCTCTGGTGACCCCCTGCTCAGGAAGGGTATCGTGCGCACGCCTGGCCCTCAACTCTCCCTTCGCAAGCTGCATGCATCCCCCGGTCCCAACCACTCAGCCTTCTCTGGGCTGTTGCTGGGGGCCCATATGGGTCTGCTGGCGCGTCCTCATTCTAGCCTTGGCCTGCGTGCATGGAGTTCAGTGCAGTCCAGGGGCCCAGGCAGCCTGCCCAGGGATCTGGGGCGCTGGACCATCGGGCACCCCAGCTTGGAAGGGCCACGGTTCCATGGCTGGCGTGTCCTGCTGCAGGCTAGGCCAAGCGGAGAGAGGGCAGAGGGTCCTTAACAGAGCCAAACCAGCAGACAGGACCCCAGCTGGGCCCTAGGCCCTGCTCTCAAGGGCGAGAGCGGGTGGGGGACCCCTTACCTGCACAGTGATAAGTTTCTTCTCCTTTGGCTTCTGGTCTGGCCACTCCTCTCCGAAGCAGAGGAAGATTTCGAAGGGGGGCGGCGTGCTGGTCTGCCCCTTCTGGAACAGGATGAGCCCTAGGGAGCCCCAGAGCAGACACAGCATGAGGGGCGGGGCCCCCGTGGCATTTCCAATCCCCTCCCCCACCCAGCATCTAGCGACACCCCCCCCCAGCCACGTGGGAGGGGCCAGGGCCAGAGGAGAGGGGCCCCTAGGGGAATGGCAGCCAGGAAAGCTAGGGGCAGAGAAGCCACGTGGGGAGGCCAGGGCTGGGGGGCAAGGGGGAACCAGGATGCGGAGGGCAGGGCTGGCCCCCAGCCCCTCTGCTCACCGTTGAGGAAGCTCTCCAGGCTGAAGAGTTTGATCTTCCTCTCGCGCTCGATGGGGTTGGGGCCGGCCCGCTCGCCGGCACAGGGCCCCGTCCAGAAGACCTTGCACTGACACAGCCGGACGGCGTAGATGTCTTGGCCCTGCAGCTCCAGGATGAGGCCCCGGTCCATGACGTCCAGCAGCTGGTGGGTGTAGAAGCGCTGCTTCTCGTGGGGGATGTGCTCGGTGCTCGGGAAGCGCACCTGCTCCAGCGTCACGGGCCCGAAGAGCTCCACCTGCTCGTGCGTGGGCTCCAGGCTGCTGTGGAACAGCCGGCACCCGTGGGGGTTGCTGATGGTCAGGGAGCTGGCCTGCCGACCGCGGTAGTGGAACTTGATCTCCAAGTCGGTCACTGGCCGCGGGAAGAGCGAGACAAGCCCGTTAGCCGGGGAAATGGGGCGGGGCCCTGATAATCCTGTGCTACCGTCAGGCCGCTACCTCCCCTCAGGCTCTCCCCCCAGCGTGGGCATGGCGCTAGGTGCTGTCCGGAGGGAACGGCATGCAGCCCGCGCCCTGGAGAGCTCGCAGGCCGGGTGCCCGCGCCCCAGACTAGAAGGGATAGGGCAAGGAAGCACCGATGGGGAGGGCAGTCCCGGGCAAAGCGGGCAGGTGGGGGGGGTCTTACATGGCAGCATGTGCGGGCTGATGAGCAGGTCGGGGATGAACTGTTCCATGGGCTGCAGAGACACGTCCACGGGGGGCAGGTTCTGCAGGCTGCCTGGCCCCCCCAGCGGCATGCCCCCGGCGGGGTTCTGGGCGGGCAGCTCCCCGGCTGCGAAGGCGCCGGCGGTGGGTGGTGGAGGCGCCGACACGTCTGGGTGGAGGAGTTCCTGGGTGCCCAGCGGGGGGAAGGAGCCATTCCCGCAGGCGTTGGGATACTGGACTTCCTGCTTTGGCCACACGTAGGAGGGGAGCGGCTCCACACCCTGGCTGCGATCTGCAAGACAGCAAAACACAGTGGCTCAGGATCCCCCCGTCAGCCCAAGCCAGCCGCTGGCATCGCCAGCCATGCCCAGCTCCAGCCCACGACGCTCAACACCCAGGCCCTGGGGGCGGGCCAGCGGGCCGGGACTCCCTCAGCACACAGCTCCTGCTCTCCAGCAACCCTGGTGCAAGGGCCCTCCCCCTAACGGAGAGCAAAGGAGAAAAAACAACTCACCCTTCCGGATGGGAGCTGGTCCTTTCGTGCCCCACACGGGAGGGTGGATCGAGGGTAAAAGAGGGGCAGCCCCCAACCTGGAGTGGGATCTTGCTGTACCAGCCAAGCCTCCGGGGCACTTTGGTAGCTGGGACCGTCTGCTTGGGGGACAGACTCAGCCCACAACTGGGGGAAGAGGGGGACCACCCCGTGTTTCTCCCCACAGCTTTCAGGCTCCCGTTGGAGTGGGGGCGGGGGGCATTGGTGGCTGCTGAGTGCATCATTCTCTTCTGCCCCACCTTCCCCGATCAGCTGCAGGCGGCTCTGGGCACAGAGCAGGGGGAGCCCATGGGGCTGAGCCGGCAGGACCCCACACCAAGCCGCAGCTCCTTCTCCTTCCCCTTGGGGGGGGGTCCGGGCAAAGCAGGGGCGGAGGGGGCAGACTCAGGCAGGAGGGCGGCGTAGGGAGAGGGAGGGGCTCAGAGCCCCATGGAATGCAGGGGGGGTGCTCAGGGGTGACGAGACTCTGCACCAAGGGGTGCTGGCCCCGGGCAATTGGGCCACAGTGACCCCGCCAATGGGTGGGGCAAGGCCGAGAGACGCCCTGGCTGGCGTCCCGGCCCACAAGCTGGATGAGGTCGCCCTGCTCCATCACCATCCCCGGCCTCAGGCCACGCCGGCACCTGGCACCAGCCCCACCAGCCTCTCGCAGAGCCGGGGCACTATCTGAGCTTGCAGGGCACCCAAGGGATGGCGGGGTTTAACCGGGCAGCAGACTGGCTTAGTCCCTGGGGCGTAGTAGATGGAGGGAGCAGACCAGCCCTGCAAATCCTGCTAGCCCCATCCCCAAGTTGCCAGGCACCCCGGCCTGCCCCCCCCCCCCCCCCAGCACTCACCCGCTATGGTCAGTGTCGTCATTTTCTGCAGCTGTGAGAGAGACAGGAGGCGCTCGATTACTCGGGGAGGGCACCCAAGGGCCTGTGACAGACCCAGGGGAGGGGGCAGAGTAAGGTTGCCAACTTTCAAATCACACAAAACCTAACGCCCCTGCCCTGCCCCCGCTCCCTCCATCCCCCACTCCCTCCATCGCTCGCTCTCCCCCACCCTCACTCACTTTCACCGGGCTGAGAAAGGGGGTTGGGGTGAGGGTTCCGGCTGGGGGTGCGGGCTCTGGGGTGGGGCCAGGGATGAGGGGTTTGGGGTGCAGGAGGAGGCTCAGGCCTGGGATAGGGTGTTGGGGTGCAGGAGGGGATGCGGGCTCCGGGAGGGGGCTCAGGGCTGGGATGCAGGCTCTAGGAGGGAGTTTGGGTGAGGGAGGGGGTTCAGGGCTGGGGCAGGAGATTGGGATGTAGGAGGGGGTGCGAGCTCCAGGAGAGGGCTCAGGGCTGGGGCAGGGGCAGGGGCAGGGGGTTAAGGTGCAAGAAGGGGTGTGGGGTATGGGCTCCAGCCAGGGGGCGCTGACCTCAGGCAGCTCCCAGAAGCAGCCGGCATGTCCGGCTCCTTGGCAAAAGTGTGGACAGGTGGGTCTGCGCACTGCCCACCCCTGCAAGCGCCACCCCCACAGCTCCCACTGGCTGTGGTTCCTGGCCCATGGAAGCTGCAAAGCCGGCCCTCGGTGTGGGGGCAGCGCGCAGAGCCTCCCTGGCCACCCCTGCTCCTAGGAGCTGGACATGGCAGCCGCTTCCGGGAGCCACATGGAGCCGGGGCTGGCAGGGAGCCTGCCGTAGCCCCAGAGCACCGCCGACCGGACTTTTAACAGCCCCGTCAGCAGTGCTGACCGGAGCCGCCAGGGTCCCTTTTCGACTGCAGGTTCCAGTTGAAAACCGGACGCCTGGCAACACTAGGGCAGTCAGCCCATGCAGCCAAAGGGATTCCCCCGCCCCAGGGGCTCAGCAGCCAGCCCGTGGGCTAGCAGACACAGTGCTGTTCAGCAGGTGGGGCGAGCGCAGCTCTCTGCCCCGGGTTTTCTGGCAGCCTGCGAAGTGTGTAATGGCTAGTAGCCTCCTGGCCCTATTGCACCCACACTCATGCGCTGGCCAGCTCCGCCAACCCCCTCACTCACTCACCTCCTCCTCCTCCTCGCCCAGGCAGCAGGTGTGATCCTCCCCGGCCAGCGAGTCTGCAATGGAGACACAGGGGTGGTTAGCAAGTCACACGTGGAACCCATGGGGCCCATTGGTGGGGGAGGGGGGTGTGTCATGGGGCCTGTTAGTTGGGGGTGAGGCTGGAGTCACAGGGCCTGCTAGCTGGGAGGGATCATGGGGCCTGTTTTCTGGGTGCAGGGAGGGTGTCTGGGGTGCGTCATGGAACCTCTTAGCTGGGTTGCGGGGCATGGGTCATGGGTCCTGTTTTTTGGAGGGGCTGGGGGTGTCAAGGGGTCTGTTAGCTGGGTTGTGGGACGTGGGTCAGAGGGTCTGTTTTTAGGGCGGGTTTGCTGGGTGGGCAGTCTTGGGAGCTGTTAGCTGGGTGCTGCGAGGGTGTGGAGGTAGAGTTGCCAACTTTCTAGTCACACAAAACCAAACACCCTAGCCCCGCCCCTTCCATGAGGCCCCGCCCCTTCCCTGAGGCCCCACCCTCCACTCACTACATTCCCCCTCCCTCAGTGGCTTGTTCTCCCCCACCCTCACTCACTTTCACTGGGCTGAGGCAGGGGTTGGGGTGTGGGAGGGGGTGCAGGCTCCAGGGTGGGGCCAGAAATGAGGGGTTCAGGGTGCGGGAAGAGGCTCAGGGCTGGGGCATGGAGTTGGGGTGCAGTGGGGGTGAGGGCTCCAGCTGGGAGTGCAGGCTCTGGGGATGAGAGGTTTGGGGTGCAGGGGGCTGAGGGCTCTGGGGTGGGGCTGGGGATGAGGGCTTTGGGGCATAGGAGGGGGCTCCAGGTTTGAGGGAGGCTCAGGGCAGGGGCTCAGGGCACGGGCTTACCTCAGGCGGCTCCCAGTCAGCAGCGCTAAGGCAGGCTCCCTGCCTGTCCCAGCTCCGTGCTGCACCCTGAAAGCAGCCAGCAGGTCCAGGCCCTAGATGGGCGGGCCAGGAGGCTCCACGGGCTGCTCTCGCCCACACGCACCGGCCAATGAGAGTGCGGAGCCGGTGCTCGGGGCGAGGGCAGCGCGTGGAGGCCCGTGGTCCCCCCGCCTAGGAGCCGGACTTGCTGGACGCTTCCAGGGTGCAGCGCGGACCCAGGACAGGTAAGGACCAGCCTGCCTTAGCTCTACTACACCGCCGAGCGGACTTTTAACGGCCCAGTCGGTAGTGCTGACCGGAGCCACCAGAGCCCCTTTTCGACCGGGCGCTCTCGTCGAAAACCAGATACCTAGTCCCCCATGTGGGGGGGTCACGTGGGCTGTTAGCCGGGTGTGGTGGGGAGTCATGGGGCCTGTTAGCTGGGTTGCGGGGTGGGGGGTGTCACAGGGCCTGTTTGCTGGGTGGGGTTAGGGTGTAACAGGGCCTGTTTGCTGGGTTGTCAGGGATGGGTCACAAGGCCTGTTTGCAGGGTGAGTTTGCTGAATGGGGTGTCATGGGGTCTGGTAGCTGGGTGAGGTGAGGGTAGGGGGGGTCACAGGGCCTGGTAGCTATGTTGCAGGGGCAGTGAGTCTTGGGGCCTGGTTTTTGGAGGGAGCTGGAGGTGTCGTGGGGCCTGTTTGTGGGGTGTTTGTTGGGTAGGGGCACAGGCAGCCCCCCCAAGCCCTGGGGGGCTCACCAGGCAGCACCTGCCTATCCTCAACAGCTCTGAGATGGGGCTGCCGAAGATAGGAAATAGGCCAGAGAAGCCCAGGCGGCGGGGATGTGTGTGTTATCCTCCCTGCCCCCCCTCAGAAAAGAGGACCCCAACCCTCATTTCTCCCAGCAGCCTCCTTTCCAGGCACCCTGCTTGTCCCCCAGTTCCCCTCCTCCCCCAGCCCAGTCCTCCCTTACCATAAGGGCAGCCATACTGGTCAGACCAAAGGTCCATCTAGCCCAGTATCCTGTCTACCGACAGTGGCCAATGCCAGGTGCCCCAGAGGGAATGAACAGAACAGGGAATCCTCAAGTGATCCATCCCCTGTCGCCCATTCCCAGCTTCTGGCAAACAGAGGCTAGGGACACCATCCCTGTCTATCCTGGCTAATAGCCATTGATGGACCTATCCTCCATGAATTTATCTAGTTCTTTTTTGAACCCTGTTATAGTCTTGGCCTTCACAACATCCTCTGGCAAGGAGTTCCACAGGTTGACTGTGAGTTGTGCGAAGAAATACTTCCTTTTGTTTGTTTTAAACCTGCTGCCTATTAATTTCATTTGGTGACGCCTAGTTCTTGTGTTATGAGAAGGAGTAAATAACACGTCCTTATTTACTTTCTCCACACCAGTCATGATTTTATAGACCTCGATCATATCCCCCCTTAGTCGTCTCTTTTCCAAGATGAAAAGTCCCAGTCTTATTAATCTCTGCTCCTACGGAAGCTGTTCCGTGCCCCTAATCATTTTTGTTGCCCTTTTCTGAAACTTTTCCAATTCCAATAGACCTTTTTGGAGCTGGGGCGACCACATCTGCGCGCAGTATTCAAGATGTGGGCGCACCAGGGATTTATACAGAGGCAATATGATATTTTCTGTCTTATTCTCTATCCTTTTCTTAATGGTTCCTAACATTCTGTTCGCTGTTTTGGCTGCCGCTGCCCACTGAGCGGGTGTTTTCAGAGAACTCTCCACAGTGACTCCAAGATCTTTCTTGAGTGGTAACAGCTAATTTAGACCCCATCATTGTATATGTATAGTTGGGATTATGTTTTCCAATGTGCATCACTTTGCATTTATCAACATTACATTTCATCTGCCATCGTGTTGCCAAGTCACCCAGTTTTGTGAGATCCTTTTGCACTCTTTGCAGTCTACTTGGGACTTAACTATCTTGAGTAGTTTTGTATCATCTTCAAATTCTTCCACCTCATTGTTTACCTTTTTCCAGATCATTTATGAATATGTTGAATAGTCCTGGCCCCAGAACAGACCCCTGGGGGACACCACTATTGACCTCTCTCCATTCTGAAAACTGACCATTTATTCCTACCCTTCATTTCCTATCTTTTAACCAGTTACCAATCCATGAGAGGACCTTCCCTCCTATCCTACAACAGCTTACTTTGCTCAAGAGCCTTTGGCGAGGGGCTTTCTGACAGTCTGAGTACACTCTATCCCCTGGATCCCCCTTGCCCGGGCTGCTGGTACCTCCGTTGGGCTGGTGGCCCTCGCACACCTCGTAGATCTTGTAGGGCTGCATGGGCGTGTCCTTGGTGCCATCATAGATCAGCTTGAACTCGCGGCTCTTGTTGAGGGCACAGCGCAGGTTGGCTTTCCACTTGGCTGGGTCCGGCTCATCTACACCTTCGTTGTACTTGCCAGTCTCCTTGGCCCAGGCCTAGGAGGTTGGGATTCATGGGGGAGAGGGACGGTCACAGACATAGGTCAAGCCCCAGCCCAGCCCCAGTGTTAGGAGCCCAGGAAATCCAAGCTGTCGCCTGTATAGTCAGTTGATGAAAGTTTCATTCCTGAGCTGCTCTGCAGCTGAGCGGTGACAAGGGGCAGCCAGGGGGTGGCCCGGGGAGAAGACAGCTCGGAGATGCTCTCCTGACACAACATGTAATTCACTGGCGGGCCAGGACCAGGGCCAGAGCCTGGTTCAGCTTCTGCAGTGACACCGGCTGGCATAAAATGCCACGGGCTTCCGGGCCTGGCCGACCACAGCACATCACCCCTCCGCAGCTGCGTCCACAGAGCAGTTCCAAAAGGGGTGTGGACATCACGCCTCCAGCTTTGAGGCAGGTACGATCGGCCCCGTTTCACAGGGGGGAACAGGCCTTTTCAAACACCTCAAGACGCAGCTAACTGAGCGGCCTGGTGGCTAGTCCCGTGCAGCTAGCAGGGTGCATTCTAGGACACCAGGGGGTTATGCCATCCCGTGAGCCTCCCATCCCAAGGTGGCAGAGGGACCCATGGCCTGCCCCAGTGCAGCAGCTTCTGGGAGTCCCAGTTGGGGTCATGTCGCATTGCGCGCATGACCAGTCAACCCCGTTCCTTACATGTCAGCTGGGGTGTCATGTGCCCCAAAGGGTACCCCCAGCCCAGCCTGGCGTCCCATGGGCCCCCTGGGTGGTCACCTTGAACACGGTGTTCTCGTCATCCTGTGTGGGGACATGCCGGGTGGCATGGCGCCAGGGGATGCAGAAGAGCTTGCTCTCGGGGTTCACCCACTGCAGGCCTGGGTACTGGTTGCTGTTCACTTGGGCGATGAGCCAGGGCTTCAGGCGGATGCGACGGGGATGCGCGTTCATGGCGACTCAGGGCCCGCAGGGCCACGCCAGCCACTAGCCTGCAGACTGAGAGAGAGGGAGAGTCTGTTACAGGGCCAGGTACCCAGGGGAGAGGGCAGAGTTAAGGGGGAAGGAATGAGGGGAGGGGGAAGGGCAGGGATAATAGTGGGGGGGAGGCAGAGTCCACCCTTCCCCATTTTTCACAGACCCCCAGATCTGTCAGGCTGGAAGGGACCTTGAGAGGTCACCAAATCCAGCCCCCTGCGCTGAGGCAGGACCAAGTAAACCTGGACCATCCCTGATGGGGGTTTGTCCAGCCTGGTCTTTTTTCTTTATTCAATTAAATTTTATTACATTGCCCTGTGACTAAGGCGAAGATTTTGTCCCCGATATTTTTAGTAAAAGTCACGGACAGGTCATGGGCAATAAACAAAAATTCACGGAAGCCATGACCTGCCCCTGATTTTTACTAAAAATATCCATGACAAAATGACCTGCAATGGGGCAGCTGCATGGCCGCTAGGAGCTCCCACCACGGATTGCGTGTTGGCACTCCAGGTTCCCCCATTGTCCATGGCTGGGAGCTGCTGGGGCCCCTGCCGCCTGCAGCAGCCAGGAGCTCTGGGGTGCCCCCGCTGCCCATACTCTGGGAGCCCGCAGCAGCCTGGAGCTCAGGAGTTCCCCCACTACCAGCGGCATCCAGTAGCTGTAGGGTACCCCCACCGTCTGCAGCAAGCTTGGAGCTCCGGTGGCCACTAGAGGTGATGGGGGTACCTTAAAGCTCCCTGCCCGCATGGGCAGCGGGGGACCCTGCAGCTCCCCACCACTGCGGGCTGAAGTCCCAGAGGTCACTGGAAGTCATGGATTCCATGACTTCCGCAACCTCCGTGACTAAATCGTAGCCTTACCTATGACACGTTTGCTGCGAATACAAAAAGACAAACCTACAAATCTAAAGTAACCACATCTATATCCATGTTTCTCAACCTTTTCGATACCATAGACTGGCTTGCTCCCTTCCTAAACTGTGTCAGGGGGATCTCAGGGACGGGAGCCGGTCCACAAACCAGTCAGTGAGAAACACTGATGTATATGATCCATTAAAATGTCAGGGGGTTTGAGAACTCATTCAAATATAGTTCAAAGACATAGGCCATCTTCAAAGGAGAAAACCAAAAGCAAACTTGGAATCATGAGTCATTGCCAGATGTTCTTCTTGGGTATGGGCTGTCATGTTCTGTTTGAGTAGCTGATTATATCAATTAAAAGATATTGACAATAAAGTGAGTAGCAGAAAAACCCAACATAGCTATGATAAATTGGCAAGTGTTATACCATGGAAATAAGGAGCACATGGGTTGTTCCTCCATCTCCTGGAGGCAAAGAAGGGGCAATTTATAATCTGGAAGGAGACAGATTTTAAACCAAAATATAAGAAAAGCAATGCAAGCTCTAGTACTTACAGAAAGAACACCCAACTTGGCATGTAAAAACAAGGCAGGGGTAGACTTTGGGAGAAATAAAAGTCTCCTCAAAAAAATATTTTGAACAATCACTAAGGCCAAAATTTGTCCCCTTAATCAAATTTCAACCCCATAGATGACCTGGAATATTATTTTTGCATTAAAAATTCTTAGTGCCGGGGGCAACTCTGTTCCCACCATATGAGTGTGTAAAACAGAGCAGATCTAAGGGCCTTTTGGTTTAAGTCTTTATGATAAGGGGACCAGTGGTCCGAATAATAAAACTTTATCCCTAACTAAGTAAAAGCAGAGACTTATTCCACAGGGTGGCCTTCCTAGCTTCCACTCAATTTGCAGAGGGGTTCTTCCCCAAAATCATGACCTTGATCTTATAATTAAGTTACAGTGAGAGTTACCATGAGAGGGAAAATGAGAAAATAACTGGCGGAGTTAGTGATAAAATAACCCCATCATCAGCATATAATGACTCTGGGATAGGTCTACCTTTAATTTGTGGCAGAGAAAAATTATCTTCCGTTAAAACATCCACCACTTCATTAATATGTAAATTAAAAAGAGGAGGAGCTAGAAGGCATGCTGGGCATACCCCCCTAGAAACAGGGGAAATGTTAATTTTAGTTCTGACCCTGATAGCCATATTGCCCTGGGCCAGAGACTCCAAACGAGTTGAAAGTCTCAGATTGTAATGTAAATATTAGAAAGGTTCTGTTGGCAAAAGGAATACACATTAATGCATTGGACATAATGAAGAAACATTCAGGCTCCCCTGAAGTGGCTGAAAGTGCCTGCAAAATGCTGAATCATGTTTTTGAAGGAAGGTAAGATATACCTAGTAAAGTGGGATCATATGATGTTCTAGTGCAGGTTTTAAGACATATTTAAATAATTGACAATTAGTTATTTACTTCATGTAGGACTTACTGTATTTACTGTACTGTATATTTACTGTACTGTAAAATTTACTGTAGAGCAGAAGTCACATAGAAGATTCTGATTCAACAAGATTATGAGTCAACAGTGTGCCTTGTTGCCAAGAAGGCTAATGGCATTTTGGGCTGTATAAGTAGGGGCATTGCCAGCAGATTGAGGGACGTGATCGTTCCCCTCTGTTTGACATTGGTGAGGCCTCATCTGGAGTACTGTGTCCAGTTTTAGGTCCCACACTACAAGAAGAATGTGGAAAAACTGGAAAACATCCAGCGGAGAGCAACAAAAATGATTAGGGGACTGGAACACATGACTTATGAGGAGAGACTGAGGGAACTGGGATTGTTTAGTCTGCAGAAGAGAAGAATGAGGGGGGATTTGCTAGCTGCTTTCAACTACCTGAAAGGGGGTCCCAAAGAGGATGGAACTAGACTGTTCTCAGTGGTAGCAGATGATAGAACAAGGAGTAATGGTCTCAAGTTGCAGTGGAGGAGGTTTAGGTTGGATATTAGGAAAAACTAGGAGGGTGGTGAAACACTGGAATGCATTACCTAGGGAGGTGGTGGAATCTCCTTCCTTTGAGGTTTTTAAGGTCAGGCTTGACAAAGCCCTGGCTGGGATGATTTAGTTGGGGATTGGTCCTGCTTTCAGCAGGGGGTTGGATTAGATGATCTCCTGAGGTCCCTTCCAACCCTGATATTCTATGATTGTTCCCCATCCTTCTTAATGTCACCCAAAGTTTGCCTTGATCAATAGAACCAAATGCCACCTTTAGATCTAAGAAAGCAACATACACTGTAGCACCCTTAACCTCCATATATTTATAAATCATATAGGATAAAATAAAGCAATTATCAATTGTGGCCCTACCCACCCTAAAACTGGACTGCTCTGCCTGTAATAAATTAGCCTTGAAAGCCCCTATTTCAAGTTGAGATATTAAACATCTGGAGTACATTTTCTCTGACGTATAACCAGCTAATAACTCTATATGAAGCAGTATTCTTTCTAGCCCTATTTTAAAAATAGGAACGACAAGACTGGATATCCAGCCAGCCAGACGGAACCCATCCAATATGGTTAATGATGGTAAATAATGTAGCCAAAGACTGAGGAGAACCAATTAAGATTCTCCTGAAAAACTTCCATCAGGAGAAAACCTTCCCCTGAAGCTTTTGTCCATTGTTGGGCTAAAATAAATGACTGCAATTCACTGTCCATTTTGGAAGGCTGGAGTGGTAAACCCAAGAGAGGATTCCTCATTGCACCAGCTATGGCAGAAGTAGATGTAAAATTGGTTGAGGGGAATCACTAAGGCCTTGGCCAAAGTGTACTACCTGGGCTTCATCATGAATATGAGGCTCCTCAACTGGAGCATATCTACCAGCACTAAAGCTGCCATCTTCCAAAATGGGGAAGAATTTTTAGGTTTCGCTTCTGCTTCAAAATCCTTCCACAAGGATCTAAGATATTCTTGGGAGGTGTTTCATATAATAAACCTTTATATCTTCTTCTGGCCTCTACCACATCCTGAAATAAATGAGGAGAGGGATTTCATCTTATCCTACTAGCTACACACACGAGAACAGACTTTTCCTTCACCGTCCGCATCAAACCAAGTGCGCAATCTCTGGAAGCATTTAGAATATCTAAAACCAAAGTCATCTTGTCTAGAGACAAGTGGTTGTACAGACTTCACCAGCAGCTCGTATTATTCAAATTTGAGAGCAATTCTCAGACTTAATAATTATGTCTCTGAGAGATCTAATGCGCGAGTCCTCTAATCTCCTCAATGATTGGTCATGAATGCCAGGGTCCATTTTAGTCTATTACAACCACTTTGGTCCACAGTGGTAATTAAAGCCTCCTCCTCCCCCATCAGAAATACAACTCTCCCTAGAAAGAACACATCAGTCTTAATTATTGAGCAAGGCTGGTGGGTCACTAGCCTGTCCCTAAAAACCTCCAGTGATGGGGATTCCACCACCTCCCTTGCAAGCCTGTTCCAGAACTTCACTACCCTGAGAGGTAGAAAGTTCTTCCTAATATCGAACCCAAGTCTGCCCTGCTGCAGATTAAGCCCTTACTGCTTGTCCTACCATCAGTGGACATGGAGAACAAGTAATCCCCGCCCTCTTTATAACAGCCCATAAAAGATGTGAAGACTGTTCTCAGGTCCCCCTCAGGCTTCTTTTCTCAAGACGAAACATGCCCCATGTTTTAACCTCTCCTCACAGGTCAGGTTTTCTGTTGCACTTCAGGAAGGATGTGGACAAAGTGGAGAGAATCCAGAGGAGAGCGACGCCCAGCACTGGACACAGGACTTCAGCGGAGGCCTCGCCAGTGCCGAGCAGAGCAGGACAGTTGCTGCCCATGTCTGACATACGACGGTTAACACGCCCCAGAAGGATATTAGCCTTTTTCACACCTGCCTCATGTTGCTGACTCATATTCAATGTGTGATCAACTGTAGCCCCCAGCTCCTTTTCAGCAGTGCTAACATCTAGCCGGTTATTCCCCACGTGGACAGCCACTTTTGGGATAGGGCAGGGAAAGCACACGGAGGTCGGTCTCCAGGTCCATCAAGTCCTCGGCCTCTCTGCTGGGACTGCCAAGGAGGGGGCCAGCTGGTGTCATCTACAGGGACTTTTTCTGATGCAGACACCTGCTCATTAGGAACTGGGCAGAGACCCAACAAATTCATCTCATGTAGGCAGCCAACCTGCCAGCACCTGCTGCCTTCCAGTTACTGCCAAGCAAAGCTGGATTCAGGGCAGTGCCCTAGAGGTGAGGGGCCCATTCCCCACCCCCAGAGTCCCCCAAAACTCCTGCCCCTCCTGCACACACACAGTGTGAACCGAGATGTCCCTTTCTCCCGTGAGCCCAGAGCCCCCATCCCCTCCCCCACTCCTCTGGGATGCCCCACTTCTCCCAAGGTGACTGCCGCTCCAGCCATCCCATCCCAAATGCAGGCCAGCGGCTGCTGCCTCTAGGTGACGGGACCTGCTTGTTCGCTTCTCCCCTGCTGCCAGGGCCTCCACTCACACCTCCCTGGTGTGATCCTGGCCAGCTGGGACACCTCCTGGGGTGGGGGCAAGGTGTGCCGGAGGGGATGGGGGATCCAGGCCCCAGTCCATGTGGTGGGGGAAGGGGCATCCTGGCTGAGGGGCGCCCTGGCTCAAATTATATTTGGGGCAAGGATCAGCTGGGATGGGGAGCTCTCAATGGTACTGCAGGGTGGGGTCTCCTTCTTGGCTTATGTTGGGGGGGTCCCGGTTGGGGTAGGTGCCATGGAGGCTCCCCCAGTGCATGGGGTGGGGCTGCTGGCTCCCAGGAGCAGGGGGCTCACCCTGGGGCGGGAGCAGGGGTTGCTGAGCTATATGAGCCCCAGGGCTCTGCCAGGGACAGGCTCCATACCACCTCTCTCCCAGTGCCCGGGCACTTGGACTCTACAGCTTCTCCTTCCAGTCCTGCTTCCTCTTTTGGCCTCCCCTGCAGGGCACCACGGGGCACGCACACGGCCTTGTTGCTGGGGACGCAGAGGGAAAAAGCAAACCCTGAGAGCCAGCTGCTAGGCCTTTCGAAACAGGCCTGCGGCAACAACCCCAGCACCAGCCGCCCACGGCCCGACATACCAGCAGGTTGCTACGAGGCTGCCTGGCTGTGACCCCGAGGTCCCCAAGCTAGCCCTGCATTACAGAGCACACTGGATTAGGGCCTGGCCAGCTGACAGATCTCAGACAAGAGCTGTCAACAGGGAGCCAACACCGGATGGGAGGGTTCCCAGCGGGGCCCTGAAGTCAGACGAGCGATCTGGATCGCTTGGGAAAGCTGGGCCCAGGCAAACAAAACGTTTGTACAAGTTACACCTCTAGGAACAAGGAACACAAGACGCGAATGGGGGCCTGGATCCTCGAAAGCAGAGACTCTGGGGTCACAGTTGCTAAGCAGCTCAACATGAGCTCCCAGGGCGATGTTGTGGCAACAAAAAGGCAAATGAGATTCTGGGATGTATAAATGGGAGCGGTGCCTAGGAGCAGCGGGGTGATTTTACTGCTCTACCCGGCCTTGGTGAGACCACGCCTGGGATACTGAGCCCAGTTCTGGGGGCCGCGTTTTAAAAAGGTAGTTGAAACTCGCAGAGGGTGCAGAAAAGAGCCACAGAAACAATTGCAGGGCTGGAGAAAATGCCTGACAGCAAGAGACTGTCAATCTATTTATCTTATCAAAGAAGATTTAGAGGTGACTCGATTTACAGTGTGAGTGCCTGCAAAGGGAGAAAATACCAGGTTCTCCTGAAGACAGACAGGGCAAGAACCACCGGCTGGAAGCTGAAGCCAGACAAATTAAAATCAGGTACAAATTGTGACCAGGGAAGGTGGTTCACCACTGGCACAAACTACCAAAGGATGTGGAAGATTCTCCATCGCTTGGCGTCCTCAGATCCAGCCTGGCAGCCTGTCTGGAAAATTTGCTTTAGCCAAACACAAGTTATTGGACTTAAAACAGGGGTAACGGGGTGAAATGTAATGGCCCGTGATACAGGACGGGCTAGGTGAGGTAACGTGGTTCCTTCTGACCTTCAACTCCTGGAATCTATGAACCTTCTCACAGACAAAACAAGTCCTGTTATTGCCAAGGGGAAAAAAAAGGACTGTTTTTGTAGGTCCTACACACACACACAAACAAACAAACCCCACACTCTGCATGAGCTCCCCCTGCCCTCTCCCTGGCTTCACAGCTGCCAACTGGCAGACACTGGCTACAGCGTGGCTGATGCGGTGGCCAGGTTCCTCTCAGCTCTGGGACAACGGCGATGCCAGGAGGAGGGATTCAGGTGCTGGAAATGGAGGAGACGCAGCAGGACTTTTCCTCCCCTCGAAGCTTCTTCGGAGAGAGGATTTCAAAAAAGCCAGGGGAAAGGAGAGAAGAAAGCCCAGCCCACGTGGGCAGGGCGGTGCCGGTGGGGCCTAGGAGGAAGGGATCTCCTTGCCGTGCTGCACAGCTCCCGACTCTCCCCATTTGCTGCCAGTCCTCAGCGTTTCCTTCACTCTCTCTGAGGTGAGTGCCAAGCCCAGCCCTGCAGCCCTGTGCAATCTACACCGATGGGAGCAGGTCACCGGGTGTGGGGCACACAGCGCACTGCCCTCAGGCCCATCGAAGCTTGGAGGGTGGATGGGGGGAGCATTGAACAGCCCCAAGCCTGGAGAGGAGACAGTCATGGAGGGGGCTGCACACCTATCGCTCCGGGAGGAGTAGACCATGTCCTGAGGGAGGATGATGCCCTATGGGGGGCCCACAACACCCTGGTATTTGCAGAGCGGGAGGGTCTCTGGGCTGGGCAGGGAGGCTCTCTGCTTGCTGCAGCTTGCCCGAGCCGGGCGAGTCGCCGGGCTGGTCAGGCCACATGGCGCCGGCAGGGCGTGGGGTGACACACCAAGCACGTGTCTCCTGTAGATCTGGGAGAGGAGCCCCGCCTGGTCTGCTGCTCCCATGCCCTCAGGCAGCTTGGCAAAAGCCCTGACACAGGAACGGCATCCCGTCCCCTGGGGAGGAGAGCGACAGATACCCACCGGGGGGGGGGAGGGCTCCACCTAGCCCAGGGCCTGGGGAGAGCTCTTCCCTCCAGTCCACACAATGGGGAACCCCTTCCCCCACCTGGCACAGCTCCCTGGTGGGTGCTGACTGCACCTCCACACAGCCCTTGGTCCCTGTGGGGCTCTTCACAGGCTGCTCCATGTGTATTTTAATCACTCACCCAAAGTCCAGGCCCCACCTTGCAATCCCCAGCTCTGGGCACACAGCTGTGACCTCCCTTGCACTTAATACATTGGAGTTTACACACCCATATACACACACACATACACACACACCATGAGCATACAGTCATCGAACATCACCATGGTATAAAACAACCACCGTGGATGGGAACAGGTGCAAGAAATCCAGACAGAGAAACTGGATTAGTGTATACCCATGTCGCTGTAATCCCAGGACTGTTGAAATGATGCTGGTTAAAAACAGAAGATGTGGAACCAGAAATTAACGAACTGAAGATGGTGTATCGGATATTAGGCCTAATTAGTGGACAGAATAATGCGGGGATGGGCTGTTCCACCCACCACTCCCTTCTGGGGTCTTTAAAGAGAGAGACTCTGGGGAAAAGAACAAACAGAAGGACAGACACACAAGTGTCACCATCCTGGCAGCCACCCCCTGACCCCAGCTCCTGGGACCCCTGACCTTAGTGCCAATCCTAACGAATGTCCTGACCAGGCCAGGTCAGAGAGAGGGACCCAAATGACATAGCCACCCTTACCGGCTCCAGCTGAATCCCAACCACCACCTGGGATGAAACAGGACCAGACATTAAAAAGCAGAAACAACCGCTCCAAGTAGGGGGAGCAGATAGCAAGTCTGACAAATCAGGATAGGGGTGAGGGTAACAGACGCCTGTATAAGACAAAGCCCCAAATATTAGGACCGTCCCTATAAAAATCAGGACATCTGATCACCCGAGCGCCAGCCCATCTCAGTGGATAGAACTTCTCTTCTCCCCCAAAGGACAGTTACCCCCATCTTTGGTACCACCTAAGGGCTGGTCAAACAAGGGGGGGGGTTTCCTTCTAAAACTCTCCCCAGCTAAAGGGAAGGGGACACGGGAGGCTGTGAAAATGAAAGCCTCTCAAGAGGTTTCAGAGTAGCAGCCGTGTTAGTCTGTATTCGCAAAAAGAAAAGGAGTACTTGTGGCACCTTAGAGACTAACAAATTTATTAGAGCATAAGCTTTCGTGAGCTACAGCTCACTTCATCGGATGCATTTGGTGGAAAAAAAAAAACCAAATGCATCCGATGAAGTGAGCTGTAGCTCACGAAAGCTTATGCTCTAATAAATTTGTTAGGCTCTAAGGTGACACAAGTACTCCTTTTCTTTTCTCGTAAGAGGATATATTTCACAGGCTTGAATTAGTTTTCTCCCTTTTCCATACCTTTAGTAAAGGCGAATGGGATGTTGGATGTTGCGTTTGCCATGGTGGGAAGCAGACATAGATCTCTGTACACCAAACTCCGGACCTTGTTTAACACTGTTTGATGCTGGACAGTGACTGGGTTACGTTAACGTCTTTGGCCCGTTTCTTCCCTTGAATTCAAGCAACCCCAGGTTTCTTTTTGGTCCCTCACCTTTAACCTGAGAGGAGGGTCCACCCAAAGAGCGTCAGGCTTCACTTCCTGTCTCAAACTCTTCTCCAGTGTTACTGTCCGCTGTGAAGCTCTCTCACATTCCACCCCAGAGGTGGCTGCATTTCAGTGGTGGGTGTGCAATTCCTCGATGTATTGGGCAAGATTCTGCCTGTCCTCCCATTGAGTAATAAATAGCCGCAGGGAGGTCTGTGGGGCAACACGCGGCGTAAGGCACCAATCAGCAGGCGTCAGAATGGCAGAATGCAGGCTATTATTATTTTATTCCCAAGACAAACATTTGATTTCCCAAGAGTCGAGCTTGCTCAAGTGCGTTTCCTTTGGACACAACCACTGCAAATCCAGCGAAACAGCTGCTGAGTCGACGCTCACATCCACCCGCAGCCCAGCTCACGTGCCCGGCCGAACACACCCATGGACTCCTTCCCCCAATAGCAAACTCCCCCTCAAGTCAAAGTGCTCCCCGGTGCACATCTCAACTCCCGGCTAGATCAAGGCATGTGTTCCGCAGATATACACGCGCCAGTCATGTCAATCATTTGCAAGTGAAGGAGTCAGAGGCTGGGATAGGCCCCACTGACAAGCACGGGTTTTATGTGCATACATAGTTAGGGCCCTACCAAATTCACAGCCATGAAAAATGCGTCACGGATCGTGAAACCTGGTCTTGTGGGTGCTTTTACCTACCATACAGATTTCACAGGGGAGACCAGCCTTTCTCAAATTGGGGGTCCTGACCCAAAAGGGAGTTGCAGGGGGGTGGTAAGGTTATTTTAGACAGGTTGCAGTATTGTCACCTTTACATCTGTGCTGCCTTCAGAGCTGGGTGGCTGGAGAGCGGTGGCTGCTGACTGAGGGCCCAGCTCTGCCGGGAGCAGCGCAGAAGTAAAGGTGGCAATACCACACCATGCCATCCTTCCTTCTGCAATGCTGCTGGTGGCGGCTCTGCCTTCAGAGCTGGGCTTCTGGGAAGCAGCCGCCCCTCTCCAGCTCTGAAGGCAGCACCACCACCAGCACCAATGCAGAATTAAGGGTAACGGTACTACAACCCCCCCGCCACAACTCGGTTTTGGGACAGGACCCCTACAGTTACAACACCATGAAATTTCAGATTTAAATAGCTGAAATCATGAAATTTACGATTTTTTAAATCCTATGACTGTGAAATAGACCACAACGGACCATGAATTTGGTAGGGCCCTATACATAGCCATGGTTTGTGATGTGCTCATTGTTACCCCACTTGTCTTAATGACAACTGTGGACTAATTCTTCTAGGGCCCTGCACCTGGTGTCACCTCTTACGATAGGTGCCAGGTGGCCAACTCACGTGACAGCGGGTGTTTAATTTAAAGCACCAGTTCCTAGAGTCATGTGAATGCGGGAGAATATCAGCTGCCATTAAAAAAAAAAAAAAACAGCCATGGTGGTTGTGAAAAGCCTGAAAATGCGACCCAAACAGCTTCGAAACCAGAAGGCAATTGCAAAGAACTCTGCCTATATTTATTTTACTCACAAGATTTTTTTAAGCCAGTCTCATGACCGCAGTGGTGATGGTGGGGGACCGGGGCTGGCTCATGGTTTTTGAACATTCGATGTCAGTGCAAGACTGGTCTAAACCCCGCTATCCCGACCGGGTAGCATTTTGCCCTCCCTTCGCACTGGAGTGACCCAGGACCCACAGTGCCAGGGCCTGTAGGGGGCACACATGGAGCACATGCAGCCACCCGCTTACATTCTGCCTGGGGCACGTCCGCAGCAGAGACACAGACCAAGAGGAAGGAGCTCGGAGAAGAGCAACAACAATCATTAGGAGGAAAAGTGAGGCTAATTCAGTGGGGCTGATGAAAAGCTGCAGAGAGTGCTGCTCCCAAAATGCCTCCCTAGGAAAATACACGACCACAGGGAAGAGGAAAGTGTTGTTATGGAATAAACCCTGGTTAAGCAACAGGATCAAGTGAGAGGGAACAGCTGCTCTGCAGAGCACAGTGCCACTAATGAGAAAGTGCCCCGGGGTGGGCACTGGGGCCAGCCACACTTAAAGGGACAGCGGCCACTTCAAGTCTCGTCCCCTTCCAAAAGGATCTGCAAGCTCTCCCCAGGACTAACAGCCACCCCACATCTTGTGGTGTTGGACTCACCTGGCCTGAACTGTTCTTACAAACCAAAGGATAAAAATCCATTTAAAACATTGGATTTTTTAAAATGTATATAAATTTTTTTAATTACATAAATTACATTTTACATTGATGACCTAAGGCCTACATTTATTATAATCTATCAACATCATTTAAATTAAATAACGAATAATACTTTGAAGCAGTACATGTTCGCTGCCAAGTTTTAAAGAAAGTCAGACCACTGAACCGGTGGAAGTCGCTGGTGAAGCACCTGGAACTGAAGTTTGCTGAAATTCTAAACTACCTTTTAGAAGCAGCAGCCCCTCCTGCAGGTACAGAGAGAATATTTTCTTCAGATCAGCTTATTCAGCTACGTCAGTTCAATGACTACTAGTTCCTTCAAAGTTAAGAAATCAATTGGGAGTTGCAAAAGCAGGAAGGTTTGTTTTCCTCTCCCAATCTGTGAATAAAAACTAGGTGTGAGAGGATGAGCTCTACTAATTCTAAAACCTTGAGGGATGTGGTGACTAGAAACAATCCATTCAGTTCACTAACTGCAGATACTTCCTTTCTTTAATAACTCAGTTAGTTTTAAATGCAAAACATGTTTTGATAAACTTTTTGATCAACTGTTTTTTCTCAGGTATCCAGCACTTTTAAGTTAGTTTAAGAAAAAAAAATAAACGGTGTTTTTGTGCATTTTTTATTGAATTTGAATTCTCACCCAAGTTAAACTGAATCATCTATTGTATAAGAAATGTTTCATTCCCCATTTTCTAATTTAATAAAAATGTAAAAATTAAGAATATGAATAAATGTATTTCAAACTGCATAATTGCTTAAATAAAAGTGTCTCGCTATAGCGTATCCTCCTGGTTAGCAAAAAGAAGCCCCGAATTTAGCACAAAGGCTGCAAATCAATGTGTTTTAATGGTTACCAACCAACGAGAACTGACTTGTCTTTAGGAAAATAAAAAGTGCAAATGCAAAACATGATTAAAATTGTTTATTTAAATCAAGGTTTCCTCTTTGTAACAGGGCAGGTTGATTTAAATCAGCAAATGTAGTTCTTGTCCTTGTTTCTGCAGGGAAGACTCTCTCAAACCAGCTGACTACCCAGAGAAAAACTGACACTGACTATCCAGAGCGCTCTCAGTTACTGTTAGATGCAGGTTTCCACATGGAAATGTCCCGGTTAGACTGATGTTGTCCCTATAATACTGGGTATTTGTCACTGTGCTGGGTGCTAGGGTCAGTCTGGACTTCATGGCAACAGCAGGGACGAGAACGGCAACCGAGCTGTTGTGAAAACATGGGCCCCTGTCACGAGAGCAATGGTGAGCGACAGACAGAGGACTAAGGCACACCGTTCTGATCCTGTCCACCCAATGCAGTGGCCCCGATCCCCACATACGCTCTGGGGCCCATTACAGTAGACAGAGTAATGAGCAGGAGGAAGAAAGGGGCTGTGAAGTGAAATTTGCTAAGGCCTGGATCCTCAAAGGCTGAAACCAATAGGAGTTAGGCACCAAAATACCTTTCAGGATGAGTCTAAGTTTGTCAGGTTGGTAACTGCCATAGTGCAGTATGAGAAGTTCCTGATTGATGGGGCCGGGGGGGGGGAGGGGTCGATCTAGTGGGGAGGGTGCTGGGAGACCTGAATGCAATTCCTGGCTCTGCCAAAGACCCCCTGTGTGACTTGGGCAAGTCACTTAGTCTCTCTGTGCCTCAGTTTCCCACAAAAAGAATATCACTGCCCTGCACATGAGTAGTTCCACTGACTTCACTAAGTTTCCTCATATGCTTAAAGTTAGGCACTTGCCTTTAAGTTCCCTGCTGAACCAGGGCTCAGACACGACCTAAGGTGCATTTCTTAGAACTCTGTGCCACCCTTCTCCTTTAAGACACTCTCACTTGCCCAGTTCTGCTTGACTAGAACCTGCTGCAGCTTCCGCTCAGCCCCAGTGGCCAGAAAACAACTGGCTGAACTAGTCCTTCCTGGGACACAGGTAAGAAGAAAATGGGGAAACCCTCGAACGTGCCAGGAGCTGTACAAAGCCAGAACAAAACGACAGTCTAGAAGAGTTCTCTCACTCCTGTTCTCAGGAGAGTTAAGCATGTGGTAGCAATTTAGAGACTTAAAAAACCAAACAGTTACATGCCATTCACACCACACACACCAGTGGCGAATTACCGCACGGGCCAACAGGGCCCATGCGCAAGGGCCCCAGCCAATTTGGGGGCCCTGGAAAAATCTCCCCACGTCATGACCCCAGGATTGGAGGGGCTCTTGCCCTCTGCAGTCGGGGGAGGGAGGCATGGACAGGAGTGAGCGGGGGGCAGGGCTGTGGGGAAAGGGGCGGAATGGAGGAGGACCATGGGCAAGGGGATGGAACAGGGTGGGGCCATGGGCAGGGCTTCAGGCAGAAGGGGCAGCGCAGGTGGACAGGGCCATGGTTCCAGCACCAGGGCCCCACCCTTGCTCCAGCCCAGGGCCTCAGGAGACCTTAATCCACCTCTGTCTCAAACCCACACACGCCACGCTCAACAGGACTCCCCAAAGCAGAAAGGGAGCTGATGATGAACAGGAAAAGCTCTGCCCCAGAGTGTGGAACAAAGGACAGAAACCGGCCCCAAACGCCTGGCCAGCGTGGGCCTGCTGCTGAGTGCACGAAATGGGATTGTTTCTTGGGCACCATGTCCATCTTCCTGCCCGTACGCTTGCTGTCGCCCACCTGCTGTAGCCCATCTTGGGAGCTCTCTGGGGCGAGGACTGTATTGTGTGTTCCTTTATCTGTGTGTACAGCGCCTGGCACACTAGGACCCTGGGTGGGCGTCTTTCAGTGCTACTGGAATACAAAGAGCTGCCATCTCCTGGATGGAAGCAGGCTTGCTTGACTGTGTGCCATAGGCCCTGTACTGGTGATGAGTGCATATCACTAGCCTCACTGTACAGAGGAGAAGCTGAGGTGTGGAGACGGGCTATGAGGGAGGTACTGGATAGACAGTGGTAGAAGCCATGCTTAGCTACTCTCAGCCAGAGCTGATCTCAGCGAGGAGTCACCCTTTGCAGAGCTCTCTTCACCCCCCAGATGTCAGGCAAGGAAACTGGGGTATCGATGCCAGCAGCTGAGCAAGGGGGAGTAGGAATTGGGGTCAGCTCTATGCAAACACTGTTGTGGTCCAGTTTGTCTGGCATCCTGTACCTAACAGTGGCTGGTGCTAGTTGCTCCAGAGGATATCAGAATGCCTCCTCATCTCCCACAACCATGCATTTCCCACGAAACCTCTTCCTGGCCCCAGCTGCCAATCAGTTTATGCCCTGACGCATGAGGATGAAGAGCCAATAAACAGATTCTAGGCTTGCAGCAGAAACTTATGTACCAAGATTTAAGGGCATGTGCAGAGGGAAAACACAGGAGCCTTACCCTTCCCGCATCTGTCTTTCAGCTCCCAGAGCTGGAGGGAACAGCACTTCACCGCTCTTTAAACAGCCTTCCTCCATGTTATTCATGCTCTGCCGGGACTTCACAGTGCAGCTACTTGAAAGCAGAACTTTGCTACCAACATTTTGCTACCCTGCACCACATGACCAGCCTGGGGGACGACAGGGGACTTTCCAGGATTGTGGGGATTCTAGAAATAATTTAAGTTGCACTCTTAAAAAACAGGTATCTTTGGAAAGACTTAAAAAAATACTTAATTGGCCGAATATTTGTGGTAACTGACACCAACCCACCAGTAACAGGCAGGGCAGGATACTGGCTGAGCTAAGCAATTAGGAACAGAAAAGGTCACCAAGTCCCACCCCTCCCACTAGGGAAGGGTTAGACGGGGACACTGAGAGACAACAGAACTTTGCATGGTTGCCGTTGCTTTAAAAAAATATGCGGTCACGCTCACTGCTCCACATCCAGCCAGCAGGGGCACAGCATTCTGCTAGCCACTCCGGCACCAGGGTACTTACAGGAACAAAGAAGTAACAGATGCAAAGTTACGAAGAGCACGCTCTGGAGGAGAGGTGTGCGGATCCAGGTGGAGCTGGCTACTAGACACGGTGCCGAGAGACTGCTCGGGAACATGCGGTGCAGTTTTTGGGTTTTGCAGGACCAATAAAATTTGCCATGCTCTGCAAACAGCTTCTGGCCGTGGGCTGGCCACCACACACGGTGCTGGGGCAGCGGAAACCAGCCTCGGCCCACATGGAAGGGGCTAGGAACGGTTGGGAAGAGAGGCTGGTGAGCAGCTGCTAAGAGAAGGAGGTAACGAACGCTGAAGAGTGCAAAATACAACAAACAACAACAAAACCCTGGCCAGCCGGAGACATGGGCTGCATCCTGTGTCCATCTGGAACATCACAGCACCACGGGGATAGCACCCTGATCTTACTGGGGAGAGCTCAGTGGTCTGAGCGTTGGCCTGCTAAACCCAGGGTTGTGAGTTCAATCCTTGAGGGGGCCATTTAGGGATCTGGGGCAAAAATAAGGGACGATACTTGATCCCCTTGTGAAGGCAGGGGACAGGACTCAACTATGACCTTTCAAGGTCCCTTCCAGTTCTACGAGATAGGTATATCTCCATATTATATATTATTACTGCTCCACCACACCCCATCTCTTCAGCCAAAGGAGACCCTCCACTCGCCGTTAGCAGTGCAAGGCCTTGGACACACAAGTGGTTCTGATTCCATCCAGCAGGGGGCAGTGGCGCGCACGCACACGCGCGCACACACACACGCACACACACACACACTAACAAACCCAGTTACAGTGCAAACCCACATCCAACGGCTTTGCTGCTCAGAGTGGCGTGGCGGGCAGCTGGCCTCCTGGGCTTCCCTTCGCATCGGACAGCTTGCCAAGGGCGGCCCTGCCTGGTCAGTCAGACGCCTGCCCCAGGAGTTCTTGCCGCATGGCAGGGAAGGGAAGTGGAGGTTTCGAATCGGTGCTTAGTCACAGCCAGAAGGGAAATGACACAGGAAAGGTGAGGAAACATCCCCTCTTTGCAAGCAGAACTTTTCCTAACTCCAGCGCAGGCTGCACGTTCTCACAGAATGCTCTCCAGCGCCCTGACAAGGGGCCCATCGCCACCGACAGCCCAGCAGGAACAGCCAACGCAGAGCCCAGCCGGCAGCCCGAAGCAGGGGGTGTGTAACCATGGACAGCTGCCAAACGCAGGAGAAAAATTAGCCCCTTCCCCAATATTCCAGCTGTGACACTCTGCCCTGGCACAGCCCAGAATGCAGCTCGCTTCCTCTAGACATGGTCACTGAATCTGGGGGCAAACCTGTATTTGCTACCCTTGGCTCAGTCGATGCCATGACCCCTTCTAACCCACTGCAAAACGGTACCGCCACTTGGCTTCTCTCTCTCACCAACCAGCTCCCTATGCTCACCGGCTTCCTTTCTGTATCTTTTCAAGCTCTGAGCCTTCCCTGTTATGCATCAGTCGCAAGACCACCTGCACCACTGGAAAGACCAAGGGGCTGGACGCAGGAGACCTTGTCTCTCATCATGGAGACAGTCATGCCCCTCAAGGAGCAATCCTTTAGAGGAGATCTCTTTCTCCTAAGCATACCTATGATCTCGTACTCTAGGCCATAAATATCACCTACATATGTTTCCACACAGCCAGACCTTGTCCTTATGGTCCACTTTCCTGTCTCCTCTCTCTCTCCTTTTTCTCCTCTTCTTCTCCTTTCTCGCTTCTTCCTATATCTTTCTGGCAAGTCAAGTAATTGCATAACTGACACCCCCCCCCCAGAACACACCCACATTGCCCTAAGGAACACAGAATCACTTGGGGGCCTCTGCAACTGCCTTGCCCACCGGGTTTCTGCCCAGAATCGCCTGCTTTCACACACGGCACTTCTGATCCTCCCAGGAGAGCAGGCAAAGCCTCTGGTTTGCTGGCAGCTGGATATTGTTACTGCACCAGGACCCGGACATTCTTGGAAAGCCAAGTAACCAAAAACCATCAAGGCAAACAAATTACATTGAGAAAACAGATTCAAGTTTCCAGTTCTTCCACGCTCTCCGCGCACAGTTCTGCTGGTGTCCCTCAATCCCGACCCGCAGCCCCCTGCACTCCCAGCCCTGGGCTCCCCCTCCCCGAGCTCTGCCAGTGCCCCTCACTCCCAACCTGCAGCCCCCTGCTAGACCAGCCCTGGGCTCCCCCCTCCCCGAGCTCTGCCAGTGCCCCTCACTCCCAACCTGCAGCCCCCTGCTAGATCAGCCCTGGGCTCCCCCCTCCCCCAGCTCTGCCAGTGCCCTTCACTCCTGATCCGCAGCCCCCTGCTAGCCCAGCCTTGGTCCCCTCCCATTCGCACAGTTCTGGTGGTGCTCCCGAATCCGGACCTGCCATTCCACCCCTAGGCTCCCCCCTGTCCCCACTGCTTTGCCGGTGCCTCTCAATCCCAACCCGCAGCCCCCTGCTATCCCAGCTCTGGGCTCCCCTCCCCCATATCTCTGCCAGTGCCCCTCAGTCCTGACCCGCAGCCCCCTGCTATCCCAGCTCTGGGCACCCCACACATCGCTCTGCCAACAACTCAATCCCAACTTGTAACCTCAGTTCCAGCCCTGAAACTCTGGGGAGAAGCTACCAGTACCCCTAAACTGTGGGTTTTCCTTTGTGGGAGGGTTCGGTGTAAATGGGGCCAGGAATGATCCTCAAGCCTTTTCCCCTCGTGACCTGGCATCTGCTCTGCATGGTGCTCAGTGAGCAGTTGGGTTTCCTGGTTGAAGTAGAGTGTTAACCCCAAGCCCTCGGAGAGATTTCTGACTGTCGTTGGTAGTCAGCCAAAGTTTGCTCAGCGCTTTGGAAATGTAAAGTGCTCGGTGAGTGCCAGGTAAGGTTACTGCCGAGATGAACAAGAATTGACCTAGACAGTAAATATTGGAAGAGCCACAGGCAGCCAATAGCATCACGCCCAGAGTTTCCGCACTCACAGGTTTGAATCTCGGCACGTTAGACTAGGCCCCACAGCCTTCACAGGAAACAGAGTCAGTGCACAGATACTATCGAGACCATGGGTCAGGAGCCGGAGTCAGGCTCCAGCAACCTACGGGAGTGCAGCTGACCTGGAGTCGGCTGCCTGACAGGTGGGAAACGTGCCCCGCAGCAGCAGCTTGGGGGCTGCTCAGAGCATTCGCCCACGGCTGCGATAGGACCTGTCCCTCCGGGTTGCCAGCCCCCTCCTCCCTTGCCTTGCCTCACTGCAGGCGAGGGTAACCTGCTATGAGTCTCTGCTCTGATGTCTGCCTCCGGCTCCAGTCCTGGTCATCAACTCCTGCTCTAACCCCTGGGCATGACCACCATGTCCTGGTCTCCGACACCATGGCAGGTTTCGTAAGAGCGAGGAGTTACTCCAGTGGCCCTGGAGTCCTGCCAACGGGGCTCAGGCCAGGCTGACTCAGTAGGGCAGGATCTGCTTGCTGACTCCATCCTCCCTGGCTGGAATTGGGTGCAGCTGGAAGATTAACTGCCCAGGCAGCACCTGGAGGCACAGCCAGGGAGCAGGGATTGATCAGACAGGCAGCTCAGCTGGGCAGGAACAGGAGGGGCCTGTATAAAGCCCAGGCACTGTAGGAAGGAGCAACAGGTTCTTGCAGGAAAGCAGGCCACAGCTGCAGGTACGAGGTACCCAGTCTGGAACTCGGAGCAGTGGGTGGGCCTGGGTTCCGCTGCTGGAAGTGGCACTGGCTAGGCAGTGAGCAGGAAGATTGCCAGAGTCCATGTGTCAAGAGAGACTTTGGTACCCCCGGAAGGGGATGCGCACAGTGACCTGGCCGGAGGGGCCAAGGTACAAAGAGGGAACACATTGAGGTGCAGAGGGCAGGAGGGATGCTGCCAGAGGTGGGCGCAATGCCTGGCCAAAGCTAATCCCCAGAGCAACCAGGAGGCAGCGCCATTAGCAGCGAGTGGACCCAATGGCAAGGGGGCACATTTGGAGGCCAGCTGAAGGTGCGCATGCTCCAAGCATGACCTGGGGGAATGGCTCTAGTCACCAGGCTATACAGATACAGACTGCTCTTTCTCGAGAGGCAGGACATCCTGCTGATCATGGAAACCTGACGGCAGCGTCCCATCAAACGCACTGGCAAGTCCTGCGGCCGAGCCCATGGACGTCATTCTGCAGCCATTCTTCTGAGGCCACGGCTCCAACACAAAATTGCGTCAACCTAACGTACGTCGGCATGCGGCCCCGGAGGTTATTCAGTCGTTTGTGGGTGTCCACACACGGCTCCTTGTGTCGGGGTGCACGCCCTCACCGGAGCGCAGTATTGATTTTACTGTCAGCGTGGGGCATCGGGGGACGGCCCCTGAAAGCCAGGAACAGTCGATGTAAGCAGCACAGGGTGTACACTGACATGGGGAAACAAATCTATCTGGTTTTAAGATTCTACTGGATAAGTTTATGGAGGAGATGGTATGATGGGATAATGTGATTTTGGTAATTAATTGATCTTTAAATATTCAGGGTAAATAGACCTAATGGCCTATGATGGGATATTAGATGGGTGGGATCTGAGCTACCCAGGAAAGAATTTTCTGTAGTATCTGGCTGGTGAATCTTGCCCATATGCTCAGGGTTTAGCTGATGGCCATATTTGGGGTCGGGAAGGAATTTTCCTCCAGGCAGATTGGAAGAGGCCCGGGAGGTTTTTCGCCTTCCTCTGTAGCATGGGGCACGGGTCACTTGAGGGAGGCTTCTCTGCTCCTTGAAGTCTTTGAACCATGATTTAAGGACTTCAATAGCTCAGACATGGGTGAGGTTTTTCATAGGAGTGGGTGGGTGAGATTCTGTGGCCTGCGCTGTGCAGGAGGTCGGACTAGATGATCAGAATGGTCCCTTCTGACCTTAGTATCTATGAATCTATGAGAAAAGTCTGTGTTCAAATATTCCTCCGAGCCAACCAGCAAGCAGAGATTTGCATATGCTATCTGATTGGCTGAGGGGTGGCCAATACTTTTGATCTGGATGAGCCGCTGGTACCCGAGTTTGATGGCTCTTCCTCCCACTAGGGCAGCTTCCTCCCCTGCTTCCTCCACCTATCTGAAGTCCTGCTCTCTCCCCGCCTTTCTCCCCCCTGGGCAATTTAAGCCTCTGCTTGTTTCATCACACCCAGATCTCAGAACCCGGCCAGTGACATCACATAGATTGCTACAGCAGCAACCACAGATGTGACGGGCGGACGGGTGAAGCAACCGGCGTGTGAGTAAAGAGCCGGGAGTCCCACATTTGCAAGCTAGGTCTTTCTCTGCGAGGCCAAGCCCCATGAGAAACGAAAGCCCAAGCTCTCCCTGGAGATCTATCCCATTGCAGAAACTGGGTAAGGAAACAAAACCATCGCTCCCAAAGTGAGTTGGTTCCATCTACAAGGTGCACGGTGGAGAAACGCCATCCCCGCTTACCTGTACACCGTCACTCCTACCCCATCTGGGTCTCCGGCAAGCAGGGCTCAGGTATCAGACCTGCTGCTGCTCCAGTCCTGGGGCTCCCCCACCACAGATGTGCTGATGCCTTGGGCCCCCTCTGGCCATGCACCTCGATCCAGACCCTTGCTTCTGCAGACCTGAGCCCCCAGCCACCCTCTGTCAATGCACCTGAGCCCACCTGGGCCCACAGACACCTGTGGCTGCCCAATTCCTCTTGACAGGGACCTCCGGTGACCTCCCTTCATTCAAAGCATCTCCCTTTGCATGTGGAAGGCCTTGATTTTCCATTCTGAGCACCCGCCCACCTCCTATGTTTGACAACAGGCAAATTAAGCACAAAGAAAGCAAGAGTCACAGAATATATCAGCAAAGTGACTCAACCCCCAGCTCGCCCCATGTCCACACACAGGCATGCAGCAGGCTGGGGGGCGGGGGGAAGGGAGGGTCCTGAGTTTTCCAGGTGGCTGTTTCCCTCCCAACTGCATCACCTGAGTGAGATTTGAACCCCAGCCTTCAGAGATGGTGCATAAAAGACAAACAATAAGACCCAGGCCCCACCTCCAAGATCCTACGCAGCAGAGCCACTGTCCCGGGCAATGCTCTGGAACTGCTCCCTACAAAGCCAGGCAGGACTCTGGGGGAGCAGACTGTCTCCAGGGCAAAAAGCTCACACAGCTTCCACCTTCCTGTGTCTGATCTTGGAGCATTCAGCATCCTCTGCCCCTCTGTGTGCTTCCCACAGTGAGTCTGCATGGGTGGGGCTCCTGGGGAAGCCAGTGGGCCCTGCACCCCAATTCCACAGGCAGACGTGACTCTCAGCCAGCCAGTAAAACAGAAGGTTTATTAGACGACAGGAACACGGTCTAAAACAGAGCTTGTAGGTACAGAGAACAGGACCCCTCAGTCAGGTCAATCTTGGGGGCCAGGGAGGCCAGAGCCCCATCTGGGCCTCCCTCCATTGCCCCAGCCAGCTCCCAACTGAAACTCTCCCGGCCCTCCTCTCGCCTCTGTTTGTCTCTTTCCCAGGCCAGGAGGCCACCTGGTCTCTTTGTTCTCCAACACCTTCAGTTGGCACTTTTGCAGAAGAGGGGCCCAGGCCATCATTTGCTAGGAGACAGGGTGTCGGCCATTCTCTGTGCAGACACCATCACACTGGCCCTCTAGGGCTCTGCAACAATCACACCCCCTTATCCCACCACCTAGATACTTAAGAAATGTCTAGGGGAAACTGAGGTACCCATACAGTATTCAGAGAAAAGATTAAGAACATTCCCACTTCGTCACAGCCATGCAGTGCAGGTGCACGGGCCCCTGGTAAGTGTGTGGAGGAGAAGAACCCAGGGATGACTGGTGAAAGAAGGTTTGAGGGAGGGACACCGGGAAAGAGGAAAGCAAGTGAGTGGAAAAGAGTGGAGAGATACAGGCGAGACAGGGCTCTGTAGGGCCTTGGCCAGAGCTCAGATGTGCTGAGATGAAAGGCTAAGCTTGCAAAGGCTTTCTGCCATCCAGCCCCAGGCTGATCCCCAGGTGAGATCAGGAACTGCCACATTACATGGTACTGCCAGTGAGACATCTCATGGGGACTTCAACTCTGAAGTTGCAGGCACTGGGCCTTGCTAGAGACACGATATTCAGCTCTACAGACCCATGTTCTGATCTAGGCTGGCAAATTGTATGTTCCTAAGAATAGGACTAAGGAAAAAAATAGACAAGAGAGAGTCTACCTGCAACACCGGTTCAGAAAGCCTGTCCTCCCATGCAAACCAGCTCACTCTCTACTGCCATTCTGTCAGAAAAGGCGTCGGGCAAAAATTCCCTTTGAGGTTCTATTCGCAAAGGTGGGTGGTGATTTCTCAACCTCCCAACTGGCCAGCATCCCTGTTACCGTATGAAATTCATACAGTCATCCTGTTCGTGCTGGCAAAGATTAATGCTGCTGGAATTTATTGGAAGCCCCTTTGATTCTTTCTGTAAACGAACATCTCATGCACATTTTCATGATTGCTCTCAGTTTAAACCACACCCGCTACTTCATTTAGGTCTAGCCAATACCCTCAAATGGAACATCAAATTTAACACGCCTGGGCTAGTTTGAGATCATAGAATCATAGGAGTGGAAGAGACCTTGAGAGGTCATCTAGTCCAGTCCCCCACACTCATGACAGGAGTGGGTATTATCTACTGTTTGTCTTTTCCCAAAACTAAATGATCCCAATCTTTTCAGGCTCTTCCCCGTGTGGAAACCCATGGAAATGAGCCCCAGATCATTTTAATCATGTTGCTTGGAGGTGGCTGTGTGGGGACCATTTAATGTGAGGAAAGGGCAGACTGGCTGAAACCTCAGCAAGCAGAACCCAGGAAAATATTTGTGTGCCTCACTTATTTTTCACAGTCAGTTTAGCCTCTCCAGGCCAGATTTTTGTTCTGTGGTTGCACATAAGCTAGCACAATGTGGTCCTGCTCCCAGAGGGGGATCCCTAGGCATTCTCAAAATACAGCCATAATAATGACATACTGTCAACTTCTTTTTTAAATTAACTAACTTCCAGAGAATTCCCATTTCTGATGGAGTTTCCTTTATATGGTCTGTATAAAACCTGAGTTTTCTCTAAATTCCTTTATAAAAAAAGGCTACATTTCTTTTCAGCAAGGAAAACACCAAGCGACTGACTGTAAAGAGGAACAATGAAACTGACTCTGCGGAGCCCTGTAAAATGCCACATGACAAAGCTCAAAGACAAAGGTTTGTTTTTCTGCGAACATCTCTCGGGTTTCCTAGTCTTATGTGCTACTTGTAACTATCGTAGGTCCAACATTTTCAGATAGATCCGATTTTCAGAACGACCGTGTCCCTTTACATTATTTCTTAAAGGAGGTGGAAGGCGGAGAAACCGACTTCATTAACTCCAGACTCTTGAGATTTATCTCAATCCTTAAATCTTGATTCTGACCTGACCACAGTCTGTAGCTGGGTGACATGGTAACAGGTTCTTATTTACAACCCCTTTTCCTACCTGTTTAATTAAACATGAACAATGATCTTGCAAGAACAGACAGTTCCCACACAGCCCTGCTCCCCGGTCAGAGCGGCAATTAACCATTCATAACCACATTGCTCTAGTCGGTAACAGCACTGCAGACACCGGGCCGAGATAAAAAACACAACATCCACTACACCACTATCAATTCCTGCCTGGATGTTTCCCACTAGCAGACACCTTCATAAAGTTAATGTGCAAAAGACAAGCGGACTTACCTAATGTAGGTTCACAGAAAGGAAAGAGAGAAGAGGCGACCCAAGACTTCTTGGAAGCCCATGGAGGTCTGGCTTTGAATTCGATGTTGGAGAGGGGAACTTGAAACTCAGGTTGGGGTTTTTTCTAACTTCAGTATCTGAAATAAAAATGAGAGAGACACTTCCTCAAATCATCAGAAACAGACATGGGTTTTCGGCTACCAAGCGTGAAAACTCCATAACTTTGGGAGGAGGAGCATAAACAGCCTAGCCATGTCTGTAACAACCCCCTTCATTTCCCCTCTTATTTGTACCGCAAGTAACCACCGGAGCCCTCAATCAGGGCCCCGCGGTGGTAGGTGCTGGACAGACCACATGTCTTGCCTTGTCTTGGAAATCTTGCAGTACCAGAAGCTCAGTTAAAAGGAAGGAATTCACATGCAAGCAACTAAAGCTCAGGCAGGCAAGAGCGACACCCAGCTTAGGTTGCAGTATTTAAGTCTCAGAGTAGCAGCCCTGTTAGTCTGTATTCGCAAAAAGAAAAGGAGTACTTGTGGCACCTTAGAGACTAACAATTTTATTTGAGCATAAACTTTCGTGAGCTACAGCTCACTTCATCGGATGCATCCAGTGGAAAATGAATACATCCGATGAAGTGAGCTGTAGCTCACGAAAGCTTATGCTCAAATAAATTTGTTAGTCTCTAAGGTGCCACAAGTCCTCCTAGTATTTAAGTCTCTCACTTTCCCATAGGTCTGTGCCTGTGACTCAACACTATATAAATATCTAGGTAGAGAGAGGGAACTCGGATTAGCTGTTTTACAGATGACTTCAGACGTTTGTAATAAAAACACATGTACATTTCAGAAACCTGGGAGACAATGCCAGCTCCCAGGGAATCTATAGTGTAATCTCTGGGAGCAATGAAACCTTAACAGCAGCTGTCAATTAATACTGGCTCTCCTAGGCAATATTATCGGAGGGAGAATTGTCCAGAAGAGCCTTGTAGGATTGGTCCCTAAAGTTTTGCAGGACTATATACGCTACCCTGGGCAATTATATTATGGTCACATTTTTCAGAGTTGGGTGTCTATATTTAGACAACTAAATCCACACTTAAGCAATTAAATAAGATTCCTTATTTGGGTGCCTATACACATATGTCTGGCTAGAAGCACCCAAGTTTGAACATTTACATCCACACACAGGTCCTTGTTTAGTGTGTGACTCAGGTCTTCCTGCCCCTTTCTCCTGCAATGGCCTGGCTTCCCCCACCCTCCGGCTGCTATTCTGGGCTAGGTTTTTGAAAGGAACAGGGAAGCACTCTGTTAAAATGACAAATTCAGCATTCTGAACCAGCTTCTACTGTGCCGCCCTGCCTGGGTCATTGTGTTTGTCATTACAGCCTTGCTTAAGGAGGGGAACTCCCCTTTCACCTCCTAGCACCTGTATTCAAGGGATGAGAACAAGGAGAACTGGGCTCTGGGAGGGATGACCAGTTAACCCTGCTGCAACTCATCCAGAAGCACGGTGAGCCATCCAGGCTGGTATGCTGCCTTTGGCAATGTCCAGGGCCTGTAGCTTTGGAGAAAGGTAAACGCTCCACCACCACCATCTCTGTGAAGCTGCCATTGATAGGAAAAAATTATCCTGCAGTTCTAGAGACGATAGGTGGGCAGGCCTATGACATTCAATCTAGCCACCGGTTTCAGAGTAGCAGCCGTGTTAATCTGTATTCGCAAAAAGAAAAGGAGGACTTGTGGCACCTTAGAGCCTAACAAATTTATAGCCAGTGCAGGATTGGGCAGGGGTTATACTATCAACGACTGTGCTTTTGTTGACTCGCTGCCACAGAGTTTCCCCCATATTAATCCTAATTGTCTCTTTTTTAAAGGGAGGCTCGCAAACTAAAGGTCACATTTGCATTGTTTTTTTGGTTTTTGGGGTTTTTTTTTTTTTAAGTAATCTCATCTCCTTGTTCCTAACAAACCCCTCGATTGTTGGCACTGAGAGAATTTTTAAAAGTTGTTATTCATTTCCAATTTGTTCGCCTCGGCCCAACAAATCCACTCGTCTATTTCCTGTTTGTTTAGAATTCAGTGCCACAAGCTGCCTCTCTCGGACTGTGGCGGTTGAATACAATCCTTGCAGGGGAAGGTTAAAAGCCACAATGTCTGATGGGTTTTCCTAATTTTGTCTTCATCGTAGCATTGAAAACTCCTTTGACAAACTGTCAATAAAACCTACACTGTCTGCCAGGGTCTTTATTAATTTAATCCTGCCTCTCCTAGGTATTTGCCAGCGGACTGCCCACTAGCTGTGTGTCATTGAGCCTAGAAAAATAGCTTAACATGGGGAAAAAATGTTCCTTTGGGGGGAATTGGGGAAGGTGGGAACATGGCACACAGAGGAATAGGCACAAGGGGGAATAACCCAATTAAAGCTCTTGCACTGGTTGTGAGAAGTAAACCCTCCAACAGCGCGGTCTCCTGCTACTCTCCCCGCTCCCTCTCTTCATCTAGCATGGGGCTCTTCTGGGCCCATCTCCACGGCAGGTCCTGCTCTCCGGAGCAGCCTGCTAGATCTGTGCTGCACGCCAATGGCAGCAGGAAACTTTTGGTCTTTATTCCCCACCTGCCATTTTGGGGGAAGGGGGCTTCCTGTAATTTGTACACAAGGGGTTTGTGTGTAGACACAACTCTGGAGAGAGAGAGAGAACGAGAACACAACCCTGCACAGAGAGTGTGTGTACACTTACACACAACTCTGCGGGAGGGAGAGAAAGAGAGTGTACACGCACACACAACCCTGCACAGAAAGTTTGTGTGTACACACGCACACACACAACTCTGCGGGAGGGAGAGAAAGAGAGAGTGTACACGCACACACAACCCTGCACAGAAAGTTTGTGTGTACACACACACACACACAACTCTGCGGGAGGGAGAGAAAGAGAGAGTGTACACGCACACACAACCCTGCACAGAAAGTTTGTGTGTACACACACACACACCTCTGCAGGGAGAGAGAGAGAATGTGTGTGTATACACAGACAACCCTGCACACAGAGAGAGCACGTGTGCGCGTTTGTGTGCCCACACACGACTCTGGAGAGCAGAGTGCATTATCTCAGTGAGGAGAAGTGAGCCCATCTGGGAGGTTTGTGTTTCCAGCACTCAGAGATAAACCCGCTTGTGCCGCACCTCACTTGGATTAGCTTGAAAAAACAATATCGGCTGGATCAAGAGCTCTGCGCTAATGACACCAGGGGGTGGGAGCAGAGCAGCTCCTGGGGGCAGGGGGCTCCAGCTGGGCATCAGCTCCCACCAGCCGGGAACCCACCAGCTTTCAGTTTCTCTCTCACCCATGGGGTTGGGGTCCCAGTCCAGAAAACTTTTCACCACAATAAATAGAGGCGCCGTTCCCTGGGCACTTGTGCCAGCCCCCCACCTGTTGGTGCTGATCCTGGACACATGAGGAGCTGGCACTGGGAGTGGCTGACCCTGGGCAGGGGCTGGCACAGGACAGGGACTCAGGGGCTCCCCCAGCAGGGGAGGGGCTGGCACAGGACAGGGGAGAGGCTAAGGGGCTGGTACCGGACAAGACAGGCATTGGCACAGGACAGAGGAAGGGCTTTGAGGCTGGCACAGGACAGAGGCTCTGGGTCTGGCACAGGACAGGCACTGGCCCAGGGGAGGGGCTCTGGGACTCCCCCAGCAGGGGAGGGGGCTCTGGGGCTGGCACAGGACAGGGGAGGGGCTCTGGGGCTGGCACAGGACAGGGGCTCTGGGGCTGGCACAGGGGAGGGCAGGGGGCTCTGGGGCTGGCACAGGACAGGGGCTCTGGGGCTGGCACAGGACAGGGGAGGGGCTCTGCGGCTGGCACAGGACAGGGGCTCTGGGGCTGGCACAGGACAGGCACTGGCACAGGGGAGGGGCTCTGGGGCTGGCACAGGACAGGGGAGGGGGCTCTGGGGCTCTGGGGCTGGCACACAAAAGGGGCTCTGGGGCTGGCACAGGACACGGGAGGGGGCTCTGGGGCTGGCACAGGACAGGCACTGGATCAGGGGAGGGGCTCTGGGGCTGGCACAGGACAGGGGCTCTGGGGCTGGCACAGGACAGGGGCTATGGGGCTCTGCGGCTGGCACAGGACAGGCACTGGCACAGGGGAGGGGATCTGGGGCTGGCACAGGACAGGGGAGGGGGCTCTGGGGCTAGCACAGGACAGGGGAGGGGGCTCTGGGGCTCTGGGGCTGGCACAGGAAAGGGGCTCTGGGGCTGGCACAGGACACAGGAGGGGGCTCTGGGGCTGGCACAGGACAGGCACTGGATCAGGGGAGGGGCTCGGGCTGGCACAGGGGAGGGGAGGGGCTCTGGGACTGGCACAGGACAGGGTCTCTGCGGCTGGCACAGGACGGGGAGGGGGCTCTGGGGCTGGCACAGGACAGGGGAGGGGGCTCTGGGGCTGGCACAGGACAGGGGCTCTGGGGCTGGCACAGGACAGGGAGGGGCCTCTGGGGCTGGCACAGGACGGGCAGCGGGCTCTGGGGCTGGCACAGGATGGGGGAGGAGCTCTGGGGCTGGCACAGGACGGGGGAGGGGCACTGGGGCTGGCACAGGATGGGGAGGGGGCTCTGGGGCTGGCACAGGACAGGGGCTCTGGGGCTCTGGGCCTGGCATAGGACAGGGAGGGGGCTCTGGGGCTGGCACAGGACACGGGAGGGGGCTCTGGGGCTCTGGGGCTGGCACAGGATGGGGGCTCTGGGGCTGGCACAGGACAGGGGAGGGGGCTCTGGGGCTGGCACAGGACAGGGGCTCTGGGGATAGCATAGGACGGGGAGGGGGCTCTGGGGCTGGAACAGGAAACGGGAGGGGGCTCTGGAGCTCTGGGGCTGGCACAGGACAGGGAGGGGCCTCTGGGGCTGGCACAGGACGGGCAGCGGGCTCTGGGGCTGGCACAGGATGGGGGAGGAGCTCTGGGGCTGGCACAGGACAGGGGAGGGGCACTGGGGCTGGCACAGGACGGGGAGGGGGCTATGGGGCTGGCACAGGACAGGGGAGGGGCACTGGGGCTGTAACAGGACGGGGAGGGGGCTCTGGGCCTGGCATAGGACAGGGAGGGGGCTCTGGGGCTGGCACAGGACACGGGAGGGGGCTCTGGGGCTCTGGGGCTGGCACAGGACCGGCACTGGATCAGGGGAGGGGCTCTGGGGCTGGCACAGGACAGGGAGGGGGCTCTGGGGCTGGCACAGGACAGGGGAGGGGAGGGGGCAATGGGGCTCTGGAGCTGGCACAGAACAGGGGAGGGGAGGGGGCTCTGGGGCTGGCACAGGATGGGGCGGGGGCTCTGGGGCTGGCACAGGACGGGGAGGGGCTCTGGGGCTGCACAGGACATGGGAGGGGGCTCTGGGGCTGGCACAGGACAGGCACTGTATCGGGGGAGGGGCTCTGGGGCTGGCACAGGATGGGGAGGGGGCTCTGGGGCTGGCACAGGACGGGGAGGGGGCTCTGGGGCTCTGGGGCTGGCACAGGACACGGGAGGGGCTCTGGGGCTGGCACAGGACACGGGAGGGGGCTCTGGGGATCTGGGGATCTGGGGCTGGCACAGGATGGGCACTGGATCGGGCTAGGGGGTCTGGGGCTGGCAAAGGACGGGGAAGGGCTCTGGGGCTCTGGGGCTGGCACAGGACGGGGAAGGGAGGGGAGGGGCTCTGGGGCTGGCACAGGACGGGGAGGGGGCTCTGGGGCTGGCACAGGATGGGGAGGGGAGGGGTCTCTGGGGCTGGCACAGGACAGGGGCTCTGGGGCTGGCACAGGACGGGGAGGGGAGGGACTCTGGGGCTGGCACAGGACGGGCACTGGATCGGGGGAGGGGCTCTGGGGCTGGCACAGGACGGGGAGGGGGCTCTGGGGCTCTGGGGCTGGCACAGGACTGGGAGGGGAGGGGGCTCTGGGGCTGGCACAGGACACGGGAGGGGCTCTGGGGCTGGCACAGGACACGGGAGGGGGCTCTGGGGCTCTGGGGCTGGCACAGGACGGGCACTGGATCGGGGGAGGGGGTCTGGGGCTGGCACAGGACAGGGGGGAGGGGGTCTGGGACTGGCACAGGACGGGGAAGGGAGGGCAGGGGGCTCTGGGGTTGGCACAGGACGGGGAAGGGAGGGGAGGGGGCTCTGGGGCTGGCACAGGATGGGGGGAGGGGGTCTGGGGCTGGCACAGGACGGGGAAGGGCTCTGGGGCTCTGGGGCTGGCACAGGACGGGGAGGGGAGGGCGCTCTGGGGCTGGCACAGGACATGGGAGGGGAGGGGGCTCTGGGGCTGGCCCAGGACGGGGAGGGGACTCTGGGGCTGGCACAGGACAGGGGAGGGGAGGGGGCTCTGGGGCTGGCACAGGATGGGGAGGGGAGGGGGCTCTGGGGCTGGCACAGGACACGGGAGGGGGCTCTGGGGCTCTGGGGCTGGCACAGGACGGGGAGGGGCTCTGGGGCTGGCACAGGATGGGGAGGGGAGGGGTCTATGGGGCTGGCACAGGACAGGGGCTCTGGGGCTGGCACAGGACGGGCACTGGATTGGGGGAGGGGCTCTGGGGCTGGCACAGGACGGAGAGGGGGCTTTGGGGCTGGCACAGGATGGGGGAGGGGCTCTGGGGCTGGCACAGGACACGGGAGGGGGCTCTGGGGCTCTGGGGCTGGCACAAGACGGGGAGGGGAGGGGCTCTGGGGCTGGCACAGGACGGGGAGGGGGCTCTGGGGCTGGCACAAGACGGGGAGGGGAGGGGCTCTGGGGCTGGCACAGGACGGGGAGGGGAGGGGCTCTGGGGCTGGCACAGGACGGGAGGGAAGGGGGTCTGGGGCTGGCACAGGATGGGGAGGGGAGGGGAGGGGCTGTGGGGCTGGCACAGGAGGGGAGGGGAGGGGAGGGGGTGTGGGGCTGGCACAGGACGGGGAGGGGAGGGGCTGTGGGGCTGGCACAGGACGGGGAGGGGGGGAGGGGGTCTGGGGCTGGCACAGGACGGGGAAGGGAGGGGCTGTGGGGCTGGCACAGGATCGGGAGGAGGGGAGGGGGTCTGGGGCTGGCACAGGACGGGGAGGGGAGGAGAGGGGCTCTGGGGCTGGCACAGGATGGGGAGGGGAGGGGAGGGGGTCTGGGGCTGGCACAGGAGGGGAGGGGAGGGGCTGTGGGGCTGGCACAGGACGGGGAGGGGAGGGGACGGGCTGTGGGGCTGGCACAGGATGGGGAGGGGGGGAGGGGGTCTGGGGCTGGCACAGGACGGGGAGGGGAGGGGGTCTGGGGCTGGCACAGGACGGGGAGGGGGGGGGGGGGGTCTGGGGCTGGCACAGGACGGGGAGGGGAGGGGAGGGGCTGTGGGGCTGGCACAGGACGGGGAGGAGGGGAGGGGCTGTGGGGCTGGCACAGGACGGGGAGGGGGGGAGGGGGTCTGGGGCTGGCACAGGACGGGGAGGGGAGGGGTCTGGGGCTGGCACAGGACGGGCAGGGGAGGGGGTCTGGGGCTGGCACAGGACGGGCAGGGGAGGGGAGGGGCTGTGGGGCTGGCACAGGACGGGGAGGAGGGGAGGGGGTCTGGGGCTGGCACAGGACGGGGAGGGGAGGGGAGGGGGTCTGGGGCTGGCACAGGACGGGGAGGAGGGGAGGGGCTGTGGGGCTGGCACAGGACGGGGAGGGGAGGGGGTCTGGGGCTGGCACAGGACGGGGAGGGGAGGGGGTCTGGGGCTGGCACAGGACGGGGAGGGGGGGAGGGGTTCTGGGGCTGGCACAGGACGGGGAGGAGAGGGGAGGGGGTCTGGGGCTGGCACAGGACGGGGAGGGGAGGGGCTGTGGGGCTGGCACAGGACGGGGAGGGGGGGAGGGGGGTCTGGGGCTGGCACAGGACGGGGAGGGGAGGGGCTGTGGGGCTGGCACAGGACGGGGAGGGGGGGGGGGGGGTCTGGGGCTGGCACAGGACGGGGAGGGGAGGGGAGGGGGTCTGGGGCTTGCACAGGACGGGGAGGGGAGGGGAGGGGGTCTGGGGCTGGCACAGGACGGGGAGGGGAGGGGAGGGGCTGTGGGGCTGGCACAGGACGGGGAGGGGGGGGAGGGGGTCTGGGGCTGGCACAGGACGGGGCGGGGAGGGGAGGGGGTCTGGGGCTGGCACAGGACGGGGAGGGGAGGGGCTGTGGGGCTGGCACAGGACGGGGAGGGGAGGGGAGGGGGTCTGGGGCTGGCACAGGACGGGGAGGGGAGGGGAGGGGCTGTGGGGCTGGCACAGGACAGGGAGGAGGGGAGGGGGTCTGGGGCTGGCAAAGGATGGGGAGGGGAGGGGCTGTGGGGCTGGCAGAGGACGGGGAGGGGAGGGGAGGGGGTCTGGGGCTGGCACAGGACGGGGAGGGGAGGGGCTGTGGGGCTGGCACAGGACGGGGAGGGGGGGAGGGGGTCTGGGGCTGGCACAGGACGGGGAGGGGAAGGGAGGGGGTCTGGGGCTGGCACAGGACGGGGAGGGGGGGAGGGGGTCTGGGGCTGGCACATGACGGGGAGGGGAGGGGGTCTGGGGCTGGCACAGAACGGGGAGGGGAGGGGCTGTGGGGCTGGCACAGGACGGGGGGGGGAGGGGGTCTGGGGCTGGCACAGGACGGGGAGGGGAGGGGAGGGGCTGTGGGGCTGGCACAGGACGGGGAGGAGGGGAGGGGGTCTGGGGCTGGCACAGGACGGGGAGGGGAGGGGGTCTGGGGCTGGCACAGGACGGGGAGGGGAGGGGAGGGGAGGGGCTGTGGGGCTGGCACAGGACGGGGAGGGGAGGGGCTGTGGGGCTGGCACAGGACGGGGAGGGGAGGGGGTCTGGGCCTGGCACAGGACGGGGAGGGGGTGTGGGGTTGGCACAGGACGGGGAGGGGAGGGGAGGGGGTCTGGGGCTGGCACAGGACGGGGAGAGGGGAGGGGCTGTGGGGCTGGCACAGGACGGGGAGGGGGGAGGGGGTCTGGGGCTGGCACAGGACGGGAAGGGGAGGGGAGGGGCTGTGGGGCTGGCACAGGACGGGGAGGGAGGGGAGGGGCTGTGGGGCTGGCACAGGACGGGGAGGGGAGGGGAGGGGGTCTGGGCTGGCACAGGACGGGGAGGGGGGAGGGGGTCTGGGGCTGGCACAGGACGGGGAGGGGAGGGGAGGGGGTCTGGGGCTGGCACAGGACGGGGAGGGGGGGAGGGGGTCTGGGGCTGGCACAGGACGGGGAGGGGAGGGGAGGGGGTCTGGGGCTGGCACAGGACGGGGAGGGGGGGAGGGGGTCTGGGGCTGGCACAGGACGGGGAGGGGAGGGGAGGGGGTCTGGGGCTGGCACAGGACGGGGAGGGGAGGGGAGGGGGTCTGGGGCTGGCACAGGACGGGGAGGAGGGGAGGGGGTCTGGGGCTGGCACAGGACGGGGAGGGGAGGGGCTGTGGGGCTGGCACAGGACGGGGAGGGGGGAGGGGGTCTGGGGCTGGCACAGGACGGGGAGGGGAGGGGCTGTGGGGCTGGCACAGGACGGGGAGGGGGGAGGGGGTCTGGGGCTGGCACAGGACGGGGAGGAGGGGAGGGGGTCTGGGGCTGGCACAGGACGGGAGGGAGGGGAGGGGGTCTGGGGCTGGCACAGGACGGGGAGGGGAGGGGAGGGGGTCTGGGGCTGGCACAGGATGGGGAGGGGGGAGGGGGTCTGGGGTGGCACAGGACGGGGAGGGGGGGAGGGGCTGTGGGGCTGGCACAGGACGGGGAGGGGAGGGGAGGGGGTCTGGGGCTGGCACAGGACGGGGAGGGTGAGGGGGTCTGGGGGCTGGCACAGGACGGGGAGGGGAGGGGCTGTGGGGCTGGCACAGGACGGGGAGGGGGGAGGGGGTCTGGGGCTGGCACAGGACAGGGAGGGGAGGGGAGGGGGTCTGGGGCTGGCACAGGACGGGGAGGGGAGGGGAGGGGGTCTGGGGCTGGCACAGGACGGGGAGGAGGGGAGGGGGTCTGGGGCTGGCACAGGACGGGAGGGGGGGAGGGGGTCTGGGGCTGGCACAGGACGGGGAGGGGAGGGGAGGGGGTCTGTGGCTGGCACAGGACGGGGAGGGGAGGGGAGGGGCTGTGGGGCTGGCACAGGACGGGGAGGAGGGGAGGGGGGCGGGGGCGGCACAGGACGGGGAGGGGGGAGGGGGTCTGGGGCTGGCACAGGACGGGGAGGAGGGGAGGGGGTCTGGGGCTGGCACAGGACGGGGAGGGGAGGGGCTGTGGGGCTGGCACAGGACGGGGAGGGGAGGGGAGGGGCTGTGGGGCTGGCACAGGACGGGGAGGAGGGGAGGGGGTCTGGGGCTGGCACAGGACGGGGAGGGGGGAGGGGGTCTGGGGCTGGCACAGGACGGGGAGGGGAGGGGCTGTGGGGCTGGCACAGGACGGGGAGGGGGGAGGGGGTCTGGGGCTGGCACAGGACGGGGAGGGGAGGGGAGGGGGTCTGTGGCTGGCACAGGACGGGGAGGGGAGGGGAGGGGGTCTGGGGCTGGCACAGGACGGGGAGGAGGGGAGGGGGTCTGGGGCTGGCACAGGACGGGAGGGGGGAGGGTGGTCTGGGGCTGGCACAGGACGGGGAGGAGGGGAGGGGGTCTGGGGCTGGCACAGGACGGGGAGGGGAGGGGAGGGGGTCTGGGGCTGGCACAGGACGGGGAGGGGAGGGTCTGTGGTGGACAGGGGGGGGGGGGGTGGGGGGCTGGCACAGGACGGGGAGGAGGGGAGTGGGTCTGGGGCTGGCACAGGATGGGGAGGGGGGAGGGGGTCTGGGGCTGGCACAGGACGGGGAGGGGAGGGGGTCTGGGGCTGGCACAGGACGGGGAGGGGAGGGGAGGGGGTCTGGGGCTGGCACAGGACGGGGAGGGGGGGGGCTGTGGGGCTGGCACAGGACGGGGAGGGGGGAGGGGGTCTGGGCTGGCACAGGACGGGGAGGGGAGGGGGTCTGGGGCTGGCACAGGACGGGGAGGGGAGGGGCTGTGGGGCTGGCACAGGACGGGGAGGGGGGGGGGGTCTGGGGCTGGCACAGGACGGGGAGGAGGGGAGGGGGTCTGGGGCTGGCACAGGACGGGGAGGGGAGGGGAGGGGCTGTGGGGCTGGCACAGGACGGGGAGGAGGGGAGGGGGTCTAGGGCTGGCACAGGACGGGGAGGGGGGAGGGGGTCTGGGGCTGGCACAGGACGGGGAGGAGGGGAGGGGGTCTGGGGCTGGCACAGGACGGGGAGGGGAGGGGCTGTGGGGCTGGCACAGGACGGGGAGGGGAGGGGAGGGGCTGTGGGGCTGGCACAGGACGGGGAGGAGGGGAGGGGGTCTGGGGCTGGCACAGGACGGGGAGGGGGCAGGGGGTCTGGGGCTGGCACAGGACGGGGAGGGGAGGGGCTGTGGGGCTGGCACAGGACGGGGAGGGGGGAGGGGGTCTGGGGCTGGCACAGGACGGGGAGGGGAGGGGAGGGGTCTGTGGCTGGCACAGGACGGGGAGGGGAGGGGAGGGGGTCTGGGGCTGGCACAGGACGGGGAGGAGGGGAGGGGGTCTGGGGCTGGCACAGGACGGGGAGGGGGGAGGGGGTCTGGGGCTGGCACAGGACGGGGAGGAGGGGAGGGGGTCTGGGGCTGGCACAGGACGGGGAGGGGGGAGGGGGTCTGGGGCTGGCACAGGACGGGGAGGGGAGGGGAGGGGCTGTGGGGCTGGCACAGGACGGGGAGGGGAGGGGGTCTGGGGCTGGCACAGGACGGGGAGGGGTGGGGAGGGGGTCTGGGGCTGGCACAGGACGGGGAGGGGGGAGGGGGTCTGGGGCTGGCACAGGACGGGGAGGGGAGGGGCTGTGGGGCTGGCACAGGACGGGGAGGGGAGGGGCTGTGGGGCTGGCACAGGACGGGGAGGGGAGGGGGTCTGGGGCTGGCACAGGACGGGGAGGGGAGGGGCTGTGGGGCTGGCACAGGACGGGGAGGGGGGGGGGGGGTTCTGGGGCTGGCACAGGACGGGGAGGGGGGGGGTCTGGGGCTGGCACAGGACGGGGAGGGGAGGGGATGGGGGTCTGGGCTGGCACGGGACGGGGAGGGGGGAGGGGGTCTGGGGCTGGCACAGGACGGGGAGGCGGAGGGGAGGGGCTGTGGGGCTGGCACAGGACGGGGAGGAGGGGAGTGGGTCTGGGGCTGGCACAGGACGGGGAGGGGGGAGGGGGTCTGGGGCTGGCACAGGACGGGGAGGGGAGGGGAGGGGGTCTGGGGCTGGCACAGGACGGGGAGGGGAGGGGAGGGGGTCTGGGGCTGGCACAGGACGGGGAGGGGAGGGGCTGTGGGGCTGGCACAGGACGGGGAGGGGGGAGGGGGTCTGGGGCTGGCACAGGACGGGGAGGGGAGGGGGTCTGGGGCTGGCACAGGACGGGGAGGGGAGGGGCTGTGGGGCTGGCACAGGACGGGGAGGGGGGAGGGGGTCTGGGGCTGGCACAGGACGGGGAGGGGGGAGGGGGTGGGGGTGGCACAGGACGGGGAGGGGGGGAGGGGCTGTGGGGCTGGCACAGGACGGGGAGGGGAGGGGAGGGGGTCTGGGGCTGGCACAGGACGGGGAGGAGGGAGGGGGTCTGGGGCTGGCATAGGACGGGGAGGGGAGGGGAGGGGGTCTGGGGCTGGCACAGGACGGGGAGGGGGGAGGGGGTCTGGGGCTGGCACAGGACGGGGAGGGGAGGGGCTGTGGGGCTGGCACAGGACGGGGAGGGGGGAGGGGGTCTGGGGTGGCACAGGACGGGGAGGGGGGGAGGGGCTGTGGGGCTGGCACAGGACGGGAGGGGAGGGGAGGGGAGGGGGTCTGGGGCTGGCACAGGACGGGGAGGGGGGGGTCTGGGGCTGGCACAGGACGGGGAGGGGAGGGGAGGGGGTCTGGGGCTGGCACAGGACGGGGAGGGGGGGGTTGGGGCTGGCACAGGACGGGGAGGGGAGGGGCTGTGGGGCTGGCACAGGACGGGGAGGGGGAGGGGGTCTGGGGCTGGCACAGGACGGGGAGGGGAGGGGAGGGGGTCTGGGGCTGGCACAGGACGGGGAGGGGAGGGGCTGTGGGGCTGGCACAGGACGGGGAGGGGGGAGGGGGTCTGGGGCTGGCACAGGACGGGGAGGGGAGGGGCTGTGGGGCTGGCACAGGACGGGGAGGAGGGGAGGGGGTCTGGGGCTGGCACAGGACGGGGAGGGGGGGGGTCTGGGGCTGGCACAGGACGGGGAGGAGGGGAGGGGGTCTGGGGCTGGCACAGGACGGGGAGGGGAGGGGGTCTGGGGTGGCACAGGACGGGGAGGGGGGAGGGGCTGTGGGGCTGGCACAGGACGGGGAGGGGGGGGTCTGGGGCTGGCACAGGACGGGGAGGGGAGGGGAGGGGGTCTGGGGCTGGCACAGGACGGGGAGGGGAGGGGATGTGGGGCTGGCACAGGACGGGGAGGGGGGGAGGGGGTCTGGGGCTGGCACAGGACGGGGAGGGGAGGGGCTGTGGGGCTGGCACAGGACGGGGAGGGGAGGGGAGGGGAGGGGGTCTGGGGCTGGCACAGGACGGGGAGGGGGGGGTCTGGGGCTGGCACAGGACGGGGAGGGGGGAGGGGGTCTGGGGCTGGCACAGGACGGGGAGGGGAGGGGAGGGGGTCTGGGGCTGGCACAGGACGGGGAGGGGGGAGGGGGTCTGGGGTGGCACAGGACGGGGAGGGGGGAGGGGCTGTGGGGCTGGCACAGGACGGGGAGGAGGGGAGTGGGTCTGGGGCTGGCACAGGACGGGGAGGGGGGAGGGGGTCTGGGGCTGGCACAGGACGGGGAGGGGAGGGGAGGGGGTCTGGGGCTGGCACAGGACGGGGAGGGGAGGGGAGGGGGTCTGGGGCTGGCACAGGACGGGGAGGGGAGGGGCTGTGGGGCTGGCACAGGACGGGGAGGGGGGAGGGGGTCTGGGGCTGGCACAGGACGGGGAGGGGAGGGGCTGTGGGGCTGGCACAGGACGGGGAGGGGGGAGGGGGTCTGGGGCTGGCACAGGACGGGGAGGAGGGGAGGGGGTCTGGGGCTGGCACAGGACGGGGAGGGGAGGGGAGGGGGTCTGGGGCTGGCACAGGACGGGGAGGGGGGAGGGGGTCTGGGGTGGCACAGGACGGGGAGGGGGGGAGGGGCTGTGGGGCTGGCACAGGACGGGGAGGGGAGGGGAGGGGGTCTGGGGCTGGCACAGGACGGGGAGGAGGGAGGGGGTCTGGGGCTGGCATAGGACGGGGAGGGGAGGGGAGGGGGTCTGGGGCTGGCACAGGACGGGGAGGGGAGGGGCTGTGGGGCTGGCACAGGACGGGGAGGGGAGGGGAGGGGAGGGGGTCTGGGGCTGGCACAGGACGGGGAGGGGGGAGGGGGTCTGGGGCTGGCACAGGACGGGGAGGGGGGAGGGGGTCTGGGGCTGGCACAGGACGGGGAGGGGAGGGGGTCTGGGGCTGGCACAGGACGGGGAGGGGAGGGGCTGTGGGGCTGGCACAGGACGGGGAGGGGAGGGGAGGGGGTCTGGGGCTGGCACAGGACGGGGAGGGGGGGGTCTGGGGCTGGCACAGGACGGGGAGGGGAGGGGAGGGGGTGTGGGGCTGGCACAGGACGGGGAGGGGGGAGGGGGTCTGGGGCTGGCACAGGACGGGGAGGGGGGAGGGGCTGTGGGGCTGGCACAGGACGGGGAGGGGAGGGGAGGGGAGGGGGTCTGGGGCTGGCACAGGACGGGGAGGGGGGAGGGGGTCTGGGGCTGGCACAGGACGGGAGGGGAGGGGGTCTGGGGCTGGCACAGGACGGGGAGGGGGAGGGGCTGTGGGGCTGGCACAGGACGGGGAGGGGGGGGTCTGGGGCTGGCACAGGACGGGGAGGGGAGGGGGTCTGGGGCTGGCACAGGACGGGGAGGGGAGGGGCTGTGGGGCTGGCACAGGACGGGGGAGGGGGGGGTCTGGGGCTGGCACAGGACGGGGAGGGGAGGGGGTCTGGGGCTGGCACAGGACGGGGAGGGAGGGGCTGTGGGGCTGGCACAGGACTGGGAGGGGGGGTCTGGGGCTGGCACAGGACGGGGAGGGGGGAGGGGGTCTGGGGTGGCACAGGACGGGGAGGGGGGAGGGGCTGTGGGCTGGCACAGGACGGGGAGGGGAGGGGAGGGGGTCTGGGGCTGGCACAGGACGGGGAGGGGAGGGGATGTGGGGCTGGCACAGGACGGGAGGGGGGCGGGGGTCTGGGGCTGGCACAGGACGGGGAGGGGAGGGGAGGGGGTCTGGGCTGGCACAGGACGGGGAGGGGGGAGGGGGTCTGGGGTGGCACAGGACGGGGAGGGGGGAGGGGATGTGGGGCTGGCACAGGACGGGGAGGGGAGGGGAGGGAGGGGGTCTGGGGCTGGCATAGGACGGGGAGGGGGGGGTCTGGGGCTGGCACAGGACGGGGAGGGGAGGGGAGGGGGTCTGGGGCTGGCACAGGACGGGGAGGGGGGGGTCTGGGGCTGGCACAGGACGGGGAGGGGAGGGGAGGGGGTCTGGGGCTGGCACAGGACGGGGAGGGGAGGGGGTCTGGGGTGGCACAGGACGGGGAGGGGGGGGAGGGGCTGTGGGCTGGCACAGGTACGGGGGAGGGGGGGGTCTGGGGCTGGCACAGGACGGGGAGGGGAGGGGAGGGGGTCTGGGGCTGGCACAGGACGGGGAGGGGAGGGGCTGTGGGGCTGGCACAGGACGGGGAGGGGAGGGGAGGGGGTCTGGGGCTGGCACAGGACGGGGAGGGAGGGGTCTGGGGCTGGCACAGGACGGGGAGGGGAGGGGCTGTGGGGCTGGCACAGGACGGGGAGGGGGGGTCTGGGGCTGGCACAGGACGGGGAGGGGAGGGGGTCTGGGGCTGGCACAGGACGGGGAGGGGAGGGGCTGTGGGGCTGGCACAGGACTGGGAGGGGGGGTCTGGGGCTGGCACAGGACGGGGAGGGGGGAGGGGGTCTGGGGTGGCACAGGACGGGGAGGGGGGAGGGGCTGTGGGGCTGGCACAGGACGGGGAGGGGAGGGGAGGGGGTCTGGGGCTGGCACAGGACGGGGAGGGGAGGGGATGTGGGGCTGGCACAGGACGGGGAGGGGGGAGGGGGTCTGGGGCTGGCACAGGACGGGGAGGGGAGGGGAGGGGGTCTGGGGCTGGCACAGGACGGGGAGGGGGGGAGGGGCTGTGGGGCTGGCACAGGACGGGGAGGGGAGGGGAGGGGAGGGGGTCTGGGGCTGGCACAGGACGGGGAGGGGGGGGTCTGGGGCTGGCACAGGACGGGGAGGGGAGGGGAGGGGGTCTGGGGCTGGCACAGGACGGGGAGGGGGGGTCTGGGGCTGGCACAGGACGGGGAGGGGAGGGGAGGGGGTCTGGGGCTGGCACAGGACGGGGAGGGGAGGGGGTCTGGGGGTGGCACAGGACGGGGAGGGGGGAGGGGCTGTGGGGCTGGCACAGGACGGGGAGGGGGGGGTCTGGGGCTGGCACAGGACGGGAGGGGAGGGGAGGGGGTCTGGGGCTGGCACAGGACGGGGAGGGGAGGGGCTGTGGGGCTGGCACAGGACGGGGAGGGGAGGGGAGGGGAGGGGGTCTGGGGCTGGCACAGGACGGGGAGGGGAGGGGGTCTGGGGCTGGCACAGGACGGGGAGGGGGGAGGGGGTCTGGGGTGGCACAGGACGGGGAGGGGGGAGGGGCTGTGGGGCTGGCACAGGACGGGGAGGGGAGGGGAGGGGGTCTGGGGCTGGCACAGGACGGGGAGGGGAGGGATGTGGGGCTGGCACAGGACGGGGAGGGGGGGAGGGGGTCTGGGGCTGGCACAGGACGGGGAGGGGAGGGGAGGGGGTCTGGGGCTGGCACAGGACGGGGAGGGGGGAGGGGCTGTGGGGCTGGCACAGGACGGGGAGGGGAGGGGAGGGGAGGGGGTCTGGGGCTGGCACAGGACGGGGAGGGGGGGGGCTGGGGCTGGCACAGGACGGGGAGGGGAGGGGAGGGGGTCTGGGGCTGGCACAGGACGGGGAGGGGGGGGTCTGGGGCTGGCACAGGACGGGGAGGGGAGGGGAGGGGGTCTGGGGCTGGCACAGGACGGGGAGGGGGGGGTCTGGGGCTGGCACAGGACGGGGAGGGGAGGGGAGGGGGTCTGGGGCTGGCACAGGACGGGGAGGGGAGGGGGTCTGGGGTGGCACAGGACGGGGAGGGGGGAGGGGCTGTGGGGCTGGCACAGGACGGGGAGGGGGGGGTCTGGGGCTGGCACAGGACGGGGAGGGGAGGGGAGGGGGTCTGGGGCTGGCACAGGACGGGGAGGGGAGGGGAGGGGAGGGGAGGGGGTCTGGGGCTGGCACAGGACGGGGAGGGGGGGGTCTGGGGCTGGCACAGGACGGGGAGGGGAGGGGGTCTGGGGCTGGCACAGGACGGGGAGGGGAGGGGGTCTGGGGCTGGCACAGGACGGGCACTGGATCGGGGGAGGGGCTCTGGGGCGGGTCTGCCCGAGGGCTGGGGCCCTCGGGGTGGGAGTCGCGGCGCCCCGGGGAGGGGAGGGTTCGGAGCCCGGGGCGGTGGGGGCCGGGACTCACCCCGCGCCGGGAGGCTCCTGGATCCCGCTGCCGGGCTGCTCCCGTCGCTGCCCGGGGGCCGCTGTCAGCCGCGCCGAGCTCCTGGCTTCGGCAGCAGCCGCCCGGCACTTCCGCGTGGCGGGGCCGCCGCTCAGCCGCACCCCCGGCCGGGGCGTCCCCAGGGGCCAGCCCCGCCTCGCCGCCCGGGAGCCCCTCACCGGGGCCAGCCCCCACCCGCCTGGGGAGCCGCTCCCCCGGGCCAGCCCCTCTCCCCGGGTGTCGTGCCCTGTGCCACCTGTTGATCTATCCACAGCTGTATGCCAACCCCTCACCTCCCCAGTGCACTTGAATTGGACTGAGACACGAGTTTCACCTGGGGGGGGAGCTAGTCCCCCGCATGGCGGCCCATCCACTCCAGCCCCTCCTTCGATGATGAAGCTTCTCTTGTGCAAACTGTGTGTGTGCCCGGGAATCCTTGCCAGCCCCCCTCTTCCCTGGAGAAAATGCCTTCCCTTGGCCAGCTGTTCACCGGCCTCTTCTAGGTACCTTCATCCCAGCTCCGTCCCAAGTGGGAACCTTCCTGTGGCTCATTGGCCTCACACTCTTGTTCGTAAACCCAGCGGGCCAAGATGGGCTCAGGTGAGTCTCTCACATTGGGATAACACTTCCTCGGGGGAGATTTGTATAGCATTTGAAACTAGCTTTTCGTGAAGTGCAGAAGCTGCCTACAAGGAGGAGAAGCCAGCCCAATGTGGCCAGCCAGCTACCTGGGGACCAAATGCCCTGAGGCTTACCAATTGGTCCAGGGGCCACCGTTTAAGAACAGCTGTGTTGCAGCATCGCACAATGGCCGCTCCAGAGAGATGCTCTGCTTCGGAGAAATTAGGCAGAGGTCCTGTCTTCCAGCTGCTGTCCATCTCGCAAGCAGCTGCCCCAGATGTTGTGGCACTTTTTAGAAAGAGGAAGGAGCAATACTACTGGTGGTATTTTTAAGCACTGGGTGTAAGCTGTTGTTGAGCACATCATAGTTACTCCAGGCCCAGTACAAGCCTGAAGTGTTTTCAAGAGGACCCAGTGTGTGCTGTGTCCCACCCATGCAGCAGTCACCTGGTGAAGTGAAATTAACCCGATTAAACTCTTTTTAATCCGGATGTCAAAACTTAACTGCAAAATGAGATTTCCATGCCTGCCATCCTACACAAAGGGGAATGGAGTGATATCCCTCTCTGCTGGCCATTGAGTATGTGGCAGGGATCTGGGGCTCAGCAGAGAATGGAACTGAACCAATGTATTCGTTCCATTACATCTTCTTTCGAAACCTTCCTTTCGAGACAAGACTTCCCTTGGAACATATTCCTTTAAAAGCAACAAGCTGGAACTCAGTTCTAACTAAGAAAGCAGAATTCTGATTTGCACAGTTTAAAATATTCCAGCCTCTCATCAAAGAGTTTTTGGTAGGAAATGAACAAATTTATTAGAGCATAAGCTTTCGTGAGCTACAGCTCACTTCATCGGATGCATTTGGTGGAAAAAACAGAGGGGTGCCTCTCTAAGGTACGACAAGTACCCCTTTTTCTTTTTGTGAATACAGACTAACACGGCTGCTACTCTGAAACCTGGTAGGAAATGGTAGGTTTTCTTAGCTAAAGCATTTTTGAAACTGCTAACCAGGAGCCTCCAGACACCCAGATTCTACGAAATCACAGCTTCAGATTCCAGCAGGGTTCCCCTAGCTCTTCATCCTTCCAACCAAGGTCAAGAAACTGATGAGTTCCATGCAGTTTACTGCCTGAAGGTCTTTTAGATGAGACCTGAGTGCCAATAGTCTGTTTGTTCTATGTGTGTATTAAGGATTCCATGGCACTTTTCATAAGTAGGGTTTTTGCTCTGAAGTCCTTGGTCGAAAATTCTCTCTGTTGATTGTCCCAGATTCCTGACTCATAGCAGGGTGGCTGTATTTCAGAGCAGGGTATTCCCAGCTATTCCTGCTGGTATTGTAGCAGCAGCAGTAGCAATAGTTAGGTTGCACAGTGTTTCCGCACGCCAAACGGCTGTCGTCAGTCACTTCTAAATATCTGAAACTGAAAAGTTCCACAGAAATGTAAAATATTCATTTATTTGATTTGATCAGCTTCACTTGCATTGTTGAGGCTGACCAGGAATGTTATTTAATTTGGATAAATGGTTGGGATTTAGCCCAGGGGATCTCTGACTGTACCTGAGCTGTTTCAGAGTAGCAGCCGTGTTAGTCTGTATTCGCAAAAAGAAAAGGAGGACTTGTGGCACCTTAGAGACTAACAAATTTATTTGAGCATAAGCTTTCGTGAGCTGTTCCACAGTTCCGTGTCAATGAATTTAGTCATCAGACCCATTCCAGCTGCGGAGATAGACACATGAAGAAAACCTCCCACACAAGTTGCAAGTCTCCAGTTTCCCCATAGAGATGTTAGAAATACTAGACTGACAATCATAGACTTTTACCTCCTCTTTTTCAAAGATAATGTTGAATTTAACATAGATATTGGCTTGGTGACAAGGAATCAGGACTCCTGGTTTCTGTTCCTAGCTCTGCTCTTGACTTGCTGTGTGGGTCATTTCTCCTCAACATGCCACCTTTTCCTCATTTGTCAAAGGGGGGTGATGTAAAGGAAGTTCACAGATTTTAACACCAGAAGGGACCGCTATGATAATCTAATCTAACCTCTTGCATAACATGGCCGTAGAATTTCATGCTGTGATTCCTGTATCAGGGTCAATAACTTGTGGTTTAACTAGACAAAACCTATCTCCTCTTAAAAATATGTCAAATCCTGATTTAAAGACTCTAAAGTGTCCAATATTTGTTTATTAACAGGTTTCAGAGTAGCAACCGTGTTAGTCTGTATTCGCAAAAAAGAAAAGGAGTACTTGTGGCACCTTAGAGACTAACAAATTTATTTGAGCATAAGCTTTTCACGAAAGCTTATGCTCAAATAAATTTGTTAGTCTCTAAGGTGCCACAAGTACTCCTTTTCTTATTTGTTTATTGTGGTTATTTAACAAATCAGAGATATTTTGGTGTGATTGCTGGCTGGGACACTAAGTGGCATGTAACTAAGTCATGTGAGAGAAATTAAACTGGAAAATAATGAATCTTGACAAAATTTAACTTTTTTATAATTTTGATTGATATCAATGTTTATTTTTAAGCATTTTTTTTTAAATTTTTACCCATTTAAATTTTCAATTATGGGAAATTAGGGTGGGGGGGAATCAGACTAAGAACAATAGACTCTGATATTCAAAAAGGTAAAGCTTTACAAACTGTTAAAACACAAATTGTCAAAATCATACAAATTAAATATCCTTAAATCAATAAATCACACCTGTTCACTATTCGTACACTAGTCCATTTGTAAAAAGCCTCATTCATCATTCTAAACCACAGTAAGTTCTCAAGCAGCGCTTTTCTTACATTGCCTGTCTGTACATTTCTATTGTTATTGATGAAAATATTTTTGTTGTCAGTTTGGATGTGTACAGGAAAACTGACCTTTACCAACATCAATCAATAAAAATCAAATCCTTCCACAACGAGGAATAGCTCAGCGGTTTGAGCATTGGCCTGCTAATCCAGGGTTGTCAGTTCAATCCTAGAGAAGGCCATTTAGGGATCTGGGGCAAAAATTGGGGATTGGCCCTGCTTTGAGCAGGGGGTTGGACTAGATGACCTCCTGAGGTCCCTTCCAACCCTGATACTCTATGATTCTAGGAATAATGAATTGAAAGCTCTAAGGCCTAGATGTTTGGGGACCTCTATTTCACACAGCCATCAATCTAGGGGATGGATATGTAGCCAGCCTGATTGGCTGGGATATGATTAAGAATAGTTCACTTCATGAGGATTGCTGCTCATGTCATTCATATCCCTGTTCTGTTTTTGGTCCTGATTTTGCAGTCCTACCTCTAGTTCATGCCCTATTTCAGTGTCTGGTTATTGACACCTGGGGTATTTAGATTCTGGACTTGGGGCCTGAGCCTGCATCAGTTAATGTTAATGGTAACGTCCCTACTGACTTCAGTAGGGCAGGACCTTGATGAGTAGCTGGCGTGCAGTAGTTCCCTGGGGGAAGGTCCCCTAGTGAACATCACCAAGGGTGCCATGGCTCCAGGCATCATCACGTCACTCCAGCATTGCAGGGATGGGCTCTGCAAGTGCCAGTGCTGCTGCCACATGCTGGTGGAGCGGGCGCATCACAACCACGTCCTGTCCAGAAAGGGTAACAGCCCAATACTCCCAGCAGCTAACGGAGCTGCTCCCACAGCTCGAGTGAGACAGGTCTGGGCTGAAGGAGCCAGGCTGCAGTGCCGCCATCCTAGGATCTCCCTACCCCTGTCCTAGGCCCAGTACCCCCAAGTCCTCTGCCTGTGCCGATGCCCTCCCCAGCCTTGCACACCCCAGGCCCTGTGGCTGGGCCCTGCCCCCTCCTGACCCTGCACCCCCCTGTCCTATACCCTGCACATTCCCCTGCCCAGCCCAGTACACCCCAAGCCCTGTACCTGTGCCCTACCCCTGCACCCCCCAGGCCTGCTGGCTGGGCCGGGCCCTCTCCTGGGCCCCGGCCCCTCCTGGCCCTGAACTCCTCAGTCCTGCACCCCCCGGCCATCTCCTGGGCCCCGGCGCCTCCCAACTCTGCACCCCCCGGCCCTCGCCTGGGCCCCGGCCCCTCCCAGCCCTGCACTCCCCGGCCCTCGCCTGGGCCCCGGCCCCTCCCAGCCCTGCACCCCCCGGCCCTCGCCTGCGCCCCGCCCCCTCCCAGCCCTGCACCCCCCGGCCCTCGCCTGCGCCCCGCCCCCTCCCAGCCCTGCACCCCCCAGGCCCTCGCCTGGGCCCCGGCCCCTCCCAGCCCTGCACCCCCCAGGCCCTCGCCTGGGCCCCGGCCCCTCCCAGCCCTGCACCCCCCGGCCCTCGCCTGGGCCCCGCCCCCTCCCAGCCCTGCACCCCCCAGGCCCTCGCCTGCGCCCCGCCCCCTCCCAGCCCTGCACCCCCCGGCCCTCGCCTGCGCCCCGCCCCCTCCCAGCCCTGCACCCCCCAGGCCCTCGCCTGCGCCCCGCCCCCTCCCAGCCCTGCACCCCCCGGCCCTCGCCTGCGCCCCGCCCCCTCCCAGCCCTGCACCCCCCAGGCCCTCGCCTGGGCCCCGCCCCCTCCCAGCCCTGCACCCCCAGGCCCTCGCCTGGGCCCCGCCCCCTCCCAGCCCTGCACCCCCCGGCCCTCGCCTGCGCCCCGCCCCCTCCCAGCCCTGCACCCCCCGGCCCTCGCCTGGGCCCCGCCCCCTCCCAGCCCTGCACCCCCCAGGGCTTTTGGCCGGGCCCCGGCCCATCGCCCCCCGGGCTCTCTAGCTGGACCCCGCCCAACGCCGAGCCGCGTACCCACAATGCACCTGGGCACTCGCTCAGCGCCGTGCGGGGGAGGCGGGGGATGCAGCAGGGAGCGGGACTGGGGCCTCCCCGGATTCCTCTGAGCTGCCAGCGAGGGCGCTGAAAATGTCCCCGCCCCTCCGCTTTTCTCCGCTCCCATTGGTTCGCCTCCGGAGATCGCTCCGCCCCTTTCACCTAGCCCGGCTCAACGATTGGCCGCCGCGGCTTGGTCACTTCTCACTGGGGGCCGCCTGGCGCGGGCGGCCTTTGGCAGCAGGCGGGAGCTACGTGCGGCGGTGACCTGGCAGCCTCGCCCCCGCCACGCGACCCCACACACAGCTCCTCCCCCCCGCAAACAGTGGGGACACGCCCCCCATAGACAGCCCCGCCCCCAGCCCCCCGCGACACCGTCCCTCCCCCACAGCAACCGCCACAGACAGCCCCGCCCCCAGCCACCCGCAACACCGCCCTTCCCCCACAGCAACGGCCAGAGACAGCCCCGCCCCCAGCCACACCAACCGCCACAGACAGCCCCGCCCCCAGCCCCCCCGCGACACCGCCCCTCCCCCACAGCAACCGCCAGAGACAGCCCCGCCCCCAGCCCCCCGCGACACCGCCCCTCCCCCACAGCAACCGCCAGAGACAGCCCCGCCCCCAGCCCCCCGCGACACCGCCCCTCCCCCACAGCAACCGCCAGAGACAGCCCCGCCCCCAGCCCCCCGCGACACCGCCCCTCCCCCACAGCAACCGCCAGAGACAGCCCCGCCCCCAGCCACCCGCGACACCGCCCTTCCCCCACAGCAACGGCCACAGACAGCCCCGCCCACAGCCACCCGCAACACCGCCCCTCCCCCATACCAACCGCCACAGACAGCCCCGCCCCCAGCCACCCGCAACACCGCCCTTCCCCCACAGCAACCGCCAGAGACAGCCCCGCCCCCAGCCTCCCGCGACACCGCCCCTCCCCCACACCAACCGCCACAGACAGCCCCGCCCCCAGCCTCCCGCGACACCGGCCCTCCCCCACAGCAACGGCCAGAGACAGCCCCGCTCCCAGCCACCCGCGACACCGCCCTTCCCCCACAGTAACCGCCACAGACAGCCCCGCCCCCAGCCTCCCACGACACCGCCCCTCCCCCACAGCAACGGCCAGAGACAGCCCCGCCCCCAGCCACCCGCGACACCGCCCTTCCCCCACACCAACCGCCACAGACAGCCCCGCCCCCAGCCACACCAACCGCCACAGACAGCCCCGCCCCCAGCCACCCGGGACACCGCCCCTCCCCCACAGCAACGGCCAGAGACAGCCCCGCCCCCAGCCTCCCGCGACACCGCCCCTCCCCCACACCAACCGCCACAGACAGCCCCGCCCCTCCCCCATACCAACCGCCACAGACAGCCCCGCCCCCAGCCACCCGGGACACCGCCCCTCCCCCACAGCAACGGCCAGAGACAGCCCCGCCCCCAGCCTCCCGCGACACCGCCCCTCCCCCACACCAACCGCCACAGACAGCCCCGCCCCTCCCCCATACCAACCGCCACAGACAGCCCCGCCCCCAGCCACCCGCGACACCGCCCCTCCCCCACAGCAACCGCCACAGACAGCCCCGTCCCCAGCCACTCGCGACACCGCCCCTCCCCCACAGCAACCGCCAGAGACAGCCCCGCCCCCAGCCACCCGCGACACCGCCCCTCCCCCACAGCAACCGCCACAGACAGCCCCGCCCCCAGCCACCCGCGACACCGCCCCTCCCCCACACCAACCGCCACAGACAGCCCCGCCCCCAGCCACCCGCGACACCGCCCCTCCCCCACACCAACCGCCACAGAGAGCCCCGCCCCCAGCCACCCGCGACACCGGCCCTCCCCCACACCAACCGCCACAGAGAGCCCCGCCCCCAGCCACCCGCGACACCGCCCCTCCCCCATACCATCCGCCACAGAGAGCCCCGCCCCCAGCCACCCGCGACACCGGCCCTCCCCCACACCAACCGCCACAGAGAGCCCCGCCCCCAGCCACCCGCGACACCGCCCCTCCCCCACACCAACCGCCACAGAGAGCCCCGCCCCCAGCCACCCGCGACACCGCCCCTCCCCCACAGCAACCGCCACAGACAGCCCCGCCCCCAGCCACTCGCGACACCGCCCCTCCCCCACAGCAGCCGCCATAGACAGCCCCGCCCCCAGCCAGTGGTGACGCGCCCCCCACACACGGCCCCTCCCTCTTAGGCAGCCCCACCCCTGCTGCACCCCAAGCAGACCCCCTCCAGAGGCCGCAGTGCCCCGCAGTGCCCGAAAGCCCCAGCTCCCTCCTGGCAGCCCCCCCGCCCCATCCCATAGACTCCTCAGCACCAGGCAGTTCCAGCCCCTCCCCCACCCGAGCGCCGGACCACCCCATCTCTTCCCTCCACTGCCCCAGGGGGCTCCAGCTCCAGACCCCCCGCCCCGGCGTTGATCCCTCCAGGCCCCTTCCACTTCCTAGGCCTGCCCAGTACCGGCCTTTGCCCTTTCGGGACCCCTAGCCTCTCAGCTTCACCCCCCGCCCCCATTTCCTTGCCCTCAGTCCTCCCCCCAGTGCTAGCCCCCCTTACGCCCCTGGGTATCACCCTCTGCCCACTTCAGCTGCCCAGCTACAAGCCCCACTCCATGCCCTGCTGCACCGCTGGGCAGCTCCCAGAGACTTCGTGGGACTGAAGCGGGGGCCAGGCCTGCCACATGGTACGTACCCCCAGGAATAAGCTTAGCAGGAGCAGCATGGGGTTTGGCTCCCCGTTTAGGAACTGGTCCCCTGCATGGGGGAACGCTCACATCTGTGCCCTTAAAATCGGGGCCACAGAGGGACACCCCTGCCCATCTTGGGTTGCTGACTCTCATCGCACAAAAGCCAACACCTCTGCCCTCCCCATGTCCCACCCATTCTCCGAGGCCCTACCCCCTGCTCGCTCCGTCCCCGCTCCCTCTGTTGCTTGCTCTTCCCCACCCCCACTCACTTTCACTGGGCTGGGACAGGGGGTTGGGGTACAGGCTCTGGGTTGGGGGTGTAGGTTTGGGGTGGAGCCAGGCATGAGGGGTTTGGGGTGCAGGAGGGGGCTTCAGGTTGAGGTGCAGGGGGAATGAGGGTTCTACCTGGGGGTGGGGCTGGAGATGAGGAGTTTGGGGCGTGGGAGGGGACTCCAGGCTGGGGCAGGAGGTTGGGGTGCGGGAAGGGGTGTGGGGTCCTTTCGGCACTTACCATGGCTCTGAGGACGCGGCTGCCAGGTCCCTGCGTCCTCTAGGCACATGGACGGCCAGGTGGCTCTGCGCAGCGCATGCTGCCTTCACGCCCACAGGCACCGCCCCTGCAGCTCCCATTAGTCGTGGTTCCTGGCCAGTGGGAGCTGCAGAGCTGGTACAAGGGGTGGGGGCAGCACATGGAGCCTCCCCGGCCGCCTCAGTGCCTTGGGGCCAGAGGGACCTGGCAGCCGCTTCTGGGAGCAGTGCAGAGCCCTGGCAGGTAGGGAGCCTGCCTTAGCCCTGGGCCCCTGCTGCACTGCTGACCAGACTTTTAACAGCCCAGTCAGCACCGCCGCCAGGGTCCCTTTTCAATGGGGCGTTTCGGTCAAAAACTGGACGCTGTAGCTCACGAAAGCTTATGCTCTAATAAATTTGTTAGTCTCTAAGGTGCCACAAGTCCTTCTTTTCTTTTAACTGATCTTAGGAAGTGGTAGTAGCTAGACTTGGAAAAAGAGAATAAGGCAGAGGCTGTTACTGAATCAGTTCGCTATTGTTGCATTATATGGTCTATGGTACTATGACTCATGCACTCACTTCCAAGTCTGCATTATAATTTGTGATGCTGAGTATTAGTATTAGTGGCAGCAGAGTGCTTCTCCAGGGTCATTGATGTCAATAGAGGAAGAGTGGGGAGTCACATGGAAGAGCAGCCAGAAGAGTTTTGGAAAGGTGGCAGCTAGGCTCTCAGCTGACAGGCCTTCCAGCGTAGTGTGGAATGCATGGGGCAGATCAGAATCCACCTCTCAGCCATAGCTGCATTGTTGTGGCTGGAAGAGCAGTTTGTGTTAGCAAATTGAGCAGCTACAGTGTGACTCAGAGGTACACAGGAGAAGCTTGCTTGAGTAAGAAGGAAACTTTTAAATATAGCTGCTTTTTTGACTCCAACCACAAATTTTCCTTCCAGTTTTCATTACAGTAATTATCATGGTGATTTCTCTTCAACATTGTACATAGTGACAGCATCTTTCACCATGTACAGTGCAAAAATGAAATGCAGTTAGCAATCCATATCTGGCCTTCTAGCTAGGTAATCCAGACTTGAAAGCTTAAAACAACACAGACTTGTATTCACATCAGTCAGGTTTTCACATTTCAACTCTATACCTTTTACTTTCATGTATATTTTATATTTAAGCCAATTAACTAGTTTATTTGTTAGCTAAAGACCAGTTCTGGTGAGTGTATGGAATATATAATGTGCTTACCCCCCTTGCAAAGCATACCTGAAATGATTAAAATCTTCCTGAACATTGTAGGGTTAATATCTTATTGGTCAGTCTTCGCTGTGGTCTTATATCTTTGATATCCAGTATGGCAATTTTCATGCAGGAGGATTTCAAAGCATTTTATGGACCATAAAAATAGCAATTACTTTGTGACTTCCCCACATTGAAATGCAGCTACCTTTGTGATGGAACGCAGCCTCACCTGTTTACTGGCCGCAGTGCTCTGCAGCAGCTGAAGGAGAACATCATATCCTGTTGAAACTACACAGAGATGTTAGGAAATCAAAATGTAACTGCCTGAAAGTGCAGTGGGCTCTGACCTGGACGCCTCCTTCTGTATTTCAGGACATTGATGCACTGAGCAGTCCTTGGGACAGTTCTCGTTCTTCTTCCAGTTGTGAGGAGGAGCCATATGGAGGGCTAGCAGTGTCGGAACTCTTGGTAAGATTTTAGCTGCAGCACTTGACTTTAATTGGTACTCAGGGGTGAAGTCCTTCATTCATGAATTATTGAGACTCCTAAGCAATCAGTGACTCTAAAGAAGCAAGGGGATAATGCACAGTGAGATTTTTGTGGACTGGAGAAGGTGAAGTCGGTGGCAGAGAGGCCAGAGAAGAGGAGGAGTTGTAGAGGTCGATATGGAAAATAAAGGCCTGGACATGAGCTCTTAGCTGCACAGATAGAGAGGTTATGGAGGAAGAAGTGGCAAGAGTTGGATATGACTTGCATATTTGGGGAAAGGAGAGAGAGGAATGAAATGAAACTCCCAGGTTATGGGCCTGAATGAAGGTGAGGGTGGTGATGGTGTCAACTGTCCTTACAGAGACTGCAGGGAATGGAGAGGATTTGAAAGGGAAGATCAGGGGAGAAATTTGGCCGTGGTAAATTCAAGCTTTTCAAAACACTTCACTGATGCTAAACCTCTCAACATACCAGTGAGCTAGGTAAGGACTATCCTCTCCATTTCACAGGTTGGGGAATTGATGCAGGGTGAAGGGAGTCATTTACTCAAGCATTACAGTGAGCTATAAGCAAAACTCAGGAGTTCAAGGTCCACAGTCACCTAAGGCCACTAGACCAGTCTTTTCTACAGGAAGGGCTTTTGGAGCAGTGATATGGATTAGCTTGTGGATTCTGGTCTCATCAAGGATATCATGGAAGCTCCATCACCTGGGGCCCTTAAAACTGGACAGGACACCAAACCCCAGGAAATGTGCACTAGAGATCAGTCCTTCATTGGTCCCAGGAGATGGGTTGTGTTTAGGAGAATTTGGGGCCTCTGCAGGAGGTGCAGGTGCCTAAAGTTGGCCCTTAGGTGAGGGGGGAGGGGGGAGTCTAAACTGCGTGATGTGGAACTTTGTCTAAATGTAGTAAACATCTGCCCTCCCCATATGGCCCAAGATGAATGTTCTTTTCCCATCTATAACCCTAGCTAGTTCCTTGGGTGCTGTAATGTAGTTCAAGCGAAGGAGAGCATGCCTTATTTTAAAGAGCAATTTTAAATTGGTGTCTTCACCTTGTGATGCAAACATTTTGGTTAGCAATATGAGACTGCTAACATCCTGCATCTTTCCTAAGGCTGGTGCTACCGAGTCCTTGTGCAGTCAGGAAGAGGAGGGACAGAAGAAGCAGCAAAGCCAACAAGGGAATGGAGCAGGAGTTCCACAGCAGGATGGGTAGGTCCATCCCCAACTAGCACCGCCCAAACTGGGAGATTTTCTTCTGCCCTTTGGAGAAGTAGTTGTGCTATTATAGTTCATAGCTTTTCTCTTTCCCTGCGTGGGTTTCCCTCTCGCTCTACTGTATTTGCTCTTACCATGAAGACACATTACTGTGACTGTGCCCCATCCCTCTGGCCAAGGAGGGTTGGACACATTCACTCCAGAGCAGTGCAGCTCCTGAAATACCCAGAGCAACATGAGGACTTCGCTCTGTCATTGCTGCTGCTGCTGTTCAAGTCCAATCCTGGTTCCTAGAAGACAAGACAAGAGGAATAAACACAAAAGGGGGAGAGAAAAGAACAGCAAAGAGACAAAATTCAGTTTCTGGCTCTGCTATTGACTCTTGCAGCCTCACTGCTTGAGAAACACTGACCCAGCACTCTGTCTGGTCAGGCATTCAGAGTATGCTTACACAGCAAAGAAGACTTTGTGGCTGCCCTGTGCCAGCTGACTCCAGCTCGTGCGGTTTAGGCTGCGGGGCTGTTTCACTGCTGTGTAGACTTCAAGGCTCAGGCTGGAGCCTGAGCTCTGGGACCTTCCCACCTCGCAGGATCCTACAGTCTGCGTTGCAGCCCAAGCCAAGTGGTCTGCACAGCAGTGAAACAGCCAGAGTCCTGCAAACCCAAGTCAGCTGGCACGGGCCAGCTGTGGGTGTCTAGTTGCTGTGTGGAGATACCCTCAGAGACTTGGCAGACTTGTCTCAGCTTCAGGCTGTTTAAGGCATTGGATGTAGCTGCCATTTTTGCTCACAGGCTTACAGCAGAATTGCAAAATATGCAGTCTTGGCCAGCTAAGCCAGACTTTTATTAAATAGAAGTAAAAAGTAGAGGGAGGGATGAGAAGGAGAAGAAATAATGTGGGGAAAGAAAAGAACACACAAAGAGGTGGGAGTGCGCGTGTGACAAAGTCTGATATCCCAGGTGGTATTTGGATTTAGCCAGTAGAGATGGAAACGTCATCTGGCTCCTTCTCTCTGGCCTGGTGTATTGGACTTTAAGGTCAGAAGTGACTATCATGATCATCTTGTCTGACCTGCACATTGCAAGCCACAGAACCTCATCCACCCACCTCTATAACACACTCATAACCTCTGGCTGAGTTACTGAAGTCCTCAAGTCATGGTTTAAAGACTTAATGTTACAGAGAATCCACCATTTATAGTAGTTTAAACCTGAAAGTGACCTGTGTCCCATGCTGCAGAGGAAGGCTAAAAACCCCCAGAGTCTCTGCCAATCTGACCTGAGGGAAAAATCCTTCCCAACCTCAAATATGATGGTCAGTTGGACCCTGAGCATGTGGGCAAGACCCTGGGAAAGAAGTCTCTAGTAACTCAGAACCGTCCCATCTAGTGTTCCATCACCGGCTCTTGGGGATATTTGCTACTAGCAGTTGCAGATCGGCTGCATGCAGTTGTAGGCAATTTCTTTGTACCATCCCCTTTATAAACTTATCAAGCTTAGTCTTGAAGCCAGTTAGGTTTTTTGCCTCCCCTGTTCCTCTTGGGAGGTTGTTCCAGAACTTCACTCCTCTGATGGTTAGAAACCTTTGTCTAATTTCAAGCCTAAACTTGTTGATAACCAGTTTGTATCCATTTGTTTTTGTGTCCACATTGGCACTTAACTGAAATAACTCCTCTCCCTCCCTGGTATCTATCCCATTGACATATTTATAGAGAGCAGTCTTATCTCCAGCTTTTTAGGTCTCCTCTTGCAAGGCAGGTTTTCCATTCCTTGGATCATCCTAGTAGCCCTTCTCTGCACCTATTCCAGTTTGAATTCATCTTTCTTAAACATGGGAGACCAGAATTGCACACAGTACTCCAGATGACGTCTCACCAGTGCCTTGGAAGTGTTAGTATCATTATCCTTGTCTCTACTGGATATACCTCACTGATGCATCCTAGGACTGTATTAGCCCTTTTCATGGCCGCAATCACGTTGACAGCTCATAGTTATCCCGTGATCAACCAACACATTCAGGTCTTCTCTTCCTTTGTCACTTGTAACTGATAAATCCCCAGTTTATAGAAAAAAATCATCTTTATTAGTCCCTAAGTGCATGAGTTTGCACTATTACATTTTATCCCATTTCTATTATTCCAGTTTTCAAGGTCGTTCAGATCTTCTTGTATGATATTCCGGTCCTCCTCTGTATTGGCAATACTTCTCAATTTTGTGTCATCTTCAAATTTTATTAGCACACTCCCACTTTTTGTGCCAAGGTCAGTAATAAGAATGATAAATAAGATTGGTCCCAAGACCGATGCCTGAGGATCTCTACTAATAAATTTTGCCCAGCCTGACAGTTTACCTTTCAGTATGACCATTGTAGTCTTCCCTTTAACCAGTTTCTTATCCACCTTCCAGTTTTCATATTCATCCCCATCTTCTCCAATTTAACTAATAATTTCCCATGTGGAACTCTATCAAATGCCTTACTGAAATCCAGATAGATTAGTTCTACTGCATTTCCTTTGTCAAAAAAATCAGTTTTTTTTTTCTCAAAGAAGGAGATCGTGTTGGTCTGGCATGATCTACCTTTTGTAAACCCATGTTATAGTCTATCCCAATTACCATTTACCTTTATGTCCTTAACTGCTTTCTGTTTCAAAATTTGTTCCAAGACCTTGCATACGGTTGAGGTCAAACTAAGAGGCCTGTAATTTCCTGGATCACTTTTTTCCCTTTTCTTCAAAATAGATACTATGTTAGCAATTCTCCAGTCATGACCCATGAGTTTACAGATTCATTAAAAATCCTTGCTATTGGGCTCCCATTTTCGTGTGCCAGTTCCTTTAATATTTTTGGATGGAGATTATCCAGGCTTCCCGATTTAGTCCCATTAAGCTGTTTGAGTTTGTCTTCCACCCTGGATATGGTCATTTCTACTTCCATATCCTCGTTCCCATTAACTACCGCCATTGCCCCTAAACTCTTCTTTAGCCTCATTAAAAACTGAGGAAAAGTATTTGTTTAGGTGTTGGGCCATGCCTAGATTATCTTTAATCTCCACCCCATCCTCAGTGCTTGGCGATCCTACTTCTTCTTTCCTTTAATTACTGCATCGGCTGTACGCAGACCTAACTTAGGTGGACATAATTTCCTTTAAAAGGTCCAACTCTGCTTAGCTTTTAGCAGTTATCACTCTATCTCTACACTTTCCTTGCTGATCCTTCCCATCTTCCATTCCTTGCAGGCTTTCTGCTTTTTCTTTGTCGCCTCTTTGTGATGCTTAGTCTGCAACCCTTCCCTATGAATTTTTTCCCCTTTTTTGGGATGCAGGCCGAGTTTCTGCAACTTTGACTTAAAGTAATTCCAGGCCTCCTCCACATTCAGATCCTTGAGTTCTTCAGTCCAGTCCACTTTCCTAGCTAATTCCCTTAATATTTTAAAGTTTGCACTTTTGAAATCAGGGACCCTACATGCAAATTTGTTTTTGTTTATCCTTTCATTCAGTTTAAACTGAATTAACTCATGATCGCTCAAACCATGTCCTCACTACTCACCAATTCTAAATCAGAAATGGCATCACCTCTTGTTGGTTCAATGACTGTTTGATGAAGACATCTGCCAGCTATCACAACCCGGAAAATCTGGGTCTTGCTATTACTAGTAGCACTTGTCCTTCAATCTATATCTGGGACATTAGTCTGCCATAATCATACAATTTCCAATTGTATTTATTTCATTAAAAATATTAACAAGATGTCAATCCATATCCAGATTGGATCCTGGGGTCTTTAGCATAGCCCAAGCACTATCCTAGGTAGCCTCTGGTAGCTTTCTTTCCCAAAGTGATTTTGACCCAAATGGACTCTGTGTTATCCATTCCATCACTTCTAATTTCTTTACAGTCTACCTCATCATTAACATACAATGCTGCTCCACCACTTTTAGCCTTATTTCTGTCTTTCCTGAACAGCACATAGCCTTCAATACCTGTACTCCAGTCATGGTTACTATTCCACCATGTTTCTGACATCCCTATAATATCTGGCTTCACTTCCTGCACCAGTAGTTCTAGTTCCTCCATTTTGTTACCCACTCTATAAATGTTCATTCACTTTTTACAGTTTAACTCACAATTAGGGTAAATTTGTAGGCCCAGTTAGCACAACAGCTCTCATCTGGGGAGCTGTGAGAACTGAGCCATAAACTCAGCATTTATCAAGGGGCTGAGTGGGGATCAGCTGGAGATACTGCAAGGACTTCACCATAAGGTTTATGAGATTTTGCATGGCAAATTAGCATTCAGTCTGTATCCCTGCTGTACATGAGAATTCCTTCGTGTTAGGATCGGATGGAAGCATTGGAGCACCAAATACAGAGAACTTCTCTTTGAAGGAACATCAGATGTTAGTGTTCCAAATTACCAGGACGTGGCCAACCGTCTTAGAATTTTTTACACAGCCACAAAATGCAGACAGCTGATTTTTTTCCCCCTCTGGTTCAAATATCTTCTTAATCTGCGCAACTAGATCACAGGTTTACTGAATGGGTTGCAGATATCATCACAAATAATTTAGGTTTGGCTTTTAACCCTAGGGGAGGGAAACTTCATCTGCATCCTTATTGAGGTTACAGGGACAAACCATCCCGATGTGTAGAAAGAATAGTAAATATGGCAGGCGACCAGCTTGGCTTAACAGTGAAATCCTTGCTGATCTTAAACACAAAAAAGAAGCTTACATGAAGTGGAAGATTGGACAAATGACCATGGAAGAGTATAAAAATATTGCTCGGGCATGCAGGAGTGAAATCAGGAAGGCCAAATCACACCTGGAGGTGCAGCTAGCAAGAGATGTTAAGAGTAACAAGAAGGATTTCTTCAGGTATGTTAGCAACAAGAAGAAAGTGAAGAAAAGTATGGGCCCCTTACTGAATGAGGGAGGCAACCTAGTGAGAGAGGATATGGAAAAAGCTAATGTACTCAATGCTTTTTTTGCCTCTGTCTTCACGAACAAGGTCAGCTCCCAGACTGCTGCACTGGGCAGCACAGCATGGGGAGGAGGTGACCAGCACTTTGTGAAGAAAGAAGTGGTTTGGGACTCTTTAGAAAAGCTGGACGAGAACAAGTCCGTGGGGCCAGATGTGCTGCATCCGAGAGTGCTAACGGAGTTGGCGGATGTGATTGCAGAGCCATTGGCCATTATCTTTCTTGTCTTTAGCAAAGCTTTTGACATAGTCTCCCACAGTATTCTTGCCAGTAAGTTAAAGAAGTATGGGCTGGATGAATGGATGATAAGGTGGGTAGAAAGCTGGCTAGATTGTCGGGCTCAACGGGTAGTGATCAATGGCTCCATGTCTAGTTGGCAGCCGGTATCAAGTGGAGTGCCCTGAGGGTCGGTCTTGGGGCCGGTTTTGTTCAATATCTTCATTAATGATCTAGAGGATGGTGTGGATTGCACCCTCAGCAAGTTTGCAGATGACACTAAACTGGGAGGAGAGGTAGATACACTGGAGGGTAGGGATAGGATACAAAGGGCCCTAGACAAATTAGAGGATTGGGCGAAAAGAAATCTGATGAGTTTCAACAAGGACAAGTGCAGAGTCCTGCACTTAGGATGGAAGAATCCCATGCACCGCTACAAACTAGGGACCGAATGCCTAGGCAGCAGTTCTGCAGGGGTTACAGTGGACAAGAAGCTGGATATGAATCAACAGTGTGCTGTTGTTGCCAAGAAGGCCAATGGCATTTTGGGATGTATAAGTAGGGACATTGCCAGCAGATCAAGGGATGTGATTGTTCCCCTCTATTCCACATTGGTGAGGCCTCATCTGGAGTACTGTGTCCAGTTTTGGGTCCCACACTACAAGAAGGATGTGGAAAAATTGGAAAGCGTCCAGCAGAGGGCAACAGAAATGATTAGGGAACTGGAAGACATGACTTATGAGGAGAGGCTGAGGGAACTGGGATTGTTTAGTCTGCGGAAGAGAAGAGTGATGGGGGGATTTGATAGCTGCTTTCAACTACCTGAAGGGGGGTTCCAAAGAGGATGGATCTAGACTGTTCTCAGTGGTGGCAGATGACAGAACAAGGAGTAATGGTCTCAAGTTGCAGTGGGGGAGGTTTAGGTTGGATATTAGGAAAAACGTTTTCACTAGGAAGGTGGTGAAACACTGGAATGCGTTACCTAGGGAGATTGTGGAATCTCCTTCCTTAGAAGTTTTTAAGGTCAGGCTTGACAAAGCCCTGGCTGGTATGATTTAGTTGGGGATTGGCCCTGCTTTGAGCAGGGGGTTGCACTAGATGACCTCCTGAGGTCCCTTCCAACCCTGATATTCTATGATTCTATGTATGTGGCCCTTTATTTTCCTAATTAGATCTTTAATCTCTACAGTTCATGGATGAATATTGCTTTCACCCACTCGCAAGTGTCCAGAGCCTCTGCTGAGGGGGAGAGTCATCTTCAGGCACCACGGAAAAAGGTGGCAAGCAGGAGAGTGGATCAGAAGAACCCTCCGTTTGAAGACTTTAAGGGAACTTTGATAGGTGATGTCCCCAGAACTCTGCTGAAGATGAGATTGTAGGGTACCTTTCAGGTCCTCTTTGAGACTGTAACAGATCACTTTATCTGATAGATGTGAAGGCAGGTTTGTCATTATTGGGTTGTATTCTGACTGGCCTGGAGAACAGATCTCATGTTCTGTAGTCACTTGGAGTTGTCTTCCAGTCCAGCATCTTCCTGACAGGGGAAGCTGAAGAACTGGATGGGGCTCTTAATCTGCACTGGAGCTGGAGTACGCTCCCGTCTCAAGCCCTGTGTATGTATTCAGGCTGCTAGCCTTCCACATTGCTGCAGCAGTAATTCTATTTGTAGCATACTAGTCCATCGCGGCTGGCTCAGGTCTGTCTGCCAGAATTAGAAGTTACATCTACAGCTCCAGTGTAGACATACCTGTGAGACCATCAGTCCTGCACCTTGCTTGCCCACAGAGGGTGCAGCAGAGTCAAGTATGGTAGTCCTGTCAACCCTGGCCTGTAGGGCTGAGCTTGCTGCAGCTCCTCTCTCTCCTTAACCCTTACCCCAGCCCCACTGCTCGAAGCCTTTGTTAAAGGATCTCATCTTTTTATGAAGCCAATTTCTTTAAAAATATACAAATCTTATATCAGTGAATTCTACCAGCTCCCCACCGATCCGATGGGCTGGCACAGAGCACATCTGAGTAACTGGCACTTACAGATGACTTCTGTATCAGACACAAATATAACCCTCTACTACCTTCAATGCACTGTTATATGGTTGTGCTCTTCTCAGCCTTGTGCATATTCTACCTTCCCAAACTGCCACAAGATTAGCACAGTTCAACCTGAGTGGTGGGTTTGCTTGGTCTGAGTAGATTCTCAGCAGTAGAGGATGTTCTAGCTCAGGAGTAGAGGGATGCATTGGTAGAGCAGTGTGGGGATGCAAGCGTAGAAGACCAGAAGGGCTGTGGGCCAGGACTGAGGGATGTCAGAATGGCTGTGTGCGTGGGGAGCCCAGGACTGGAATAACTTCTTGATTTGGAAAAAAGTGATCCTGTTCTATTCAGGACTCTTTATTGTGGCCATCTCTGGGGCATATGAGTGACTGTGGCTTGGCTCAGTAGACGGTTTGCTTCTTGTACCTGTTTTCCTTAATTTCTCTTAGATCAAGACCCCAAAGATGCTAAATCTCATCAACATTCCGTGAAGAATCAGAGAGCCTTTGTTTATGAGCTCAGCTCAACAGAACATGCTCAAGGTAAATAAAAACATCAAGAAAACAAGACAAAAACATAGATACCAACCTAGGCCCCTCACAATCGAAGGGATGATTCTGCCTGAAGTCCTTCTACAAGAACCGGAACCGTGGTTTGCATTCTTTACTCTATTGTGTGTAAAAAATATTCCAGCTCTGCTTTTCTCTGTGTGGTTCCCAAACTTTAACAACCTATGAACCGTTTTCACTAAAATGTCAAGTCTCGCAAACCCCCTCCTAAAAATGAATATTTCCAGGGATTTTCTCCTTTATCTGAGTATAAATTATAAAAGCGGTGATCTTGGAAACAAAAAATTTGTTTTTATGACATGCTTATTACACACTATTTATTATTAATTATTATTTATCATTACAGTATTTTTATTACATTTTGAAAATGGCAACACTATTCCAAGATCTCACTTTCATAGTTTGTATCACTTTGAATAAGCCTGTTATAAGACAAGGGTCCTATGTTTCACCAAGGAGTATCAGATGTGAAACAGTATGAAGGTATTTAAGAAGCCAACTCAGAGTTTCTTCTACATAAGCATTCAGGTCTTGAGCAGCCCAGGCAAACAATGCACATTACAACAAAGCTTAAACTTGTTTTTCATAATAATTTTAAAAACAATACTAGCTGCCTATTTAATTTTAAAAACAGCAAAAAATATCCACCTCCCTTTCCATTTCTTATAAGGAGTCTTGAAGTTTATATCTCCTCAGTGTTTTAGATATGGTTGCTTTGATCTGCTTAGCTCTTGGAAGTCCAGAAGCTCCGGGCTGCTGGCCCCATGCTGCCCAAGGTCCCTAGGGACAGCTCTGTCCGCCATTAGGGAAATTTTTCCTGAGAACTCCCTGTAACATTTTACGAACCCCAGTTTGGGAACCACTGCTCTATAGGATCTCTCAGTTAGCTGGATCCTGTTGAAGAAACATATTAAAATTAGAGATTAACCAAACCTCTAAACTCCAGTTGCTCCATTTCTGTCATTGGAAACCACGCTGGAGCAAGAGGAGCGCATTTAGAGCAGAGTAAGCATGTTGTTCCACAAGCAGCTATCCTGCTCTGAAATGTAGCCAGCATTTGTAAGGTATAAACAAAGCCGTGGAGGGAAAGAGCACTTCCGCTTTGTCTGAAAATCCAGTGGACTCAGGAATTTTCCATGGACAGAGACAAGCTAGCAGTGACCGCCCTGCCGGAGTGTAAAAATCGTATAGAAGTTGAGATTGGGGCAGAATGGCAGCTACAGTGAACTAGCCACTTGGTATCCTAGCTACTTCTTAGTTTCCAAATGACTGTGTACTGACCCTTTCTCAGGCCTTGTGCATGGCTACCGTCCAATTGCATCAGAGAACAGAAGCCAAATTTGAAATAGAGAACCAGGTCATGTTATGTATGTGAGCAGGGGACTTTTTCTGGGTGAGATGAGTGGAAAGGGAGATGCATCAATGAATGAATTGGCACAGAAGAGGGGGAAGGTGGGTGGCTTAATTCATGAATGTTGTCAATGCCCTTTGCCAGAACGCACTGGAGAAAGGTACGTCTGTCCTGTCTCTGTCCCCCTGAGCATCACTTCAGTCCCAGAGAGATGCAAAGATGAGTTAGAGGCAACTCAGAGTACAGAGAAATTGATGATGGGGCTGGAGGGTTTGATATGTGAGGAAGAGCTGTGAGAACTAGACGTGTCCAACTAGCCCAGGCAATGCCCAAGGGGAAACACACTTCTAAAAGTATCTGAAAGTTGAACGACTTCTAGAGAGGGAGAAGAATTGCCTACGGTGGTACCTGGCACTAGAGTGAGGAGTGAACAACTGCAGTCTAATATTGTCTGACTAACAGTAAAAGATGATTGGTTTAGAGTGTGATACCACCCCATCTGGGGAGTGTGTCCTGGCTTGGTAGAGGGTGAACTAGAAGATCCTTGGTAGAGCTTGTACTAAACTCTGTCCACTGTCTCCTTTCTTATCAATTCAGTCTTCTGTCTGTGCCCTGAATGCCTCTTCATTGCCTCTTTCACAAAAAGAGAACCTGTACTGTTTACTTTCCAGTAGGAGATCCACCACCATTGGCTAAGCTGGCCATAGCACCAGCTGAAAAAAGAGAGGAATGTGACAACTCAGAGGCTCGGTCTGAGATCAAAAGTCCGAGGTGGATGCAGCCCCTTACCAAGAGCACACAAAGTGAAGGTAACTTGGCCCAGGCCAGGCACAGTCACTGAGAGGGAGAAGGCTGTATGTTGCTGCTGTCTGTATCCGTTTGTAATTTGTATATGAGTGGGGCTGGCAGCCAGGATTCCTTGGTTCTGTTCATGACTCAGCTGCCAACTCCCTGTTAGAGCTAGGGCAGGTCACTTCACCTCTCTTCCTCGTTTGCCTGATCTGTGAAATGGGGCTGATTATACTAGCTCAGCTTTATAAGTGCCAAATATTATTAGATCATAGGTTCTTCAGGGCAGGGATTGTGTGTTTGGACCGTGCCTAGCACGTTGGAGGCAGTACCTGAATGCAAAGGGTGTGTTGTTGCTCTGAGTTGGAAGACACAGTGACATGCTCCAAAGATGCATTAAGTGCATGGTCCATGCAGGAAGATGTGTTCTCTGCCCCAAGCTGCTTGCAGACCAAACAAGTCAGCTGTGAGAGGTTTTAGGCAACTGGAGGATTTTTTGATACCACTAGCATAGTCAGCAGGTCTTTCCATGACTACATGGTCCAGGCCAGGATTTCGGGAGATGAGAAGGACACTTGGCAGCACAAACTGTGTCTGTCAGTCAGTCTGGAAACTATAGAGTCAGGGAAAACCACAGGGACTGTCTGTGTCCTGCTGCCTCAATGAAGAGTCCCATTTGTATTGATCGCAGCCTAGTTCTGTTTCTTCTCTCTGGCAAGGAACACTACACAAAGTGAGTCTTGTTAGAAGAAGTGAGTGCTAAGGAGGGATGTGAGTGAATAGTTTGATATTGCTTTGGGTACTGGGATGGGGAGTTCACGTGCCAAGGCAGGAAAAGCAAAGGGGCAGGGGTAGGAAGAAACCTGCTATCACGAGCTAAGGGAGAGCAGCTTTGCCTCTGGTGAGGGAGGCCTGTGTTGCCGGAGGTGCATGATTTAGCTAGCGACATCGTGAGCTGTATGCAGCAGGTGGACAGTGTGACTTCAGCATGATGCAACCAGCCAGTTGGGATGTGGTTTCAGGCAGTCTGTGTTCATCTGATAGACTGTGGTGATGCTAAAGGAAATGTGTGGTGATCATCATGGTGCTGGTGGAATGGGAGGCTGGCTAAGCTCCCAGCTGCTGTGAAATCTGATTCCTGACTGATTCCTGAAGCCAGCTGTTGCTTATGGGGGAGCTACTGACTTGTTTGCATTTCTTTTTCCAAAGAAAAAGAGGAAAAAAACAAATAAACCTGCAAGCCCCGCTGCCCTCGAGCCCAGACTTCATCTAACATTCCTCTTTGTTTTCTTTGTTGGGATATTTGTCTAGAATCCTCTCCAAACCAGACCCAGCCACCCTGCTTCCCAGATGGCAGAGGGAACAAGAACAGCTTTGGGCTTGAGAAGAGGAACCCTCCCACTCCACTGGGAGGAACAGGAAGGAAGTGGGCTGGGGGCTCTGAAGTGGAGCGTGAAGAGGAACTGAAAGAGGTAACGGACCATCTGTGCCCACTTGCGTGGAGGCTGCCCAAAGCCTTCTGTAGCTTCATGTGGCAGTTCCCAATTCAGAACAGCATAGGACTGTGAGAGACCTATTTCAATATATATGTTTCGGAGGCGACCTCCCTGTGCTGCACTGTGCCTAGCAACTACAGCATGCAGCATTTGCGGCCGTCTTGCTGTCAGACTCTGGCCAGGACTACCTAGCTACATACATGCATTCATAATGTAGTGCACAAGTTAACTGTAGCGATTTATAGACTTGGCCTGTGCTAGCATAATTGATTCTGAAATGGTACCTTAAAACATATCAGTATCCCTCTGTGGGGCCTGGATCCGCGGAGCCAACTAGACTGGAGAACTGTGTTGTGTAGAGCTCAATGGTTCTCACACTGGTCTCTGGTCTCCTGTTACAGCAGCTAAACATCTCTGAGGCTTCAAGTGGCATTGTAGCCCAGTTGGTGAACACTTAACTCATCCAAAAAGCCTCTGGAGACTCTCAACTCTGCATCCTGTACAGCTGCTTCATGGCCTCTGCAAGCTGTCTGGGGGCATTCTCTAGGAACCTCTTCTTTTTTACTTAGCCTTTGATCAGCTACATCTGTTCTGCTCTTGTGTTTCAATCCCTGTAATGGAAGCAGTTGGCTGCTGGAGTGACAAGTGTGATAGAAAGCAGAGTGTGTTTGGTGTAAACTCAGCTGTGATCAAATTGGCACATGATGCCAAAAGTGGCCATGACAGTAAATGTCAGTAGGAGAGACCCCAACTGCAGAGGTGAGAGCAGTGGCAGCCTCAGGCTGTGTTTGGAGAGCCAGAGTGCTTCGTTTACAAGTCAATAGATGATTTTTTATTTTCTCCCCAATAGCTAATGCTGCAAACACCTACCTAAACACTGAAAATCTTCTGCTCTTTGTATCCTCACTGGTAACTGAGCAAGCAGCTAGGAGGTGGGCTGGGATCTATCTCCTTCCTGATCTTGGTTTTGGATAAGGTGAATTGATGGAGCTCTTTAAATCTTTCGCAGTCTGGCATTTTTTCCAGGTGATAGTGAAGAGTGAAGTGCTGATTATTATTTCATAGTTTTCTTATTTATTATTTATGGTAATGGCCAAAAGCTCAGATCAGGGTCAGGCAGTTGCTGTGCCAAGAGCTTTCAATTGAAGATACTTTTCTGAGTGTGACTATCCTTGGATGCCTTCAACCAGCCCTTGAATTGTCCTATCCCCACTCGGGCTCAGCTCTAACCCTGATATGAAAGTGCCTCCCCATAAAAAAATGTGGGAGCCTCTAGAGGGGGGCTGCTCATCCTTGTGTCATTTGTTCTGCAGACTCTTTCGGCACTTGATCAGCCCAAACTGGGATGTTCCTCTCAATCCAGGACCTCTGTTGTGCTAACAGAATGGAGATTAGAGGTTTGGCTTTCATTTCTGAAGGGGATTTTGAAGAGCTCTGTCTTCCGGAAATGTCTGCTTAGTTAATAAAATTCTCCTTAGGAAGAGGTTTAACCACTAGATTACCTTCTACTTGTGTCTGAGGTTGGACTGGAAACCCTGTCTGGTTCTCTGCTGTGCCTAAAAACTCCTTTTATCCAAAAGCTGGGTATGTCTCAGGATAACAGCACAGTTCTCTCCAAGTCACTTGACTTCTGAGAGCTCCAATACTTTGTGTCTCTGTGGCACTCTCTCAGCTGAGACGACTATGCCTAGAGGTCCTGGCCAACCTGTGATGGTGATTCGAGAGCTGCAAGAGCAGTGATGTATCTATGATCAAGGGGTTTTTCCCTCTACTCCCAAAAGTTATGCCTGAGCATATTCAAAGGTCTGCCCCAATGCAGTCTGTGGGCCCCATATTCAGGCCTCCATGAATCATAACTTGGCTCTGTTTGTACTTTACCAAGTCCCTTGCAAAGGAGAGATGAAGCAATACATTGGACCCAAACTTTTGTGCCCCACCCCTGACTTCTCATGCGCATGCACATGCTTCAAGGGAGCTTTGCTGCTTGGGCCTGTCTTTATTATAACGTTCATTCAGCATTTTGGTCAGTTGGTTTAAAAGAGAACAGAGCAGAAAAAAGCTGGGCTCTTGGAAATGAGGAACTAAGTGGCTTAGGTTGGCATTGTGAGCAGGTGCTATGCTGTGCCAGCTGTCCCAGCACAGCTCTGCCAAGGCACCTCAATCCTGGTTTGGATCTCATCTGTATACAAGTCATCTCCGGTAGAGCTCTTCAGTGCTTGGTTGCTATAGTGATGGACACAATGGCTAATCCTACAATAGGCAGGTACATTACCCAGGCCTATTCGTGGACAGTAAAATCTAGCATTGATAGCACACTCATTTTTTCTTTCACTCTCACATGGGGACCACATTTTCTACTGGTATAAGAATGTACAACTAACTATATGAAGCCAGAGCTGGACCTTCTTATGCTAAAGGTGAAGATGGCACCATGCCATCCTATATAGGGTCTCAGTTCCTAAATGACATAAGAATGGCCATACTGGGTCACACCAATGGTCCATCGAACCCTGTAACTTGTCTTCTGACAATGGCCGGGGCTAGATGCTTCAGAGGGAATGAACAGAACAGGGCATTTATCCAGTCCAGTCCCAGCATCTGGTGGTCAGAGGTTTAGGGGCTCCTAGAGCATGGGGTTGCATCCCTGACCATCTTGGCTAATAGCTATTCGACCTATTCTCCAGGAACTTACCTAATTCTTTTTTAACCCAATTATACTTCTGCCCTTCACAACATCCCCTGGCAATGAGTTCTACAGCTTGACTCTGTGTTGTGTGAAGAAATACTTCCTTAGATTTGTTTTAAACCTGCTGCCTCTTACTTTCATTGGGTGACCCCCTGGTTCATGTGCTATGTGAAGGGGTAAATAACGCTTCCTGGTTCACTTTCTCCACACCATTTGTGATCTGACAGACCTCTATCCTATCCCCCCGCTTAGTCATCTCTTTTCTCTGACAGAGTTAGAGGTTGTAAAGTACCAGCACTTCCTTGAGGCATGTGGTGATGTTGCTGCTGAGGATTGGTTTTTACAATCCTTCACTGTAGAGGACTGGGGTACAAAGCCTTTCGCTTGTTGTTACTGGTTCCCAGCCAATCCATCTTGGAAGTTGCTATCCTGACGGCTGTCACTTGGGTCTGAAGTGAGCTAGGGGATCTCAGTCCTGTTCCTAGTGAGCAGATGGGTGCCCCCATGTAAACTCCCATCATTGACCGTCACAGCAGAGCAGGTCAAGAACTGAACGAATGACTGATACTGGACATAAAGCATGGTATTCATGGTTAGGAGTGGTAATAATAGACCCCTGAACAAGGAGAGCTTCTAATGTTGCCAAGAGTGGCCAATTCCCTTTTGAGTTTAAGGCCAGAAGATGACCATTTGGTCATCTACTCTGACTTCCTGGCCATTCAGTTTCCCCCAGTTTCCCTTGTATTGAGCCCAGTGACTTGTATGGCTAAAGCTTATCTTCCACAAAGGCATCCAGTCTTGGTGTGAAGACCTCAAGTGATGGAGAATCCACCATTTCCCTTTGTAGTTTATTCCAGTGGTCATTTACCATCAGTACATTCAAGGAGGAGTTGCTTCCCCAGAATGATAGTTACTGGGGAGGATTTTACTCTTTCTACCCCCATCTCCTGAAGTCATGCCCTTGCATCTATACTTCCCTTTATAGGGGAGACTTCAGGTCTATTTTTTCTAATTCTACAAAGAACCATGTACAGCATGAGTGTGTTATTCAACAAGAACAAACTAATGAGCTTATCAGAAAAAAAAGGCATCCAAAAGCGCAGGAATGCAAAGAACATTTCTCTTCCAGAAATTGTGTTAGAAACAGTCCTTGGGTTTTGGATAGAGTAAAATAGTTTGATATGTTTTATGTATACTCTTATATCTTCTCTTTGACAGCTTGATTGGATTAACTATGGGTTCACTACGGAGCCAGTGTATAGAAAGCTTGATTGTCCCATGGAGGAAGGAGTTAAAGTGGGGACTATAACAGATGTTAGTTATAAAGATGATCAGTAAGTGAAATGCTTGTTTCCCTTCTTGCTCCTGGAAAAGGCCCCTCTAACTTGTTTCCCTTTCCTGTGGACTTGTTCTCCCATTCCCCTCTTCTCAGAGCATTTTTGATTCCTAAATACTGGGAGTTGGGCATCTAGTAGGAAGTTCTAGGCTGGGATGAATTTTGGTGACTGCAGCAACATCCCTTTGTATGCGATTTTCTTATATTCCGCCAAACTAATTAAGGTAGACTGGGTCATTGAGTCCGAGTGGGTAGTGAAACCAAGCCCCATTCCCTCTCAGGGAGAGAGGAGCGCAGTGTTGCTGGAGGCACCATCTTTCAGATGATGCATAACTTCTGTCCTGACCATATGTGGTGTCACACCCCTAGATGAGCTCCTATTCCTGGACACCCAAACCTTGGGTCCCACAGGCTTTTGGCTTGCAAGGGCTGGATGAAGTTTAGGTACTGTCTCTCTGGCTTTGAACCTCAAATCAGGCAGTACAGGTGCAGCCCTCATGTCTGACACCCCTTTTGGCAGTGGGGACCCCTGGGCCCTGAAACTACTGCTGCTCTCCCCAAACTCCTCAGTAGCAGCTACTTGCTCCCAGAGTTCCACAAAAGCTTTGGACCCTCTAGTTTGTGGTTTCCTTTTTGAGGGACTATGTGACAGTCTGAGGCTTGGTCTACAATACAGAGTTCGGTTGATGGAAAGCAGCTTACACCAACCAAACTCTGTAAGTGTCTACATTGTAACATTGCTCACACTGAAGTAAGTTGCCCACTAGACTGACCTAATAACTCCACCTCTGCAAGAGACATAGCACTTAGGTCAATGTAGTTAGGTCGATGCAGTGTGCATGTAGACATTGCGTTGCTTACATTGCCTGTCAGTGCCCCACGATGTGCCACGTAAGTTGGTGCAAGCGCTCCTGGTGAGGACGCAGACCACCAACAGAAGGAGTGCAATATGTGCTGATTTAATTACTGCAGTAGCTGGAGGCCGACCAAACTTAAATCGACTTAATTTTTTAGTGTAGGTGTGCCCTAAGCAAGTAACACGCAGACTCTGCCAAGGTGTTACTAAATACACACACTTTCATTTTATTAGAGAGAGCACAAGAGATACATAGATCTGTAAGAAACAACAAACACCTGCATGCAAAGACCTGCCTCAGTTTCCTCACCCTTCCAGAGAATCCTTTGGGTTTTAGTCAGTGTCTTCCAGGGAACCCCAGATTCTTCTGCACCCCCTCTCCTGCTGCCTAGTCTTCGGCTTCTGGGCTCTCTCTGCTCAAGCACTCACAGAAGCACTCTGGCTTATAAGAAGCAGTTTGGTCATGAGCCCCAGTGTGAGACCTTGGACCCCAGCTGTGGTAGATTCACCTCCATACACCCCTTTGTTTCAGAGGGGGTGGATCTGATAAATCATTAGCAAGTCAATAGCCCTTCCAATGAGCCTCAATTGCCCTGCTAGGGCAAGGTTATTCACCTGCTGATGGTCTGTGAAGTTTGTCCCATTCAGGGCAGAGACCCAGTCCCCCTTCTTGTAACACAAGGGGTACAATGCCGTGAACAACCCCCATAAGGGTGTAAATGTAAAATCCAACTGGAATTCATAAGTGCACACAGACAGATTCCCAGGCTGTTCCTGTTGCCTCTGGTTTCTAAAGCTGTAGAGCACTTCTTGCAGTAACAGGGGTATTAATCCTGGTGTTCCAGCCAAACCCCAATATGGGTTATATTTTTCCTACCTAAGAGTATGTCTACACTAGAAGAAAAGGAGTACTTGTGGCACCTTAGAGACTAAGTACTCCTTTTCTTTTTGCGAATACAGACTAACACGGCTGCTACTCTGAAACCTGTCTACACTAGGTTTCAGAGTAGCAGCCGTGTTAGTCTGTATTCGCAAAAAGAAAATAACAGAACGCCACTAGCCATCACCTTCAGCCCCCAACTAAAACCTCTCCAACGCATCATCAAGGATCTACAACCTATCCTGAAGGACGACCCATCACTCTCACAGATCTTCGGAGACAGGCCAGTCCTTGCTTACAGACAGCCCCCCAACCTGAAGCAAATACTCACCAGCAACCACACACCACACAACAGAACCACTAACCCAGGAACCTATCCTTGCAACAAAGCCCATTGCCAACTCTGTCCACATATCTATTCAGGGGATACCATCATAGGGCCTAATCACATCAGCCACACTATCAGAGGCTCGTTCACCTGCGCATCTACCAATGTGATATATGCCATCATGTGCCAGCAATGCCCCTCTGCCATGTACATTGGCCAAACCGGACAGTCTCTCCATAAAAGAATAAATGGACACAAATCAGACATCAAGAATTAAAACATTCAAAAAATAGTCGGAGACCACTTCCATCTCTCTGGTCACTCGATCACAGACCTAAGAGTGGCTATCCTTCAACAAAAAAGCTTCAAAAACAGACTCCAACAAGAGACTGCTGAATTGGAATTAATTTGCAAACTGGATACAATTAATTTAGGCTTGAATAGAGACTGGGAATGGATGAGTCATTACACAAAGTAAAACTATTTCCCCATGTTATTTCTCCCCCCCACCCCACCCCCCACTGTTCCTCAGATATTCTTGTTAACTGCTGGAAATAGCCTACCTTGTTTGTCACCATGAAAGGTTTTCCTCCTCCCCCCCCACCTCGCTGCTGGTGATGGCTTATCTTAAGTGATCACTCTCCTTACAGTGTGTATGATAAACCCATTGTTTCATGTTCTCTGTGTGTGTATATAAATCTCCCCTCTGTTTTTTCCACCAAATGCATCCGATGAAGTGAGCTGTAGCTCACGAAAGCTTATGCTCTAATAAATTTGTTAGTCTCTAAGGTGCCACAAGTACTCCTTTTCTGTCTACACTAGAAACGCAACAGTGGTACAGCTGCAGTTCTGTAGCATAGGCATTTACTACACTCCCTGCAGCGACTGGAGGGGGTTGTTCTGTCCCTGTAGTAGATCCACCTCTCCGAGAGGCAGTAGCTATGTCCATGGAAGAATTCTTCTGCTAACCTAGCAGTGTCTACAGGGGGGCATAGGTCGGCTTAATTGCATAGCAGGGGACATGATGTTTTTCACAGCCCTGAGCACTGTGGTTAAGCTGACGTAACTCTGTAGTGTAGATCAGCCCTCAAACTTCACCAGCACTTTCAACTGGAAAGTTTTTTTTTTTTCCGTTTCCTGCTCTAAACTCTTGCTGTGCTCTGTTAAACAGCTACCATGATCCACCCCAGAGAGGTGACCACAGCAATGTCTGAAAAAGGGGTGGCCAAAGTTTTGACCTCCAGGGCCTTCCAGTCTCATCCAATTGGCAATCATTTCTTCAGTTTGTATTTTTTAATTAAGGCCAGTATTGCCAAACTGTACATTCACCAGTGCTGACAAAGATGATTAAAAGTGTCGTTCTCCTCTGAAAATCGACTGTAAAAGTGGTAACATATTACCCAACAGGGCTGCTCCTTTTGTATATTCAGAGTTCTGTTTGCACATTCTTGTGGTGCTTTTTATTTTTACTAGATCTGCAGCACCAACATGCTGGGGAAGAGCATGCTGGAATCTTTTCCTTCTCAGGTGTCAGCAACAGAATGGTTTGCTAAGCTCCAGACAGTAACACCTGCGCAAGCAGCTAATGGAGTGGCACAGATATCAGTGAGAACATAATTCGGCCCGTAGAACTCTTGGTGGGGGGGCCCATGAGATGGAAAGAGCCCAGCTTGACTCTCTATTATCAGGGAACTTTGCAGAGCTGGTAGTTGCGGGGAGGATGCGGGGGCGGGAAACATCTTTACTAGCAAACTGAATACATTTGTTGAGTCAGTGAAGGACAGTACCGTGGAATTCCCCCCCACCCCCCGCACTTTTCAGATAATCACCATTTAAGTAGATGTTTGTTAAAGCTTTTCAGAAAAACCTTTTGGACAAAAAATTCTGTGCACAGGGCCTTGCTAGAGCACTTCTCTGTTGTGCCATTAGAGGGCACACTCCCCTCCATTAATAGCATGGTCTGTGGACATCTTTGTGGTGCCGGCTGCATATAGCTTCCTCCCCCACCCGTCCCCCTTCCCCCCCGTCCATCCAGAGTTAGTGTGCAACGTTATTTGTTGATAATGGTGGCTCTGGAGCATCTGGGATGCCCGTTCTGATGGCTTTCACAGTGTGAAAGGTAGCCAGCTGCACACTGTGAGTGTTCACTGTTCAGAGTAGCAGCCGTGTTAGTCTGTATTTGCAAAAAGAAAAGGAGTACTTGTGGCACCTTAGAGACTAACAAATTTATTTGAACATAGGCTTTCATCCGATGAAGTAAGCTGTAGCTCACGAAAGCTTATGCTCAAATAAATTTGTTAGTCTCTAAGGTGCCACAAGTACTCTTCTTTTAGTGTTCACTGTGTCGCTTTTGGCTCTTTCAGCTGCATGTACTGCTTTGACTATGGAAACAGACATTATTACCAGCCTAAGAAAGATCATGAGAGAGCCTACATGATGAAACTGGCAGAAAGGTAACCAGCACTCGCTGTCCTGTGGGAAGTCCCTGCCTGCAGCTGTCTCAAATTATTTATTTATTTTCCCTTCTAAAATGAATGGATCGTTGACTAGTGGCCCTGCAAATTGCACTTCTTTGGTACAGTGAAGGCAGTAGCAGTGCAAGGGTGTCTTCTTCCCCAGCCCCTTCCCACTGACCTCAAATCTGTCCTAGAAAGGTAGGAAATGTATGTAAGAGACGGGAAGTCATTGTCCTGCTCTGCTCGGCACTGTCGAGGCCTCAGCTGGAGTTCCGTGTCCCAAGTCTGGGTACCGCCCTTTAGGAAGGACATGGACAAGTTGGAGAGAGTTCAGAGGAGAGCAACAAAAATGATCAAAGGTTTAGAAAACCTGACCTGTGAGGAAAGGTTCAAAAACTGGGCATGTTTAGTCTTGAGACAAGACGACTGAGGCGGGATCTGATCAGTTGTTCTCCAAGTCCACTATTGGCAGGACAAGCAGTACTGGGCTTAAGCTGCAGCAAGGGAGATTTAGGTTCAATATTAGGAAATCTTTCTAACTCTAAGGGCAGTTAAGCTCCGAAATAAGGTTCCTAGTGCATTTGTGGAATCCCCGTCACTGGAGGCTTTTAGGAACAGGTTAGACAAACAGCTGTCAGGGAAGGTCTAGGTGTACTTGGTCCTGCCACAGTGCGGGGGGCTGGGCTTGATGACTTCTCAAGGTCCCTTCCAGCCCCACATTTCTATGATTCTGTGAAAGATCACTGCTAGGATTCTGGGTGCAATAACCCTAATGATATCTAGCCCTATACAGTACATCTGTAACCAGCTTCTCCCTGAGGCAACCTAACATGAGGCCAGTGATTTCCAGGATGTCTTTTGTAATGGGGACTCCAACTTAGACCGCTGTATCACACTGGCGCGCCACTGAGCTCCCAGCAGATGGTAGCAACTCTGAGTCACTAGTTATCAGGAGATGAAAGTCTTCATAACCCATTATCCTGAGCTGGCCGGCCTCCAGAGCCTCCTATTGTTCCTGATGGAGAGGAACGAATCATTCTGAGCCAGCGAGGATGCATCTCTTTCTCAGTCAAATTGCTGAATGACAGAGTCAGGCATCCTGCTCTGTCCGTTACTGTCACAGGAAAATTATTGAACAGAATGTTTGAACAAGGAAGGCTGGTGAAAGTATTGCACAATGCAGCGGAGAGATTTTTACCACCACCACAAATAACAATCTCTTCTACCATTGCTGTAATACGAGAAGGCTATCTATGAGCTGTTGCAATATACCGTTCTTTTTATAAATGAGCAGTTCTCAATGGTAAGGGCTAGTTAAGATTTGGATTTTCCCTATAAGCTACTGGAATCGTTCATCCTCTCTGATGGTGCCTGTCGGTAGCACTCCACATTGCCATGTGAGAGACTTATTTAGATCTGAATGCTGGCTTCTCGCTTCTTGGATGAGCAGGGCAGCGTGCTATGGAGGAATTGTGCTCAGCCCAAGGGGAAGAACATTTTGCATTGCTCGTGAACAACCCGTCCAGCCAGCTAATACAGGGTAATATTGAAAGACTAAAATAATCTAGCTGCTTTTAGCTGAAAGGTCAGAGGCTGAGATGGGTTTTGTGTATGTGAAGGGGAGTGTGGCTAGAGGAGGGGACTGGGAATCAGGACTCCGTGTTCTGTTCCAGCTTCTGCCGTTGCCTTGCTTTGGGCCCTTGGGCAGCTTAATCAAATGCAGGATGGGGATGGGGGAAGGGGTTCTTCAAGCTCCTGACAACAAGTTTGACTCTTGTATACCTAAAGTTAGACACCTAAATAAGCATCCTGATGACAGAGGGGCCAAGTACCCACAAGACTCATTGGGTGATGAGTGCTCAGCATCTCTGAAAATCAGGCCACTTATTTAAGTGCCTTAATATGGAGCTCAACACGTACATTTGAAAACGTTGGCCCCCAGTGTGGGTAGTCAGCAGTGTGCCCTTGTTGCCAAGAAGGCCAATGGCATTTTGGGTTGTATAAGTAGGGGCATAGCTAGCAGATCGAGGGACGTGATCGTTCCCCTCTATTCGACACTGGTGAGGCCTCATCTGGAGTACTGTGTCCAGTTTTGGGCCCCACACTACAGGAAGGATGTGGATAAATTGGAAAGAGTACAACGAAGGGCAACGAAAATGATTAGGGGTCTAGAGCACATGACTTATGAGGAGAGGCTGAGGGAGCTGGGATTGTTTAGTCTGGAGAAGAGAAGAATGAGGGGGGATTTGATAGCTGCTTTCAACTACCTGAAAGGGGGTTTCAAAGAGGATGGCTCTAGACTGTTCTCAATGGTAGCAGATGACAGAACGAGGAGTAATGGTCTCAAGTTGCAATGGGGGAGGTTTAGATTGGATATTAGGAAAAACTTTTTCACTAAGAGGGTGGTGAAACACTGGAATGCGTTACCTAGGGAGGTGGTAGAATCTCCTTCCTTAGAGGTTTTTAAGGTCAGGCTTGACAAAGCCCTAGCTGGGATGATTTAACTGGGACTTGGTCCTGCTTTGAGCAGGGGGTTGGACTAGATGACCTTCTGGGGTCCCTTCCAACCCTGATATTCTATGATTCTATGATTCTATGATTCTAGGTGGGGCTTGGGGGTCATTTTACTCTTACAATAGTTCTGTGTTGATGTAACACCCAGGGCAGAGCTAGCACGATTCATTCCCAAAGAGCCTGGTCTTTCCTGTCAGCGTAAGAACCTTTATTTCCTCTCCATTTGGCAGCTCTGAGAAGGTGATTCAGCAAAACCTGAGGGAATTCTTTGGCCTGCTGAGGATCTTGATGAATGTGGTCCTTATTTTCCTTATTGAGCTGGTCCGCTTTTTCGGCAAATCAGTGTTCCAGGTGAGCAGGCCCTTCCCAGAGCTCCACTGGCCTCCCTGCTCCTAGAAAGGCACCTCTGGTAGCACCCTTGGTGGATCAGATTGTAATGGTGGGGTTCCATCATCCTCACTTTGCAGGGTACGACCATGACACTGATTTAACCTTACTTTCCTTTGTTAAATCTAGAGGCCGAAATTGCTCTAAACATGCCTAACTAATTAAGTAATTTACTACATCCAAACAGTAACAAAACATTTACAAGCATCTGAGCAAGATACTCACAAATGGGCTAAACCCAGGGGTGCGTAGACCGGATAGGTCAGCTCCAGCATGGTCAGGCAGGTATTTGCAATGAACCCTTTAAGAGTTTACTTTTCAATACGCTTTAACAAACAAGTGATGTCATTGCTGAGTATCAGCTCTTAGCTAAGGCCAGATGAAAGATTTTCTTTTATATCCAATGATTTACTGCACCTGGTACCCAATCAACTGCGTTTTATGTCTATTACTTTAGCCCAAACCTTAAATAAGAGAACACTGGTATTTCCAATGGTCACTGTAAGTTTAATACACAAGTTCTTCTTTCTCATGACCTCATCCTTTTTTGGTCACATGCCTTTGGCCTATCCCAACTCGATTTAAAACCATGGTCTGCCCAGACAATGTGGGACTGTATTGGTAGAGTTGGGCACAACTTCAGTCCTCTGAAGGAAACAGGATATTCCCTAGAACTTCCCTAGGAGACTAGAACTGATGCTACAGGGGGTGGCTTTAGGTTTGTGGGTGGATGAAGAGGAGAAATGGAAAACTCCTCAAAAATGAAAATCCTGACTCTGCTTTATCAACATGGCTTCTTTTAAGTAATTGTCAAACTCTAACCAAAACACGCTCTTCTGTGCTGTTTGGGTATGCAGGAGAGGGTGGATTCTGTGTGAGTGAAGCATCGTGGCTGGTGGACCCTCTACCATCTCAGTGGGGAGAGGTTTTCCTTGAGCTGACCCTCTTGCAGTAGGTCTTCTATGGGGGTGTATGTATCCCATTTTCTCCTTCTATAAGTGCTGGTTCCTTTGTAACCTAAGCCCTAGCCTAAATAGTGAAGTCAACAACTCCCAGCGCAGGGGGCGGGGTAAATGGGGTCCAGAGATATGTTGGCCTTCAGGGAGCACAACTTACTTTCCTATATAGAAAAGAGGATAACCCCTGTAGAGCCCGTGGATTTTGAGGCCAGTGGCCTTTGCTGCATAGCCTCAGGAACGTTCTCAAAGTCTGAGGCACTTCTGGAACTCCTCTTCCTTTTGAGAGAAGGGTGTGTTCTAGGAATTGGAGGGCTCAGGGACTTCCAACATTTGGCTAATTTTACCTGCATGGTTAGTTTTGGGAACCAAAGAAATTGATTCATAAAAGAACTGTCCAGTCTAAGACAAGCAAACATGCCCTGCGTGGAAACTCTCCCTACTTTCCAGAAAAGGAGTTAAAGGAAGATGAGTATCTTGATCCCCCACGTCGTCTAGACAGAGAAATGCAGATTATGAAGAATCTTACATTCAAAACACAAACATGAAAAATTCTCAAACAAAACCCTGCTATAAATCCGTCACTTCCCCAAATCCCAAAAGGTGTGTCTGCTCAGGCAGCAAAGCGGCTCTGGAGGTTGGAGGCCCAGCTGTTTTGGAGACAAATGAGCCAAAGCTAGCTTAGGAAAAGGGTTGGAAATTTCTCACAGTCAGTGATGGAAAAATGTTTACAGCCCTAAGAATAAAACTCCCGATTCCCTTCCAGTACTTCAGTCAGATTCTACCCTGGGATGAGATGTCATGTAGAGTTTCAAGAGGATCTGCTCCTTTGGATTAAGGGGTTGAAAACCAGGCTTGTAATGGGAAGCTAGTTTTCATCTTAACCCCTAGAGCGGTTACCAATGCTCTGTAATACCTGGGGAAGTTTCAGCTTTGCTGTGACTTTGGATTTTTCTGTAGTACACAGAGGCTGTTGTTTTCTGTGGTGGGGAGAAATGGAGATTTCTCAACTGTTTTTTCTAACCTCAATCTCTTGGCCTCTTCTATCCGCTTTCCCTCTTCTCAGCATGGAGAACTTCCCTCCAGCCTGAGCTTATATCTGGATACCATCAACCTCAATGGTTGATCTGTTAACAGGGTCCTTGCTAGTGGACTGTCCTGCACGAATTATTCATATACTCAGCAGTTCCATTACACCTGGCTGGATACAGTACATACTGCTCGTTGGTGAATATATTCAGCTATATAAACAACTCTGTAAACAACTAACCAAAATCCATCTTCTCCCTCCAGGTCTTGGTGGTGGGCCTGCTGACAACCGTAGGAGATCACGTTATTAAGCCCTTCTTGGTTGGCGTGTTTAACAGCCTCCTGCAGCCCCTGCTGCTATTCCTATTGAATGTCCTTTGCAGTATCCGGAACCTGACTTACCCTCTCATCGATATCCTGAAAGGCATTTGTTTGCAGCTGGCTGTGGTGCTTCAAGCCTTCAGATTAGTAGAAGTCAACATACAGTCAGAGACACCATTAGCTCAGAAGGTTTAGGCAGGAGACCAAAATCACTTTGACAGGCAGTGAGACAAGCTTCACTCTGGATGTCTTTCCAGGTACACTGTCCCGCTGGCAGCTTGCCAGCAGCCTGAGCTAACACACAGCAGAGTGGAGCAGAATGCAGCCCTCTTCATCATGACAATATGGATGTGGCCTCCAGACACTCCCTGTCTGAGCACTCAGTGCTTCATCTTCAGCCAAGCAAGACCATGATTGCATGCTGGACCTGGAGCAGACCATGCAGTCTGCACTGGGTGTAGTCAAGCTGAAGATGACCATGTACTGACTACATTAGGCAAAGAACTGTGCTTGCACTCTGGGGACCCCTGCTCTAACCCCTCCCAAAGGGGTTTGTAATCAGCCATTCAAAATCCTGAAGCATGGGAAGCTCTGTGGATTGACAGTGGCACAGGGACCCAGATGGCAGAGTGAGGTGGGCAGAGATGGCTGCTCTGGAATTGGCCTCCTAGGGGAGGGTCGAAACCCGTCCTCAGATGGCTCTGTCAGAGCCATGTGGAGACCAGGGCAGGTGACCACCCAAACAGGAAAAACAAGTGTAGTTGGATGGTTCTGTCTAAGGCACTGGACGCAAAACACAGCCGGGCCTGTCTATAACTTGCTAGTGCCCAGTACGACCTCCCTGTAAAATAAAAACTCCACAACCTGGACACAGTGTCTCAAACAAGCTTTTATTCCTCCTCTCCCTGCTGTGAAGTCTCTGCCTTTCACTGGGAAGTGACATTGATACCACTGTTGAGACTGGATTGCCTCCTGCATGGCACCCCTGACAGTCGGAGCCAAGCTTTAGGAGTCGGGCTTATTCAGGGAGCCACCAAATCTCATCAGACCTGCTCTTGCCAGTGGTGAACCAGGGATGGCTTGCTGGCCAGAGACGCTGGCTGGAAGCAAGGATGGCTTCCTGCTCCTGGGAGAAGCTCTGTTACTTCCTTGCTCTGTTTGCAGGAGTGGGAGAGCGTAGCTCTGAGGAGAGGAGCTGTCAGCCCTTTCCCAGCCCTCTGCGGCCAGTGAGCCACCCTATAGTTTCTGTAGTGAGCTGGGGGGTGCTAACTAACGCATTCATCGCTCCTGTCATGGGTGCCCAGGCTCGGGACTCTGGCACCACTCTCGGGGAGGTCCCACAGGACCCTGGGCCATTGTGACACCCTCAGGGCGCGCTCTCACCAGGGCAAGCCCTCTTAGCTACTGCGCCTCCTGGGTCTGACCCTGGAGTGTTCAGCCCCCTGTCCATGCTCTCCACAGTGAGTCCAGCTGGCTGGGACACCTGGGGAAGCCTCATGCCCCCATGTACCCCAACTCCACAGTCGGCAGCGACTCAGCGTGTGACACAGGAGGGTTTATTAATCAGTTGGAACATAGCATAGAACAGAGTTTTGTTTGCACAGAAAACAGGAACCTGCAGCAAAGTCCATCTTGGGGGGGTGAGAGCCCTGGGCTCTGCCACTGAGTCCCAGACCCGGAGCCTGACTAGCTTCCAGCAGCCCACCCTCAGTCACGCCCCATTGCCCCTCCTCCATCCTTCGTCTCTTTCCCAGGCAAACAGGTAACCTGGGCTCTCTATCTGTTCTCTAACACCTCCGGCTGGCTCCTGCAGAGGATGGGCCTAGCAATCAGTTGCCAGGACACAGAGTGCTGGCCACTGTCTGTGCACCAGTAGCTATATGGTACTCACACCTGCCTGCTAGGGTCTCTGCAAGATCACACAACCTTGTTCCCGCCACCTAGATACTTGTGTATCATATGGGGGAAACTGAGGCACACACCATATTCATACAAAACGTTAAGAAAGTTCCCACTTTGTCACAACTCCTGTATCTGTTGTAGGGGTCAATGTCCATCCCGGAGGCTGTCACTTTGGATTGTCCAGGAATGCTGATACCCTATGGGGGAAACACACAAATTCTTTTTTTTTTACTTCTAGGGAGCTATTTGTGGGGATGAAATAGCAGGAGAGCTGGTTTTCTCATGCTCTTTCCACCAGCTAGGAACTGCACTACCAGAGGTTGTGTTATAGCCCTACACATGGTTCCTTGACCCTAAAAAAGCTTATGGGAAAATATAACCACCCATACAGCTATGCGCCCTTACCCAACCCCTGACTGAGCTGGAGCCCGGAAGAGCCACGACTAACATACTCCAAGATGCAAAGGGATTCAGTCAGCATCAAACTTCCGCAATCACCGTCTTCTCTGGCATTCTCAACCTGCGGCCCACGGGCCACTTGTGGCCCAATCACCACGGCGCTGCAGCCCACGTGACATCCTCAGGGCCGTAGAGGTAGTACTGGATGCGGCCCACTATAGTAAATAGGTTGAGAACCACAGCTCTGTAGCGACTCCCGCAGAGAGCCGGGGCTGTGCAGTGGCTGAGTTGCTAAGGCAGCTGTATTACTCCCTGGGACTAGCTAGAAGGGAGGTGCTCTGCAATCTTGAACCTCACTTCTGCCATGTGTCTCTCTCAGCTGGGGTCAGGCAATTCAAGACGGCAGCATCCTGAGGAGAAGTGGAGCTAAAGGAAGACTCCACACCTGTCCTGCCCAGGAGAAAGGCAAATTGCATGGAAAACCTTGCTCGAGACGGGAACCGCAGAATGAGCAAGGGAGCCCATGAAAACCCCCATGGCAAGAACTGCCAGGTGAACTCGATAACTTTAATCTTACCTCATGAAGCGCCGAATGAGAGCATGGGTGTCATGGCCCCACAGGATGTTACGCCCTGGCTTTAAAACAGCCCCTTAGAGGAACTGCTTCACTGTGACAGACACCCCAGGGCTCCCACTCTTTCTTAAGGGGTGGCCACGCGGCCTGAGCAGCCCCAAGGCTGAGCCCCTGGGCTCCAGCCTGTGCTGTGAGACTTGTCTGCTCTCCAGGGGCCAGTGCACCTCTGCAAGTATTTGCAGTGACACCAGGCAGCCCTTTCCAAATAAAGTAGGGTTTATTAGTCAACTGCAACATAGCCCTGGGAAGTCCTTAGGTCAGCACAGAGAACCAAAGGGTAAGACGTTGTCCAGACGGGCCAAGGCAGGGCTCCCTTCAGCCACGTTCCTGAAAAAAAATCTTGGTTTCCTCACTCTGTCCCTGTCCTTGTCTGTCTCCCAGTCCCACATGAGCTGGTGTCTCCAAGGGCCAGCTTTTATCCCAGCCTCCAGTCACCTTTCGGTCCATTGTCCTGCAGACCCAGGCTGGGTTCACACCTTCTGCCTGTCAGACTTTCCCCTCGTTAGGTGTTAATTGTTCAGTCCTGGGGTTCCCATTGTCTTTACGGACTCTCAGTTGAAATGGGTGGATTGCAGCCATTCATCCCACCCAGACAGTTACCTTATGTGACACATGTTAGGGGGCTTATTCCTTCACCCGCTTACTTCCCTGGTCCTTCTCGCATGAACAAAGAGCAACAATACCCAAAGTCCAAAGGTGCAAACAATTTGATGTTTATTGGGGTGAACTTCCAACAAGCAGTTTCCTTCCTCGGTGTCCCCCTTCCCAGCTCTGACACCACAGAGCCTTGCCTGTGTCCCTGTTCCCATTCCCCTCCTTAGCAAAACATGATTCCAATTCCCCACCCCCTATTCCCTTCCCCCCTTACTTCCTGATTGACTGCAGACTATATAGTAAAACTTGAGTTCTGCTTAGCTAAACCTTAACCTGTCATTTTACTGAAATTTAACTAACTGATTCTAACTGTAAGGATGTGACCATTCGCTTCCTAACTTATGGCTGCCCCTGCTGCTTAGCCAAAGGCCTTAGCCTAAGAACAGGGCCTCAGACTGTCACAGTGAGAGGAGGCCCTTACACCGGCAGACAGTGATTTTGATTCTTTCTTTTATACCTCTAGAACTAGCTAAGTGATAAGAATACACCTAAATTCTTAGAGTCTAGGTCTTTGCAGAAAGGTCTGAATATCTATATCCTAACAACACACACACCTGGTGTCTCCTGCTCTGCCCCAGGAGCAGCTTTTTAAGAGTTCTGCACCTACGGGGTAGCTCTCCCCAGCCCAGAGTCACTGCCAACAATATTACAGAAAGTTCCCCTGGCAGCCCTGTGGGTCCCAGCAATCCACTCTCGAGTCTCCATCTAAAACCCAGGGCTGAGAGCAGCCCCCTCACGCTGCAATTCAAAGCTACCTGGTATTAAGGAAGGACCTCAGCTGCACTGCAGTGACCCCAAAGAAATAAAAGACTGAGGCAGTGGATTCCTCTAGCGCTAGAGTTGGTGACCTCACTTAGCCTAGTTTCACATCCACTCTGCGCGCTTCAAACTCACGGCTGGAAAGAAAGCAGGGGTGGGAATAACTATCCACTGTTCTGTCCCTAACACAAAACACAGGCACCTCATGTAGCTAGCAAGCGTGTTTTATACGTGAGCCTCCCTGGATAGACCGGGGGGCTGGGATTCAAATGACAAAGCACAAAGCCTGGTGAATGCAAATGTGGTTTGCAAAACCCCTGACTGGTCAGCGCTCCAAACCCTAGCAGGAGCCCCCCTCATCTGATCGATCTCAGGCTAGCCCCATTCTCCCCCTCAGTGGAGTAGTCGTTGGGCCAGAGAGAGATTGGGAGTGATTCGAGTTGTCTGGTTGGGGGACCTACCTGGGAGGTGGGAGACCCAGGGCCCATCCCCCTGCTCCAATCATGATTTAACCACAGTGGAGAGCCAGAGCACGCTAACCACTGAGCTAGAAGATACAAGGGGGTTGGCGGTGGGACCATGGCCTCGTCCAGCAGCGGGATTCTGAATGGGCACTGATCTGCGGGAGGCCTCCGAGCACTGCTACAGACCAGGCCCTGCCTGTGACGTAGGCGGCCGAATGTCCATCTTCCCCCAATTTATCCATCACTCCAGAGCCGAGGTGTGAACTGAGGTGTCCTTTCCCCCTGAAAACATAGGTACCCAGAGAGTCTGGACACACAGGGTTCGGTGGGAGTTTCACGACGCCAAAACTGGGACTTAGGAGCCTATGGCCGGGGTGAAGACACCGAAGTATCTTTGTGGCTCTGGGCCTAAACCACCCACTCACAGGGAAAAAGGCCGTGCAGTCAGGGGGGACCTGCTGGCTGGCTCACCCAGAACCTCACAAGAACAATAACTCCTCCCTCACTTGGTGAAGGCTTGAGCCTAGAGTCCAGGAGACCAACGTGGCCAACACCCAGAGACAGGATTCGTCTGACCAGAGACCAGGCTTGGGGGCTGCAGCAGGCCCTAGGCCAGCCCACATGGGGGTGAGGGGGAGCACCACCCAGCCCCACTCCACCCCCAGCTCTTCTCCGGCCCTGCCCCTAGCCTTGGCCCCCCGATTACAGTCCGGCTGCAGCTCTCCACCTGGCTTGGCTGATCATCCCACCACTGACAGCAAAGAACTGAAACAGAGATAGAAGGCAGATCAGGGCCTCGATCCTGTGTAAACCAGATCCCATTAACTTCCAGAAACCACAGCTCCGGTGTCTTTGCCTTGCCATTGCCCCTTAGCTGTGATCCCTCCAGTGTCTGTCAGCTAGCACAGTGTGTGCCCTGCGCCCTGAGAACACAGGCGACTGGTGGACCGCCCCTGGGCCAATACAGCTCCTTGCGCAGCTCTCCCTAGGACAGCGCAGCAAGGGAATTGGATCTCTCTCAGGGCGTCTCCCCAGCCCCAGAGCCACCCAAACCCTCCCTCTTACCTGCCGTTCCCTTTGGGTTCACACAGCAATACCCCATGTGAAGTGACCCTCCAGAGCTGCCTCCTTTAAATGATTGGTGTGTGGCATTGCACACCAGACAGTCGAGTGTCATTAGTAAGAGTCGGCATCAAGGACTTGGCCGGTCAGTGGGCTGGGCTGGCTCCTCATGTCCCCAGCTCTACTCCAGGCACCTGTTTATCCATTCGCGCTCCAATTTCGGGTCAGACAGGGGTTCGCTCTGCAAAGCAAACACTGTGCAAAGGTGGCTGGGTACTTACATGGATTGTTGCCCGCAGGAGCCTGGACTTCCTGGAAGAAAAGAAGAAGAAGAATTAAAAGCCATCCCCCTGCCCTAGCTGCCTCCTGCTGCATTGCATGTTTCCATGGCTGGCATGAGTTTAGTCTCCGATTAACCAGACGTACTCGATTCCAGAGTCCATGCTGCAGCCTGCCCCAGTGTAAAAAGCAAGCCACCCCCCAGCACACGAGTCTCAATTCAGGGGAGTTTCCTGCACTCTCCTGGCTTCTGTTCTGTTGAACTTGTTGAGGGAAAGGTGACATCCTGCCCTGATTTAGCAGGTGGAGGTTTTTCGTTGACCTAAAGCAGTGCAGGTCATTTCCCTGCCCGCATCCCTGCTCATCCCCCCAGCATCAGACCAGGCACTTATTATAACCCGTCTTCCCGCAGAGTCCCACCAAAGATCTGTATAGACTATACAGACAAGCTGAGCTGGACACATTATTTGCTGGAAATATGCTCTGATTCATTTGGCCCTTCTTTCTGTTCACAAATTGTTCATGACCCAGTACCGACTTCTGTGCACACATTAGTTAGTCATACATAGTTGCCACTGAGCTTACGCACACAAATGGCAAGTGATGGCTTGTTTGCCGGCAGGTAGTGGCCACTGTTCGCTCTTTGTGGTCTGTGACTGGTCACCCAAATCACATGGTGTGGCTAGTGCTCCCTGAACAGATGTCTGCAACATTTTAAACATGAGACTAACGAATGAAAACCAGCAGATAATGGGAGACAAAAAAACTTTCCAGTACGAGTTTCCAGATGACTCATCATTCAAGCTGAAACCTGTGAAACTTGCAGGTTTCATGAACAAACCTGCCATGTTCTGAACACTTGTGAAAAACAAATACCTTTGGTTTTGCTAAAGTGCCTAAATGTTGTAGTATTAAAGTGCATTTCTGTGTGGCACAAGGAATAGCCCCAAAGCAAACTTGCAATTTGTATTAACAAAATATTTGCAAATTGCTCTGTGGTGTTTGGATGCAGGGGAAGGGTCATGCCTTTAAGGGCTGAGCTTCCCAAGCAGAGAGTCTGGGCGGGGTGCTGGGAAACGCTTGTCATGCACCAGAGGCTGCCTGTCGGAGCCCAATGCAGAATAAAGCAGATCTTGAAACACAGTGGGACCACAGAACTCACACACTGATTATTTGGCTAGAGGGATCACTTCACCGACTGATGCAATGCAATCACTTCTGGGGTGGAACGTGGAAGCTGTTTAACACTGCACAGCAACACTTTAAAGCAGTCTGTGAACAGGAACCCTGTATCCAACTGAGACTTTTGGAGGTAGCCTGCAATTCCTGGAGCAGAGCTTTCTGATGGGGAAGGGGAGGAAACAACACGGCTAACCCCTCCACTCTGATGAAAACTGCTGGGGGATCTCTCAGGGCCTTAAGCAGTCACAGCTCTGGTTTGGGGTTCCCTCTGAAAGCCATCAGCAGTGATTTCTCAAATCCCATCCACTCTCTTATCTCAGCATCCCTGTCCTACTGATAGGTCGCACCAACGTGGCTAGTGGGACACAGCGACTTCTGCTTTAGGAGAGGAAGTGCCGCGTCAGTCCAAGAAGCTTCCATGAGATGCACTGTGGGCCAGGGCTAGTGGGAAGCCAGAGGATGCTGTGATGGCTGCCCCAGCTGCATTCCTGGCTTGGGAATATCTGTGATAAATACAGTCGACTTCAGCCCAAGTCTCCAGACCCTCCTAAGTGACTTACACTTCTCCATGTCTTGTAACATTCCTGCGACAGAAAACAGATTCCTGCCTTTCAGCAAGTGGGCCTTTCCTCTTCAACCCGAATCCAGCTTTCACCCACTGCTGGTATACTCCAGCGATGTTCATTATCAGGTGCTTGAATGTACTGTGGGGTCTGGCTGAGGTTAGCACAGAGCACCACCTTGTAGTGGAAGAGTATAACACAGTTTAGCTTCCTATTACCTCTGCATTCCTTGTAAGTTCTGCATTCCTACCACATACAATACTTACACTGTCGCGCTCCGTTTCAAGTTCAGGTCAGATCAGGCTGTTAAGTGTCTCTGAATTGTGCTGGTTTTCTAATTTCACGACCTGAATGCGTAACAACTTGGTCATCCGGCCGTCTGCTAGTTGCAATGACGGTTTGGAATCCTTGAATCTTCATCATCGTGTTCTGCACCTACAGTCTGCAGCGTTTGGCCTGTTGATTGTTCTTTCTGAGTAACAAACTGCAGATGCTGACGGTTTCTATTTAACTCTTCACTGGCAGTCTCAGTCACATGATCTGGGCCCTGAATTCTTTGTATTTCACGACAGCTGCACTTGTCCCTCCCTTTTCTCCATCCAGTTTGACACAAACCCGGTCACCAGGTTTGAGACCCAGCAGTTTTCGGCGTGATGTCTGTTGTTAAAGTGTTCAGAAACCCTTTTATCCACTTTGGCTGCTCTCTGCATGTCTGGAGATAGGATCTTTTCCCACATTGGAACAGTAGTTCTGGGTTGTCTTCCCATCAGTGTTACCCGCACAAAATTCTCTGTTACACACACTCTCAGGGGCCGCGAGTTCTATGGGCCCATGGTGCTCGTGCTCCACCAATATGAGAGCATTGGGGGCCTGGCTCCACCAAAGTTCGGGGCCAGGTCTCTTCCCCAGCCCCACCTGCCACCCCTGGGCAATTTAAAAGGGCCCAGGGTCCCCACTGCCACCACCAGTAGCACAACAGGGCTAAGGTCGCTTCCTGCCTGACTGCTCCACTTCCAGAAGCGGCCGGCCCGTCTCTGCATGTGTGTGGGGGTGTCTCCACACACTGCCCCCGCCCCGAGTGCCAACTCTGCCAACTGCAGCAATGGGAGTTGTGGGGGTGGGGCCTATGGTTAGCGGCGCGTGGAGACCCCTCCGGCCCCCCCGCCTAGGAGCTGCTGCCAGAGAGGGGTGCGGGTCGCTTCTGGGAGCTGCCCGAGGTAAGTACAGCACCCCTCACCCTCTCCCACACCCCAACCCCCTGCCCCAGCCCAGACTCCACACCCAAACTCCCTCCCAGAGCCTGCCCCCCGCACCCCATCCCACACCCCAACCCCCTGCCCAGACCCCACACCCAAACTCAATCCCAGAGCCTGCCCCCACAGCCCCTACTGCACCCCAACCCCCTGCCCCAGCCCAGACCCCTCACCCCACACCCAAACTCCCTCCCAGAGCCTGCTCCCACACCCTCTACTGCACCCCTGCCCCAGCACAGACTCCGCACCCAAACTCCATCCCAGAGCCTGTCCCCCACACCCCCAACTGCACAACTGCACCCCAACCCCCTGCCCCAGCCCACACCCCACACCTAAATGCCTTCCCCGAGTTCCCCCTGCCCCGCCCCCGCACTCCAACCCCCTGTTCCAGCCCAGACACCGAACCCAAACTCCCTCCCAGAGCCTTAGGCAGGTGGTGGTGGGGGGCCTGCGCAGGACTTGGACCCATTCTGGGCACCACCAAAAATTATACAAACCTGTTGCCCGTGCACACTCTAGGGAATCCACGTTTACCCTTCCGTGGGCTCAAGATGTAACCCTGTAAATTTAGGCACCCCACCCTTTCCCAGTTCCTAGGGCTCAGGGTGTACTCTTTTGCCAGTTTACAGGGTCTTTTACCAGTGAAAGAGCTTTACACAGGAATATCCTTAACCTCTGTTTTTATTTTAACTGTTATTAACAGTCACCACATCAGACTGCACGAACTAAGCATACAACACTCACCACTCCCAATAAGGCAGATGAACTTTTCTTGATGGCCAGTCAGGATCAGGTCATCTGAGGACTCCAGTTTCTGCATGGTGTGATTGGCAGGGTGTTGAGGTCTGGCAGCTCTGATCTTGGAGCTGTATCTTGGAGTTGGTTTTGAACCCCAGTTTATATAGTGAATCTGGAGTCCTGCTTAGCTGTACCTTAACCAATCATTTTACTAAAATATTACTCAGCAATTCTCTGACCAACCTTACTGTATTGTAAAACAATCCCTTAACCCAGGGGTCAGCAACCTTTCAGAAGTGGTGTGCCAAGTCTTCATTGATTCGCTCTAATTGAAGGTTTCATGTGCCAGGAATACATTTTAATGTTTTTAGAAGGTCTCTCGCTATAAATCTATATATTATATAACTAAACTATTGTCGTATGTAAAGGAAACAAGGTTTTCAAAATGTTTAAGAAGCTTCATTTAAAATTAAATTAAAATGCTGAACTTATGCCACTGGCCCGCTCAGCCCGTTGCCAGGCTGGGGTTCCGTTCACCTAGGCTGGCAGCAGGCTGAGCGGGACCTGCGGCCAGGAGCCCGGCTGGCGAGGGGCCAGCAGCCAGAACCCCACACCGGCAGTGGGCTGAGTGGGGCCGGCGGCCGGGACCCCAGACCGGCAAAGGGCTGAGCGGGGCTGGCGGCTAGGACCCCAGATTGGCAGCGGGCTGAGTGGGGCTGGCGGCCAGGATCCCAGATTGGCAGCGGGCTGAGCGGGGCCGGCGGCCAGGACCCCAGACCGGCAGTGGGCTGAGCGGGGCCAGTGGCTGGGACCCCAGACCGGCAATGGGCTGAGTGGTTCAGCCCGCTGCTGATCTGGGGTCCTGTCCACCGACTCTTGCCAGCCAGGGTCCCAGTTGTCGGCCCCGCTCAGCCCGCTGCCGGTCTGGGATCCCGGTCCTCTCTCTCTCTGCACTGAGCTGAGGTTGGGAGTGCACTGAGCACAGGGCTGGGGGTGAAGGAGCTGGCTGGGGGTTGGGGTGCAGGTCTGGACAGGAGCTAGAATGAGGGTGGGCTCAGGATTGGGGCAGGAGGTTTGGGTGTGGAGTGCTTACTTGGGCAGCTCCCATTTGGTGCAAGGGGTGCAGGACCTCCCATTTGGTGCTCAGGGTGGGGGTGGGAATGTGGGGGATGCAAGAGTCAGGGCATAGGGTGTGGGGAGGCTGGGTATGCGTGGGGGGTGCAAGGGTCAGGGCAGAGGGCTGGGAATGTGTGGGGTGTTCAGGGGTCAGGGCAGGGGGCTGGGTGTGTGTGAGGAGGGTGCAGGAGTCAGGGCAGAGGGCTGGGAGTGTCAGGGGGTGCAGGGGTCAGGATAGGGGGTTGGGGTGTGTGTGGGGGAGGTGTAGAGGTCAGGGCAGAGGGCTCGGGTCGTGGGGGTGTTCCCAGCCCCTTGCCCTGAGCGGCTTATGGCAGGGGGCTGGAGGAGATAAGCCCTGATTCCACCCCCTTCCTCAAGGCCCCATCCCCACCTCTTCTCCGCCTCCTCCCCAGAGCAGCGAGCGTGCTGCGGCTCCTCTTCTTCCCCTCCCTCACAAGGGCCATCAGCTGATGGGCAGCAGGGAGGGGAGGAGGAGGGGCAGGACCCCAGCATGCTGGGGGAAGAGGCGAGGGAGGCGAGACCTTGCCTTAACCAATCAGTCACCACCACCATAGTTGATTTACACCCAACAAAATTAGTTATGCAACTGACAGAAACAATCAAAGAACCAGACCGAGACCATACAGATAAAGAACAGAGAAGTGGGGACCATAAAGACAAAACAATAAAGAAGTGAGGGATTTCACAGCCACAACTATTGATAAGTGATTTCTTGCCAGACAGACTGCTGTCAAACAAAGTTTTCTTTAAACATCTTAAGATCTGTTTCCAGGTAATAATGTCCCCTGAATTCAGATAAATCTGCAGCTACTTTCTTCCAAGGTCTCTTTTCACCAGCAATTGGGGTGTTTGCACACTGTATGGTTCAGCCTGGTCTCTTAAGTTGATTTGTATCGGATCTCCCTTCCAAAGTCCAATATCATCAAATCCTCCACCAAGTTCTTCCACCTTTCTCATTAGTCCGATCATGGCTGCCACGTGACGGCTGGAGAGGTTGTTGGTCTCTGATCCTTTGAGCACATATACACTGAATGCATAGCTTTCGTCTTTGTAAGTTGTTTCCCTGGCGAACTGGCTCAGTTCTGACAGTTCAGAATACTTCCAGGGCTAGTCAGAGCTGTGTCGGGTGACTTCAGCTCTGGGAGAGGTTGAAAGTGATAGTAAGTCCCGTCTGAGATGATTGTGAGGTCAGCTCCAGAGTCTATTTTAAATTAAATAGTCTTGCCAGGAATATTCAAGACACAAGGTGGGTAAGGTAATGTCTTTGATTGGACCAACTTCTGTCAGTGAGAGAGACAAGTTTTCGAGCTTACACAGAGCTCTTCTTCACATCTGGGAAATGTATTCAGAGTGTCACAGTTCCACTTTGTACTTAGCTGTGACACTCTGAATACATTTCCCAGACCTGAAGAAGAGCTCTGTGCAAGCTCGAAAACTTATCTCTCTCACCAACGTAAGTTGGTCCAATAAAAGCTATTACCTCACCCACCTTGTCTCTCTAATACCCTGGGACAGTCATGGTTACAACAACATGGCCAGGAATATTCAGTTTCACTCTCTAGGCAGGCTCTATATCATCACACCTGATAGATTCCAGAAACAATGGCTCTTGGTTGTCTGTAATATGAGTCAATTGTCTCACTGCTTTGGTGTGGCAAACAGCTGCAAAATGTCCATATTTCATGCAATTATTACATCATGTGCCTCTGGCTGGACATGCATCATCTCTTGGAATAGGACCTTTTCCACACCTTGTGCATGTAGGCTGGAATTTGTCCCTCTTAGCCTGGGCATTCTCTCTCCTTGCCTCCACTGTTTTATGATCATGACTTTTAACACTCAAGTGTCTGTTTATAGCTTCTAAGTTAGCTCCAGGTTTTTCAAACTGCTCCTGCCTTTTGTTCTGTTTGGCTAATTCTGACTGTTTTGCTCTCTGTATTGCTGTGACAAGGGTTAATTTATCTTCATTTGTAGCTGCTGTGAAAAGTTTCAGAGTAGCAGCCGTGTTAGTCTGTATTCACGAAAAGAAAAGGAGTACTTGTGGCACCTTAGAGACTAATAAATTTATTTGAGCATAAGGTTTCACGAGCTACAGCTCACTTCATCGGATGCATCCAATGAAGTGAGCTGTAGCTCACAAAAGCTTATGCTCAAATAAATTTGTTAGTCTCTAAGGTGCCACAAGTACTCCTTTTCTTTTTGTGAAAAGTTATCATCTGTTAACCCAATAACCAGCCTGTCTCTGATATTTTCATTATTTGCGCTCCCAAAAAAATCACACTTTTCAGCCAATATATACAGAACTCTTAGAAAACATTCAACATTTTCCTCTGGTTCTTGAATTCTCTGGTGAAAACATGCTCTTTCAGACACCACATTTCTCTGAGGTATAAAGAATGCATCAAACATAGCTGGAACCCTTTTATAGTCATCTTTATGACTGTCTTCAGTAAAGTCAAAGGATTTAAAGATACGCTATGCTTGCTTACCCATAGTATAAATTAAAGATAATACCTCCAGTTTCTTTGTGCAGCTTGGTAGCAATGCAAAATCTTGCAAAATCCTGCTTCCGGTCTTTTCATTGTGAAGGTTTGTCAAAGCTGAAGTTCTCTGGGGCATTGAAGAATGGCATGTGGATGAGATCCTGCAACCTTTGGTGCTGTTCCTTCTGTCTAGAGCCTTTGCTGGTGTTTTCTTTCTGTTAGTTTACTCCTGACACCATGTCATGTCCCTCTGTACCAGAGATGGACTGGCTATGGAGCTTGCTTATACACTCCAGACGTGTTCAGTGTAAGATCCTTTAACACTCTGCCAGGTATGGCTGAGGTTAGCTTAAGTAGGGTATTTTACACACTATGCCACCTATGTCAGGTGGCATCTGACAACAACATGTACTAAGGTTATTTTATTCCAAGCAAAATGTCATGCCATATTTGTAGATAAAACTTATGTATGTCTTAAAACCAGGTTTGGTCAACTGAGATTTTTTTTTCTAGTGCAATTGAGGTCAAAATGAGGATTAGTTGATACATAATTCAACTTCCCATCTCAAATACTCTCAGTCAGAATCTTCCCGAAAATCACCCAATCAGCCTGAGTACTGGAAAAATCAACCATTTCCTATGTAACTTTGGCATAAAGAAAGGCAACAGAAATACAGGCACATTGATGAGGTTCACCAGAAGCCTATGTGTACCCACTGGTACGATGTATGCAAAGATTTATTATTTTAATTTTATTTATTATTTGTCAAGCACCATGTGATTGGCACTGGACAATGCACAAGCACTGAGAAAGTCCCTGTCCCAGAGAGTTTAAAATGAAAAAGTAATAATAATATTTCCTTTGCCTGTCTTGATTATTTAGATGGTTTTCAGGGCAGGGACTATGTGTTTTTGCAGTGTCTAGCATAACAGGGCCCTGATCTTAGATGTGGCCCCTGGCTCTGACTGTAATACAAATAATAATAAGAATTAATAATAAATCAGATATAGAAAGTCAAAATGCTCCAGGAGATCAGGAGTTCGGAATTCCTCTTGGCTATTTTTATGCCCCACTCCATCATCTAGTATTTTCCATTTTCCCCAATTCCAGACCTTGTGGAAGAAGTAGGTTTTTAGTAGGGATATTCATAGTTTCATAGATAAGTCCAGAAAAAACCAGTGATTATCTAGTTTGACCTCCTGTATAACACAGGCCATAGGACTTCCCTGAGTTAATTCCCATTTGACATAGAGCAGATCTTTTAGAAAAAACATCCAACCTTGATTTAAAAAGTTCCAGTGATTAAGAATCCATCATGGCCCTTGGCAAGTTGTTCTGGTGGTCATTTACCCTTCCTGGTAAAAATTTGTGCTTTATTTCTAATCGGAATTTGTCTAACTTCAGCTTCCAGCCATTGGACCTTGTTAGACCTTTGTCTGCTAGACCGAAGAGCCCATTTTCAGCCGCTGTGTTCATAGTGCAGGGGAAAGCAGGAGGATTCCACATTAATAATTTGCTCTTTGTTGATGGAGTGGAGCGGCATGATCAGCTATCAGAACCTCCCAGAGCTTTGAAAGGAGAGGGGCACATGCCTGCAGGGCAGCTGAGTTCAAACCAGTGAGCAGAGCAGTCGTGGCAGGCATTGTGGGATACTGGGGGAGGCCAGTTCTGGTGATATAATGAATGGCAGCATCTACACTGATGCTTTGACGCTTGAACTTTGCTGCAAAAAGCTCTGTGCCTCTTGGCGAGGTGGTTTTATTTTGTCGGCAAAACAGCAGAGTTTTGCCAGCCAAAGTAGCTTTGTAGTGTGTGCAGCTCCACTGTTTTGTCGGCAAAAGCTGCCGTGTAGAGCAGGATCTACACAGATGGTTAGGATGTGATAGGTTAGTGCAAGGTTGATTTACACCCCATCTTGCAGTGCACTAACTGTTCGTATGGACACGCCCTAAGAAAAATGCATCCTGCCTGTCAGATGACTCAGGAAGAAGAGAATTTACTTTGTTTTAATTTACTTTACCAGCAAAGTCTGCAATAAATTAAACTCAAACTGTGTTTTAAAACACAGTTAACAAACTTGGGGCTGGAACCTTCACTCATTGAAGTCAAAGGAAATTTTACCATTTAATTCAATGGGAACATAACATAAGAACATAAGAATGGCCCTACTGGGTCAGACCAAGGGTCCATCTAGCCCAGTATCCTGTCTTCCGACAGTGGCCAGTGCCAGGTGCCCCAGAGGGAATGAACAGAACAGGGAATCAGCAAGTGATCCATTCCCTGTCATTCATTCCCAGCTTCTGGCAGAGGCTAGGGACACCCTCCTTGCCCATCCTGGCTAATAGCCATTGATCAACTTAGCCTCTATGAATTTATCTAGTTCTTTTTTGAACACTGTTATAGTCTTGGCCTTCACAACATCCTATGGCAAGGAGTTTCACAGGTTGATTGTGCGTTGTGTGAAGAAATACGTCCTTTCATTTGTTTTAAACCTGCTGCCTATTAATTTCATTTGTTGACCCCCTACTTCTTGTGTTATGAGAAGTAGTAAACAACACTTCTTATCTAGTATCAGAGGGGTAGCCATGTTAGTCTGTATCCACATAAACAACAAGGAGTCCGGTAGCACCTTAAAGACTAACAGATTTATTTGGGCATAAGCTTTCATGGGTAAAAATTCACTTCTTCAGATGCATGGAGTTAAAATTACAGATGCAGGCATTATATAATGACACATGAAAAGAAGGGAGTTACCTTACAAGTGGAGAACCAGTGTTCACAGGGCCAATTCGATCACGGTGGATGTAGTCCACTCCCAATAATAGATGAGGAGGTGTCAATTCCAGGAGAGGCAAAGCTGCTTCTAAAAGCCACTCCCAGTCCCTATTCAGGCCCAAACTAATGGTGTTAAATTTGCAAATGAATTTTAGTTCTGCTGTTTCTCTTTGAAGTCTGTTTCTGAAGTTTTTTTGTTCAAGTATAGCTACTTTTAAATCTGTTACAGAATGTCCATGAAGACTGAAGTGTTCTCCTACTGGTGTTTGTATGTTACCATTCGTGATGTCCGATTTGTGTCCATTTATTCTTTTACATAGGGACTGTCCGGTTTGGCCAATGTACATGGCAGAGGGGCATTGCTGGCACATGATGGCATATATCACATGGGTAGATGTGCAGGTGAACGAGCCTCTGATAGTGTGGCTGATGTGGTTGGGTCCTCTGATGGTGTCGCTAGAGTAGATACGGGGACAGAGTAGGCAACGAGATTTGCTACAGGGATTGGTTCCTGGGTTAGTGGTTCTGTTGTGTGGTATGTGGTTGCTGGTGAGTATTTGCTTCAGGTTGGGGGGCTGTCTGTAAGCAAGGACTGGCCTGTCTCCCAAGGTCTGTGAGAGTGATGGGTCGTCCTTCAGGATAGGTTGTAGATCATTGATAATGTGCTGGAGCGGTTTTAGCTGGGGGCTGTATGTGATGACCAGTGGTCTTCTGTTATTGGCCATCACGTTATTGGCCATCAAGGTTATTTTAGGGGGGTTGTGGTATTGCCACCTTTACTTCTGTGCTGCCTTCAGAGCTGGCGGCTGGAGAGCAATGTTTGTGGGCCAAGCGCCCCGCTCTGAAAGCAGCGCCCGCCAGCAGCAGTGCAGAGGTAAGGGTGGCAATACCATACCATGCCACCCTTCCTTCTGCCCTGCTGCAGCGGTGTATTAACACCTAGGCCAACAAGGCCTAGCCCTAGGGCAGCAAATTTGCAGGGGCGGCAAATTTATAACAGCAGCCAGAGGCTCCTTCCCCTGGTGCCGGTTCGCGCCCTCTGCCCCCGGCCCCGCCCCAACTCCACCCCTTCCCCGCCCCCATTCCCCACCCCCCTCCCTGCCCCATTGGTCCCCTTCCCCAAATCCCCATCCCAGCCCCGCCTCCTCTCCTGAGCACACCACATTCCTCCCCTTTCCCCCCTCCTTCGCAAAGCTATTTCACGCACAAGCACAGGCAAGGAGTGGGGAGAAGCAGGACCCGGTGGCGCGCTCAGGGGAGAAGGCAGAGCAGAGGTGAGCTGGGGGAGGGCGGCAATTATTTCTGGGCCTAGGGGCGGCAAAATCATTAACCAGTCACTGACCTGCTGCCTTCAGAGCTGGGCTGCCAGCTGCTTGGAAAACCCAAGTCCAGGCCTGTCTGGAGGCACTGCTGAGTCTCCAGGCAAGGTTGAGCAATTCCCCTGGTGCGGCCTCATGCAGGTGAGTCATTGAATTGCAGCCCCCTTGCTGGACAATGGCTGTTGATGGGTTGTTTGAAACCCCGCCCGGGTGTTGGTTACTTTCCTTGCTGTTGCCCCTGGGGAGCCAATATCTGGCTGATTCCCCAGCTTACAAAAGGTTTTAATGACAACCATACAACACAATTTTCAAAATTTCATATGCATGAATGATGCACATCTATGGCTAGAGCAATGGCTTTCAGCAGATCGTGACCTTTCCCGATACCTTACAAGGCCTGCTTGATATGGAAGACCAGGATTATATAAGAATGAGGAATATGGGGGGTTACAGGACGCTCCCCCAAGGTAAGAAGAGCAAAAGGAAAGCTACGATTGCGTTCCATGCTTACAATTAAATGTGTACACCGTGTTGTAACATATGGATTAACGTGCAAAGGGCAACGGCTTTGAGTAACCCTGGGCAAGCGTAACAGATTTCCATCAACAGGCCCAGCACCCTCTGAGGACCCCATCTGTCCAGAGGCATCAGCCTTGCTAGCTCGTCATTGCTGCAGGTAAAATGTGCACAGTAAGATTTTAATTTTTTCCTAAATCTTCTCATGCCTCCCCCACCGCCCCGCAATACATTCCATGCCCCTGCAGGAGGGCCCGCCCTCCAGTCTGAGAACCTCTGGCCTAGATCATCCCATGTTGATTCACATATGGCGGAGGGGGTGGGAATGGGGAGTCATCTGTGTGCAGACCTTCTCATTTCTGTGAGAAATTAGAGGGAGAGTGATCTTTCTGGACATCTGGGATCTGGCGCTTTGGGATACTTTGTTCTGTATTTGTATGGCAACTGGGGCTCCTAAGTGCTACGATAACACAAAAATAATAAAATATGGGGATATGTTGTGACAAGTTACACTGTGACAAAACTTGACATTGCATCATGACATGATGATATTGATTGATATAAGGGAATAACATTCTAACGTGTGATTTAAATTCAATATGATAATTAAGGCATTATTATTTATAAAATACTGCAGGGATTTTACTAACAAATAAAACAGAACTCCCTGCTCCTACTGATGCCTTTTGATTCAACAATGACGATGTACCCCATGGCTATTTTGATGCCGTGCAAGGGCTAGTTTAGTACGTTTTGATGCAACGTTGTGACACTGTTTTCAGGGCACCCAGACCAAAAACCTCTCTGCCTCAGGAAGGGAGAACTTTGCTAGAGCTTAGACTGTGTGTCAGCTGCCTGCCTCACCAGTTCATCAGCCTCACAGAAAACTCGAGACTCTGCCATCCTTAATCTGGCCTTGCAAGTAATTGACAGTGCACACCAGTTCTTACGTGCCCCAAGACGGCTCCCTGTTGTGTCCATTCCCTCTCACTGGACACTCACAGTAATTATTAATTATTAATGTTAATTAATTAAATTATAATTATTATTAATTAATATAAATTATTAATGTTGCCGCCTCAAAAGATCCAATGTACACACCAACCTGTTAGTTTAGCTAAGTCCTATGCTTCTCTTTAAAACACAACACTGAGATGGTTTGTAGTAAAACTAAGAATAAATGTATTAATAAAGAACAAAGATGTAAGTGATACTGTAGCTAATGATTTTACTTTATTATCCATTTATTGTGTGATGTTATGATTAATCAATGGTATATCCTATATATACATTGTATGTTAATTAAAATGAATTTGTAGGATTATAAAAGTATAAGATTGATCAGTATTTAGTAGAACCAAGTATTAGACATGAGTAAGACAAGCTGAAATGCAAGAATCTGTAGGATGAGACCTGCAAGAGTTTAGCTTTGCTATTTTAGGCATTGGCAACAAGAAATGATGACATAAGCCAATGACCGAGAAATAACCTAATGCCCTAAGATTATGGGAAAAGAGGTACCAACTGGTAAGATTGCAAAAAATTACCCAGAAGATTAATATTAGATCATAAAAATAGTGTAAAGGTGCATCTGTCTCCAACATGTGTCTTAACCACAGGATACAGGCAGTGATGAGCTGCCAAAATCTTATCAATGGGTTCCCTCGTCACCCCACGAGGGGGTCATTCCGCCCCCCCGCCCCCCAGGACTCCTGCCCCATCTAACCCCCCGAGTTCCTTGACGCCCCACCCCCACCCCCAGGACTCCTGCCCTGTCCCCTGACTGCCCCCAGAACTGGGCAGGAGGGTCTCGTGGGCCACTGTAGTGGGTGCCCACCCCACCCCTAAGAGCCAGAGGCACCTGCCAGGGGGCGAGGTGGGGAGTCCCGGCAGTGCTTACCTGGGGCAGCTCCCAGGAAGCATCCGGAAGGTCCCGCTGGCTCCTAGGGGCAGGGGAGTATAGCTGGGGGGGAGCAGGGGGAGCGGCCGCTCCCTCCACTGATCACATCAAAAGTGGTGCCTTAGGTGCCGACTCCCTGGGTGCTCTGGGGCTGGAGCACCCACAAGGAAAATTTGGTGGGTGCAGAGCCCCCACCGGCAGCTCCCTGCCCCACACCAAGCCCCACCTCACCTCTGCTCCTCCTCCTCCCCTGAACGGGAAGGGGGCGGAGAAGCAGAGTGGGGCGGCACGTTCAGGGGAGGAGCCAGAGGCAGAGGTGAGCTGAGGCCGGGGGTGGGGCAGGGAGCTGCTGGTGGGTGCTCTGCACCCACCAAATTTTCCCCTTGGGTGCTCCAGCCCTGGAGCACCCATGGAGTCAGCGCCTAAGGCACCACTCTTGGCCGGTTAAATTTAGAAGCCCTTTTAGAACCGGTTCTCCCTCGCAGAACAACCAGTTCTAAAAGGGCTTCTAAATTTAAGAACCGGTTCTAGCAAACTGGTGCGAACCGGCTCCAGCTCACCACGGGATACAGGTTGTGCCTCAATGCTAATGAGAATAAAGTGAACTTACACAGCCTATAGAAAATTGGGGTCCCTTAAGTTTCCAGGGAACACAGACCAATAAGAGAAAAGAGGGTTGACACTTTTATGGACATGCGCAGAACATTGGTCTAGACAGAATCACATTATAAAAAGGGGATGCCCAGAAGGGAAAAACTGAGCTCCCTAAGGGAGACTTCAGCAGAAACCTTCCCTCTACTGATGATCAAACCATGAGAAACCCATCAGACCCTAACACTGTTGTTAAGGATGTGAGTATAGCTATATTTGTAACTTGTGCATTGGTCTGTATAGAATTTCTGTATGCTTGATGTAGCGGGGTGTCACGGCATCCCCAGGCAATGCTCTGGAACTGCTCCCTACGAAGCCAGGCAGGACTCTGGGGAGCCTCCTCTCCGGGAGCAGCCTGTCTGCAGGACAAAAAGCTCACCCGGCTTCCACCTTCCTGGGTCTGACCTCGGAGCATTCAGCATCCTCTGCCCTCCGTGCGCTTCCCACAGCCAGTCCGCCCAGGCGGGGTCCTGGGGAAGCCAAAGGGTCCTGCCCCCCAACTCCGCAGTCAGATGCGACTCTCAGCCAGCCAGTAAAACAGAGGCTTATTAGATGACAGGAACACGGTCTAAACCAGAGCTTGTAGGTACAGAGAACAGGACTCCTCAGCTGGGTCAATTTTGGGGGGCAGTGAGCCAGACAACCACATTTGCACTTCACTCCTCGTCCCCAGCCAGCCCCCAACTGACTCCCCCTCCACCTCTGGGCTTTGTCCCTTTCCTGGGCCAGGAGGTCACCGGATTCCTTTGTTCTCTAACCCTTTAGCTTTCACCTTGCAGGGGGAAGGGCCAGGCCATCAGTTGCCAGGAGACAGAGTGTCAGCCATTTATGTACCCTGGCCCTGTGCTCTGTAACAATTACACCCCCTTATCCCACCCCCTAGAGACTTAAGAAATGCCTAGGGGAAACTGAGGTACCCCTACAGTATTCAGAGAAAACATCAATAACAGTCCCGCTTTGTCACACGGGGCAGTTACTCCGCTCTGGAGAGAAAAGGCCAGGCTGATTAGGGAAGCAGCCACAGCTGGGGCCATGCCCCAATCAGGCCATGCCTAGCCCTGTTATAAGGACTCAGGGAGGAGCTGGCTCAGTCTCTCTCTAGCTGTGGAGAGAGAAGGACCTAGCTGCCGGTGGGAAAAGGGTACCCGGAGCGGAGCGGAGCGGAGCGGAGCGGAGCGGGGCTGGGGAAAGACCAGAGGAGCTGGGGAGCTCCAGCCTGGCGACTCCTGAGGCTGGGGGACTTGGTAAAGGCCTATGCAGATACTAGGGCTAGGAGATGCAGCCCAGAGATAGGCAGAGGCCACTGGTCCAACCTCCTTGCCAATGATGAGTGGCCATGACAGACTGCAGTCTGCCCCAGTGAGCAGGGGCTAGATGACAACTGGCAGCCACTGAGGCAAGGTGGGTGAGGGGGTTGGGAGTTCCCCTAGGAGGGGAGACCCACAGCATGGTGAGCTACTGCTGGGGTAGCACCCCAAGGTAAAGGGCACTGGGATCCGGGAGGGTTATGGGGGCCTGAGGTAGGCGAGACACCGGCCAGCAGAAGGTGCTCTGAGGCTGAAGAACTAATTCCCAAGATGACCAGCAGGAGGCACCATGCTGGTGAGTCTTTGCTTTGCTACACTTGGGTAATCATAACTTTAATTGTATCTTTAATAAAACTTGTAAAATGGTCTAGACTTGATGTGATGAAGTGGGACTGTTCTTAATATTTCCTCTGAATATTCTGGGGGTGCCTCAGTTTCCCCTAGGCAGTTCTTAAGTATCTAGGTGGTGGGATAAGGGTGTATGATTGTTGCAGAGCCCTAGACGGCAGGTGTGTGCAGGGGTCTGGACACAGAGAATGGCCGACACCCTGTTTCCTGGCAACTGATGGCCTGGCCCTTCCCCCCTGCAAGCTAAAGGGTTGGAGAACAAAGGAATCAGGTGACCTCCTGGCTTGGGAAAGGGACAAAGCTCTGAGGACGGGGGGGGGGGGCTGGAGAGAGTTTCAGTTTGGGGCTGGCTGGGGACATGGAGTGAAGTGCAGATGTGGTTGTCTGGCTCACTGCCCCCCCAAATGGACCCGGCTGAGGGGTCCTATTCTCTGTATCTACAAGCTCTGTTTCAGAGTAGCAGCCGTGTTAGTCTGTATTCGCAAAAAGAAAAGGAGGACTTGTGGCACCTTAGAGACTAACAAGCTCTGTGTTAGAGCATGTTCCTGTCGTCTAATAAACCTTCTGTTTTACTGGCTGGCTGAGAGTCACGTCTGACTGGAGTTGGGGGGCAGGACCCTCTGGCCTCCGCTGGACACCGCCTGGGCAGACTCGCTGCGGGAAGCGCATGGAGGGGCAGAGGATGCTGAAGGCTCCAAGGTCAGACCCAGGAAGGTGGAAGTTGTGTGAACTGTGTGTCCTGAAGACAGGCTGCTTCCAGAGAGGAGACTTCCCCAGAGTCCTGACTGGCTTTGTAGGGAGCAGCTCCAGAGCATTGCCCGGGGACTCTGTGACACCTTGTACTTGTGAATATCTGTGGTTTCAGAGTAGCAGCCGTGTTAGTCTGTATTCGCAAAAAGAAAAGAAGTACTTGTGGCACCTTAGAGACTAACAAATTTATTAGAGCATAAGCTTTCGTGAGCTACAGCTCACTTCATCGGATGCATTTGGTGGAAAAAACAAACAGAGGAGAGATTTATATACACACACACAGAGAACATGAAACAATGGGCTTATCATACACACTGTAAGGAGAGTGATCACTTAAGATAAGCCATCACCAACAGCAGGGGGGGGAAGGAGGAAAACCTTTCATGGTGACAAGCAGGTAGGCTAATTCCAGCAGTTAACAAGAATATCAGAGGAACAGTGGGGGGTGGGGTGGGAGGGAGAAATACCATGGGGAAATAGTTTTACTTTGTGTAAAAAGAAAAGGAGTACTTGTGGCACCTTAGAGACTAACAAATTTATTAGAGCATAAGCTTTCGTGAGCTACAGCTCACTTCATCAGATGCACGAAAGCTTATGCTCTAATAAATTTGTTAGTCTCTAAGGTGCCACAAGTACTCCTTTTCTTTTTGCGAATACAGACTAACACGGCTGCTACTCTGAAACTTACTTTGTGTAATGACTCATCCATTCCCAGTCTCTATTCAAGCCTAAGTTAATTGTATCCAGTTTGCAAATTAATTCCAATTCAGCAGTCTCTCGTTGGAGTCTGTTTTTGAAGCTTTTTTGTTGAAGTATAGCCACTCTTAGGTCTGTGATCGAGTGACCAGAGAGATTGAAGTGTTCTCCAACTGGTTTTTGAATGTTATAATTCTTGACGTCTGATTTGTGTCCATTCATTCTTTTACGTAGAGACTGTCCAGTTTGGCCAATGTACATGGCAGAGGGGCATTGCTGGCACATGATGGCATATATCACATTGGTAGATGCGCAGGTGAACGAGCCTCTGATAGTGTGGCTGATGTGATTAGGCCCTAGGATGGTATCCCCTGAATAGATATGTGGACAGAGTTGGCAACGGGCTTTGTTGCAAGGATAGGTTCCTGGGTTAGTGGTTCTGTTGTGTGGTGTGTGGTTGCTGGTGAGTATTTGCTTCAGATTGGGGGGCTGTCTGTAAGCAAGGACTGGTCTGTCTCCCAAGATCTGAGAGAGCGATGGCTCGTCCTTCAGGATAGGTTGTAGATCCTTGATGATGCGTTGGAGGGGTTTTAGTTGGGGGCTGAAGGTGATGGCTAGTGGCGTTCTGTTATTTTCTTTGTTGGGCCTGTCCTGTAGTAGGTGACTTCTGGGTACTCTTCTGGCTCTGTCAATCTGTTTCTTCACTTCAGCAGGTGGGTATTGTAGTTGTAGGAATGCATGATAGAGATCTTGTAGGTGTTTGTCTCTGTCTGAGGGGTTGGAGCAAATGCGGTTATATCGTAGCGCTTGGCTGTAGACAATGGATCGAGTGGTATGATCTGGATGAAAGCTAGAGGCATGTAGGTAGGAATAGCGGTCAGTAGGTTTCCGATATAGGGTGGTGTTTATGTGACCATCGCTTATTAGCACCGTAGTGTCCAGGAAGTGGATCTCTTGTGTGGACTGGTCCAGGCTGAGGTTGATGGTGGGATGGAAATTGTTGAAATCATGGTGGAATTCCTCAAGAGCTTCTTTTCCATGGGTCCAGATGATGAAGATGTCATCAATGTAGCGCAAGTAGAGTAGGGGCATTAGGGAACGAGAGCTGAGGAAGCGTTGTTCTAAGTCAGCCATAAAAATGTTGGCATACTGTGGGGCCATGCGGGTACCCATCGCAGTGCCGCTGATTTGAAGATATACATGGTCACCAAATGTGAAATAGTTATGGGTCAGGACAAAGTCACAAAGTTCTGCCACCAGGTTAGCTGTGACAGTATCGGGGATACTGTTCCTGACGGCTTGTAGTCCATCTTTGTGTGGAATGTTGGTGTAGAGGCTTCTACATCCATAGTGGCTAGGATGGTGTTTTTAGGAAGATCACCAATGGACTGTAGTTTCCTCAGGAAATCGGTGGTGTCTCGAAGATAGCTGGGAGTGCTGGTAACGAAGGGCCTGAGGAGGGAGTCTACATAGCCAGACAATCCTGCTGTCAGGGTGCCAATGCCTGAGATGATGGGGCATCCAGGATTTCCAGGTTTATGGATCTTGGGTAGCAGATAGAATACCCCAGGTCCTGGCTCCAGGGGTGTGTCTGTGCGGATTTGTTCTTGTGCTTTTTCAGGGAGTTTCTTGAGCAAATGCTGTAGTTTCTTTTGGTAACTCTCAGTGGGATCAGAGGGTAATGGCTTGTAGAAAGTGGTGTTGGAGAGCTGCCTAGTAGCCTCTTGTTCATACTCTGACCTATTCATGATGACGACAGCACCTCCTTTGTCAGCCTTTCTGATTATGATGTCAGAGTTGTTTCTGAGGCTGTGGATGGCACTGTGTTCTGCATGGCTGAGGTTATGGGGTAAACGATGCTGCTTTTCCACAATTTCAGCTCGTGCACGTCGGCGGAAGCAGTCTATGTAGAAATCCAGGCTGCTGTTTCGACCTTCAGGAGGAGTCCACCCAGAATCCTTCTTTTTGTAGTGTTGGCAGGAAGGTCTCTGTGGGTTAATATGTTGGTCAGAGGTGTGTTGGAAATATTCCTTGAGTCTGAGACGTCGAAAATAGAACTTTGTGACTTTGTCCTGACCCATAACTATTTCACATTTGGTGACCATGTATACCTTCAAATCAGCGGCACTGCGATGGGTACCCGCATGGCCCCACAGTATGCCAACATTTTTATGGCTGACTTAGAACAACGCTTCCTCAGCTCTCGTTCCCTAATGCCCCTACTCTACTTGCGCTACATTGATGACATCTTCATCATCTGGACCCATGGAAAAGAAGCTCTTGAGGAATTCCACCATGATTTCAACAATTTCCATCCCACCATCAACCTCAGCCTGGACCAGTCCACACAAGAGATCCACTTCCTGGACACTACGGTGCTAATAAGCGATGGTCACATAAACACCACCCTATATCGGAAACCTACTGACCGCTATTCCTACCTACATGCCTCTAGCTTTCATCCAGATCATACCACTCGATCCATTGTCTACAGCCAAGCGCTACGATATAACCGCATTTGCTCCAACCCCTCAGACAGAGACAAACACCTACAAGATCTCTATCATGCATTCCTACAACTACAATACCCACCTGCTGAAGTGAAGAAACAGATTGACAGAGCCAGAAGAGTACCCAGAAGTCACCTACTACAGGACAGGCCCAACAAAGAAAATAACAGAACGCCACTAGCCATCACCTTCAGCCCCCAACTAAAACCCCTCCAACGCATCATCAAGGATCTACAACCTATCCTGAAGGACGAGCCATCGCTCTCTCAGATCTTGGGAGACAGACCAGTCCTTGCTTACAGACAGCCCCCCAATCTGAAGCAAATACTCACCAGCAACCACACACCACACAACAGAACCACTAACCCAGGAACCTATCCTTGCAACAAAGCCCGTTGCCAACTCTGTCCACATATCTATTCAGGGGATACCATCCTAGGGCCTAATCACATCAGCCACACTATCAGAGGCTCGTTCACCTGCGCATCTACCAATGTGATATATGCCATCATGTGCCAGCAATGCCCCTCTGCCATGTACATTGGCCAAACTGGACAGTCTCTACGTAAAAGAATGAATGGACACAAATCAGACGTCAAGAATTATAACATTCAAAAACCAGTTGGAGAACACTTCAATCTCTCTGGTCACTCGATCACAGACCTAAGAGTGGCTATACTTCAACAAAAAAGCTTCAAAAACAGACTCCAACGAGAGACTGCTGAATTGGAATTAATTTGCAAACTGGATACAATTAACTTAGGCTTGAATAGAGACTGGGAATGGATGAGTCATTACACAAAGTAAGTTTCAGAGTAGCAGCCGTGTTAGTCTGTATTCGCAAAAAGAAAAGGAGTACTTGTGGCACCTTAGAGACTAACAAATTTATTAGAGCATAAGCTTTCGTGCATCTGATGAAGTGAGCTGTAGCTCACGAAAGCTTATGCTCTAATAAATTTGTTAGTCTCTAAGGTGCCACAAGTACTCCTTTTCTTTTTACACAAAGTAAAACTATTTCCCCATGGTATTTCTCCCTCCCACCCCACCCCCCACTGTTCCTCTGATATTCTTGTTAACTGCTGGAATTAGCCTACCTGCTTGTCACCATGAAAGGTTTTCCTCCTTCCCCCCCCTGCTGTTGGTGATGGCTTATCTTAAGTGATCACTCTCCTTACAGTGTGTATGATAAGCCCATTGTTTCATGTTCTCTGTGTGTGTGTATATAAATCTCTCCTCTGTTTGTTTTTTCCACCAAATGCATCCGATGAAGTGAGCTGTAGCTCACGAAAGCTTATGCTCTAATAAATTTGTTAGTCTCTAAGGTGCCACAAGTACTTCTTTTCTTTTTGTGAATATCTGTGTGGTCACTACCCTTGGTCTTTGTGTTCTCAGAGACTCTAACTCTGTTAAGCTTGAAACTTTAGCCACCAGAGCCAAACCCACCTTGGTGTAATACCACATTAGAAAATTCATTTTAAATAAAATAAAAGGCTAAGCAAGAGAAAGAGATGGTATGATTACATATGAAACAAAACAAAAACATGCTTTCTAGTGCCTAAAATATAATTCTAGCAAGTTACAATCTTTCCCTGTGCAGGTTTCTCACTTACATCAAGCTACCAGCAACACCAGCCATTCAGATAGGAGGTTCCACTTTTCACAGGCTCAGAGGGTGCTGTCCCCTTGGTTCCCTAAGTGATGGATAACGAGTGTCTTTTTGCTCCCCTTATATTTTCCAGAGTCCATTGTCTTTGCCATAAGAGCAAGGAAGGCTTCCTGGGGTGCAGATTCTGTCCCCCGGATGTGCTTGCTAAACTCTTTCCTCCACTTGTTAGCTCCATTGTTTTGTTTACCTTGTATGTCATTGTTCTTTGCCTGTAGGCAAACTAGTCAGACAGGGAAATCCACGCTCCTTTGTCTAGGGCAGGCATGCTTTATGCACTGCCTCCCAAACACATTTTAAGAATATATTTCTAGCACAGATGTATAATTCTGTATCCGCATCCTGTACATACATCCCACAGCAATACTCTTGATCTGTGTTTCACCAGTTTACATATGATCCCTTACAAGATACCTTCTGGACACATATGCTGACTGCAGTGTTGTCATAAAAATAAAGGGAAGGGTAACCACCTTTCTGTATACAGTGCTATAAAATCCCTCCTGGCCAGAGGCAAAACCCTATCACCGTAAAGGGTTAAGAAGCTAAGGTAACCTTGCTGGCACCTGACCCAAAATGACCAATGAGGGGACAAGATACTTTCAAATCTGGAGCCGGGGGGGAACAAAGTGGTCTGTCTGATGCTTTTGCCGGGAACAGATCAGAAATGCAAGCCTTCCAACTCCTGTTAAGTTAGTAAGTAAGCGAGCTAGAACATGCATTAGATTTTTCTTTTGTTTAATGACTGGTAAAATAAGCTGTGTTGGAGGGAATGTACATTTCTGTTTGTCTTTTTGTCGTGTGTTTTTTTTTTTTTTTTTTTTTTGTGTAACTTAAGGTTTTGCCTAGAGGGATTCTCTATGTTTTGAATCTGATTACCCTGTAAGGTATTTTCCATCCTGATTTTACAGAGGTGATTCTTTTACTTTTTTTTTTTTTAATTAAAATTCTTTTTTTAAGAACCTGATTGATTTTTGCATTGCTCTTAAGATCCAAGAGTTTGGGTCTGTGCTCACCTGTACCAATTGGTGAGGATTTTTATCAAGCCTTCCCCAGGAAAGGGGGTGTAGGGCTTGGGGGGGGGAATATTTGGGGGGAAGACCTCTCCAAGTGGGCTCTTTCCCTGTTTTTTGTTTAACACGCTTGGTGGTGGCAGCATACTGTTCAAGGACAAGGCAAAATCTGTACCTTGGGGAAGTTCTTAACCTAAGCTGGTAAGAATAAGCTTAGGGGGTCTTTCATGCAAGTCCCCACATCTGTACCCTAGAGTTCAGAGCAGGGAAGGAACCTTGACAAGTGTATTGGGTGGTAGTGAGTGTGTGTTAGGTCTGATAAGTATCACAACATAGTGGGCCCTCTGCCAGGGGGTTTTGAATAGCTCTTAGGGTCACACATCCAATGCAATGTAACATGTGCTGTCCTTTTGACACAATGTGATAGCATTTTCATGTAAAATGACAACAGTGATGTGCATGATAGTGTTTTGATGTAACCTGAAGATGTTTTGACATTGCATCTGTCAAGGCCAGAGAGAAGGATGTTATCTTACTAGCTCAGATCCATTCAAATGCTGCTGCATAGATCATTTTCCTAGCCCATTGTTTGAATCCCTCCTTTGAATCCCTCCAATGGTGCTGTAACATTGCACTCCATATTTTTATAAAATATGTTTATAAGTGTGGATATGATGTAACTGGAATATGCTTTATGCAAAAGGTCTCTTGTAAGGTAGCATTAAAAAGCTTATAATCTGAGTGTGGTCCTCCTATTCGTATAAATGTATCATTCTTGTATCTGAAACTAGGAATATGAAATATAACTCTGAGGTCCTACTGTAATTATGCAAAGTGTGGGCCATTAATGGTGGTTTGGAATCTTGATGGCTCCCATTAACCAGGACAACTGGTTGTAAATGGCTCTCTTTACTTGTAAGACTTCCTGTACAGCGTGCCAGCAAGTGTGTAATGAAGTCTTACAGTGACATGTGATCATGTCACCTAAACTGGAATCCATCTTTAACCTGGTGCTTTTCCATTTAGAAGGAAGGGTGGGAACCCAGAGAGAGACAAAGGATTCCTGCCTTGTGACAAAGCTATAAAAGGGGGTGGAACAAAACAAAGGTGGCTGCAGTCATGATAAATCCCCTTTGTTACCACATGAGCTGGAACTAACAAGAACTGTACCAGGGAAAATGATTGCGCCCAGACTAAGAAGGTGTCTATTCTGTGAAAGAAGCTTATTGGAACGTCTCTGAGGGTGAGATTTACCTGTATTCAGTTTCTTAATGTATTGGGCTTAGATTTGCATGTTTTTGCTTTATTTTACTTGGTGACTCACTTTGTTCTGTCTGTTATTACTTGGAACCACTTAAATCCTACTTTTATTCTTAATAAAATCACTTTTGTTTATTAATTAACCTAGAATAAGTGATTAATACCTGGGGGAGCAAACAGCTGTGCATCTCTCTATCAGTGTTATAGAGGGTGGACAGTTTGAGTTACTCTGTATAAAAGCTTATACAGATTAAAAACGGATTTATTTGGGGTTTGGATGCCATTGGGAGCTGGGTGTCTCGGTGCTGGAGACAGGAGCACTTACTAAGCTGTTTTCAGTTAAGACTGCAGTTTTGGGGGTGTGGTTCAGACCCTGGGTCTGTGTTGCAGCAGGCTTGTATGTCTGGCACAACAAGGCAGGGTTCTGGAGGCCCAAACTGGCAGAGAAAATGGGCTCAGAGGTAGTCTCAGCACACCAGGTGACAGTCCCAAGGGGGTCTCTGTGACCGAACCCGTCACAGGCTCTCTTCTCTACTGCATCAAACATAAGCTGCTTGTACTCACTTTCGGGGCTCTTCACAATCAAGCCTCACCTACCTATCTGCTCAGGCACTGTTCATGCTCACCTCCAGTCGGCCCACATAACCAGCCTCCATTGGCCACTTGTTACATTTTCAAACAAGTCCCTTCATTTTTTCTCCTATGCTGCCCATACGCTTGGGAGGGCTCGCCTTAAACATCTGCAAAGCCACCTTATTATCCACCTTCAGAGCCCTCCTCAAAACTCACCTTTTCTGTGATGCCTACAAAAATCTTGACAACTGTTAGGCTGCTGGTGTGGAGAGATCATGACTTATCATGCTGACAAATACGGTCTTATTATTTTATTGGGGACATGGGCACCAATGACACTACCAAGAATGACCTTGAGTGGATCACTGCAGAGTATGTGGCTCTGGGAAGATGGATAAAGGAGTTTGAGGCGCAAGTCGTGTTCTCATCCATCCTCCCTGTTGAAGGAAAAGGCCCAGGTAGGGACATAAATGTGTGGTTATGCAGGTGGTGTCGGAAAGAGCGCTTTGGAGTCTTTGACCAGGGGATTTTTGTTCCAGGAAGAAGGATTGGTAGGAAGAGATGGGATCCACCTAACAGAGGGAAGAGCAACTTCGCAGTCAGGCTTGCTAACTAGTAAGGAGGGCTTTAAACTAGGTTTGCCGGGGGATGGAGACCTAAGCCCTGAGGTAAGTGGGATACTGGGAGGAAACACAAGGAGGAGGGTGCAACGGGGAGGCCTCCTGATCCCTACTGAGAAAGTAAGGCAATTGGCTAGTTATCTTAGGTGCCTGTACATGAACGCAAGAAGTCTGGGAAACAAGAAGAACTGGAAGTCCTGGCACAGTCAAGGAACTCTGATGTGTTTGGAATAACAGAGACTTGGTGGGATAACTCGCATAACTGGAGCACTGTCATGGAGAGGTATAAACTGTTCAGGAAGGACTGGGGGGAAAGAAAAGGTGGAGGAGTTGCACTGTATGTAAGAGCAGTATGATTGCTCAGAGCTCCAGTATGAAACTGGAGAAAAGCCTGTTGAGGAGTCTTTGGGTTAAGTTTAGAGGCAAGAACAACAGGGGTGATGTTGTAGTGGGCATCTGCTACAGACCAGGAGGATGAGGTAGACAAGGGTTTCTTCGGAAAACTAACAGAACTTTCGAGATCACAGGCCCTGGTTCTCATGGGAGACCTCAATCACCCTGACATCTGTTGGGAGAACAATACAATGATGCACAGACAATCCAGAGTTTTTTTTTTGAAGAGTGTTGGGGACACCTTCCTGGTGCAAGTGCTGGAGGAACCAACTAGGGGCTATTCTCCTCTTGACCTGCTGCTCACAAACAGGGAAGAGTAGTTGTTTGCCATCAAATGCATCTGATGAAGTGAGCTGTAGCTCATGAAAGCTTATGCTCTAATAAATTTATTAGTCTCTAAGGTGCCACAAGTACTCCTTTTCTTTTTGCGAATACAGACTAACACGGCTGCTACTCTGAAACCAGGGAAGAGTTGGTAGGTGAAGTAGAAGTGGATGGCAACCTGGGCAGCAGTGACCATGAGATGGTCAAGTTCAGGATCCTGACTTAAGGAAGAAAGGAGAGCAGCAGAATATGGACCCAGGACTTCAGAAAAGCAGACTTTGACTCCCTCAGGGAACTGATGGGCAGGATTCCCTGGGAGGCTAATATGAGGGGGGGAAAGGAGTCCAGGAGAGCTGGCTGTATTTTAAAAAAGCCTTATTGAGGGCACAGGAACAAACCATCCCAATGTGCAGAAAGAATAGCGAGTATGGCAGGCAACCAGCTTGACTTAACAGAGATCTTCAGTGAGCTTAAACACAAATATGAAGCTTACAAGAAGTGGAAACTTGGACATATGACTAGGGAGGAGTATAAAAATATTGCTCAAGCATGCAGGGATGTAATCGGGAAGGCCAAAATACAACTGGAATTGCAGCTAGCAAGGGATGTGAAGGGTAACGAAGGGTTTCTACAGGTATGTTAGCAACAAAAAGAAGGTCAGGGAAAGTGTGGGACCCTTACTGAATGGGGGGAGGCAACCTAGTGACAGATGTGGAAAAAGCTAATGTACTCAATGCATGGGTGTTTGGTTTGTTTGTTTTTTGGCCTCGGTCTTCACAGACAAGGTCAGCTCCCAGGCTGCTGCACTGGGCAGCACAGCCTGGGAAGGAGGTAAGCATCCCTCAGTGGTGAAAGAACAGGTTAGGGACTATTTAGAAAAGCCTGGACATGCCCAAATCCATTGGGTCAGATGCAATGCATCCGAGGGTGCTGAGAGAATTGGCTGATGTGATTACAGAGCCATTGGCCATTATCTTTGAAAACTCATGGCGATTGGGGGAAGTCCCAGACGATTGGAAAAAGGCTAATGTAGTGCCCATCTTCAAAAAAGGGAAGGAGAATCTGGGGAGCTACAGACCAGTCAGCCTCACCTCAGTCCCTGGAAAAATCATGGAGCAGGTCCTCAAGGAATCCATTTTTGAAGCACTTGGAGGAAAGGAAGGTGATCAGGAACAGTCAACATGGATTCACCAAGGGCAAATCATACCTGACCAACCTGATAACTGGCTCAGTGGATATGGGGAAAGCAGTGGACACGCTATACCTTGACTTTAGCAAAGCTTTTGCTACGATCTCCCACAGTATTCTTTCCAGCAAGTTAAAGTATGGGCTGGATGACTGGACTAAAGGTGAATAGAAAGCTGGCTAGATCATTGGGCACAACAGGTAGTGATCAATGGCTCAATGTCTAGTTGGCAGCCAGTATCAAGTGGAGTGCCCCAAGGGTCAGTCCTGGGGCTGATTTTGTTCAATATATTCATTAATGATCTGGATGATGGGATAGATTGCACTCTCATCAAGTTTGCGGATGATACTAAGATGGGGGAGAGGTAGATATGCAGGAGGGTAGGGATAGGGTCCAGAGTGATCTGTACAAATTGGTGAATTGGGCAAAAAGAAATCTGAGGTTCAACATGGACAAGTGCAAAGTCCTGCACTTAGGACAGAAGAATCCCATGCACTGCTACAGGCTGGGAACCAACTGGCTAAGTGGCAGTTCAGTAGAAAAGGACCTGGGGATTACAGTGGATGAGAAGCTGGATATGAGTCAGCAGTGTTCCCTTGTTGCTAAGAAGGCTAATGGCATATTGGGCTGCATTAGTAGGAGTGTTGCCAGCAGATCAAGGGAAGGGATTATTCCCCTGTATTCTGCACTGGTGAGGGCACATCTGGAGTACTGCATCCAGTTTGGGGCTCCCACTTCAGAAAAGATGTGGACAAATTGGAGAGAGTCCAGTGGAGGTCAATGAAAATGTCTAGGAGGCTAGGGCATATGACTTATGAGGAGAGGCTGAGGAAACTGGGCTTATTTAGTCTGCAGAAGAGAAGAGCAAGGGGAGTTTTGATAGCAGCCTTCAACTACCTGAAGGGGGGTTCCAAAGAGGATGGAGCTCAGCTGTTCTCAGTGGTGGCAGATGACAGAACAAGGAACAGTGGTCTCAAGTTGCAGTGGGGGAGATCTAGGTTGGATATTGGGGGGGTGGGGGGGAACTATTTTACTAGGTGTGATGTTATTGACATAAACTGTGACCGTATAGATCATTGTTGCAACTAAGGTCATATAGCGGCACCCAATCTTGTACAAAGAGTTTACATAAGACGTCTATGCCAAGGTTATGATTTGATGGTTATGATTATGCTATCTGCATGCATGTATCATTTTTGTATTTAAAGTTATAAGCATTGGCTCTATACCGTCTGTATTTCAAACTTGTGCTATGCTTTTGGGTGACACCCCAGAAATGTGGCGTCAGCACTGCCTAGACAGCTTGATGGCCCATTAAAGACCATCCACTATACAACAGACCCGTTGAGAGAAGGCAGATACACCTTGTGACTCAGCCAGGCATTGCAGGGACATGCCTATGGACAGAAGTCTAAGGTTTTTTCCATGCCATGTGCTGCATGGCTTGTGGTTGGAACAAAGAAAGCACAAGCCACATGGTAAAAGGACTATAAAAGGCAGCATCAGCATCTCCATCTTGTTTTCAATCCTGCTTCTTACTTCTGGAGAAACTTTGCTACAAACTGAAGCTCTGAACAAAGGACTGAATGACCCCTCCCAGCTGTGGATGTTCTCCAGAGGCTTGATCGGAACCTGCCGTTTATTCCACCACTGCTACAAGCCTGAACCAAGAATTTTGCCTTTACTGTATGTCATTGATTCCATTTAACCAATTATAACTCTCATATTTCTTTTAATAAATAAACCTTTAGTTTTTAGATTCTAAAGGATTGGCAACAGTGTGATTTGTGGGTAAAATCTGACTTGTATATTGACCTGGGTCTGGGGCTTTGTCCTTGTGGATCGTGAGAACATTTTTTTTCTTTTACTGTGGCATTGGTTTTCATGACCATTCGTCCCCATAATGAGTGGTGGTGATACTGGGAAACTGGAGTGTCTAAGGAAACTGCTTGTATGACTTATGGTGAACCAGTGGGGTGAGACCGAAGTCCTCTCTGTTTGGCTGGTTTGGTGCGCCTTAGAGGCGGAGAACCACTAGCCTGGGGCTGTGACTGCTCAGCTCTAAGCAATTTGTCCTGAATTGATACTCTCAGTTGTGTCCCACCAGAGGCAGCATTGTTCCACTAAGAGGGTGGTGAAGCACTGGAATGGCTTACCTAGGGAGATGATAGAATCTCCGTTCTTAGTGGTTTTTTAAGGCCTGGCTTGACAAAGCCCTAGCTGGGATGATTTAGTTGGGTTGGTCCTGCTTTGAGCAGGGGGTTGGACTAGACCTCCTGAGGTCTCTTCCAACCCCAATCTTCTATGATTTCTTTATACTCCACCATCTGTCTGTATCCACCTGTTCTTCAAGGAGTGTCCCTGTAGGTGGCAAAAAGAAAAGGAGGACTTGTGGCACCTTAAGAGACTAACAAATTTGTTTGGATGCATCCGATGAAGTGAGCTGTAGCTCACGAAAGCTTATGCTCAAATTTGTTAGTCTCTAAGGTGCCACAAGTACTCCTTCTTTTTGCAAATACAGACTAACACGGCTGCTACTCTGTTCCCTGTAGATGCTCCACTTTAGGTATCTTGACATCCTGCACTTGTAATTGGAGATTTGTGGTAGTAGTGCCTGGTTGGGCCGCGCACACACAGTAGCTGTCTCGCGCCACTCCGAGTGGTTACATAGCAGTGCTAGCCAACTGCCCACCCCACCCCAGTTCCTTCTCTACTGCCTTTGGCTTGAGTCAGAGCAATCAGCAGCAACCTCTTTTACTTCAGAAAAAAATTATAGTGGATAATTTATAGCAGTAATGTTATCTTAGTTGTAGTTAGCTTTCCTATCCACTTGCCCTACTCTTTTTTTTTTTTTAAATGAAATTAAAGAAATTAAAAAATCCTATTTCTCCCCCCCCCACGCCCCTGCCTCTCCGACAGATGTACAGCCTTAGCCTCAACGTTTTTCTCTAAGGAACCAACTCTGTCAGGCATGCCAGGCTCACCAGGTTTTAAACACTGCCTGACCCACAGACTCTCCATACTGATCTCTGACGGCCACGCTCAGTATGTCCGCTGCCTCGACGAGACGCACATTACTTAAAAGTGCCCATGCTGCAGAACGCTAACAGCCAGGACAAGAAAAGTCAGGGATCTTTAACTGAAGCTCCTCATGATGGAGAAATCCCTCAAGACAGCCTCTGACCCAGAGTCCAGGTCACTCCCTGGCCAACAGTCACCAGCAGCAGCCTCTGACAGGGACTTTGCTCCAACAACAGCTGCCAAGGAGCCTGTTCCAAGGCTACAAAAAAGTGGTCGCAGACATCCCCGCACCAGAAGTCGTCCAAAAGAAAGCGATTTCCTACTGAAAAATCTGCCCTGGCACCAACAGCACCAGACCATGAGGCACCGGAAACGTCCGGAACTGAGGGCTCCCAACGAGCTAAAGAGCCTATGCCGGCAAGCTCTAATGGCAGTTTACACACTAAAGTGAAAACTGCCAACTTGGCACCCAGGGAGTCGAAGATCTCGGCACCAAGTGGTACAATGGCGCCACCTGCTGTACGTGTGCCACACAGCCATAAATGCTTGGTACCGGCAGTTTCAACTCGTGCTCCTGGGCCATCCACCATGCCATCTCCGGCACCAAGCCTTGCGGTACCACAGCAATTTGAGGTATGAAGACCCGATAGTGGCTTCAACGCCGGAATCTCCTCTACTTGGCCCAGAGGGCACCACATCCAGATCGATAACAAGCCAGCTGACCTACTCCCTGCAGATCAGCCCCTACTATCTCCAGTGATGAGAGAGGATGATGTAGCAATATACACTCCTACCACTCCCCACCCAAGCCAGGACCATCTCATCACCCACCACCTGAGGATAGAGGATGGTATGGGCACCACCCCCTGCTACCATTCCCACCTAACTGGATCCACGGGCAATGTACAAAGCCCAAAACTGCAGGCCCCCTAGCCTGTATAGGTCCAGAACAGCCCGGTCCCCTTAACCAACTGTCCCAGCACCCTCAGAAACACAAGAGGAAGACACTGAGGAACCTGAGGACACAGCCAAGCATGACACTTCACCACCTACTCAATCTCATCTTTATCCCCAGATGAAACCATAATACCACTACCCTCTACTATGGGGATGATGTCAAATCTTTCAGGACCTCTTCAAAAGGGTTGCTGAGTCCCTAGACATTTCTGTGGCACAGCTACCAGAATTCCAGCATAAGTTCATGGACATACTCCAGGCATCCCCATCAGCAAAGATAGTCCTGCCGATAAATGATGCGATTATGGAGCCTGCCAAAATCATCTGGCAGACTCCAGCTACTGCACCAGCCTTGGGTAAGAGAGGTGTGACAAAAAATATTATGTGCCAACAAAAGGAGCTGAATTTTTATTCAGACATCCCCACCAAACTCCTTATTGGTAGAGGCAGTCAATCAAAGGGAGAAACACCACCTGTCCTGAACGCCCCTGTGACTCCCAGTATTCACCACTTAATGACGTGACAGAAGATATGTCTTATACAAAGTATGCCTTGTGAGGTGTCATTCTTAAAGTCTTGATCTGCTAGACAGTAATATTTCATTGGATTGTATGGGCTATTGTCCTATGTGAAGTTTGGCTATGTATGTGTTGCCGAAACATGTCCTAAGGTTGAAAACGCCCACAAGCAGCCTTTCAGGTGTGACCGTAAAAAGGCCAAACAACGTTAATGGCTTATTGAGGACATGCACACAAGCATAAGGATTACCCTGGGAACTGTGTACAATAGAAACCTCTCAGAGATAGCACTACACAGTGGGAACTGTTTGACCCCGGTCACAGCAAAAGAGCTTTCCAGCAAGTGGGGAGAAGATATAAATGGGGAGAAATGAGATTATGGGGTGAGATTATATGCACTCTCTCCCTACAACAACACACCTGAGGAACAAAGACTGAACTGTGGGAAGGGGAAGTGATGGTCCCAGGCTGGAAGGATCTTTAGCCTGTGTATGAAAACCTGGGAAAGCTAAGGCAACTTGTGCCTTAAGAATCTGCCAGACTGTTTATCACTCAGGGTGAGAATTTGCTAATTTAATGTGTTACGCTCAGTTTGCGGTTTTTGTGTATTTACTAAGGTAATCTGCTTTGTTCTGGTTGCTGTCCCTTATTGTCACTTAAATTTTATCTTTTGTAGTTAATAAGCTTATTTCTTGTTTATACCAAAACTGAGTTTGTGCAACTCATAACTGGGGTGGACGGCACAAAAAGCTGTGCATAACTCCCTCCACGTTGAAGGAGGAGTGATTTTTATGAGCTTGGGCTGGGCAGATCTGGCCATAAGGCGCAAAACAATATTATTTTGGGTTTACACCACAAAGAAGGTGAGCATGTGAGTGCTGGGCAATCCCCTAGCTGAGTCCTCCCACAGAGAGCTGATCGCAGGCTCTGTGTGATTTAATAGCTGGTTGTGTCCCTACCCGCATGCATGCGTGCTGGAAAGGAGCTTGAGAGCTGGTCACAGCAAGCTGGTGAGACAAGTGGGCTCACTGGGACCCCAGCACATCTGGTGGCATCCCCAAAAGGGGGGTCCAATCCATCAAAGACCCCATATGATAAGAACTGGAAAAGGCTAGACCTTTCTGGGCGGAAAGCTTATTCCTCAGCTACACTTCTGTTTCACATAGCCAAATATGCTGCCCTGCTGGTCAAATATACACACAATGTATTTGTCAAAATGTCAACTTTTATTGAAAATGTACCAGATGCCAAAAAAAAAAAAACAGTACAAGACAAACATTTCTGAAGGGTCTCTCAGCGCCAGGACAGCCTTCCAGGCCTCCCTTGACTCTGCAGACACAGCAGCATGATCCATCGTGACATCCGTGGTCATGCGCGGTGCATCGTGGCTCCACCTCTCTGGGTTTCCAACAGTCGAGGAGTTACCCTTTGAGGGGCAGAAACCAATGTTTTGTGACACCCCTAAAAGACTCATGGGCGATCTTAAAAACCCTTAGTATTTACATATTTGAAAACAAAAAGAAACAGAACAGGTTTTCCAATCAGAGATTGGGGTCTGTGGCTGAGAGTTTGGCGTAAAGACAATATGCCCAACAGCATAAACAAAAACAGAACAGACGGCAGACCCATGATCAGCTTTCAAGATCTCAACAATTTACCTCTAAACAATCCTTTTGAAGGTGTAGTGTAAGGCACGAGACCTCCAACCTCTCTGACTCCGGAACCAGAAATGGTCTGCCAGTTGGAGACTGTCTGTCACCATACTACTCAGTCTGGAACACCATCAAGACAGACAAATGGGCTTAGAGATTATCCAGAAGGGCTACTCCATCCCCTTTATTTCTATCCCACCCACCCTTCCCCATCCCTCTTCAGGGACACCTCTCATGCGCATCTGTTAAAACAGGAAATAAATCACCTCGTACAATTAGGTGCCATGGAACCCGTACCATTACAACACGGGGGGAGAGGTTTTTATTCACATTACTTTCTAACTAAGAAAAAGACTGGTGGGTGGAAACCCATCCTGCATTTATGAAAACTCTACAAATTCGTAAGAACACAACATTTCAAAATGGTAACTAACCACAATAATTCCGGCATTAGAGAAAGGAGATTGGCTCTCAGCCCTTGACCTTCAGGACACTTATTTTCATATCAGCATCCACCCATCACACAGAAGAGTCCTGAGATTCACCCCAGGGAAACAGCATGTCCAATACAGAGTACTACCCTTTGGCCTTTCCACTACTGCAAGGGTTTTTCCAAAGTTCTCGCTGTCATTGCAGCTCACCTCTGCAGACAAGAAGGAGTGATATTTCCATACTTAGATGACCGCAAGAAGCGATAAACTCCACCCAGAACACGATAACCCTGTTCACGGACCTAGGGTTGCCAATAAATGTACAAAAGTCCACACTGGCTCCTGTCCAAAAGTTGGAATTCATAGGAGCCTACCTTGATTGTCTCACATCAACAGCAATATTACTTCAACAACACTTTCTCACTCTAGTCAACCTAATTTCAATGGTGATGGACAGCCCCCAAACATCCGCCAGAACATGCTTACAACTCTTGGGGCATACGTCAACGACAATGTTTGTTATAAAACATGCCTGACTTCACAGGAGATGCTTGCAGGCCTGGCTTCGAACAGTGTATATACCGCATAGTCACTCTCTCAACAGATGCGCCTCAATACCACACAGGTGTAAAAAACTCGCTAACATGGTGGACACAACCAAAGAACATCTGCTCAGGAATCCCTTTCCAACAAAGAACTCCCACCACAACAAACGCTTCCCTAATAGGTGGGGGGGGCACATCTACGCAACAATATGATCCAAGGCCACGGGGCCCCAGGAGAGTCTAACCTGCACATAAACTTATTGGCGCTAAGGGCAGTCTGAAATGTATGCGAGCACTTTCTCACTTTAATCAAGAACAATGCCATAAAGATCCTCGCGGACAATATAGCATGCATGTTTTATATAAACCGCCAAGGGGGAGCGCGATCATAAGTGCATCACCAGCAACACAGAGCTATCGGCATCCTAGCTGCCGGAATGTCAGAATACAACAGTGGCTCCACTAAGCAGGGATTTCTCACAAACACACAAGTGGGGGATGGAGCCTGGAATTTTCAAATCCATATTCAAACTATGGGGGTTCCCCAGCATAGATCTATTTGCAACAGCTCAGGATGCCAAGTGCCCACAATATTGCCCCAGAGCAGCACTGGGGCACCACTCCCGAGGTGAGGCTCTCCTCATAAAATGGGAGGCACCACTGTTGTATGCATTTCCTCCGACTCCACTCCTAAGAAAAGGAGGACTTGTGGCACCTTAGAGACTAACAAATTTATTTAAGCATAAGCTTTCATGAGCTATAGCTCACTTCATTGGATGCATGTAGTGGAAATTACAGTGGGAAGATTTTATATACACAGAGAACATGAAACAATGGGTGTTACCATACACACTGTAACAAGAGTGATCAGGTAAGGTGAGCTATTACAGCAGGAGAGCAGGGGTGGGGGGACCTTTTATAGTGATAATCAAAGTGGGCCATTTCCAGCAGTTGACAAGAACGTGTGAGGAACAGTGCGGGGGGAGAGGGGGAATAAACATGGGGAAATAGTTTTACTTTGTGTAATGACACGTCCACTCCCAGTCTTTATTCAAGCCTAAATTAATTGTATCCAGTTTGCAAATTAATTCCAATTTAGCAGTCTCTCCTTGGAGTCTGTTTTTGAAGGTTTTTTTTGTTGAAGAATAGCCACTTTTTGAGGTCTGTAATTGAGTGACCAAGGAGATGGAAGTGGTCTCCGCCTATTTTTTGAATGTTTTAATTCTTGATGTCTGATTTGTGTCCATTTATTCTTTTATGGAGAGACTGTCCGGTTTGGCCAATGTACATGGCAGAGGGGCATTGCTGGCACATGATGGCATATATCACATTGGTAGATGCGCAGGTGAACGAGCCTCTGATAGTGTGGCTGATGTGATTAGGCCCTATGATGGTGTCCCTGAATAGATATGTGGTCATAGTTGGCAGCGGGCTTTGTTGTAAGGATAGGTTCCTGGGTTAATGTTTTTGTTGTGTGGCAGCTACTGGGCAGCTCTCCTACACCACTTTCTACAAGCCATTACCCTCTGATCCCACTGAGGGCTACCAAAAGAAACTACACCATCTGCTCAAGAAACTCCCTGAAAAAGCACAAGAACAAATCTGCACAGACACACCCTGGAACCCCAACCAGGGCTATTCTATCTGCTACCCAAAATCCATAAAATCTGGAAATCCTGGACGCCCCATCATCTCAGGCATTGGCACCCTGACAGCAGGATTGTCTGGCTATGTAGACTCCCTCCTCAGGCCCTTCGTTACCAGCACTCCCAGCTATCTTCGAGACACCACTGACTTCCTGAGGAAACTACAGTCCATTGGTGATCTTCCTAAAAACACCATCCTGGCCACTATGGACGTAGAAGCCTCTACACAACATTCCACACAAAGATGGACCACAAGCCGTCAGGAACAGTATCCCCGATACTGTCACGGCTAACCTGGTGGCTGAACTTTGTGACTTTGTCCTGACCCATAACTATTTCACACTTGGGGACAATGGAGACCTTCAAATCAGTGGCACTGCCATAGGTACCCGCACGGCCCTACAGTATGCCAACATTTTTCATGGCTGACTTAGAACAACGCTCTGCTGCTGGTAACAGGTCACCGCTCCTCCTCGCTCTCCTTACAGGGCGTAGGGTAACACCCCTCGCTTCACGGTCTCCGTGTATATAACTCTGCCCGCAGTATTTTCCACCCAACGCAGCCGCTGAAGAGCGCCGTAGCTCAGGGAAGCTCCTGCTCAGATGAATGTGTTGGGCTCTCAGGTGCCCCCCGCCCTCCTGCTCTTTTTGCGGAGCCAGAGGACCCCGGCTGCTGCTCGGGCGCCATGCCTCAGGCCCCCGTCGCAAGATCAGGCAGGACCCACGACGGGAGTAGCCAGGCCACCCGCCTAACCGGTCCCCAGAGCCCAGGGCTGCCCCGCCTCCCAGTGACAGCTTCGCCCCTCCCCCAACGGTCATAGCCTTCTTTTCCCGCCCTTTCTAACGGTCACGCTCCGCGCTCGTGGCAGCTTCAGCCGCGACGCTTGCGCAGAGAAGGGACCCGCCTCCCTCCTTCGACGCCGGCGCGCGAGCGGAGGGACGAGGGAAGCCCCGAAGGGGGCGGACCCGCGAGCCGGCGCGCGCCTGAGGACGTGGCGCTTTCCAGCCACTCCAGGCCGAGTCGCCGCCGGCGCCGTGGGAGGGAAGCCGAGGGCGCGCCCAATCCGAGCCCCGCGCGTGGCGGCGAGGGAGGCGGGGGCGCTTCCTGATTGGGCGGCCGGGCGGGGGGCGGGGCGGGCGCCGCTGTTTCCGGTCCGCGCGGCGGGTGGCGAGCGGAGGGAGAGCGAAGCCGGAGGGGCTCCTGGCGGGAGAAGGTAACGGGGGGTGTCGGCCTCCGCCAGCCGCTGGCGCCGGGGCCTGTCTCCTGGGAAGGGGGGTGGCAGCCCTGGGCCGGGCCCCCGCGCGCTCGGTGCTCAGGGCCGGGCGGCGCCCCCGCGGGGGGAGCCTGGGGCCGGCCCGGGGGCGCGCTCTGGCCCGGGGGTCACGCGGGGAGCGGCGGCTTGGCCGTGACGTTCTGCCGCTGGAAGGGGGGGGGGGTTGCGCCTTTGTTTCGGGGACCGGGCTGGGTCGCCCCAGGCCGCCCCCTCGGGGGGCGCGTGCGCTGGTGCAGCGGCCCGCCCGCCCTCGTGCAAGCGCCCCAGCGTGTCTTCGTGGCGGGGCCCCGTGGGGCAGGCCCGGGAAGGGACGCGGGGTGCGGCGGCTGGTGGCGGCAGAACCAACCCTGGTGTTTGTGTAACTGCTTCACAGGGCAGAGGCCACAGTTGGGGGGAGGGGGCTTTAGGGGTCCTGAAAGCCGGGGCTGATGACGTGAGACTTAATTCAGCAGGAACCTTCATTATTGACACAGCCTCATTTGTGTGTTTGGCGCTGGGCGCTAGATTGAGAATACTAGAGTAGCCATACTGGGACACATCAGGTCCAGCTAGTCCAGTATCCTGTCTTCCAACAGATGGTGCCAGATGCTTCAGAGGGAGTGAACAGAACAGGGCAATTATTGAGTGATCCATCCCCTGTTGTCCAGGCCCAGCTTTGGACAGTCAGAGATTTAGGGCTACCCTCAAAACTAGCCCTTCCCACAAGGAGCTTACCTGTGGTTTGGCTTGTGCTGCTTGTATGACTTATAAGGGCCTGAAGTCTGTCACTACTTAAAAAAGCTCTTTAGACCTAGGATGTGACCCTGTACGTGTATCTGGAATGGCTTGTGGCTCACTGGATGTTCGTTTGTGCTGCTTTATTGCATCACCCCTTGAGAAATTGAGAGGAGATGCGCCACTTCAAAATTGAATTTTTTATTTAATAAAAAACAGCATGTCTGTCATCTTGTTCACTGAATGTTAACAGAAGAGCCAAATAAGGTTTCAAGCTGTTGAAATGTGAGCTGTGTGGGTGAATGAATTTTTTATTCATCCACAGTAAATTGCTGTACTGTTTCTCACCATTACTTATATTGATGTTTAGTAAAACTAAGTAGAGTTTACATACCCAGATGATAAAAGACCTGTATAAATGCCCTTAAATAAGTAATTTTGCATTTCTATTATACTTTGTCCCAGAGGATCTGCAAATTGACACATTAGCTACATGGGGGTACGTGAAACAATCTCTCTAAAATAGTCATCTCTATGAAAACACTGCAGTTGGATACTACAGCTGTTTCTCCATGCCTCCTGCTGAGGGTTGCTGCATTCTTTTCCCCTTGCCCACCCTATGCAGCAGTGACCTTTGCTGTAACCACCAGCTTTTGAAATGGAAAAACTTCAAAGCCAGTAAATATTTCTTTGTATTTGACTAGAGCAGTTGTTTGAGTAATGTCAACCATTCCCTCTCTCCGCCACCAGCTGAGTATGTACTGCATCTCCTGATTTTCAACCAGGATCATGAGTAAAGATCTGGTGTTTCTATGTGACAAGACATATCATTAGGCCATGGGCTGGTTCATGGAATCCATGTTAATATTATTAAAAGACAAACTTGAGCATAATTTCAAGATTTATTGAGCTGTGTTGTCCATGTTTTTTCTGGGTGCTGGAAGAGATTTTTTTTTTTAATGTATTGCTGTAGCACCTAGGAGTTCTAGTCATAGACCAGGACCCCCTTGTGCTAGGTGCCAAAGAGCCCTTCAGGTGTTGCACTGTTGTGAGTGACCTCTTGCTGCAGATACTTATTTGCAAGAAAGGAATAACATGAAGATCAGCATTCAGAAGGTTGTAAACAAGTTAAGATTGCTATGAGCTCCTGTTGTTGCAAGTAGAGATCTCTCAACTCCATGCCATTAATTACCACTTCCTAGTACTTAGCGATGAACCCCAGTACCCATTTATGCAGGTAGCTTAACAGAGAGTGGGCTAGTGTTGATTATAAACATATTATTAGTTCATGGCTTGCTTATTGTGACTTAGTGGAAAAAACTTACATCAGTGAGGTAAATGATGGCTTGCTTTTCCTATTGATTGTAACATAATATAGAGGGTCTTTAGATGTTGCAAAAGTTTTGTCATATTCTATAGACCTGTTGATGACTTGAGGAAAACATTCTCTTTAGTAATAACTTCAGCTAAAGATTTTTCTCTTGTTTGCATTGGAACAAAATCTCTGATAGTGGGTATGAGATTGTGTCAGAGGAGTCTAATGTTTGGATAGGGTGGAAATGATTAAAATGATTCAGGGTGGATTTTATTTAAATCAAATTGATATAAATCATGATTTAATCATGGTTTTCTACATAAAACTGCATTCTTGTTGGTTGTTATAACGTTAATACATATTTTTCACAACTCTGAAATAGATGTAGGTTTCAGTTTTAGAAGGGACACACTATACATTTTTAAACAGTGATTTATTTTGAAAACCTTTCAGATTTAGTTTTACAGCTATATCAGAAAAGGAATGATTGGTTATTTCATTTACCAAAGGTAATTGAAGCAGATATTTATGAAGTCATTGGGAGGTGCACTATCTCCAATTCAACAGGTTAATCATTAATATTAGGAGGATTTTCTTGCCAGGCTGTATTAGGAGGAGAACATCACCAGATAGACATTTAATTTTTTTTTAACTAAAACAACAACATTAAGTATTCTTGAATTTTTTCTTCAACAGCAAACATATAATATTTTAACAAAACAAGCATATGTCCCTCGCTTCTTACATTTATCTCCAGGCTTCTTCCCCTTGTCCTATCTATTCAGCCCCCAACAATCTTCTATTCATTGAACTTTTTGAAACTTTGCGCTTTTAGAGAGAGGAAAGGGATTGACTCTGTGTACATAAATTTGCAGAGATACAATACAGTTGGTCTGTTATTTCTTACCTCTATATATTATTTATTTTAAAACATTTTTGCTGTTAACAAGCATGTTACTTCTGGGGACACAAATCCACAGTTTGAGAACTGCAAAACTAAGCATCTCTGATGGTATCTTCTAGGCTGAGCACTGGGTTCCACTGGGTAGATAGAAAGATTAGCCTAAACAATCTATACAGAAGCCTGTGGAACCCCATAAGATTGGGTCCCTAATCCATGAACTATTGGAACACATTTACAAAACTTTTCTTAAACATTACATGAATATATTGTCTCAGACTATAGAACTAGAATTTATAATCCCTATTCCATGATGAGATATCTTTGAGCTATAATGTATCTTAATTAAAACTATCTTCAGATAAAATGCTTTTTGAGGAAAAAACTTATAAAAAAAAATCCGATTTAAATAAAAAAAAATCCATTTTTTTAAAATCATTTATTTTTATCCACCTTGAAATGATTACGGTCCTGACCATGCTACAACTTTACAGGTTAGAACCAACAAACTGCTTCAGAGTGTCATTTGTGTCTACATACAACATGCATGAAACTCTGCAATTGTGGTATCTAACAGCATTATCCCTACCAGAAGACTAGTCTGACACATGGTTATCTTCCTGTAACCAGTCTTGCACACCTCTTTTTCTTTTCTTCTTTTTTTTCTGGTGTGGATAGGACCCCCTTAAAAGCATTTGGTTTTGCAGGTTTCCCTTTACGCTCTGGTATGTCCAAACAAACGGAGCTGGGAGTATTATCTACTTGAAATGTTCTGTGTGCATGTCATTAGAGTGCTCTGAGTTTTCCCAGAAAATGTTGATTAGTATACAGTAGGCTGCATCTGAGGAGTGGGCTCATAGATGATTCAGGCATCTCCGAGGCAGAAAAACTTCAGTGGACACAATTCTGTCTCTGTCATTGTAACAGGATTATATGAAAGCATTACAAACTGGTTTCAAAACATAATTGTAATATGGAGACACCTTAATATGATGTTTACTCTCCACCTGAATACTGTGTTTAGTTCTGGTCATCCCAGCTCATAGGGTTCAGAGAAGGGCTATAAAATTGACTAGACGCATGGAAAGAGTTGTACATGAGGAACAATTAAAAAAGGTTAGGACAATTTAATTTAAAGAGTAGAAAAAATCATGGCACAAAATAGAGAAATATAAAAATGACATAGTATAGAGAGAGTCATTTGTCTGTTCCTGCTTAATCTTTCTCATAATACAAGAACCCAGGGACATACAGCAAACAAAAAACAACATATTTAAACCTTTTTAATGTGATGGAATGAACTAAACAACAAGATACTGAGGTCAACAGCATAGTAGGATTAGAAACTTTAACAAAATTATGGATATTATAATATTTAATATTCATAAAAGATATAAACTTATGCTTCAGGAATTAAGCCAACTACTAACTTCCTGAGGTTGGCGGAAAATTTCCTTTACCAGGTGGTGGTTCTGGAAATTTTCAATTTCATTATAGAATATTTATTTAAATTTTTCCCTGAAGCATCTGCTATCACATTTCTTGTGTTTGTAAGAGCTTTGAAAATGTAAAGCAGTATATAAGTACTAATAATTTTCATAACCATAATGTCTATGGCTGGAGCAGAGTTGTGAGATTTGAATTAGTGTCTGTAAAGCATTTTGAGATCTTTGGAGGCAGAACTTTTTGTTTAAAGTAGTACAATTATGTTCCTTTATTAGAATATCAAAACTTGAAATAATGAACAATAATATTGCAATTGCAGCGTGGTCCCAAAATTAAATTAAATTAAATTAAATCAAACAGAACAGTTGCATGAGAGTCTCTGTGGCAAATCAGGTTTGCTGGGTGTTCTCTCCCTTCAGAGTAGATATGTTCTTGCACAGTTAAGATGACAGACTGCCTGAATGCTTTATGTAGCTGAGGAATCCTAGTTTTATGCTGATACATGTTTCTGTTGCAGAAGGTATTGAGAACTCCTGACATTCTTGGAGGTTTCCAGATGATGATCCCCTCCCTCCTTCCAAATGTTCCAGCATTCAGTTTATCAAAAATTCTTCAACTAAACTACAACTTAAAGCTTTGTCTTTGCTGTGGAAAGGAAATTTACTCCTTTATAATTAAGCTATTTTTTTAGCCAGTTAGGTCTTTCTCTTACCAGTTATTTGCATTTCAGTGACTCCCAATGACCCCTGTCAGGATTGGGGCCTCATTGTAATGGGCTCTTCACAGAAATGATTCCCTGCTTCAGCAAGTTTACAGTCTAAATTGAGGCAAGATGTGAAGCGGTGGGTGGGAGGGAGAGGGAAGACTAGGGTGACAGAACTTAGTTTTGTTTGTGTTTTTTTTAACAATCAGTGAACAAAAGATAAATCACTAACTGACCACCTGCCTACCCACTATAATTTCCATGTTTGATCGTTTTGATTATATAGCTGGGAGGGAGGAAATGCTTTTATGCGTTTGTTTTCCATACAGACATATGAAGTGCAGTGAAATTTGATCAGAAAGTAGGTTGGTTGCCTTTCTAAATCTTGCGTTCTTTCTCTGTCTGCTCCTTGTTCTGTTGGGCAGGCTTGATTTAAGGCATTTATAGGAGACGCAAGATTTGCTACATGGGATTCAACCGGTGGTCCATCAAATCCTGTAACTTGGGTCTGGCAACAGCCAGATGCTTCAGCAGAAAGTATAAGAAACCCTACAATGAATAGTTATGGAATAACCTACTCATAAAAGTTTCTTTCTTAGCCTTGTTCATTTAGTGTTCAATTTAATGCCCTAAGCATAAGGGTTTACATTCATTAAGCAAAAACCCAACCCTTTTGCTGTGTAGCATACAGGGTTGATAAAAATGGGATTTTTTTAAACAAATCATCTATTTTCTATTTAAATTGGATTTTTGTAAAATTTAAACTAAATACAGGTTTATTTTTTAAAAACAAACCTATTTGCAATGACAGCCTATATTAAGGCTTAAACTTACCATGTTTAATTTAAATGATTTTAATACACAAAAAATAGTATTAAACAGTACATGTTTATCACCAATTTTTAACAAAAGTCAGACCACTGAACTGATGGAAATCACTGGCTGAGCACCTGGAACCAGAGTTTGCTGAAGTGCTAAACCAGCTTCTGATAGCAGTAGCTTCTTCTACAGGTACAGAGAGAATATTTTCTTCATTTCAGTTTATTCAGCTAGTTCAGTTCAATTACTACTAGTTCCTTCAAAGTTAAGAAACCAATTGAGAGTTGAAAAAGCAGGAAAGCTTGTTTTCTTCTTCCAATCTGTTTATAAAAACTAGGTGTGATAGGATGAGATCTACTAGTTCTGAAATTGTGGAGGACATGGTGACCAGAAACCATTAGTTCAATTCACTAACTATAAATAATATTTATTTGTTTCATAAATCAGTTGTTTTGCATTTAAAATTATTTTTGATTATTCTTTTTGTATGTATCCAGCACATTTAAGGTACTTAAATTTTAAAAAATGCTGAGCTTGACACAAATCACAAGTATATACATTTATAAATAAGAAATACAGGTGAGTCACATCATACGCGCATTTAACTTATGCGAATTCAACTATACGCGCTCGGCAAAAAAAAAGAAAAATAACAAGATACCTGTAAATAGTGCGGGTTATTCCGCCCACCATTCCACTCAATAAGCGTATGCCCTGGAGTGAGCGTGAATTGGGAGACGTGAATCTGCTATTCCCTCAGTCAGTCTCAGTTTCCACGTGCCTCTCGTAGCGTGAGCATCTCGCTGCACTGAGTGTGATTCTAGTGTTTAAAGATACTGTATGTATTTTTCATACAACATGGCCCCTAATTGCAAGCCAACTACTTCATCTGGTGCTCAACCAAAGAAACAGTGATCTGTTCCAACGCTGGAGGAAAAACTGGCTGTGCTGGATTTACTGAGAGACGGTATGTCGGTCTCCAATGTGGCGGGTAAATATGGCCACAACGAATCTAGCATCCGTGCCATCAAGATTCAAGAGAGAAATTCGTCAAGCCGTGGCATCAAGTGCTCCAATAACTGCTAAGGTGACGAGCCAGGTGCGTGATAAGACTTTAGTGAAGACTGAAAAGGCATTAAACTTATGGCTGGAAGACATGAACCGTAAACATGTGCCTATCGATGGCAACACGTTGCGAGAAAAGGCTCTTAGCCTCTATGCACTGTTCAAACCTCCCGCTGAAGAGGGACAGCTTTCTCATGAGAAGGAATTCAAAGCCAGCCAAGGTTGGCTTAACAGTTTTAGGAACCGCTTGAGCCTCAAAAACGTGCAGACTACTGGTGAAGCTGCATCTGTCAATGAAGAGGCAGCAAAAGCCTACCCTGAACAATTAAAGAAAATCATAGAAGAAAAGGGCTATCTTCCAGAACAAGTTTTTAATGCTGATGAGACTGGAAAAAAATGCCCAACCGCACTTACACTTCGAAATCAGAAAGACAAGCCCAATTTGCTGAAGTATTCCAAGCAGCGAAACACTTGAATGATTTAATTTCTGAATACTATCCCTCTGATGGAACGAAGGCTCAAAATCACACATAGTATTATGGACTATTGGAGACCATATCAAGAAATGTTTGAGCGGCTCAAGAGACAATAGCGACAGTTGCCGATCACCATGTTTTTCAAAGAAACAGCCAGCAGCAGATGAGCCTACGCAATCAACTTCTCGAGCTGAACCAGAGCCGACCATTTCGTCTACGACTCGCTCTCCGTCACCTCTGTCTCCCGGATCGACATCAAGCCCTGACAACCCCCTGTAATTAAAAATACAGTACTGTAAAACTATATTTTGTATATGTACTCTTTATTATATACTGTACATTACTTTATACATGTATACATATTACTGTATAGGGTTGTATACACAAAACCATGTACAGTATACTGTACTTTATGGGCGATTTAAGGGATTTGCAAGGGTAATTTTGACTATACGCGATTTTAGCCTTACGCACTAACTTTAGAACCTAACCCCCACGTAAGATGCGACTCCACTGTACATCATTCACCATTTTCTAGCATAATAAATGTAAAAATTAAGAATCTGAATGTAAATTAAGCTATATAATTGCTTAAATAAATGTATAGCTACAGTGTATCCTGGTTAGCAAAAAGAAGCACCAAATTTAGCATAAAAATCTATAATTGCAAATCAACATTGATTTTTACTGGTTACTAACCAGTAAAAATCAAACTTTCCTTAAGAAAATAATAAAAGTACAAATGAACGATTAAAACTAATGATTTAAATCAAGGTTTTCTGCTTGCTGATTTAAATCATGATTAAAATCAGTGACTCAAATCACTTTGATTTAAATCAGTCCGTTCTGGTAACATCACTGTAGATGGTCGTATTATCCACAAATGCCTAATTCTCTTTTAAACTTTCTTAAATCCTCAGGCTCAATGATACCTTGTGATAATGAAGTCATAGATGAATTATGAATTGTGTGTTTGTGGGGGCATGATTAGTTATTTGCAGCCTTTTGATTTCATGTAATGTTTCTTTGTTCTTGTATTATGAGTAATTAAATATGGGCTCCTCTTTTGCCTTCTCTTTACCATGCAATCTGCTGTATGTCCTCTATAATATTCTTTCTTATACATCTCTCTCTAAGCAAAACAGTACAAATCTTTGAAGTCTCTCTCTACCTTTATTTTATTTTGGTACTCTGAGTACCTACTGATTCTTCTAAATCTTCTCGTAGATAAGAACCAGAATGTGAAGACATACCATGATTGATATAAAGGCTTTGTAATTTATAACCACTGTATGTCTAGCTTCAATATCACAAGTTATAATGTGACCTGTTTTGAGACTGGCAACTCCAAATACAGAGTTCTTGCGTAATATGAATGGTGGAGCTCTTTGTCAGGGCTGCTTGTTCCATCTGTTTTAACTTCATATCTCTTGGTGCGAATATTAGTTACATAGCAGGATTATCTTCATCTGATTATTTCTTCTGTCATAATAACCTTTAATCTCTTCCACTGCCTGGGAAGCTTGCGTCTGTGTTGAATGTGGCATTGAATCTCATCCTAACAACTTCACAATGATTCACGTGGCAAACAGACTGCACAAATCCATTGGATATTATTCCTTACTGTGCTATTTACATCATCTTAAACTAATATTTGTAATGTGGTTATGCTCCACTTAAACAACAGAAATACTGTGACTTACAAGAAGACTCAAGTAACTGTTCAAATGTTTGTTTGTTTAACTTTTCCTACTTGTTTCACTTGCTTAAAGGATGGCAAACTTTCCTTTTTGTTGTTGGCTTTTTAACCTCTTGAAGTAGTTTAAACTAATGTGGGAGGCTTTTTTCATGACTCCTATTTCTGTGAAATAGAACTTAGTTTTATAAAGCTGCTTCTTGCAGGACTTTACTCTTTATGTAAACATCTCCACTTGTACCATAGTGGGTGAATGTGAGTGCCTATGATTTAGATATTGGGTATAGGTATGTTACCCACTCATACTTCTAAATTCAAGTTATGACTAATTAAATCAGATAATCAAAGGAAATATTTGTGTGGGAGATGGGAGAGACACTTGCTTACCTGGGGAGTCTAGAATAGTTTACCCTTTATGAGTCCACTTTTATGTAATATCTGTCTCCTAAAAAAAAATTTGGGGTGCGGGGAAGAGATGTGCATTTGTAATTTGATTCTAGGGTTTGAAGACTACTGAACTAACTGATCAGGATTCAAAATAAATAGTCTACAGTTGCTGTTACCTATTTGTATTGGATGTCTTGGGCTAAGGACAATTAGGGCTATGATAGTCCTAATTGAATCTTCTTACTGCATGAATCTAATAAATCAAACCTGAATATTTGAACTGTTCCAAGTTAAACATTAGTCCTCAGTATGTATTTGCATTCATTGTCTTTTAATCCAGGCTGTGCATCGTTGTAGTACCTCTCTGCAATGTATCATTTCTAATTTGGCTGCAGCGTTCAACTTGATCACTTTTGGAGATAGTTTAATTTGGAGGCAATAAAGTAGCATCTAGGTCAGGGGTCTCAAACTCAAATGACCACAAGGGCCATATGAGGACTAGTACATTGGCCTGAGGGCCGCACCACTGACCACCCCACCTGGCCGTGCCCCCAGTCCACCCCTTCCGTGAGGCCCCGCCTCTTCCCACCCCTTTCCTGCCCCCATTCCAAGCCCTCTCTCTGTCCCCAGGGGGTGCAGGAGGGGTGTGGCAGGTGGCTCAGGGCAGGGGGCTGGGGTGCAGGAGGGATGTGGGTGTGGCAGGGGGTTCAGCTGCAGGAGGGGTTCGGGGACCAGAGCAGGCTGCCTGCCTGCCCTGCCCTGCCTTGCGCTACTCCAGAAAGCGGCCGGGACCTGGAGGGGGGCACAGGGGGTCTGTGTGTTGCCCTGGCCACTCCTCCAGGTACCTCCCCCGAAGTTCCATTGGCCGGGAATGGGAGCTTCAGGGGGGTATCTGGAAGGGCGGCCAGGGCAACACACAGACCCCTATGTCCCCCCTCCCCCCAGGTCCCAACTGCTTCCTGGAGTGGCGCGGGGGCAGGGCAGGCATGAAACCCATGGTGGGTGGATTTGGGAGTTACTTCAGTGAAGGAAATGCAGAAGGAAGAAAGGAGAAGCAATATAAAGACCCAGGAAATGGGAGAGAAGTAAAGAAAAGAGGTTGGGGTTGGGGAACAATGTTCCTAAAAGTGAGAGTTTTCTCATTGAGTGATGCTGAATACAAGAAGTTACTGAAGAAAAAAAGGTTTCAGAGTAGCAGCCGTGTTAGTCTGTATTCGCAAAAAGAAAAGGAGGACTTGTGGCACCTTAGAGACTAACAAATTTATTAGAGCATAAGCTTTCGTGAGCTACAGCTCACGAAATGCATCCGATGAAGTGAGCTGTAGCTCACGAAAGCTTATGCTCTAATAAATTTGTTAGTCTCTAAGGTGCCACAAGTACTCCTTTTCTTGAAGGAAAAAAAAATTGTCTATATTAAGACTACATTCTGCCATTAATCTTTGTGCAGACTTTACATTGACATCAGTAGGAATTCTGTTGTAGATCAAGAAGAGTATATAGTCTTAAAATTTTCCCAAAACCACAGAAAAAGTGAAATTCATGCCTCTGCACTGAATGAGTTTGACAGTGGTAAACTAAGTGTTTTTGTCTGGAGGGCTGTACATCTTTGGGGTTTTGTTTTGTTTTTTTAATCAATATTGCTGCACCTCCGATGGAGGTGATACTAATATAATTCCTCACATTTGAAAGAAACAGAATATCTTTTTAATAGACATTAAATATGGTGAATTATAGGATAAAAATAACTTGATTGTTTTTTGATTTAGTCCTTAACGCTGCAACTTTAAGGTAGTAATGTAGATTTTTGCTGCTGGTCCCACAAGATTTATTGAGGGGGGGGGAAATGATGGGGAGAATATCCTAGTTCTATGACCGACAGGACCCAGTTGACAAAGGCCAGCTGTTGCCTCTCTGTTATTAGTGCACTATGCATTTGTAGATTTATGGCTCGTCAACACCTAAAACTTAGATCAACCAAACTACCTTCCTCAGGGATATGAAAAATTCACACCCCCACAGAGATGTAGTTCTGTTGACCTAAGCTCTGGTGTAAGTACCAAGAGATCAACAGAATAATTCTTTCATCAATTTTAGCTATTGCCTCTGGAAAGGGTGGATTTACTACAGTGACCGAAAAGAATTCTTCTGTTGCTGTAGCAAGTGTCTGTGCTGCAGTTGTGCCACTGTAACACTTGTTGTGTAGACATATACTTAAAAAGCAGCCATTTGCCAAAGACTTAATAGTGTCTGTTTGTCCAGTAGGCTAAGGCCCTGTTCCTTAAATGGGATCCACTAATATGGAGTCCCATTGACTTCAGTGGGATTTCTTATGTCTGCAAGACACTTGTATATCCTGCTGATGGGCATGGTATAAAATGTTAAACAAAACAATCCTGTATGAGATAATGGTTAACCAAGACTTGTCAATTTTAAATGTTAATAACTTTAAAATTATTGACCTAACTCACTTCAAACTTGGCTCAAATTGTTTAGGTCTAATTGTGAGCTACAAAATAAGACAAGCTTATAAGAAATTGGCTCTAATTTAAAAGGCACGGACAATTGATGTGAGCAAACCAGTTTTGAAGACTGCAGACTTAATTAGTGCATGCACTTAATTAGTGCATAACATGCGTGTGCACCTGGAAACAGCAAAATATGGTGCGTGTTCAGTATGCAATTTTCAAACTCCCATAACTTTAAACCGATTCAATTGTATTTTTTAAATCTGAAGACACTAGTTGTGGACTTGACAATAAAGGTCTTGGAAGAGCCTTGCTGAAGGCAGCTCTGCGGGGTGTTGTTGATTAGCCTCAGAGGGGGCCCTATAGAAATGCAGTAGCTACTTGTAATCCGTGGATGAGTAAGGCAGAACAAAATGAAAAGTTAGGCAGAAATTCCAGGTGTCTGGATTCATCCATCCTTCATTATTAAACACAGAATATTGAATCTGAATGAGTATCTTGGGAGAAGCAAACCCCTAAGTGACTTATCTGTTAATATCCCAAAGGTTCATCTTGAATCGTCATGACCATTCAGCAGTTTCTTGTGTACCTATCCCTTTGTGCGGTCTGTGTCCTCACCAAACCCACGGACAAGAAGGACCGTGTTCACCATGACCCGCAACTCAGTGACAAGGTCCATGATGATGCACAGAACTTTGAGTATGACCATGATGCTTTCCTTGGTGCAGATGAGGCCAAAACCTTTGACCAGCTGACACCAGAGGAGAGCAAGGAGAGACTTGGGTAAGGAAATTACTAGCTTTTTACTTCATGTAAGAAGAACTACCTCACATTTTTACTCATCTGGAATTTTGCAAAACAGTTTTCCCATTCCTTGAAATGTAATCCTAAAACTCAAGTATATTGATATTTCTTCTATACCAGATGACTGTTTGGTACAAATGTTCTAAATTTAAAACTTTAAATGGGGTTCAAAAGTCAGTAGTAGCTCAAATGCTACCCGCAAGCCAAGTGTAGCCTTGTGAAGTTATAGGTTGTCTGCAGCACATCTCATCTTTAATATGGAGCTGTTTCTTTATAGGTATCATCATGCAATATGGTCTTGCCTCTCATATTAAGTTAAAACATTGCATGCTGGGCTAAGTTCCCTGTAAGTTGCGCAGCCATGCAGCAACCTATTAAGTGCCGCGCAGGCACTCAGGCTGCAGTGGGGAGACATGCCTCTCTCCAGCCCAGCCCTGGACCTGCGATGGCCTGGGGGAGAGGCGCCCTGGACCTGCCGCGGCTGGCGGGAGAGCCAGCCCCGGACTGTTGCGGCTGGCACAAGGCGCCCCTCACCCCATTCCCAACCTAGCTCAGACGTGGACCTGCCTCAGTCGGTGGGGAAAGGCGCCCCTCCCGCAGTCCCCAGCCCTGTCCTGGGCCTGCCTTGGCCAGTGGGGAGAGGTACCCCTCCCCTGGTCCCCAAAGCTGCTACGGTGGGGAGAGGTGCCTCTCCCTCTTCCCACCCAAGTGCTGCTGCAGGGAGAGGGACCTTGGAGGAGTCCTCTCTCCCTGCCGCAGCCCCGGAGCAGCCTGCCCCCCAAACCACTCATCCCCAGCCAGAGCCCGCTCCCGCTCCAACCCTCTGTCCCAGCATTGAGCCCCCTTCCACATTCTGAACCCCTCTGGCCCACCCTCGCCACATGAATTTCGTTGTGCCCCTCACACATCACCTCCATATTGCTGTTTGCTCCATTCCATACAGTTCAAGGTAATTGGGTGCTGGCAAGTTGCCATTATTTAAACAAAGCTTGGCTTCTGTCTTAAGGGAAAACTAAAACTCCATGGCAGGAGCGCTCTATCCATATTGATTCCCATCTAGGAGGCAACTGCTGCACAAAAACCACATCCGTTGGCACAAGCTAGTGAAAATAGCATACTTTTTAATTAACTTTTGTCTTACTACTTTCACTCTAATTGGCTCCCATTGATAATGCCAGGATATGACCTTGAGAAGGATACAATAAGAGCTGGACACAGCAGTTGTTTGCTCTTCAGCATAACAGGGCATTCCCCTCTGTCCAAGTGTCACATAGCTGCACCTGTCACCACTCTGGTTTATATTTGGCTTTACACTTTGAAGCATAAGCCTACCCAGTACTGAAAGCTGCTGTTGAAGTGGCTCTTGTGAGTGCCCCACCTATGATACCTCAGCACACAGCCTTCCTACCTTGCCAGATGCTCTAATATAAAATTTTTCTGCTTTATTTAAGGGACTATATTAAGTTTAAAAACTATAAAATTTAAATAAATGTCTTTATAGTATTAACACTAAAATTATTACAGCATAAACTGCTTTTTGCAATTTAGTTTTCTGTGTTTTTTCCCTCCGCTTGGCAATTAAATTAGACCCATCAATTTTGCTTTTTAAATTCTCATATACAATTCTTGCATCATAAATGTAAGAAGGTGCTCTGTAAACAGACAAGACAGGGCCCCTGCCCCAAAATGCTTCTAAGTGACGCAAACAAAAACAAGTGCAGGACAACTGGTTTTGGAGACATTACTGAGGTGATGATATATGCCCTATGCTTTGCACAAAGATGGAATGTTCATGTTGCAGGGACTGAGTGGGGAAAGATTTAAGTCCAAATTAAACTAGTGATTGGCACTTTAAAAAAAAAAAAAAGTTTTCTGTAAGGCTCTGCAAAAACTTGCTTTTTATAAAAGCCTGAATTTCAAGAATAAACTACCTGAGTGTGTCTACATGAAATACTTGTTTTAGTTCTCCACACTGGTGCCACTTATATCTGGAAAAACCAATACATAGCACCCTTTTTGTAAGTTTCCTTGGTTTAAAATCCTAGTATAAAGTTATTGCACATTAGGTCACCTTCATTGTATTTGTTCTCTGTCTCAGTTCCTCCAAGTTCCTAAAGGAATCCTGATGGTAGGAACATAGGCATTGTCATATTGTATCAGCCAATGATCCATTTAGAGAGACTAGGTGGGTGAGGTAATATTGGACCAACTTCTCTCTAATTTCTTGGGATCGATGCAGCTACAATTACACTGCATGCAATGATCCATTTTAATCTAGTATTCTGTCCCTGACACGAATACCATGGGCTTCCGATGAAGATGTGTTTTCTTAAAAATGGACAGTTACATAGTAGCATGTGCAGGGAATAGGTTTTTCCTAACTTTACAATATACACCCACAACCTCAAGTGCTTGTCACAGTCATACTCTTTCAGGCTGAGGAAGACTAGATTAGAAGTGTATTGAAGGAGGCATAGGGGGCTGCCTTTGTTTGACACGAGAAATGATTGCCTCCTGCCTGGAATTACTGTGTGTCTGCTCTGTGACACACTTGGCTTGAGGAGCAAGAGACTGCCTTGGAAATCACACCTGGGTGGTCACTGGGCCAACCAACATTTTTTCATCACTTCCAAAGCGCTTGGCTCCCAGTGCTGCTGAGGCAATGAACGCTTTTCCAGAATGCAAGCTGCTCTTCCTGCGTGTGTAACAAACTTTGCTTGGGCTGTCAGTTGTAAAATTAAACAAGCTTGTTTTTATTGCTTTTGTGAAGAAAGTGTTCTAGTGGGAAAGATCAGCAGGTTCTCTTCTAGTGCAAGAGAAATGTGCAGCTCGGAAAACTGGTTACAGAATGTAGAAATATGCAAGAGATCCCCTTTTCAGGTTGTTTTGCTTTTCTAACCTTTAGGTTTCATCATTGCTTTGCATTTTAATTTCACGGTTCTGCTAAGTTATTGGCTAGAAAAAGCTGGCAATGGGAAGAGTGGGGACTAGGGTAAAATTTTGCTCCTTAAAAATGTCAGTATAGGTATTTGAACCCACCCCTCCCTCTGACGTGCCATTTTTCCTTGTTTTACATGTGAAAGGCACTTTCATCACTCTTTCTGAATCTGAACTGGTATTGTGCTTGGTCAGTCATAACACACTGCTAAAACTGATTCTTGTGGCTGGCATGTTTGTGTGTGTCTGCTATTGAAAGAGCCCAGCCTTCAGAGTTGAGAAGGTTCTTGCTCCAAACCTTTTACAGCACCACTTTTGGCTGTTCCCTGAAGTCACTGCCTTTCTGGTGATCTTTACATTGTCAACTGAACTGGAGTTCAGTCTGTGATTAGAGCCACATGCAGCCTAACATGCTGTTCTTATGGACTCCACCGATGTGTTTGGAACAGGTCCTTGTGCTCTGCATGATCTAAAAGTGAATGGAGTGTTGACTCAAGAAGCATTCCATAAGCTGCCAGACATGAGGCAATGAGGGGAGTGCTGAGGAAATGGGATCCTGCTGAGGCCTGTCCTTCCCAGCAGGCAGGACATTGGAGGTGGAAAAGAAAAGAATGTATCAGAGTTGTAAGGAATCACAAAATAACTGCAGCATCCTCTCTTAATTGTGCTGTGATGCATTGCATTGTGCATATATATAATGAAGCTGCATTTTTCTTATGGCTATGAAGAGGAATGAACAAGTCAGTATTCCAGTAGCCTGTGACTTACTGAGGCTGAAATGTGCACCATCCATTTTGAATCAAGTATTCTCTACATCAGTCTGGTAAATCACTTTTTAAAATTGTGTGACTGGCAAAAGCATATAGGACGACACCAGGTGGAAGGCAGTTTTTGGTAGCTTGCTGGGTTACAGTTTGGAATTGACTTGTTCACTCCTGCATACAGGTGCAGTGTGCTGCCAGTTAAAATGCACTGCTCTGAGTAGAAAGAGCCTTATTTACCTTAACTTTTCCTGCATTTCTCTGCATTTTCTACAGAAAGATTGTAAGTAAAATAGATGAAGACAAGGACGGGTTTGTAACTGTGGAGGAGCTCAGAGACTGGATTAAATTTGCACAAAAACGCTGGATTTACGAGGATGTAGAGCGCCAGTGGAAGGGGCACGACCTCAATGAGGACGGCCTCATTTCCTGGGAAGAGTATAAAAATGCCACCTACGGCTACATCTTAGGTAGGTCTTTATTCTTGGGGTAAAAGCTTTGTGGAGCTGGCACCTTGAAACTTGCTGTTTTGTCTTGTAGAATGATTGTAGATAAAATAGACACGGATAAGGATGGGTTTGTGACGGAGGGGGAGCTGAAAGCCTGGATTAAGAAGGCCCAGAAGAAGTACGTGTATGACAATGTTGAACGCCAGTGGCAGGAGTTTGACATGAATCAAGATGGATTAATCTCCTGGGATGAGTACAGAAACGTGACATATGGCACTTACCTGGGTAAGGGGCGAGATGTCAAACCTGCAGACACAGAAGTCGCTAATCAATAAAGCAGAAGTGTTGTGTAACACAGAGAATGGAGAGCTCTTGTAGTGTATAAGATTCAACTGGGAACAATCTTTTCCTTCATATTAGTAAGAGGTCCGTGAAATTGGCAAGCACACAGAAGAATCTTAAAAAGCTAAAGTTTGTATGAAGATGCAGCTTTGTAACTCTGCTTTATTGATTCATTTTAATTTAAAAATCTAGTCTAAAATTAAATCTGAGCAGTAATCTTGACAATTTTATTCAAGACTTCTGGGCAGACCCTTTGTTTAACATTTAGTTTAACTCTCCATTGCTTGTAATATCCCACTTGAAGCTCTAAAGCTTTTCCCTAGCCATATTTATCCACTGATGGCCTTCAATATCTGCAGAAATATATATGTGGCTGTGGAAATGCAGCCATGCTGTAGCAAGGTACTGTATGTTGTGTCTGTATAAATTGTGATTCACTTGGCTTTTAACAACAGCTACGTTTCTGGAATTTGAAGCTCCTGAACGGCAACATCAACTGTCTTTTCTTAAACTTAGGACGAAAAAAATAAAATGTATGTCTTAGCTCTGTTTCTCCTCTCCACTCCACCCCCACTTCCATTGGGGGCCTGCCCTTTTTTTAGCGGTGGCCCTGTGACATAGGGCCTAGATCTGGTTTACGAAGAAGTAAAGACTGGCAGTATCTGTGGAGACCTTTGAAGGGAGGGGCTACTTTGAGTAGGGCTGTGGGAGAACGAAGACTAGCAAAGGGACTTGTAACCTGGATTGCATACAGGTGTGGTATGAACATAAGAATGGCCACACTGGGTCAGACCAAAGGTCCATCCAGCCCAGTATCCTGTTGGCCGACTGTGGCCAAGGCCAGGTGCTCCAGAGGGAGGAAACCTAACAGGTAAAGATCAAGTGATCTCTCTCCTGCCATCCATCTCCACCCTCCGACAAAGAGAGACTAGGGACACCACCATTCTTTACCCATCCTGGCTAATAGCCATTAATGGACTTAACCTCCATGAATTTATCTAGTTCTCTTTTAAACCCTGTTATAGTCCTAGCCTTCACAACCACCTCAGGCAAGAAGTTCCATGGGTTGAATGTGCACGGTGTAAAGAAGAACTTCCTTTTATTTGTTTTAAACCTACTGCCCATTAATTTTATTTGGTGGCCCCTAATTCTTGTATTATGGGAACAAGTAAATAACTTTTCCTTATTCACTTTCTCCACACAATTCATGATTTTATAGACCTCTATCATATCCCCCCTTAGTCTCCTCTTTTCCAAGCCTCTTTAATCTCTCCTCATATAGGACTCATTCCAAACCACTAATCATTTTAGTTGGTATGATGGAATAAATTTTGCAGAGCAGCGTGACTATTTGTGGACTCGCATAATACATTTATTACATGCTTTCAAAATGTATGTTGCATCTTTTCTGCTCTCTTCCGGCTAATCCATGTCCCTCCAGAGCTGTTTCTATCACTTCACTCTGCTGAGCAGTTTTAGTCAGCTGTGAGGTTTGGGGCATTTCTCCCCACTTGTAAGTAACCTGTTAAAACTCAAGACCAGCAATGTTCAGTCCAGCACCAATGACTGGTTAAGAAGAAAGATCCTGTGACCCTGTAGAACTCGAAACAAGTCTTATACCACGAACTAGAAAGGGAAAATACCAGATTTCTTATGGGATCCAGAGCACTTGTTTCTTGTCCTGGGACATCCCAAGGTATCTGATCTTTACAATTTGACAACGTTAAGTATATAGAAAAACTATCTTGGGTCATCCTGAGGGTTTTTATGGCTTTCTCTGAAGCCCATGCAGTTGGATCGGACACCTGTCTCTGCAGGGGTATATTTAAAATGTCCTAATGAACAAAGTAATATACTCAAAATATTTCTCAAGTTTTATTTGTAACACATATGGCATATGTAGAGCCCATGAGAGGGTGGTATGCCATAAAGATCTCATTCCCAGGATTTTGGGATGGGCACATTACTCACCAGTGCCTCAAGTTAATGCTGATAAAACCTTCGTAATGCACTTGCACCACCTTCTACTCATTTTGTTATATACAATTTATATATATATAGATATATTTATCTACTAAATAGTTAATATATTAAAACTACTTGGTCTTTCTTTCATAACTACAATGCTGATCTGTCCCTGACAGCCATGTATGTATAATGGCTTGGCTTCCCACTTCTGTTAAAAAGTCAATACTTTTCCATAATAGTATCTGGTGAAAGATCTTCGTGTCTGTTGTGAAAAGCTGTTTTCCCTTTCTCTGGCGTGAACAAATTTGGAAATGCCTCTCAAATGTTTGACGCCCAGCCAGGAAACTAACAGATCCCTTTACCTAATTGAGAACATACATCTTCCATACTGCAGGAGCTGACACACCATCCTCTTTCACTGCGGCTCTTTTGGCTGTTGTATGTAGTATTTTTAAAATTAGGTTTTTGTGATCTAAATGAAATAGCATGTTAGTAAGCTCCAAGACCGTGCTAGTCACTTCACTGCTGCACTTGAATAGTGTGTGTAAGCTTCTGAGTGCCCCATGCTTTAGCATACGTCGCCAGAATGCAAAAGGAATTTCTGTGGACCCAGGCTGTGCACGATGATACAATAAGCAGGCTCTCTGTGGAAGATTTGCTTAGATTATGATCTGATGTCCTCATTAAAGAACAAAGCCATTATAGTCTTTGCTTATGTTTAATATTGGCTCTAAATGGCACCAACTTCATATGCAGGCTTCAGAACCTGCACCTGGCCTTGCTGGTATGTTGCTCATAAACAGTGATTTTTTTATTTTATTTTTTTTTTAATAAATACTCTGGATCTGCATTCTCCTCTATCTGTGGAGTTCAGCCTGTGATTAGAGCCACATGCGGCCTATGTCCCAAAGACAGCTTTCTGAATTTTCCCATATACACTGTCAAGTACTCCATGCTGTGGTGAACCAGAGTTGTTAGATGTAAGTGCCCTTGAGCTGGCCAGATGAAGTCCGAAAGAGCAAACCTGTATGCTGCTGCTGCAGTGTTAACGGTGCCACTAGTTGACCTGAATTTTAGTGTGTACCTTGAACATTTTCTACATCTATTTCTGTTGTGGCCTTGCTCTGCAAAGTTCTAATGAGCTGTGCAGTTGAAGCCAATAACTGCAAATTACTAAGTCTTGGCTTGGTTCATAGCTCTTTAATGCCAATTTTTTGGAGAATCTTAATCTTTTGTAAACAAGCATAGGAATTTTTATGCCAACATGTACAAGTATTTTACTAAAGCACTTAGTTTAGCCTAGCATGAAATGAGGACACAGCGGGGGGAGAAAAAAAAGAGCAAGCTAGATAGTTATTTGCTTCCTTTAATTTACCCTTAATTAATTCACATGGTTGTTACATATGTTTCTCGAAGCAGTTATCCTTGTCTTTTAAGTTAAACTTAAAAGAAATGTATTCCTTATACTTCTGCTCCATGTAAAAATTAACTTGAGACTGGTGACCTCATCACTTGAATTGACGGTGCCATTTGCAGAAGTTGTAGCAAATGGAGTGTCAACCAGCCCACTGTATAGCTTGGGTGCTAACTTACCCACAAAGAGGTAGTGTTTTTGCTTTAGTAGATAAATGCACAACAATAGTATAGCCCCCAAACTGTCACAACTGAACATACATTCACCAGATCAAAATTCCTTTTACTGTTTTATTTTTAATATTTGCCTAATATCAGAATTTTAAAGTGTCAGTATTTAATTTAGTGTTTCATGTTCACAAGATGGTAACCACATTCTGGATTAAATAAACTCTAAACTGGGCTTTTGTTAGCCCAGGATATGATTAATTACTCTGTTGACAAAGGGGCACCTATATGTTGTTACTATTTTAGTTATTAAATGTACTTTGTCCTCAAGTATTCACTGCTAATTAAAATACCTTGCTACAAACATGGGCCCCAAAAATAAGATATATAATTTGTATATGAAATTACTGAAGTCTAATTAAATTTAATCTCCCTAATAGGCCCTCAGATACTTTTGGGGAACGTATAAGTATTTAGATTTGGACAGTCAGCAGTGTTGCTCTTGCTTTAAAAATGCATGTTGCACCTCTGTGGGAGAGCATTATCCCATTACATATTCTATTCCAAGAGTAGCCAAAATCTAGCCCACAGTCTCTCCTACCTTTAACACAGAGAAGATGTAGCCCAATGAGATTACAGCTGTCAGAATACAATGTTTATCTTGATCAAAGTGTCCTCAGCTGAGAGAAGCTTGGAAGCATTTCATGTTGACGCTTTTCTCTTCAAGATGCCCCTCGGTTAAAATGTAGAACCAGTGGAGACCTTTTCCACTTCATGAAAAATAGGTGCAGTCTCTGGAGTCCTAATGAGTTTTCACTGTAACCCTTGGATGTGCAAAGTTTGGGCTCTCCTGACACACACATTGTGAAGTTTCCCTAGTCAACAGCAAAAGGAAAATTTGAAATGCAATACTGGTGCAATTGTTTTGTGGATGAGCTTTGGAGTCTAAAATGGGTATAACTTATCTGTTTCTGCCCAGATGACCCAGACCCTGATGATGGGTTCAACTACAAACAGATGATGATGAGGGATGAACGAAGGTTCAAAATGGCTGACAAGGATGGAGATTTGATTGCTACTAAGGAAGAATTTACTGCCTTTCTGCATCCAGAAGAATATGACTACATGAAAGATATAGTAGTACAGGTGGGTGCCATTTACAAAGCAGGTTGAGATTACCTGGGGCCTTAAGGAGTAGGGAGGAAGTAAAATAAAGAGGTTTTTATACTTGCTATCTCAGGCTAGTAACAGTCTGGTACCTCCCAGTTACCAGTGATCTCACAGGAGTACGTAGTTGGCCTGTTGGGTGAGGGGGAGTCATGTATAAGGTTTATTTACCGGTGGGCATAGCTTTTTGTAAGGTTTCATTTTTTTTATCATAAAGTTTTGAAGTTTTTTATACACTATTCCAAATGTTTAAAAAAAATCTTGCCTGAACCCTCCTCCCCATAAGCGGCAGTTCCAGGCAGCAGCCAGTTCTGTGATGGATCGCGTTGCAAACCTAATGAATGCCCTGCTGGGCTTTGCAGGAACTAAGAGAAGAAAAGATGCTTCTAGTCACTGACATGCTAAGTGGCTCCTCTTCACTTGGCTAGTGGTAGCATGCAGCACACGTTGCTGAAGGGGGTGGAATTATGTTCCACTTCCAGGGCACATTTAAACTCCTTTGTCAGTCTGTCCTCTTGTGCTGTGCACCAGAGCAGACCTTCCATTTGCAGCTGCATTTGATGGCTGTTTTGGAGATTTTTCCATTTAGCAATTGCTGTTTACTGAAGCACAGGTGTATCAGCTAATCCTTCTATAAATAAAGTATGTACAGTAACTCCTTGCTTAACGTTGTAGTTCTGTTCCTGAAAAATGCTACTTTAAGTGAAACAATGTTAAGCGAATCCAATTTCCCCATAAAAATGAATGTAAATGGGGAGGTGTGGGTGTTGGGTTCCAGGGAATTTTTTTTTTTTTTTTTGCCAAACAAAAGACTCTGTGTGTGTGTGTGTATAGCTACAGCTCATGTAAGCTTATGCTCAGATAAATTTGTTAGTCTCTAAGATGCCACGAGTACTCCTTCTCTTTTTGCGAATACAGACTAACATGGCTGCTACTCTGAAATATGTTGTTAATGTAGCCTCACACTCTACAAGGCAGCACGAATGGAGGGAGGGAAGACAGCATGGCAGAGAGAGACAGACACGCACACTGTGTGTGTGTGTGTGTGTGTGTGTGTGTGTGTGTGTGAGAGAGAGAGAGACTCGTATTGCTCCTTTAAGTATGCTGACCCCACTCTAAGTACATTGCCTTTTTAAGTAGATCAGTAAGTTGAGACAGCAGCTGCTGCCAGCAAGCTCCTGTCATGGTGTTCTTCCCTTCTCTCCTCTTACCCCCACCCGTAGAGATAAGGGGGAGGAGGATACCCTGACATTATCCCCCTCCCCCCAGCAAGCAGGAGGCTCCCAGGAGCAGCTCCAAGGCAGAGGGCAGGAGCAGCACAGGGCAGAGGGGGGAGGGACAGCTGAACTGCCAGCAATTTGCTGTCTCATGTTTTTTCCTCTAAGTGGTAGAGAGCCATAAAAAGACCTTTCTTTGTCCATGAACTTTGAGGCTAACCTAGTCCTTTTTTTAAATAGGAAACCATGGAAGATATCGACAAGAATAGGGATGGCGTCATTGACTTGGAAGAATACATAGGTAAGCAACTTGCACACTCTCCTTGAGGCTGCTGATAATGTGTTCGCTTCCCATCAGTGCTTTGTAAAAAGATACTCCCAAATGAAATTACATTGCAGCCTCTTGTGACTAGTATTTGTGCCAAAGCAGCCATGCGCTTTAATCTCTTCTTCCTTGCCTACTCTCTGGAGTTTTTCTAATAGGTCCCTCTTTGCTCCCTAACTTTGAAACTGAGTTTGATATTTTTCCCCCATGTCAATCCTTACTATGTAATTCCAAGTTAACTGCATAACCAAAATGACATGTATAATTTGCTTGGGGGTAACTAGACAAAATGCAAGTATGATCACAGAACCCTAGGTAGAAGGGAACATTTGCTCTAAGTCCTTAGGCTGCTCTCTGATATATGACGGGGCCGGCCAATTGCAGAACAGCGCTGCCACGTCTCTTGGCAGTAGTAACAGAGCAGCTGTCATTTTAGCGCGCTCTCTTTTTTTTTTTTTTTTTTTTTTTTTAATGGAAGGCTTTGGCACTGAATAAGTGTGGTAATAAATGCCTCTGACTCTAAAATATATGCCAATATAGAGACTCTGCACATTTCTCTAACATGTTTGAAGTAACCTTTTTAAACCTAAATGTCTGGGCTAATCTCACTAAAGTAACAAGATCCAGGCTAGGTGGCCACTCGGAAAATGGGTGGAAAATCTGCAGCTCCCTAGATCTGTGGTGTGGCCTGTGGTCACTGTTGTATGTAATAGAGGGCTGCACTCTGCAGCAAATGCTTTAAGAAGGCTGTAGCATTGCATGCGGGGATCTGCAGTTTCCACTGGCTGCATGTCCATATTGAAGATGAGGATGACTGCTGCAATTTCTCTGCTTAACTTAGGTGTAACCACCTTGCTTTACGATTTGCTTGCACAGTCCCAAGTGGAACAAAGAGGTGAGGGGGTATTCTTGCATCAGCAGCTGTCGTGTGTTCTTGTTCAGGGGATATGTACAGTCATGATGGCGATGCTGATGAGCCAGAGTGGGTGAAGACCGAGCGGGAGCAGTTTGTGGAATTCAGAGACAAGAATCGAGATGGGAAGATGGACAAGGAGGAGACAAAAGATTGGATCCTCCCCTCAGACTACGACCATGCTGAGGCAGAAGCACGGCACCTTGTCTACGAGTCTGATCAGAACAAGGTGGGAGGAGCTTGGTCCCCCTCAGTGTCTTGTCCTGTGCAGGATGGAGGCTTCAAAAGCCATTTCAGAATTGTCTCTGAGGATCACTTTGTAATTCTGGCAAGAAGCCCGAGTTACTGTGAGCAGCTCCACTGATGCTCTCCCTTTCAGTAGTGATTTTGGAGCTTACCTCAGTAAACTTAACAACTGTAGGGCCCTTTTTTCCTGGAGCTAGCACCGATGATTTAAAAAGTTTGGCAAACACTCTTATTGAGCAGTCTGATTTAGATTCCCCTTTTCTTGCCTAGGGAGGCAGCCACATCTCTGCCATATTGGAGAACAAGGCATGAGCCTTTCTCTTCATCCCACCCTCCCCAGAATGCCTTGGGTGAAAACCTGCAATGGTCTCTACAGTTGTCTCCATATAACTAAGAGGATAGGAATCTGTCATGGCTGCTGTGTGAATCTGAGCTCACAGAACTGTGCAGGGGAAACACATGCACACGCGCTCTGGGGAAACTAGGGCCCAGGTGTTACCTGCTCCCCACCATGTGACCTTGGGGTAGGAGCAGACAAGGAAAGCTGGGCCCTTCAGCCATTCAGAGAGCTCTCTACAGTTGTGACTGGACTCTCTCTGCCCTGCACTGATTGGCTGCTTGATCCAGCCCTCCCTTCTTCTTCCCCCACTCCCCAAATCTCCTTATCCCAGCTTCACTGAACACCAGTCCCGTTTACCTCCTTCCTTTCCCATTTAGCTGATCCCCTTGTAAGGAAATCCCACCCAAAAAACCCACAACACACAACTTGTGGCACTACCATGACATTTACCACCATCACATTGTTCACTCTGCTTGTGTGTTCCACCCATCCCCCAACCATGTGTCTGTCTGGTCTATTCTGGGGTGGGGACAGTCTCCTCTGCTGTGTTTGTCCAGCACCTAGCACAATGGGAGCTGAATGCTTGGCTGCTCCTTAGCCACTACCATAACACACTTGACTAACATATTCCTTTTAATTTTAGGATGGCAAACTCACCAAAGAGGAGATCGTTGACAAGTATGACTTGTTCGTGGGTAGCCAGGCCACAGACTTCGGGGAAGCCTTAGTACGACACGACGAGTTTTAAGATGTGTACAGAGAAACCTGTTTCTTAAAAGTAATTTATTTTTTACAGTTTCTGGATTAACATGAGAAACGTTTTCGCTACTGAGACTGTTATTTCAGACTATGAGGTGAAAAATCCTGTCCTGTCCTCTTTCTCTTTCCCTTTCCCAAAGGGATGGGGACATGGTGTTCTGAAAAGTGACTCTATAATGATAACACTTGTCGTTTTTAGATTTACACTTTGTTTTATGTCTAACAAGTTCTGTTTATTTTTGTATTTGTTTGGGTTCCGTGTGAAATGAAGAATGCATATTCTGAAAAGTTAGCTGCAGAGTAATGTTAGTTCCTTCCCCAGTGCCCCACCTCCCTCTATCCCTCTTAATGTTGTATAGACATAGCTACAGAATCTTTTACAAGCCACAGAACAATAAGGTCAAGCAACAAAGCTATATGATGATTGTTTAGATTGGGGAATGCAAATTCAGCCTGAGGACCACAATGGCAGCTTGTTCAGAGCCCAAGGACAACACACAATGTGCTTCAACTGAGCATTTTGCAGTCATCTTCAGTGCAAAAGACATTCTCCCAAAATGCAATGCTGTATCTTGTCCCACGAAGTCAAGAACATTGCATGCTGGGAGCTGTCTGTCTGTGGACTGCACTGTAGAATTGGGGGATTCTGTGTGACTGCAGACTGCCTTTTGGCCATTCCTGCTTTGCAAACCCCTTCAAAATAGGCACCATGGTGTATGGCAGCAGCAAGACAAACCTGTGCTTGCTCTTCTCCAGAGCATTCCTTCATGAGGCCTTTGCTGTTCTCGGAGCTCCAGTAATTTGAACTAATACATCAAGTGTGATCTGAAGCTTTCCATCCAAAAATATGTGGGAGGGGGGGCCATCTTGCAGATGCTGCTAAAATCCTCAGCCTGCGTTTTGTGTTTGCCTCAGGGTCTCTGTAAATGCGAATTAGTTGTGCATTACATTCTTCTGAATCCATATGGCTTCCCTGTACATAGTTAATCAAAGCCATGTGACCCTATTAGATGAGGCAAGAGGCTGATGTGATGTGACCCTCTGTATGTTATACAGGGAAATCAACCAGGAAAAGTGGCTGATCCTAAATTGATCCCTTAAGGCAAGGAACAAAGTAGATCAGTGCAGCTTGCTCCATTGGGTTAGGGATGGAAATGGGAGGGGCTCCCTTTTTATTTAAACCGTTAGACTTCTGCAAATCATACATCATTGAAGTGCCTTTACCTACCAAAACAAAAACAAACCGGGGCTAGGTTGTCAGTTTAGGAACCTCAAGATGAAATGCACCAAAAGAGGAAAGCTAAGAAACAACAAGGCTACAACAAACCAGAGAATAAAAACTCTGAAGACTGAAATTAACCTTTGTGTGTTCTGCTCCTGTGCAGTGGTTAAACAGCAGTATTAGTAGAAAGCTTTGCAGCAGTGTTCTTACCTTCTTGTGAATTTTTAACCATATGCTGCCTATTTTACCAGGGATTTTCTTACCTCAGAAGGCAAACCACTTACTTTGTTGTATCCTGAGGTATTTTCTTATGCTTTTTTCTTTAACCAGGGAGAACTGCTGTTAGAGAGCCAGAGATAAGTGATTGCCAAGAGATGACTTCTCTACCTTAGCTGGTGACTCTTCCTTGGAGTGCCATTTTGCACAGCTTAGTGGGTCACTTGCACTTCTCATGTGTAGGGCCTAGTGGGGGGAGTGTTGAAATTAGTCTAAAGCAATCACTGTGTTTGCAAACATAGGTCATTTCCTTCACTATATTGTCCTGTAAACACTAACGCCAGCCTCTTCTGGCCCCTTAACTGTAATAAACTTGGGCCTCTTTTTCTTTAAATTGGTTTGTTTCAAGGGTTAAAGGCTTGAAACATTAAGTATGTGTACTCCTATTATTTCATGTAACTTTCTACAAATAACACACTTTTGATATAACTTGAGACAATGAATCAAATCATAATCAAGCATTGTATATGAGATTTGTATGGTATACGTGCCTTTAGTGTTCACCCCTGAAGTATGGGTGTTCTGACCCTTGGATGTGCTTTATGGTTTTGGGATAAAGCCAGGAAGAATCCTACTTTAATAAACAAACCTTACACATAGCAAAGGAATCTGGAGGGGATGAAGGCCAGGTAATGCAGCAGTGATAGGGCTCACTACAGGAAGGCCATAGCCTCACATTTCTGGTGACCCAAGCTGCTTTTGGGTCTCGCATTTAAAATGAATTCCATTTCCTCCTGGCCTCCGTCCCATCATAAAACCTCCAAGTGGTTTTGACACAGTTGGGTGTCTTTGCATGTGAGGCTCAGGACTTTGAAATGGGCTAGTGCTGTTCAAGTCACAATTGAGATGCATTTACAGAGCTATGTGGCAGAAGTTTGCACAGCTGCCGTCAGCACTAATGACTGGTGCAGACACTTTATAAACACTAAAATTCTTTCACCAGTAAAGTAAAACCTATTTCATATGTTCAGCATCAGGAGAGGTTTGGCCATATTCAGTGCTCTGCGATGCACGTCAGTTTAATCTCAGCATTTTCCCACTTCTACAGTATGTTATCAAAGCAAATGTCAAGCTGGTGAAAAACAGATTGCACACCCAAGGTGTCTGTTCCCATGAATGCTAATCCTCTAGGTTTTTTTTTTGTAGAGTGTAAACAGATTTTTATAATGTATGTCAGATGTAAATCTGTCTCAATAAAACTGTTTACATTCACTGTGGCTTCAAATGTACATTGTTTTATCATTCAGCAGCTGAGACTAGGAATGATCTGTTAGTTATATTGGAATGATTTGTGGTCTGTCATCACGAAGAAACCGTGCAAGTGGAATGCTGCAGCGAGAATAAGTACTTCTATAAAACTGCACCTTGTGGGAGCAGAGCCCTGGCTCAATTTATGGACTTGCATTCTGAATGGGCTAAGAAAATTAGAACGGCCATACTGGCTCAGACCAGTGGTGTATCTAGCCCAGTATCCCGTCTTCTGACGCTTCAGCGGGAATGAACAGAACAGGGCAACTATTGAGTGATCCATCTCCTATCATCCACTTTCAGCTTCTGGCAGTTGGAGGTTTAGGGACACCCAGAGCATGGGGTTGCATTTCTGACCCTCTTGGCTAATAGCCATTGATGGACTTCATCCTCCATGAACTTATCTAATTCTTTTTTGAACCCAGTTGTACTTTTGTACAGTTGTACTTCACAACATCCCTTGGCAACGAGTTCCACAGGTTGACACTGTAAAGTTAAGCAAAATACACTGACAGTAGATTGCTTTGTCAGCCAGCAAGTTAGAATATTTTTATATTGGGTGAAAATAAAACTGCCTCTAGCACACAACCAAATGAACAAATCAATCGGAGAACTTTCCATTGATGCAATTCTCAGGAGCCCAGAGCTGTTCAGGGGTCACTCTCCTATCATTGAGATGCTGTCACTGCTGGCATGGAATATTCTTTGCTTTAATGTTGTGGGGGGAGTGTCTCAAATTGGAACTACTATTGCAGTTTTAGGTAGATACAATCTAATATTTACCTGTGCTGGATGACTTCCCTTTGGAAAACAGGTATCTATTACTGGATGTCTGTTTAAAAGCTGAACTGCTGATGGCTGTATAGACACAGATGCAGCATCTGAAGTTATAAACCTATTTTTGTCTCCAGTAGCTTCCTGTATGGGCAGAGAATACTTTCATTTGGACAACTTAAATGAGATTGGAGACGCTGGGTAGGAGTTGAGCTCCGTTTCCTCTCCATCTCCTTGGCCTCATCTACACTAGGAAACAGCAGCTTTTAGGTGAACTGGGGCTGACCGTGGTATGTCCTTGTCTATGCTTGCAGCTAAACCATGATCAGCAGAGGCACAGTGGATCCAATTGGTGCTGTTTCCTAGAATAGGCAAGGCCCTCTGCTCAGATCTCTGTAAGTGTGGGGTCATCTGTGACCATCTCCTGGGGTTAGACACTTCACATTGCCGCTTCTGCAGCATTGTCCGTGTGTATTGCTGCCTTAGCTGTTCTGATCTTTATTCTCTCTTTGGATGGCCTGTCCCAGCTCTTGCAGCTTCCTTCTCTATAGCCACATCTCCAGACCAGAGCATGTGCACAATGCTGTGGCTTGGTTTCCTGCATGTGGTTTGCAGAGGTGCTGGTGTGTTTAGGGCTTTAGACCAAGAAGAAGACCTGATCCCTGCCCTAAGTGTTATAAATAATGCAGCTGGCTGAAGGCCTAAGCAGCAAATGGCTGCAGGATTTCCCCTGTTTAGGTCTCCATATTTCACACACTAATTTAGGGATCTAACATGCCAACACCCAAGGTGGGGACAAGAGATCTGAAGCAACGGAGGTTTCGTTGTGCTGGGAAAGAGGATTCCAAGGCTAGGGCTGCGTGTCCATAGCTGCCATGGCACGTCACTCCCATTCTCAAACCTTTCCGCTAGCTTCGCTTTTGTGCAGGGATCCAGCTCCGCCTTCTGTGCCTTGATCAGACCCTGCGCCTGCCCTAGTAAGTGGGGGCACCTGGCTATAAAAACTGTTCCATAGACATGCTTCAGTTTATGCCAGGGTCTTTGTCGCCTTTTTCCTCTGTGTTTAGTTGCCACTGGCCACCTTTGTGCCTGTTTGACAACAAATGACTCCTGTTGATGCAAACACCTTCTCCACTGCATTTGCTGCCAGCTGGAGTCATCTCCCCGTGTCTCTGTCTCAAACTCCCCATCACATTTCAGATCTCTGCTGCCCTTTTTCTGCTGCTTATGCCTCTGACTTTCCCTTTGCCGCTCTGCTGACTGTACTTGTATTGTTTGAGGTGACCTGCAAAGGAAAAAGGTCTCCCCCCTCCCACCCCTGCTGTGTAAAGGCCTGAAACTCCTGTTAAAAGTCCTTTTTGCCTGTGTTTTGTGCTGGAAATAGCATTTGTCTCTCCTGTTCTTGCTGCAAGACCAGAGGGATCATGGTACCACGAGAGCTGGGGCTGCAACTGATACTTAGTCAACTAACCTTATTTTAACAAGCACGGCTGTACATCCATTTTGGTTGTGGGTCCAGAGGGATCTTCATGCCCTCCTAGCTGTGAAGTGCATGTGATGTAGGGATTTTAAAATGTGCTGGAGGGAGGAAAACAGGTAAAATCCCCAAGCATGCCGAGGAGGGCTACACCAGCCTCTTCTAGGGAAAGAAACCCAAAGGCTCTTTAATGTTTGTGCCTTCTCATCACTGTGATGGAAACAATTCCTGGGTTAGGTACCAATCTCTCCTATTTCAGTCTGGAGGCTGAATTGGCACTTCACTGCCTCCCCCAGCCCGTTTTGCTCCCCGGCCCTGATCTCCTACCATGCCTGCATTTCAGCCTCCACCCTCTGGTACCTGGCTGAGTTTGTGGCCACAAAGGAAGGAATCTTGTCAAAATTCCCTCGTATCAGCAAGGCTGCATGCGTGTTGGGCTTGACCCATCATCAATGCATGTCCAAAGACAAGAGGGAGAGCGTTCAGTTACCTGCTGCCTCCTGCATCCCCTGGACTTCCCTTTCTTGCCCCAAAGTATTAGCCTCAGCGGACAACATCCTGAACTGTCCAATCAGAAATTGCAAATTTGTGGATAGTTCTCTGAAAAGGTCCACTCTATGTGCAGCAGCAGTCAAAACAGCGAACAGCATGTTAGGACCCATTAGGAAAGGGACAGATAATTAGAAAATATCATAATGCCTCTATATAAACCTAGGGCACGCCCACACCTTGAGTACTGCCTGCAGCTCTGGTTGCCCCATCTCCAGAAAGATAGGTTAGAAATGGAAACAGTACAGAGATGGCAACAAAAATGCTTAGGGGTCTGGAATAGCTTCCACGTGAGGGGAGATGTGAAAGACTCAGACTGTTCAGCTTGGAAAGTAGACAACTCAGAGGGGACATTATCGAGGTCTGTAAAATCCTGCGTGGGGTGGAGAAAGTGAATAAGGACGTGCTGTTTACCTGTTCACATCACACAACACCAGGGCTCACCTAATCAAATTAATAGGCAGCAGGTTTAAAACAAACAAAAGGAAACGCTTCTTTCCACAACACAGTCAGCCTTTGGAACCGGTTGCAAGGGGATATTGTAAAGGCCAAAACTAATACAGGGTTCAAAAAAGAACTAAAGTTCCTGGAGGATGGGTTCATCAGTGGCTATTAGCCAGGATGGGCAGGGACCCAACCCCCTGCTCTGAGTGTCCCTAAACCTCTGACTGCCAGAAGTTGGGAGTGGATGATAGACTGTTCGATAAATTGCCCTGTTCTGTTCATTCTCTCTGAAGCACGTGGTACTGGTGACAGATTACTGGGCTAGATGGACCATTGGTCTAACCCAGCATAGCTGTTCTTATGGATGAATGCTTGAGGTTATCTCAATATGGTGTCTTGGTGTAATGTACCTATTTCACTGGTCCCTACCCTGTGTCTGTTGCCCTTTTCTGAATCTAAAGCCTTCCCGGGCTGTCAAATGTTGCTTAGGGCACCACCATTCACATCTGTCCTGCTCTTCGCATGCCCTCTGTGTTAAGTCCCATAAGCCCAACCCCTTTGGAGCAATGCAGTCACAGGCTGCGGGCAGCTCGATTTCTATTGTCTGCTCTCCTCCGGGGTCTGTGGGAAGAGTCTGTATGTCCCAGTTCCATAGGATCTGTTAAGGCTGATTCCTCACTTTGGTACTTCGAGTGGGAAATCAGGACTTTAAAAATTAAATACTTGCCACTCCAGGCTTGTATTAAACTCCCAAGATTACAGCTTCTCTCTGACCTTGGATTGGTAGATGCTGCCACCACCCAAGTACAGAACCCCTTTGAGAACCCAGGAAGGCGCACATGGGAATTCCTCCCTGTGGGGTACCCTAAAGCCCTTTCACCTGCCTCTGGGGAAGAGCTGAGGGAGGAGAGGGGAAAGAAATTAGCTGTTGCCACCAGCTAATTAAAAAACGTGCATAAACTTCTTAAGACACAGAAATCCAATCCTGTTGTTTAAAAAGGTAAATTTTATTTAAAAAAAAGAAAGAAAATACATCTGGGAACTCAGGCTATTGCTAGATTTTAAAAGAGTAACTACAAGGATTAAGCACCAAGAATAGCTTTCTTGAGGTCCCGCTTAAAGGTTACAAGCAAAACAAAAGCGCCCGGGTTAGCACAGAGGAGTCACAAGCCATAAAGAAATAAAAGGGATAAACCTAATCATGTCTTCCTAGACAATTCCTGGTCTACGTACATATCTGGGGTTTCAAATGAGCAGTTTCTAGGTATGATCTTGATAAGTTTTTGTACCTGGCCCTAAGCTTTTTACAGCATAGCTGCTGCCCTGTTTGCCTCTCCCTGGAAAAACAACAGACAAACAAAGGGGAAGTTTTTTCTCAATTTTAAAAAGTTCTAGCCTTCCCATTTGCTCTTTTGGCCAGCTGCCCACTCCCTTCCTTTTACCTATGCATGGCAGTGAGACTTTTTAACCCTTTACAGGTAAAGCAAGTGGAGAACAGCTACTAAGAGGGATGTTATAGCTACTGGCTGGCTGGGTGTCCATAAAAGGGAGCTACCCTCCTCCCCCCTTCATTTATCAGAGGATCCCTCTGGGCTGAGGACTTGATGTAACTTCTTTGAGACGCCCTCACCCGACTCATTTACACCAACTCAGCTTGGGGGCAGGGCGTGTTTTATGTCCCCACTGAAAACTTGCCTCCACTAGGTTTGTCCAGCCAGACCTACGGTGCTGCTGGGAAAGTGGGGCAGCTCACCTAGCGTGTCTCAGCAGGGCACAGAGGGCATGCCCACTGTGATGCCCTGCCCCTGGTGAACATGGCAGGAAGGCCAGGTCAGCCTGGTTACATGGGGAAGGTTAAGGAGCCCAGCCCACACTCAGAAGAGGCGTCTCGTCTCTGGGGAAGACCAAGGCTGATGTGGTACATCGCTGATGTGGTACCAGTATTGACTATGGTTTTTGAACCCAAACTTGATTTAGACCTGACTGGGTCGCTAACTGGATCCAAACTCATAGAAAAGTGGCTGTCAAGATTCCTTCCCCACTCTGAACTCTAGGGTACAGATGTGGGGACCTGCATGAAAACCCCCTAAGCTTATTTTTACCAGCTTAGGTTAAAACTTCCCCAAGGTGCAAACTATTTTACCTTTTGCCCTTGGACTTTATTGCTGCCACCACCAAGCATTTAACAAATATATAACGGGGAAAGAGCCTGCTTGGAAACATCTTTCCCCCCCCCAAATCCTCCCAAACCGTACACCCCCTTTCCTGGGGAAGGCTTGATAAAAATCCTCACCAATTTGCATAGGTGACCACAGACCCAAACCCTTGGATCTTAAGAACAATGAAAAAGCAATCAGGTTCTTAAAAGAAGAATTTTAATTGAAGAAAAAGTAAAAAGAATCACCTCTGTAAAATCAGGATGGTAAATAGCTTACAGGGTACTCAGATTCAAAACATAGAGAATCCCTCTAGGCAAAACCCTAAGTTACAAAAAGACACAAAAACAGGAATATCCATTCCATTCAGCACAGCTTATTTTTCTCAGCCATGTAAACAAAACAGAATCTAACGCATCTGTAGCTAGATTACTTACTAAGTTCTAAGACTCTATTCCTGTTCTGTCCCCGGCAAAAGCATCACACAGACAGAGAGAGCCTTTGTTTCTCCCTCCCCGCAGCTTTTAAAAGTATCTTGTCTCCTCATGTGTCATTTTGATCAGGTGCCAGCGAGGTTATCCTAGCTTCTTAACCCTTTACAGGTGAAAGGGTTTTTCCTCTGGCCACGAGGGATTTTAAAGGTGTTTACCCTTCCCTTTATATTTATGACAGTGGCCTATGACGTCCTCACTGATCTGACGTCCCACCAATGGAGGAAGTCAATTAAACTGGAAGCCACAGTCGCTGTTAACGACCAGATCCCACTTTCCCATTGGTCTGCATGCTCCTACTTAGCAGCCCTTTCACACAGCTTGCTGCAGCCCTGTGCGCTGTCATATCCTTTCTCTGCTGTTTTGAAAGGTAGCGTTTGTCCTACCTGATGTTAGGAAGGATGGTTTAGTCGTCAGGGCCCTGCACTGGGCTTGAGTTCAGTTCCTGAGCTCTGAACCAAAGTTTGGAGAAGCCACTTCACCTAGTCTGTGCCTCAGTTCCCCACCTTTAAATTGGGGCTAATGTCTCACTACTTCGGGGTGGGGGTGAGGACAAAATCCATTAGTGCTTGTGAGGTGGTCAGACACGATGGTGATGAAGGGCTTATAAGTGCCTAGCTAGAACGCTAGGTAAAATGCAGGTGTTTTATAATTCCACCTCCCCGTCTCGTTAAATCTGGGGCTCGGTGTCAAGTTCTGCTCAGCTCTGGGGCAAAGGAAGCATTTGTCCGTAGGGGGTTGAGCGTCTGTAACTTCCACAGGGAGCCAGCCCAACCTTGCGTTAGGGCTGGTCCTGGAACCCTTGTCGTCCAAATGTCATTGTTGGGATGATTTGTAGCAACGTTAGCAAGGGTGAAGAAGTAACAGGCCCAGCCCGTGGCTCTGCTAACCTGTGAAGGTTTGTTACTCACAGCGAAAAGCAAAGCATATGGCTGCAAAGAGGGCCAGGTAGCCTTCTGGTTGAGGTGAGTGCCCTTGATAGTAGCGATTGCACGAGGCAAATACCGAAGCCGTCAAAGGCTTGGGTTTTGTTTGGAACTGACCATTGGCTGTGGCTGTAGGCAAATGCTAGGTCAGGCTGAAGCCACGTGCGCGTTCTTGGGGAAAGGTCATTTGCCTTTTTTAACCTGATTATGCGTTAATGGAGAAGTTCATGGGTTCAACTGTACGCACAGGTGCAATTCTGCAAGCGAGCACGCTGCCCGGCATGAAGCCTTCGGAAACTGGGCCATGCCCAGCTAATCCTGGTCTGGGAGTCGCCACCGTCCCATCCCACGGGAACAGGTAGCCCTGGGAGAGCCCTCACAGTTCCTGCAACCTTAGCGGGCTGACTGGTACAAACCGGCTCACCACCACCGTGTTGCGTTCAGCCCATTCGCATTATTTTATTGTCATAACCGCTCCTAGAGTATTACCCTGTGCTACGAGGATGAATACAAGGCAAATGGACAAGTGGTGATACAGGGTTTTGCAGGTATTGCACTTGCTCTGTACATTTAAATACAAACGTATGTTGGGAGCACAGCTCTGGGACTCTGCCCTAGCCCGCAGCGTCCAGGGGTTGAGGTGACTCGCTGGTTGTAGAAGGAAATACTTTGGATTCCAGAGGCCGGACCCCTGCATTGTAAGATAATGGACATTCCCCTGTGTAATGAGTGGGACTGCTGAGAGGTTCTTGCTTTGGCGGGGTCTAGCAGCGGACCAGGTGAGGAAGCTACTGGTGTTGACCCCACGAATGGAGGGAGGGAAATGAGAAGCCTCCTTCCCGCGCACACGGTGCTTTATATCATCCAGGGTCCCCAGGTGTTTTATAAACCACGCACACCAGCCCTGCTGGGTTGTAGGGAGAGGCACTGCGGGCCAAGCTCAGAATGGGGCACACCTCTCCAGAAGTGCCGGGGGGTGCTGAACATTCACTGAAAACAGACAGGACCTGGGTTGGCAGGGCTCCTCTCCAATGGGCCTCTGGAAGGGGATGGGCTTGGGCCTGGGGCTTTTAGAAAAGACCCCCCCCCCCCCCGCCTGCCCCAGAGCTGCCTTGGGGAGTACAACAGAGGGAGAGCCAGGGCTACCAGCCAGCCCCATCGCCTTGGGCGGGGACCAGGTACCGTCTCCATCCCCTGAGGGATAGCTCCCTCCCTCCTGAGCCTAGCTTGTGCCCTCTCACCCTACCCTAGACCATGCCCAGGTGTAGCCTCCATCCTATCTCGCCACCTCCCCGCAGGGTGTATAAATAACCCACCCCGAACCCAGCATGGGGGCCAGTCTCAGCGCGGCTGGAAGGTCTGTGCTTGTACCATGCTATGCCCCTCACTGTGGTATCTGGGCACCTGACACCCCCTTACGCCTGCTGACACCCCTCGCCACCTGGGAGGGGGTTTGTGTTGCAGGCGGAGCTTGTGGTTAAGGCACTACACTGGGATGTCAGAGCTGAGTTCAAGACCCGGCTCTGCCATACATGCCCTGCGTGACCTTGGCCGCATCTCTCTGGTGCTGTTCCCACCTGCGCACTGGGGTGTGTGAGACCTGGGTGCTCAGACCCTCACAACCACCGCAAAGGGGCCAGTCACAGCAAGGAGGTGGCAGTTTGGACTTACCCCTCCGGTCAGCTGTTTTGTTTTGCAACACACCTGTCTTCTGGCTCCTTAGCATGCAAATTAATTAATCCTGGCTGAGGGGCAGATCCCAGCCCCCCCAAACCTGCTGCAAGCCCCGCTGAATTCAGGGGGGTACGACAGGGCAGAAATGGGCCCTCTCAATTCCCTGGCACTCAGACTGAGCCGGACAAATTCAGGGGTGATGGGTAAAGTGATTCAGGAAATGGGGGCAATTCTCAGTTGAAGGGAGCCCAGGGGGGCTCACGCTAGTGTCCCAGGCAAGGGGCGGAAGATGATGTCAATCCCACCCTTTTGGCCTCTGGGCTCTCTGGGCTAAAACAAGAAGTTGGATCCACTTCTTCTTTCGCTCTCTCTTCTGCCTTTCCTGTTGGAAAGGGAGGATGCTGACAAAGTGCCAGGGGTGGGGGGGCACATGGTGCCCGGACCCTGCTCCTGGAGACCCTTTCTGTTGAGTTTTTGGGAGAGCAGCGGGGATGGCTCTGCAGAGCTGTGACCGCATGGATGGGGAAGCATCGCCCAGGGCTGACGGGGGACCTGCTACAGACTTCAGATATGAGGCTGTTATAAAGAGGACGGGGATCAATTATTCTCCATGTGGATTGGTGGTAGGATAAGAAGCTTAATCTGCAGCCAGGGAGATCCAGGTTAGGTATTAGAAGAAACTTCTTAACTCTTGGGGTAGTTCATAGACTCCTAGAAGATTAGGATTGGAAGAGACCTCAGGAGGTCTAGTCCAACCCGCTGCTCAAAGCAGGACCAACCCCAGCTAAATCATCCCAGCCAGGGCTTTGTCAAGCCGGGCCTTAAACACCTCTAAGGATGGAGATTCCACCACGTCCCTAAGTAGTTCAGCTCTGGAACAGGCTCCTAAGGGAGGCCGTGGATTCCCCATCACTGGGGGGTTTTAAGAATTGATTGGACAAACACCTGTCAGGGACGATCTAGGATTACCTGGTCCTGCCTCCGCGCAGGGGGCTGGACTAGGTGACCTCTCAAGGTCCCTTCCAGCCCCGCATTGCTCTGATCTCCGTGGGGAGAGTGGGTAAAGGTGATGCAGTGGAGGAATGGGCCCTAGAGCGCTGGCCAGAGGATGCTGCCTGTCCCCAGAATCACGGGCTTGGCTCCCGCAGGGGAGGAGGAAACTGCCACTGCAAGGCGCTGTTAGCTGCCCTCACCACAACAATGGTGTGTTGCTCAGCACTGGCACCACTCAGCGAGGGATTTCAAAGCACCTGACAGCCAGGGGGGCCGACCTCACCAATGTGAGGGGGGTCGGTGGCATCAGCTGAGCCACTGAAAGTGCAAGTGACTTTCACACTGTGAGTCAGGGGCATTGCCGGGGACAGAACTCAGGAGACCTGACACCCAACCATCCCGCACCCCACTATTAACCACTACACCCCACTCCCCTCCCAGAGCCGGGGATAGAACCCAGGAGACCTGACACCCAGCCCCCCTGCTCTAACCACTAGACCCCACTCCCCTCCCAGAGCTGGGGATAGAACCCAGGAGACCTGACACCCAGCCCCCCTGCTCTAACCATTAGACCCCACTCCCCTCCCAGAGCCGGGGATAGAACCCAGGAGACCTGACACCCAGCCCCCCTGCTCTAACCACTAGACCCCACTCCCCTCCCAGAGCTGGGGATAGAACCCAGGCAGCGTGATGCCCAGCTCCCTACTGCTTTAACCCACTAGACCCCACTCCTATTGTGTACCCCACTCACCTTGTAGAGCTGGGGACAGAACCCAGGAGTCCTGATGCACGGCCCACCCCCACGCTGACCACTGACCACACACTGCCTCTCTACCCCATCTCTGCCTGCCTCCCCTCCCGCCCCCAAGCACTGTGTGCTGTTCCCCAGCTGGGGCGGTCTCCTTTGGGTCGGTGGGGCCATGCTTGGAAGAAGGAGCGATGACGGCCGGTCAGCAGACCCGACGGGGGGACGCTGGGAGAAGGCAAAGCTGCCCTGCCCCCCTCTCACCACTCAGCCTTCCCCGTGCTGCCAGTGCCAGGGGCAGACTCAGCCTGTGGGACAGCAGCTGTGGAGGGTCAACGGGGGGGGGCGCCCCCAGGGGCAGCGTGGGGTTGCTCTCCCCAGTCGGTTCGATCCGTCCTCCCATCGGGGGTTGGTGAGCGCGGGCCAGCTCACCAATTGAAATTTACAGTGCAGTGTGTCGGAGGCGCAGCCGTGGGACCAGGCTGTGGGGCCTCAGGGCTTCCTCTCTCAGCCCGCGCTGGAGCCCGGTGCCTGCTCCCCCTGGGCGTGGGTGTCCCGGGAAGGGCTCCGGGAGATACCCCAGCCTCCTCAGCTGGGGCTGACCTGACTGGAGGAGACGGACGAGACCTCGGTTTTCTGGGTGGAGCTGGACACGTCGGACTCGTCCGTGATGGGTTTCCCACACACCGTCTCCATGATGCAGGCGCGGAACTGTACGGGGAGAGAGCGCCACCCCCCTGCACTGTTAGATTGGCCGGGGTGGTTCAGCTGGCGGCCCTCGGGGTGCAACCACAGGATGCTTCCGTCCAGCCCCCCGCAACCACATCCGCCCCCCTCCCCAGCAAACCTGCTCCACAAAGGGTCACGGCAGGACTTCGCACGCCCTCTGCCCCCTCCCCCCCCAACAGGGCTGCCGTTTGGTAGAGCACGTGCTTCTGGCTGTGGGTTGGAGCATCCCGAAGGGGGACCGGGGTCATTGCTGCGCTGCCCCCCACCCAGGCCAGGTGGCTGCTGTTAGCCCTCTGGCCTCGGCTCGCAGGCTGCCACAAGGCAGTGCCCACACGCCTGGGGGAGTCTTTGCGTTGCCATCAGCAGACCGGGCAGGTTAGGCTCGTGCTGTGAGGTGGTGCCGAGAGCCCTCTCTCTCAATGCCCACCTGGCGGGTCTGGCTAATCCTCACCCTCCGGCTGACCCCCGAGTCAGGAATTTCCCCCCAGATTGGCAGGGACCGAGGGGGTTTCGCCTTCCTCAGCAGCATGGGGCAGGGTCTCCGGCTGGCCTCGCCTGGGCAACTCACGCCTAATCAGCTTGGGTGGTAGCTAGGTTGATGAAGGAATTTCTACTGGCGGCTTAGCACTGTCTACACCAGGGCTGACATCATCTTAATTACCTCGCACAAGGCGAGGCATTTTTCACAGCCCTGAGCAAGCTGGCTAAGCTCACTTCACTTTTTCTTGTAGACCAGGCCTCGGTCTCCCCTGTTCTCTGCCTGTGGCTCCCCTGAGGAACAAAGTCGTTGGGCTCCCCGTAGGGCGTCTGGGGGCTGGTCATGGCCTGTGCGAGGCAGGAGGTCACACTTGATAATCTAACGGGCCCTTCTGGCCTTAAACTCTAACTCCTAGGTGCAGACTCTCTGCCTGCCCTCTGCTCTCCTCCCGGGTACAGTGCAGGCCATGCCCTCTGCCCCCCAGCCCATTGTCTGGGAACCCAGAGTAGGGACCCGAGCAGAACCTGGCGTCAGCCCAGCCCCATTGCCCTGCCCGTGCTCTCAGCCAGGCCTGATGTTGGGCCCGTGCTTAATATCATGACCCAGTGACCACCAGGGCAGGCTCCGTGCATCCTTCTGGGCAACCACCCCACTTCTCCAGATCCGATCCTGGCTGCACCTGGGAAGGGACTTGGGCTGCTCCAGATCCCGCTCTCAGGGCCCTCCCCCGGGACTTGGGCCGGGGCAGGACTGGTCTGTGGGGCCCGCCGAGCCGCGCTGCCCACCAGGGATGGAAGGAAGGAAACGCTCACCTGTTTGTTCATGAAGCAGTAGATGATGGGGTTATAGACACAGGAGCTCTTGGAGAAGAAGGCAGGGACGGTGACGAGGCGCAAGTCGAGGCCGTGGTTGCGGTTGTTCACTATATACATGGCCATGGCCGCGTAGGGCACCCAACAGACGCAGAAGGAGCCCACCATCACCACCACCATGCGGGACACCTCCCTCTCCGCCTTCTGGGTGGTGGCTGACTCTTGCTGCTGGGCCGCTACCTGCAGGCAACCCACCAGGGCCCCCGGGCATGAGCGGCAAGCTCCCAAACACTCCTTCCCTAGCCCCCTCCGCCGGGGTAGCTCCGGAGAGCCGGGCTGCTGAGCCAGGGTTGGATCGGCCGGACGGTCCCTCGTCTCCTCGTGGCAGGTCTGATTTCCCACCCCGCCGCTCGCCTGGCCCCAGCTCCGACTCCAACGGGGAGAAGGTCGTACCCGGGGGCTTCCTCCAGGAGTCACAACGCCCCTTCCGCCCGGGGTTTAGTTACCAGAAACACACGCTCCTTCGAGCCCCAGCCTCAGAGCAGGCCACTCGCAGCCACTGGCTTGAGCCGCTCTCCCTGTGCGGGCAGCAGGCCCTGACTGTGTGTTACAGACCAAGCCCGCGGACCGGTCCCTGCAGCCATGGGTATGAGAAAAGCAGCTCTGGACAGTCCCAGTGCTGGGGGCTCTGTGGAGGACACCCGTCCATCTGTCTGTCTGGGTGCCTCTTTGGCACGCTCCTCACTAGACAGACCGGCATGTTCTAACGTCGGAGACCAGCTACAGGCAAAATATCAACCCGTTCAGACTGTCAGAGCTGCAAAGCAATCACACTCACCTGCATGCAACCCTCTGGTCTCACACACTCACTTCACACTCGCCAGCATGCAACCCTCCGGTCTCACACACACACACGCACTTCACACTCGCCAGCGTGCAACCTTCCGGTCTCACACACACATCGCCCACTCACCAGCATGCATCCCTCTCATCTCACACACACACTGCCCACTTGCCAGTTGCAACCCTCCCTTCTCACACACACACCGCACACTCACCAGCGTGCATCCCTCTCATCTCACACACACACCACCCACTCGCCAGCGTGCAACCCTCCCGTCTCACACACACGCCGCCCACTCGGCCTGGGAACCGGCAGCATGACCTGGCTCTCACCATCCTGTCTCTCTGCAGCGGGTACTTACGGCTCGCAGGGCGCCCAGCAGCTGGGAGTAGGAGAAGCAGATGAGCGAGAAGGGCACGATGAAGCAGAAGATGAAGAGGAACCAGGTGTAGTATTCGCTCCTGTACTTGGTCCCCACCGTGTACCAGTCTGGGCCGCACGAGCACTGCAGGCCTTCAGGGATGAACCTGCAAGACAGAGGGCACAGCACTTCCCCAGAGCTTGCTCGGCCTTCTGCAGCCGGCACAGCCCACCACCTCCGCTGGCCAGGGCCAGCAGGATGGGCAGGGCCAGCCGCCCCCGGCCCCGTTTTGCATGGCTTGTTCCCCAGCAGAAATCAGTCCCTCTACTCCCAGGAGCACAGCGATTGCACAGGCAGGTGGGAGAAGGTTCCTTGCTCCCAGGCCGATCGTGAGCCTGGCTACTACATCCATGTGCGAGCAAGAGAGGAATCAGAATGACGAGATTTTGAGGCCTGATGGCTCCTGACCTCTCAGGCCGAGAACGCTTCCCAGGGCCGGCGTGTGCCCTGCCCAGCCAGAGCTCGAGCCCAGAGATCAGACCGAATAGCCCAGCCCCCTGCGTTGCCATTGGGGCGGCAGCCCAGGTGTGAAGCTGGTGCTTGGCAAAGCTGCCTCTGAACCAGTTTGGCGCGAGAGGCTTTGCACACCGCCAGCTCCCTGCAGAGCTGGCTCGCGGGTCAGCCTGCCAGGCACTCTGCCATGGGGCTGGGGAGGCCCCCCACATCTGCTCCCTCTTGGCAGGGGTGTTTGCCAGGCAATGCCACGAGACTGGGCAAGGGGATTGGAAAGAGGCAGGCCCAGGGCACACTGGGGTGGCGGGTCAGGGGAGCTTCCTCTCCCCTCTCGAACGCCCCTGCCCCCAGCTCCCTGCCCGGCTCCTACCGGCTCCACCCGAAGTAGGGCGGGATGGAGACACCGATGCCGATGACCCAGGTGGCCGCTACCACCATCAGGGCGTGCTTGGAGCTGAAGCGGAAGTTCCCGAAGGGCTTGCAGATGACGATGTAGCGCTCAAAGGCCAGGAAGGCCAGGGACCACCCGGTGACCAGGCCTGAGGAAGGCACAGGGAGATTAACCCATACAGCCCCAGAGCCCAGAATCCCCGTGCAGCCCCCAGCCTCTCCCTGTGCCCAGATGACACCCCCAGGGACCCCCGAACCCACCTTGCTGGCGTCCTGGGTTGCAGGGACAGGATACTGAGAGAAGCTCAGCCGACGTGGAGCTGGCCCATTGAATCTCTGCCCCATGTTTCCCCTGTTTCCCCACTAGCCAGACTCCTGCTTCCCCACCACAGACACTTCTGGACACAGGTGGGGGAGGCAGGGGGTGGCCCATTCTCCGCATGCATTTGTTGCGGGCAGAGTGACCCGGGGAAACAGCTGACGGAAACTCCCCTCGCATCTCAGTGGGGCTGGGGAGCCGGGTGAGTTTATCTGGGGACGGGAAGGGGCGGGCCACAGCAGAGGCTGCCTGGAAAGTCATTTCGTCCCCCTTCGCCTCGTCGCTCTGGATTGTGGAACATCCCCCGGACTCGGGTTTGGCTTCGGAGCGAAGCCAGCGGTGACAGCAGCCCGATCACCCCAGGGGCCAGTTAGTGAATGAAGGTGAAAATTTCCAGCCCCGATCCTGCAACTGGATCTGCCAGGCTGCCACGGTCACCTGCTTTTCTGCAGCCTAGCGCAGCCCCTCTCCCAGCGCTGCAGCCTGTCTGCACAGGGCTCCCCTGGACTGGCTCCATCCAGCCTCCGGTGAAGGCAGCAGGAACTCACCCCTAGCGGGTTTTGGGCCCTTTGGGAGCTATGACACTGCCATGCATTCAGAGCTTGCGCCCGTTCTGATGCCTGGCACTGCAGGGACCGGAGAAGATGCAGGAAAGGACAGCAACAGGATGGCTGAAGAGGGTCCCCATCCCGACCCTGCCTGCTCTGGGGCTTCCCTGGGAATATGGGGGTGCCTGCTCTCCTCTCCAGATGGATTCCTCAGCTCTTCTCCCACCCCGTCCCAGTTCCCATCTCCACCCGGAGCCGTAGGTCATGTGGGCATCCCAGGAGAACCATAGAAGGTTGGCCCAACACCCTGAGCCTGGGGGCCCCATCCCCGCTCACTTCCCGCCAGCGTCCCCCACTGTTGCTCTTGATTTCCCCCGGGGACATCCCACCCCCATTCGGTTCTACTTGGGCCTGATCGTTAAAAGAAACCAGCTGCCTAATTGTGCTCACAGGACCATAAGCATGGCCAGACTGGGCCATCCAGCCCAGCATCCTCTCTGCCGACAGTGGCCAATGCCGGGTGCCCCGGGGGAATGAACAGAACAGGGCAATCTCGAGTGATCCAGCCCCTGTCGCCCATTCCCAGCTGCTGGCAGTCAGAGGCTTGTGATCACGGGGCCCGATAGCCCAGAGCAGCTGTGTGCGGGTACAGTCGCCCAATTTGCACGAGCCGTCAGGGCGACGGGCCTTTTCCACGCAAGTTTTGCGCCTGCAAAGGGGAGCCCCAGGCTTTTAAAAACCCGGCAGCTTGGATCTGCGGCCCTGGGCTGCCCAGCGCTTCCTGCCTCCGCTCGCATCTGCCTCATCCCCAGAGCAGCCCCCGCTGCGGAGCGGCGTCCCCGTGAGGCCCCGGCGGCGGGGGGAGAGAAGCAATTAGAAAGGAAAAGCAGACCCTCAGCTGGTGCAAACGGCTGGAGGTCCCCTGGCTTCACTAGTGCCCCCCAGTGCCCCCCCCCCGAACCCACGCCGCAGCCCGCGGCTGCTGGGACCCCCTGAGGCCTGCCCTCAGCCCCTCTCCCTGTGTTACCTGCAACCGAGCCTAGGAAGGCCTCCAGGGCGCAGACTTGCCGCCCGAATATGAAGTAGCCTTGGGAGCTGGAGATGAAGACCGTGAAGACGGAGAAGGTGCAGAAGATAAAACCCCCCAAGCAGATGTTGACCAGGATGTAGTTGAGCGGCTGGCGCAGCTTCTTGTACTTGATGGTGACCACGAGGACGATGGCGTTGAGGGGCACGCCGGCGAAGAACACGAAGCCCATGAAGGCCGTCTGGAAGTAGAAGGCCCAGAGTGGGGCGATGTGGTACTGGGGCCCATCCCAGGGCCCCACCGAGGAGATGTTCTCAAAGAGGTAAAAGTCTTCTTCCCCCGACATCCTGCCAGCCAGGAGCGCTGCACGGAGCCTGCCCCGGCTCCCTTCCCCCTTCTAATATACAATCCCCGAGGGGACAAGCCACTTAAGGGCTCATGAGGGGATCAGGCATTAAGCCTGAGCTTCCTATGGACAAAGTTTGGGATTAGGGGCGCTAAGCCCCTTACCTCCTGTCCCCTAAGCCCCCTGAGAGGGTAATCTTGTTGGCTGCGCAGCCGGGAGCCGATTGTGTGGACTCTAGGGGATTCCGGGGGGAGAAAGGGCAGGGGGCAGCTAGCAGCCTGCTTCCGTTCAGTGGGGCTGGATGGACAGACCTCAGGGAGGTGGGTCGTGGGGGCCGTGAATCCAGAGGCACCCCAGTGGGCGGCTGTCACCTGCCTCCCTCCTTTCCACCAGGAAATGGAGCAGTCCCGGCAGGTGCGTCCTGCTCCGTGCACCCCAGCGCGTTCTGCCTCTGATCCTGTCCCTGACCATTTGAAAGGGGGCTCCCAGCCCTTCCCTTTTGGGTCTGTGGCACCGCCGGGGTCTCACGGCAGGAGAGATTTGGAGCCTACATTTCCTGTTGCCGTCTTTCCCCTCCTCTCCCGTCCCGCCAGGCTCAGCATGCACCCAAACAGCTGGAGGAGGGTTGGCCACACTGTGCATGTGTAACGATGCTGGTTCTGGTGGGACACTTCTGAGAGTGACAATTCAGGACAAATTGCTTCAAGCAGGGCAGTTACAGCCCAAGTGGGGTTTTTCCACCTTTAAGGCAAACCAAACCAGCCAGCCAGAAAAGACTTCAGTTTTACCCCACCTGCTAACCACAAGTCACACAAGCAATTCCCTTAGACACTCCAGTTTCCCAGTATCACCGCCAGTGCCACTCGTTATGGGGATGAATGGTTATGAAAACCAATAACCCAGTAAAAGAAAAAAGGTTCTCCTGATCCCAAAGGACCAAGCCCTAGACCCAGGTCAATATACAAGTCAGATCTTAATCACGCTGTTGCCACACAAATCACGCTGTTGCCAATCCTTTAGAATCTAAAAGTTTATTCATAAAAAGAAAAAAATATAGATGAGAGCTAGAATCGGTGAAATGGAATCAATGACATACAGTGATGGCCAAGTTCTTGGTTCAGGCTTGTCGCAGTGATGGAATAAAAGGCAGGTTCAGATCAAGTATCTGAGGAACATCCCCAGCTGGGAGGGGTCTTTCAGTCCTTGGTTCAAAGCTTCAGTTTGTAGCAAAGTCCCTCCAGAGCTGGAAGCAGCATTGAAGACAAGATGGAGATGAGGCATTACCCTTTTATAGTCTCCTCCAGGTGTAAGAACCCCTCTTTGGTCATACTGTGGAAAATTACAGCAAAATGGAGTTTGGAGTCACATGGGCAAGTCACATGTCCCTGGATGACTCAGTTTGCCAGCCAACACCATTGTTTACATGTTAGTTTGAACGTTTTCAGGAGAGCTCAGATGTGGATTGGTGTCTCCCAAAATCCACTGTCAGTTAAGTGTTTCTTGATTGGGCATTCAATTTGCAAATTTCTTTCTCAAGAAACTGACCAAATGCTTTACTAAGGCTACTTACCGCTAAATTCAGTGCCTTGAATAATGTAAGGCTACTTAGAATCAAAACACATTGAGATACAAGTACATAGCCAATATTCATCACTTCAGCTACAAAAATGGTACACACATCTGATGATCTCACGAAAGCTTATGCTCAAATAAATTTGTTAGTCTCTAAGGTGCCACAAGTCCTCCTTTTCTTTTTGCAAATACAGACTAACAAAGCTGCTACTCTGAAACATACAGAGAGCAGCATCATACCCAGCAAATCATAACCTTTCCACAGACAACCTCTGTACAATATTTCGTGCAAATATATAACAGTGGTTGCAACAGGGATCTATACAGTTACAGATTATGTCAATAACATCACAGCATGGCACCAAAATGGATCATGGGGGGAGGACAGTGTGGCGGGGAAGTGACCGGGGCCCGGGGCTGCCCGGCGTGGTGGGGACGTGACCGGGGCCTGGGGTTGCCTGACGCAGCGGAGATGTGACCAGGGCACGGGGCTGCCCAGTGCGGCGGGGACATGACTGGGGTATGAGGCTGCCCAGCGCGGCGGGGACGTGACCGGGTCATGGGGCTGCCCGGTACGGCCGGGACGTGACGGGGTGTGACGAAGCGGGACTGTTCTTAATGTTTCCTCTGAATATTGTGGGGGTGCCTCAGTTTCCCCTAGGCAGTTCTTAAGTATCTACGTGGTGGAATAAGGGTGTATGATCATTGCAGAGCCCTAGAGGGCAGGTGTGTGCAGGGGTCTGGACACAGAGAATGGCCGACACCCTGTTTCCTGGCAACTGATGGCCTGGGCCCTTCCCCCCTGCAAGGTGAGAGCTAAAGGGTTGGAGAACAAAGGAATCAGGTGACCTCCTGGGCTGGGAAAGGGACAAAGCCCTGAGCAGGGGGGGGGGCTGGAGACAGTTTCAGTTTGGGGCTGGCTGGGGACATGGAGTGAAGTTCAGATGGGGCTGTCTGGCTCACTGCCCCCCAAAATGGACCCAGCTGAGGGGTCCTGTTCTCTGCACCTACAAGCTCTGTGTTAGACCATGTTCCTGTCATCTAATAAACCTTCTGTTTTACTGGCTGGCTGAGAGTCACGTCTGACTGGAGTTGGGGGGCAGGACCCTCTGGCCTCCCCAGGACTCCGCCTGGGCAGACTGGCTGTGGGAAGCGCACGGAGGGGCAGAGGATGCTGAATGCTCCGAGGTCAGACCCAGGGGAGCCGGGTGAGCTGTGTGTCCTGCAGACAGGCTGCTCCCAGAGAGGAGGCTCCCCCAGAGTCCTGACTGGCTTTGTAGGGAGCAGGTCCAAAGCATCGCCCAGGGACTCTGTGACACTGGGGCATGGGGCTGCCTGGCGTGGCGGGGCCCTTACGATACCCTGGTATAGCACAGCAGTGCCCAAACCTGGCTTCCAAGGCCACATCTCAGCTTACCCGGGGTCTCCTCTCCTTTATGTATTAACTGGCACCAGCTGAAACATTCCCACCCCTGAGATCGGCTCAGCTTTGGCAGCTGAATAGAAACTGTAGCGGAGCCGGCGATGGAAACCAGCTGCCTGCAACGTGGGGTGTCAGAGCAACATGGGTGGGGAGCTTCGGGGAGGCACTTAGGGACTCAAAGGGCCACCCCTGGCATTTGCTCTAAGATCGGCCAGGCAGGAGGAGACCCCAAAACATTTGCGGTGGGGGAGCGTTCGTCGTTCCCACCCAGCTGTGACGTGGCCTTGGCAGCCAGGCTGGGCACTGCCGTGGATTTTAGGCAATAAAATTCCTCCTCCTCTCCACTGAGCTTCTCTCCTCGGGGGAAATCGCTTTATTCTGGCCGATCCCCCCACCCTTAAAAGTGGGCTCATCCAGGATTTGAACCCAGGACTGCTCGCACCCAAAGCAAGAATCATACCCCTAGACCAACAAACCAACTGGGAAAAGGGCCTGCCAGATGTTGTCTTAGAGGAGAACTTGGCAGTGCTGGAAACCACAAGACCATGTGGCCTCTGAGGTTCAAGCAGCTGAAGAGCAATTTCCCCGGCTCCTCGGCACACTTTACAGCACTTACAGTTTGCACCTTGGGTGGCTCAGACACAATATCCACTAGACCCTGAGTCAAGCCACTTCAAGCACACCAGAGCCCCCACAAAACCAATCCCTGGCTGCTTAAGGGGCCCGTTGCTTGCGTCTCCTTTCAGGAACGCTGCTGCGTTTGCGATAAGCCATGCTGAGAGTGGGGAGCTGTGACAGAATACACCCCGTGTTCACACCCTGCACACTACTTTGCACGAGGAATGCCTTGTGAGCTGTTTAAGAACTCAGCATTTGCTGATCAGTAGCAGCCTGACGAAGTGCACAGAGCAGCCTGACATGTGACGTTATAAACACAAGCAGAAATCAGGACTAAAAGCAGGTTTTCCAGAGACGTCTGGGGAGTGGTCAAACCAGTTCCTCAGGGCAAGCCGACACCTTGAACTGGTGTAAACAAGGCCCATGGGCCATTACCTGCTCAGTGCCCATTCTTGGGGAGGGGCAAAAAGCTACATCTTAGCAAAGAAACAGCATAGGGTTCCTGTCCTCACAGACGGCCTGTCATCAGGCTCCCAGCTGAAGATGGGGGGACAGGACTATAAAAAGGAGGGGCAGACACCCCTCTCTATCCCCCTGCCCATCACATTCTCTGCACCAGAAAAGATAAAGGAAGCAGCTGTTGGACTCTGGAAGAGGCGTCCTGACCTCAAGGGGTTGGTCAGGGAGATTGCTAGAGGCACATGGCCAGACAACTTTGCTTTGACTCTAATAGAGTTTGTGAAGTTGGGCACCTGTAAATGTCTTATCTTTATTTTTCTTGTGACTGTGTCTGACTCTTACACCTCCTTGCTGGGCATCACTGAAAATTGCTCTCTTTGTAGCTAATACACTTGGTTTGTTGTTTTAGCTAAGTAAGTGTGTTAAGTTGAACTGTCTGGATAACTACTTAAAATAATAAGCTGTGATATTGTTCGCTTAGAGTAATAATAGGCACAGTATATTTGTGCTGTCCAGGAGAGGGCTGGGCCATGCAGGACATCAGTTTCTGAGGGAAATCTGAGGACTGGGGGTGTGTTGGGTCACCCTGCAGGAGAACCCAGGCTGGTAAGAGCCGGGCTGTGGCTACCTGCTAATCACGCAAAAGACGTCGATGGGAGTAACTTGCATGCGGGAGGCTGTTCGTGAGCAGTGCAGGACTGGAGGCCACAGCAGCAAAGCGGTGTAAAGAGCACCCCAGGTTAAAGGGCAGGGGTGACACAGCTACTTGTTGTCTGGATTGTGCCCTGGGTATGGCACAGGAGCCCATTCTGAAGCTGGAGGAGGGAAAGCCAGGTGCCTCAGGAGTGGATTGCAGCCCCGTTCATGGTCAACCTGCCCCGAGAGCGGAACATTCCCAGATCTCAGGGATATTGGCGCTTGTGCCTGGCTGTGACATTCCCCTCAGTTTGCAGCACTGGTAAGGGAGCGGTGTTGAGTGCGAAGAGGTGTGACCTTCCCTCATCCATCTCCTTGTGCTCACTGCACAGGCAGGGCAAGATCACTGGGGCAGCAGCAGTGCTGACCCCTAGACAACTAACCAGGTCCCAACTGGGGGCAATGGGAGGTTTTCGGGGAGTGGGTCGGGTGTCTGGAGTGAGCCCCCGAGACAAAGTGGGAATTTACTGTAATATTTTTATTAAGCCAATATGTGCCTCAGTTTCCCCTATATTGTACTTGACTACCCAGTGTGTGTGTGTTGGGGGGAGAAGGACTGTTTTCCCACAGGCAGGCTAAGAGGCATAGGTGTGCATGTTGCCCAGCTGTCTGAGCTGGGATGGTTCATTAAAAAGGACTGTCCGAGGCCGACCCTATATCAGTGGAGGACCCGAGAAGTCAATGGCAAATCCAGTTGCCAGGACAGTGGCCCCTGGCAGCCAGCAGCCCAGAGGGAGACGGATTTCCCAGCTCCTCAGCAGGGAGCTGAGCAAAGACCCCAACTGGAGCACAAAGGACTGGGAAGAGGTGAGGTGCAGGATACAGCCAGCTGCTGTAGGGAGACAGGACTTTCACCTGGGACCCACCCAGGGAGATCAGACAGAGACAGAGCCAGACCACGGCATTCACCGCAGCTTGGCTGGGCTCTGGGCTGGCCAGATGGACTTGGGCCATGCTCTAACGGTGCCAACTGAAGGTCCCTATGCCCTGCGCCAGCGGCCTAACGCCCCCGATTGGTGACAACGGCGTGTGAGTCATTGCAAATACTCGGAGGTGCATCAGTCCCTGAGGAGTGGCCAGGTCTCTCCAGGGTCTGTCTCCGTAGGACTTCTCTGTAATGCTTTCACCCAGTGAATAAATGGGGCTGCTTCAAAGGAGCCGAGTGGTAACATAACTGCAGGCGATACACTGGGCATCGCCTTTGGAGAGAGAGCAAAGTGCAGACACCAGCCTTTCAGGCAGTCTGGTTTGCTGGGGATATTACAATATAGGCACGGAACTGTGAAGCCCGAAAAAACCCCGGTCAGGAGGGAGACAAACGCAGCCTGCTTGCACCATAAGCAAGATTCACATCCCTAGACCAATGAGCTGTGAAAGGGGGCACTGGCAGTGCTGGAAACCAAAAGCACAAGTTATTCTCCGTGTATGTGGAGCCTATAATTAAGGCTGTCAAACTGTCCCATAGTGGCTCACGGGCGCGAGTCCCAACCTCACTGTAGACTGTTAAGAACCAGCCCACAAACCCCAATTTGGTTGTGAGTTCTATACTTTGATTTCACCAATTATCAAGTGTAAACTCCCTCACGTGGGGTCACAGACAGTCCCCGGGGGTACGCCAATCTGTCTGGCCACCCAAGTGAGCTTCTCTTTGTGACAGATGGTCCCTTACATCAAAGAGCACAGCAATATTCGGATTACTCCCAGTCACTTGCCCCAGGTCAGTTGCACCTTATGTAAGCGGGGGAATAGTCCCGCTATTGTGGGGAACTTTCCTGGCTTCTGCAGGACCCCGGTGAAGTGGGCTAGTGAAAGGATCCGAGTCCTCGCTCCCACTTCCTTTACCCAGTGGCCTCCCTGCCCTCGAGGACTCCCCTTCCACTCTCCTGTCTGGCAGAGCTCTCGTAACCCCAACAAGGCTGGGCCCAGGATTCCTGGGGGGCTCGACCCCCAACCCTTCTGCTCCAGTGGGGGGCGGCTCCAGGGGACCCTGCAGGGGTCTGCGCCAGCAGGACCAGAGCAGGGGATCCAGAGAGCCCTTAAAGGGGCCAGGTCCTGCTCCCCCAGCTGCTTTCCTGACCCTCCTCCCCCAAGGGGACAGACTGCCTATGGGCTCTTTTCTTTTCCGGTGAAGGTGCCCTGAATCCCAGCCCTGTTCCTCCAGCCTCCACCAACACCCCACTTCTCAGCCGCTCCGCGGGGCCTGATGCTGGCTGGCCAGGTGCCAGCTCATGCCAAGGTCCCCATCTTTCAGCGGAATGCTGACGGCTCCATGGTTGGGCCCAGGCTGGCTCCCCTGATTGTGGTATTGTTCAGACAGGTATTAGCATTATCCGGGGGTGGGGAGTGTTCAGACTTTATTGAAAGCTTGTGAGGTGCTGCCGGCATTCATCTCACCTGTAACAGCTGTAGCCCATTGTGACCCCACACCCCATATTCTTCACCGTGATATTATTAGGATATGATGATGACATGGTTATGATGTATTTTATGCAGAATAAGTCACATGAGGTGTCATTGGAAAGGTGATTTGCTGAATATGATTCTCTGTTTGTCTGCCTGTATCATTTTGGTCTCTGAAGTTATGAATATTGACTCTGTCTCTGCATTTCCAATGTAGTTACACCTGGGGAACGACCACTAGACAAGATGCTTTCAATTTAGATAGTGGGTGGGGAATGGCCTATTCAGGGCAATGGGCCATTAGGAAAAAACAGTAGGGCTTAGGAGAAGCTTATTTCCCATCCGGGGAGCCTTCCTGAGAATGCTACAGACACCTGTGAGTTATGGCTGCTAGGACTCTACAGGAACATGCGACCAGGCCACATGATGCTGGACTCCATCTTGGGATGTCAGTGTTTTTCTACAGACTGATCTGGGAACCAAGCTTTGGAACAAAGGGTTCCCACCATATACCAAAGCTATATAAGGCAGGGAGTGACATCATCTGGGGTTCTTCCCTCTCCACACAAGAAGACTCCTGGAAACATCTGAGGAACAAAGACTGAACTGGGGGAAGTGCTGGACCCAGTCTAAAGGGATTTCTAGCCTGTGAATGAAAGACCTGGGGATTCCAAGCTGTAAGTAAGTGCAGCTTGCCCCTTAAGTATCTGCAGCCTGCTTGTATCATCTCTTAGGGTGAGAATCTGCTAATTCATATCCACTCTACTTAGTATATTAAGTTTAGTTTGAGTTTTTTGTTTATTTGCTAGATAATCTGCTTGGATCTATTTGCTATCCCATTTAATCACTTAAAACCTATCTTTTGTAGTTAATAAACTTGGTTTTGCTTTGCGTAAGGGGACAGTTGCTCCCTTACTAACATTCAGTGGGGGTGTTTTAGTTGCTAGCTCCCAGCACTAAAAAGGGGGAAGGGTCGATGGGGAATCAGGACCCTGAGACTGACAGCCCCCAGGAACAATGGGGAGAGGCCAATGCTCCAGGTCAGCCTGAATGACAGGGTGGGCAAGCTAATCAGAGAGTCAGAAGGCCAGGGAGGTCCCATCCTCTGTGTGAGCTGGATTTGCCTGGGTCAGACAGAGTGGGGCCCAGCTAAGGAGAAAGCAGGGGCCCGAGCTGAGCTGGGGAGCAGAGCTGTGCCAGAAAAGCAGCCCAGAGAGAGCAGACCCTGTCCTGGGAGCAGAGCTGCAACCCCAAAGCCAGAGGCACAGCCCAGAGAGAGCAGACTTGCCCTGGGAGCAGAGCTGCAGCAACCGGAGCCAAAGGGGCCAGAAAAGCAGCCCAGGAAGCTGGAGGCAGAGCAGCAGCAGCAGTGCAGAGACCGAGTGCAGCACCTGGGGCTAGAGCAGTCCGGAGCTGAGTGCGGTGAGCAGCTGGGGAGACTAAGGGGGACCCCTGGGCAGCAGGCCCAGCACAGGGAGATGCCTCAGCCAAGAGGCTCTGCAGGCCAGGCTTGGATCATAACCCCAACAAGGCGGGGGCAACACTGGGAAGAAGGGTCCTACCACTTAGAGCCTGAGAGCATGTGGCCACTACCAGAGCGAGTGTCCAACCCACAGCATACTTGCAGCACAGCCAGGGCCTGAGAAGAAGGCCTGGGACTTACAAGGAACACACTGTGAACTGCCCTGATGTTCCAGAGACCCTGTTTGTGATATTCCCTGCCACAGAGCGGGGTGATGTGTTTCCTTTAACCTTTCCCATTTTTCCTTATTCTTTTTAAAATGAATTGTTGATTAAATAACTTGCATTTGCTTTAAATTGTATGTAATGATCAGTGGGTCAGAGAAGTGCCCAGTGCAGAGAGAGTACCCTGGAGTGGGGACACCCTAGCCCCTGTTCTAGGTGACTACAGCAGAGTTGGGGGTCGAAGCCCCCAGGAATCCTGGGCCCAGCCTTGTTGGGGTTATGAGGACTCTGCCAGACAGGAGAGTGGAAGGGGAGTCCTCAACGGCAGGGAGGCCACTGGGTAAAGGAAGTGGGAGCAAGGACTCAGATCCTTTGCTAGCCCACTTCACCGGGGTAGTGCAGAAGCCAGGAAAGTTCCCCACAATAGCAGGACTATTCCCCTGCTTACATTTGTCTAAACCAGTGTGTGGGAATCGTAACATGGGCAGAAGGCTGTTGTTTAGTCCTCTCCACATTGAGGGGGTGAATTTTATGAGCTTACATTGTACAGTTCCCTGTGCAGCTCAAGATGGTATAATTCTGGGTTTATACCCTAGAGGGGTGTGTGCCTAGGGATCTGGAAGTTGCCTTAACTGTAACCTTCCCATTCAGGGGCTGGTCAACGAGCCTGCATGTAACTGCAGCTGGGTGTGTCCCTAGCTGTGTGAATGCTGGTGAAAATGCAAGAGAGCTGCCTCTGATAAGACAACTTCATGCACCTGACAGGAGAAACCAGAGCCAGGGCTCACACTGATTTTACTTGGATTTCCAGACCATCACAGAGGAAAAACATGCAGAAGCTCACTGGCGCATGGAGAGGCATCTCAGCCTTGTCCTCCTGGGAGATCCTGAGGTCCTCAAATCATGGTTTAAAGGCTTCAAGTCACAGAGAATCCATCATTTACATTAGTTTAAACCTGTGAGTGACTCATGCCCCAAGTTGCAGAGGAAGGCAAAAGACCCCACTGCCAATCTGACTGGGGGGAAATTCCTTCCTGACCCCAAATCTTGAGATCAGTTAGACTCTGAGCATGTGGGCGAGACACCTCATTCAGGGAGGGAATCCGCCCTCCATCCTTCACACATGCACTGGGGTGACCCACGCTGGAGAAACCCACCCTGGTCACATCAGGCCTGGCCAGTTCTTGCCCGGCGTCAGACCTCCCGTTCCTGGGCAAGCTCAGAGAGAAGCCAGCCAAAGGCCAGCTCCAGGCTCCTCTAACTGCAGCCAGCAGGCGGGACCCGGCACCACCTGGCTTCAGGCCCAGACACAGAACCGGAGCTGGTTTCGTGGCCCTGATGGCTGAGCTCCTCCTGTCAGTGGGGAGAGGGCAGCCATCGGTCTCAGCCCCCTGGACGTCTCGCAGCGTTCCACACCGCGGGCCAGGAGCTTCCGCTGGCTCTCCCGAGAGGTGGCAGGGTCCAGGGGAAGGCGCTGAAACGGTTTGAGTCCTTCCTGGAGGGACACCCCCAAGGAGTAGTGATGGGGAAACTGCTCCTCTCCCCCAAACCCCTCACTTGTGGGGCTCCACCAGGGTCAGTTCTCTCTCTCCGGCCCTTCTCAACATCTACTTGCAACCACCAGGAGAACAGGCCAGAGCAGGACTTAACGTTGCATCGGTACAGTTGAATATTTACATTATCTTAGTAAGTTTTTCAATTATTCATCACTATTTTATTGCACAGATCAGAGAGAGAATCCAAACTCAGTCAATGGGCGTATGCAGCGTTGTTGTAGCCATGTCGGTCCCGGGATATTAGAGAGACAAGGCGGGGGAGGTAATAGCTTTTATTGGACCAACTTCCATTGGTGAGCGAGACGAGCTTTTGAGCTCTGCAGAGCTCTGCTGCAGGTCCGGGACAGGTTTCAGAGTAGCAGCCGTGTTAGTCTGTATTCGCAAAAAGAAAAGGAGTACTTGTGGCACCTTAGAGACTAACAAATTTATTAGAGCATAAGCTTTCGTGAGCTACAGCTCACTTCATCGGATGTCCGGGACAGTGTGGCGTGTGCATGTCACCCCACATGGGGGATACGCAATCCTTCGCTGTGCAGGCTGGCTGGGTGCAGGCAAGTGCCCAAGGCTCAGTAGGAAGGGACGTGAGAAGCAGGGTGCTGGGTATGAAAAGTCTCCATTGCAAGCTGTAGAGAATCCTTGCTCAGCGGGTGCAGTGAGGCTCAAGGCTTGTTTGTCAGGGCTGCAGCCACAGCTGGCAGTTCCCTTCTGCTCTGCAGACTCCCCAGGAAGGCGGGATGAGGCAGCAGCCAGCCCTGATCCGTGTAACCTGATCGCCAGGCTGCTGCTTTGCTGAGGTGGCACCTTGAGCAACAGCTGGAAAAAGGCCTCCAGGGTGGCTCGTTGGTCTAGGGGTATGATTCTCGCTTCGGGTGTGAGAGGTCCCGGGTTCAAATCCCGGATGAGCCCTGTTTTGCATTTTAGTGTGGGGAGGGGTTCCCAGAGAATTTCCCCTTCACCGGAGGCGGAGTTGTGAGAAAACCCCCGGAGGCCAGTGATGCTGCTTGAGTTGTTGGGTCCAGCCAGCCAGAGGCTACCAGTGACAAATCCTCCCCACAGATCTTGCGGGTGCAAAGACACCACTTTGCTGGGTGCTGCTGCAGCAGGTCCACATGTGTCCCGGTGGCAAAGTGGGAATTTTCTGCCATACGTCGGTGAAGGAGACGCATGGTGGCACTGACTTACGTGCCCAGCGATCACTCCCCACTTCCCGGGGTGGGGGGAAGGGTTCAAATGCTGTTTTGGGGGCCAAGTGGGAGATGCGAGGCGGGGTGTCGTGACTGGGATGAATGGGCTGGCTGAGACCGACCCAGATCAAGGGAGAGTCTGGAAAGACACTAGGAACCCCAAGGCTGGGAAATTCCAGCAGGCGGAAGGTGTGATCTCAGCCTGGGTCTGCAGAAGCAGGACAATGGACCACGAGGTGACAGGCGGCTGGGAATCAGATCAGACCTAGCCTTTGGGGAGACTCGGAAGCTCTCACCTGGGGCAGGGAGAGAGCGCTGGAAATGGATTTCCTGGCCGCTTGGCCGGGTGGCGCGTGGGCTTGGCCAGCATGGGCTGTCTTCTCCTTCCTCTCTCTGCGCTGACCTACAGACTTCCCAAGGCTGCGTCCAGTTGACTAATGATCCCTGCTCTGTTTGGGAACGGCTGCCTGGCGCCCCTGCAAATGCTGGCGGAGGTGCCCTGGTCCCTGCAGAATGGACATGTCTCAGACCAGGCATCTGTCTCAGCTGGGCGTGTTGGGCAGAGCTCACGGCGTGAAACAGGAGGGCTGGCATCTCAGAGCCGCGTGGCCTGCCCTGAAGGATGCGTGGGACCCGCTGGGGGTCAGGTCCACTGAAGGATTCTTCCAAGGGCCTGTTTAAAAGCTGTGGGATCTGCAACAGGCCCATATTATTATATTCCAGTCACACCTACAGAACCTAGCCAAGCTCAGGGTCCCACTGTGCTTAGCACTGCATACACACTCACTCCTGTCCCCTGCCCCTCTACACAAAAGCAGCCAAAGGCTACAAGGAAAGGAGTCTTAATAGCCCCATATTACAGGTGGGGCTCAGAGAGCAATGAAATGATTCAGCCGGCGTGTTTGGGGCAGGGCTCGGCCAAGTCAGAGCCTTGTAGTGCAACTACCAGACTGGCCTGGTTGTCCACCTGGTGTCCCTAGAAACACGGCTCCGTGTTAGAGCCTCGTGCTCCTTCCAGGCCGTGCGAGGGGGCGTGACCTTTCACCACCACGCTTGCTCCCGCATTGTTTCTGATGGGGCCGTCAGAGCACACTTCAGACAGGATGTGGAGAGATCCTGAGCTCCTTGGGCTACCAGAGACCCTTGCTACCTGGGAGGGTTGTTCAGATCTCTGGGCATCTTAGAAACCTCCAGCCCCACATTGACCCTGGGCTCTGCCCTGGTCGCTCATAATGCTCGTGTCATTGGGGCCGGTAAGGGCTGAGGCAGCCAGGTCCCGGCCCACGGAGACCGGTGAAGATGGCTCTAGGAGAGGCTGGGGGGAGCCTGAGGCTTTGTGTGACGAGCCCTCCCAGAGGCAGCTGCTTTCCTCACCCTGGTCCCCCTCATGCAATGCTCCCCCGGCTGACCTGACCCACAGTGGAGATCACAGGCTACACTGCACAGCCTGGGAAATGGCGTGAGCTGAGCTTCACCCTCCTTTCCATTTGGGGGGGCAGCACACGCACCCACCCCCGGAAATCCCAGCTGGGCCAGGCCAGGCAATAGCTGACCTCCTTTGAGGCTGGGTTATGGGGGAGGCCTGGAGCTGGTCCGGTGCCCCCTTTTTCCCCGCCCTGTCCCAGGGAGAAGATCGGGCTCAGCACTAGCTGGGACACGGCAGGTGGTGGGGAGCTGCGAGGCGGAGCAGCCCCCTCCCAGCCAGGATGAGCAGGTGAAATCAGCTTAATGAGAGGAGCTTGGCTCAGCCCCCTGACCCCTTTGGGGGGGGATCGAAGAAGGATTAAGGACAAAGGGCTCCCTTGAGCTGCTTACCCCAAACTCCCATCTCCAGCCTAGAGGCTAATCGGAGCCCGGAGCAGAAACTGACCCACAAGAGCCGCACATGGCCGAACCTGCCTAGCCCTAGAAATGATCCCAATTCCATAAGCTCTCCCCTTCCTTCTCTCTTCCCCCTGCGCAGCACTGAGATCTCGCTCGGCAGCCCTCGTGAGGCTCGGCTCTTCTCAGCCCCTATGGCTGGCCCACCTCACGCCTTCAGCACATCTTCCTCTCTCGCTACCTTTCCGGGATAGTGTATTCCTGCCATACCTCCTTACCATGCCAATGTGCACTCTAGAAAGGTCAGAGACGGATATCAGAGGATGCTACAGGATAGCCTGATCTTGCATTGTGCTGGACAAAAACGGAAAGGACATCCTCGCTCCCCACCTCCATCCAGCCCCATCTCTAGCGAGTAATCGTCTATTTCCCTAATGTTGTTCTCCATCTAGGGTGTCTTTTGAGAGCCTCTGGCTAGACTGATTAATTGATCTTTAACTATTCATGGTAAATAGGCCCAATGGCCTGTGATGGGATGTTAGATGGGGTGGGATCTGAGTTACTACAGAGAATTCTTTCCTGGGTATCTGGCTGGTGAATCTTGCCCACATGCTCAGGGTTCAGCTGATCACCATATTTGAGGTCGGGAAGGAATTTTGGAAATTTGGCAGATTGGAAGAGGCCCTGGGGGGTTTACACCTTCCTCTGTAGCATGGGGCATGGGACACTTGCTGGAGGATTCTCTGCACTTTGAAGTTTTTAAACCATGATTTGAGGACTTCAATAGCTCAGACATAGGTGAGGTTTTTCGTAGGAGTGGGTGGGTAAGATTCTGTGGCCTGCATTGTGCAGGAGGTCAGAATAGATGATCATACTGGTCCCTTCTGACCTTGATATCTATGAGTCTATAAGACTGTGTGTCTTTCTAGAGTACCTCTCGGTATGATAAAGCAGTGTTGTTCTAAAGGATCTGTCCTCCTATTTTCCTAGATTTATGATTGTTTGGCAATATTTGGCTTTCTGGATTGTCTGCTTGGTTTTCTAGAGCACATGGGCAGAGGTTTTTAGTGACCAGAATGGCAGAGGGGCATTGATCAATGTGGGAGCTGCTGCCCCCTGGCTTTGCATAGCGCTGTGTGATGGGATGAGATGCAATGGTCTATTAATATAGCATCATGTGCATATTCCATCCATAACTGCATTAAAAGACTAGCATCATTGCAAGGATAACTGTGCAAATGGTAGGGAAGGCCAAAGTTAAGGTTGCTCACTTAACCTTAACTCTGCCCCCTTTGCACACATGCATTGTTATGGTGCAGGCTTTAATTTCATGATCACCTTTGGGTACTTAGATAAGAAAATAGAATATCATAGATAAGTGTATGCAGCATCTCATAACATGGTTTCTATTCTTTTATCCTGGCACTAGTTTCATTATCATACTGGTCATTGCCTTGGTCTGCGCTGGGTTATCTTCGCACCAAGGTATGTAGCGCAATCATTTCCCTAGCAGATAAGAACGGTGCATTTTCTTCTCCACCCACAGCATGGCCTTTCTGGGGTGTGAGTCAGCGGATGAGGAGGCTAACTTGGGTGGCCTACATCTGCCATCCCAGTCTGTGTTGTTCCGCGTAATCTGTCGTATGTCATATAAGAACATTACCAGTGTACTTAACTGTAAATGACTTTCCTGGGCACTCCGTCATACAGAGTAGGATGCAGCCCTGCAAGACACTACCCAGGTACCTAAGGCTGCAGTGAATGAATGTCTGACATTGTCATAGCTGAGAAATCATATGTGATCATGTACCTACAGGCGATAGCATAAAGGATGCCTGCAAGGGGGCAGAGTTAAGGTTGTCCATGACCTAACCTCAGTGGTGCCAATTCAGATATTTCTTGGTGTGAGGGGGGAAATTCTGGTCTGTCCCCCTGCACCTGGAGCTTCCTTGGCAGGGGAGCCTCCCTTGCTCTTGACCCTACAGTGAATGAGACTGAGATACAGGAGTCGAGGTCTTGGCAGAGTCCCCTGCGTGGGGCTGTACCAGATCAGAGTGTCTGTGCACCAGGTCACAGCGCCATGTGGCCCAGCCGCCCCGCCATCCGGTCACAGGGTGGGCGGGTCAGATTTCACTGGGACCACACAGCCAGAGCGACGATCCAGAGCTCTCCAGCAGCAGCTGTACTGGGTTAGTTCGGGACCATGGCTTAAAAGCGATTGAGTCAGGTGCCCCAACTTAACTTTGTCACAGCCTGATTTTTGAGCACTTATTTGTGCACCCCTAATACTCCCTTAACCCCGGGTTTCAAGGTGGAATTGCCTCGGAGGGGTGTATGGGGTGAGGTTCCTTTTCAGAAAGGTATAAAAAGGCGGCCGTTTTTGAACGATCCATAACTTAATCCCAGCAATATCAAGGGTCACCACAAGGACCCCGTGCCCTTCGCAGGGCTGCTTCCTGGCCCCATTTCAGCATTCACACCCCATCCCCCTGCCATTTTGATGGTACAGCCGTTCAGAAGAAGGCCACGAGATTTCCTTTTTTATCATGGGGAAATGGATTCCTCCCCTCCCCCTTTCCCCAGCATTAATTTGGCCCGAACTCCCTCACCTGGAGGCAGAGCCTGCCCCGGGATACGCGAGCCCCACGAGCGGACAGGAGAAACGCCTGCAAACAGGACAGGGGGAGGGGGGTTGAGGCCTCCTTTAGCTTGCACAGCACCGCCTGGCTACCGGGGAAAGACACCCCGAGACCCAGCCCCTGCACATCCACTGACGGCAGCGACCGGAGAGGGGCCGGGATGACGCATGGGGCTGGGCTGGAGGATTGGATCCACTCGGTTACAGAGGCAGAGGGCCTGAACGAACCTTTCCCCCTCCAGCTGGCAGTGGCTGCCCGTCCAGAGAGAAGCTGGAGGTTTTCAGTGCAATTCCCAGGGACCGGGGTCCACCGCAATCCCCCCGTTGACCGGCCGCCCCTGCTCTCCCCTCTGGAGGGAGCTCCCCCAGCGCAGGGGTGGTCTGAGGGGGTGGCGGGCCCTGCGGCCGGACCTGGCCTGTCTTCCCCTGGGGGGGGAGCGGCACTAACTGTACAGGTGGAGTTTTACCAAGTGAGCAGGCCCCTGCCTTAGTCTTCTTCTCCAGCAGGGCGGCGAGCAGCTTCGAGTCCCAGCCCAGGGCTGTAGCGTAGCCAGGCCGTCGGAGTGCAGCGCGAGGCTATATTGCAACCCAAGCCAGGCCTCCCCCCCCCCCCAGGCGAGCCGGGCCGTGGAAGGGACCCTCCCCGGGCGCGAGGAGCTGGGAATCTCTCCCGCTGGGTAAGTGGGGAGACGGGTGAGCAGAGCCAGGGACCTCAGCAGCTATGGTACGTCCGGCACCGAGGGGAGACTTGGATCTCATGAGCAGCACTGGGGGGACCTAGAGGGAAAATCCGCGTGCTGCAAGCAGCTCCATTGCACTCTTCCCACAGCCAGTACCTCAGGGTGGCACTAGGGGGCGATGTGCTTCAGGAAGTGGGGTGCAGAGCTCAATAGGGGGTGCTCCCCCATTGCACACCTCAATATCCCAGTGTGACACTAGGGGGCGCTGTGCAGGAGGGAGTGGGGTGCAGAGCTCAGTAGGGGAGCAGTCACCCCTCTGCCTCAGTGCTGACCGTAGTGCCCTATTGTGGTGCCAGGGGGTTCCTGAAGGAAGCAACTGGGGGCTCAGTAAAGGTGCCCCCAGCTGAATTGGTGCTAGCCCCTGTGCCCAGTGGGCGTGATACTGCAGGGTGCAGTGCTGCTAGACAGGCCCCCTTCCAAACGATCCATGATTAAAAACAAGGTCCGGAGCACAGGTAAAGATCCCCTGGCAATTTCGGCAAGGCTCAGGGTGTGAACCCTGATGCCCCGTCCAAGTTCCCATTTAGTGATTCCTGTCTTGGGCTAACAAACCAGCTCCTCTGGTTTCAATTGGCTTCTTCTCCACTTCCTGTCTTCCCCTGTCTGTAGCACTGCTGGCCACAGTTTAACAGCTCTGCCGTCCTGCCCCAGAGGTGGCTGCATGCCAGCGGGTTAGAGAGGGAGCAATCAGTGAGTGAGGTGTTTGGGGGTCATTTGGCTTTGAAGATGCCTCAGCAACGTAAGGTGCACGCTCTTGAACTAACACTGACTTCTTCCTTTTACTGCACTGGGGTCTAGAACCTGTCATGAGCAACAGCGTGACGGCAGAGACCGCCCACTGCTGGATAGAAGGGGAACTGCTCTGCTATGTGTCCTAGCAATGGCAATTCTCCTTTAGTTCTGTGGCAGAAGCGGCGGGTTTGGGGGTGCCCCGGAGTCCCAGGCTCGGGGCTCCGGCCCCGCTGCGAATGGAGCCAGGCAGGACTCTGGTGCAGCGTCTCCCCGCAGGGCCACTCTCCACAGGGCAAGGAGCCTCCTCCGTTTCAATGCTTCCTGAGTCTGACCTCGGAGCATTCAGCCCCCCTGTCCATGGTTCCTGTAGTGAGTCCACCTGGCTGGGACACCTGGGGCAGCCTCACACGCCCGCACAGGGGCCAGGCACCCCACTCCACAGCCAGCAGGGACGCCCGGCCAGCGAGGGACACAGGAGGGTTATTAGTGGTCAGGAACACAGCATAGAACAGGGCTTGTTTGCACAGAAAGCAGGAACCTTCAGCAAAGTCCATCTGGGGGGGACCAGAGCTCTGGGCTCTCCCCCGAGTCCCAAACCTGGAGACTGACCAGCCTTCAACAGCCCATCCTCAGTCATGCCCAGCTGTCCCCCCCACCTGGGGCTTTGTCTCTTTTCCGGGGCAAACAGGTCACCTGGGCTCTGTTCTCCTACACCTCCGGCTGGCTCCTGCAGAGGATGGGCCTCGGCCATCAGTTGCCAGGACACAGAGTATCGGCCATTGTCTGTGCCCAGGCAGCTAGTCGGCATCACACCTTCCCATTGGGGTCTGCGCAGCGATCACACACCCTTGTCCCACCACCTAGACACTTCAGTAACACATTGGGGAAACTGAGGCCACACAGTCTTCAGAGAAAACATTAAGAACTTTCTCACTTTGTCCCAGGGGGTCAGGGGTTCGGAGGTCCCACCCTCCTCTCGTTGGAAGTGACTCAGTTTTCCAGGCTGCACAACAATCAGGCTTTCAGCAGGATGCTAATTTGGTACAATGTTTTCAGACCTAGTGCATGTCTTTTAGTCTGCTGGGACCCGAGCCGATGACAGCCTCACTCGGAGCAGCCACAGCAAAGTGTGCTGAATGCCCTGCCCCGGGGTGTCATCCTGCATTGTCGAGGGGACCTAGAGCCTCGAACTCCAGTCCTGGCAGGGATGGAGAGTGACAAGCGAGTTCCAGGCCCGTTCTTAGCTTGGGCTGGCCCTCGCCCGGCTGGTGCAGGGTGTTCAAAAGGTTCTTTAACGCGGGCCCGGACACAGTTTGGCAGCCACCTCTCGGGTGCAGCGCCCTGTCCCGGGTGCACAATCTGTGGCAAAGTGAAGGGGTTCAGAGAGCAGGCCCAGCCACGAGGCTTCAGGCCCAGCTCTGGGCTCTGCAGATCAGCGCAGCTGGCAGAGCAGATGCTCAGTGGGGAGCAACGTGGGGTGCTGAAGAATTAGGGGCAGGGGGTGAGCGGGGGCGCTGGGGATCAGGAAACAGGTGTGATGTACTCTGTGTGTGTGTGTGTGTGTGTGTGTGTGTGTGTGTGTGCCTGCTCCATTGCCCTCTGCAGGGCGTACAATGTCCAAAGCACACAGCTCTCTCTTGCTCCTTTGCTCAGTGCCTCGTGGGCATGTGCTGGGTCACGGAGATGCCCGGGGCCTCGTGGGCACTGCCCGCAGCACGGGGGAAGCAGCTCAGAGCTGGGCCAGTGTAGTCCCCTCTACTAACAAACCAGAGCCCAGCGCTCCTAGGGGCAACCCTATACTAACAAACCACAGCATGGAGTCCATTGTGCCTAGGGGGCAACTGTGACGTTCTGAGTGTAATATAATATCTCATTGAAAGGTGACAGGGCCAGAAAGAGTTAATTAACTCTCAGACTGACCGGACCCAGGGCCGAACTTTAAAGACTGGTTAGGAAGATCTGGAAATGAACAGAGCTGTGAAATGCTGCCAGCATTGTTAGAGAGAGTGAAGGGGAGATGAAGAAGAGTACTTGTGGCACCTTAGAGACTAACAAATTTATTTGAGCATAAGCTTTCGTGAGCTACAGCTCACTTCATCGGATGCATGCTGTAGCTCACGAAAGCTTATGCTCAAATAAATTTGTTAGTCTCTAAGGTGCCACAAGTCCTCCTTTTCTTTTTGCGAATACAAACTAACATGGCTGCTACTCTGAAGGGGAGATGTTTGCTCAGGTCTTGTGATGTAAGTAAACGAGTCTTGTCTATTGCAATAGCTTTGATTCAAAGATCAAAAAAGGAGCATTAGTATTTAGGAAGACACTTGAGTGAAATATTGTTGTCTGTATGTCTCTTTGAAGGTTGTGGTAACCTGTATCTGAACTGTTTAATGGATAAATGACCCTGTGCTAATTGCCATGATGTTTGGGAGAAGGAAAGTTAAGCCTACTGTTCTCTCAGGCAAAAAGTCTGCAGGAAATGTATAAAAACCCTGGGACAGGATCTTTCTTCATCTCAGATCTGCTTTGGGTTTCAAGAAGGGGAAACCCTGAGCCATAAGGATGGAGATCCCCAGTCACTGACTCGAGTCACCCTGAATATGGACATTGGACTATAACCTCTGGACTATTTCTAAAAGGACTTTTGGCAACTACAAGCTCATCTCTGCTCTGTATCTGGACCTCAAGAATTGAACTCAAATATTTATGTATCTTGTTCTTTTAACCTACACGCTCTTTTCTTTTTGAATAAATTTTAGTTTAGTTAATAAGAATTGACTGTAAGCGTGTATTTGGGGTAAGATCTGTTATTATTTGACCTGGGTCTGGGGTTTGATCCTTTGGGATTGGAAGAACCTTTTCTTTTATATGATGAAATAAGATTTTCAGTAATCAGCATCATATCTGAGGTGTGCATCTGGATGGAGGCCAGAGGCTGGCACTTTAAGGGAACTGCGTTGTTTGGAGTTGTCTGAGTAACCAGTGAGGTGCAATAGAAGCTGTTTTGGGCTGGTTTGGTAAATCTAAGGATTGGAATATCCACCAGCAGTTGGGGTTTGCCTGCCCCATTCTGTTTGCAGTTCACCCTCATTGAGTGACCTCCGCTGGCTCCCACAAGCAATACCATCAAAGCAACCCTACAATAACAAACCACAGCACAAAGCCCAGCGCTCCTAGGGGCAACCCTACAATAACAAACCACAGCATGGAGCCCATTGTGCCTAGGGGCAACCGTATAATAACAAACCACAGCACAGAGCCCAGCGCTCCTAGGGGCAACCCTACAGTAACAACGTGGTCCATATGCAATATGATCCTTGTAAAAAGAACCCCAACAACCTGAAAATGCAGACAGTGCCTGGTAACCTGTTTCTCTAGGGACACCCACTCTGTGCTGCGTACCCTCCGACGGGACACATTTCCCGTGGCAATCTGGCTTTGTCCTCGGGGGGCTGTAGAAAAGCGCTGTTGCGGAGAGTCTCCAGGGTCCCAGCCCCCTGCCAGGGGGAATGGGTGGGTGCTTTTGCTATCCCTGACTTGTATTCATGCTGCTGGCTTTACGGTGCTTCAGGCCCAGAGCTGAGTCAGGATCCCGGGTGGGATCCCACTAGGCCCCTAGAAAGAGGGACTAATGTGAGTGGCTCCCTAGGGGGCCTCCCCACTCATTCAGTGATGATGCCTATGTGGCACTAGGGGGCGCTGTGCAGGGGGGCAGGGAATCAGCAGGGGCACTCCCCCCTCACAGCCAGTCCGACCCCAATGCCCCAGAGCACGCTAAGGGGGCGCTGTGCAGGGGGGGCGGGGTTGCCTCCTGTGGTTTGAAGGGGGCAGGTATCCACCCTCCCGCCCATTGCTTGTCATTCCCAACTCCGGCCGGGCTCTAAATTCCGCCCTCCTGGCCAAAGCCCCCAGCCCCAGCCTTCCTCGGGCCCCCCCGGCTGGACACAGGGACAACGCTCCCCGGCGCGGTGCGGCCGCAGGGCCATGCCCCACCCCAGAGGCGGCTGCATTTCCCCTGGGGTGAGCGATCCTGGGGGGCTGCGCAGGGCTGGGACCGGAGCACAGAGCATGGCTCTCCCGGAGCAGGGGGCCCGATCCTGTCCTGTCCGCGCCCGGGACTCGCGTGGCCCCCGGTAACCCCCCCGGCCAGGCTCCAGCAAGCGAAGAGTTAAAGGCCCCCGTGAGGGGGGTGAACCCCCCCATCAGCTGGAGCAGCCCGGGAGGGGGGGTTTCTCCTGCACCAGGCTCTGAGGGGGGCCCGGCTGGATCCCGCCCCCAAGCTGGGGGGGTGCGGCCCTGCTCCGCCCCCGCCCCCGCCCCGGCTCCGCGTCCGCACAGCGGCCCGGGGAGCGGCCATGGCGCAGCAGCCGGGCCGGAGGCAGGAGCGCGCAGGTCAGTGGGGCTGCAGCCCCCCCGCCGGACCCTCCAGTCCCCCCGCCGGGCTGCCATCCTCCCCCAGTGCCCCCCCCGCGCCGGAACCCCCCCGCCTCCCTCCATTCCCCCCCATACCGGGCTGCCATCCTCCCCCAGTGCCCCCCCCGCGCCGGAACCCCCCCGCCTCCCTCCATTCCCCCCCCGCCGGGCTGCAATACTCCCCCAGTGCCCACCCCCCGCGCCGGAACCCCCCCGCCTCCCTCCATTCCCCCCCATACCGGGCTGCCATCCTCCCCCAGTTCCCCCCCCCGCGCCGGATCCCCCCCGCCTCCCTCCATTCCCCCCCCGCCGGGCTGCAATTCTCCCCCAGTGCCCCCCCGCCTCCCTCCATTCCCCCCCGCCGGGCTGCAATACTCCCCCAGTGCCCCCCCCCCGCGCCGGAACCCCCCCGCCTCCCTCCATTCCCCCCCATACCGGGCTGCCATCCTCCCCCAGTTCCCCCCCCCGCGCCGGATCCCCCCCGCCTCCCTCCATTCCCCCCCCGCCGGGCTGCAATTCTCCCCCAGTGCCCCCCCGCCTCCCTCCATTCCCCCCCCGCCGGGCTGCAATACTCCCCCAGTGCCCCCCCCCCCCGCGCCGGAACCCCCCCGCCTCCCTCCATTCCCCCCCCGCCGGGCTGCAATTCTCCCCCAGTGCCCCCCCCGCCAGAATCCCTCCCGCCTTCCTCCATTCCCCCCCCATACCGGGCTGCCATCCTCCCCCAGTTCCCCCCCCGCGCCGGAACCCCCCCGCCTCCCTCCATTCCCCCCCCCGCCGGGCTGCCATCCTCCCCCAGTGCCCCCCCCGCGCCGGAACCCCCCCGCCTCCCTCCATTCCCCCCCGCCAGGCTGCAATTCTCCCCCAGTGCCCCCCCACGCCAGAATCCCTCCCGCCTTCCTCCATTCCCCCCCCATACCGGGCTGCCATCCTCCCCCAGTGCCCCCCCCCGCGCCGGAACCCCTCCGCCTCCCTCCATTCCCCCACGCCAGGCTGCCATCCTCCCCCAGTGCCTCCCCGCCTCCCTCCATTCCCCCCCCGCCGGGCTGCAATTCTCCCCCAGTGCCCCCCCCCCCCCGCGCCGGAACCCCCCCGCCTCCCTCCATTCCCCCCCATACCGGGCTGCCATCCTCCCCCAGTGCCCCCCCCGCGCCGGAACCCCCCCGCCTCCCTCCATTCCCCCCCCCGCCGGGCTGCAATACTCCCCCAGTGCCCCCCCCCCGCGCCGGAACCCCCCCCGCCTCCCTCCATTCCCCCCCCATACCGGGCTGCCATCCTCCCCCAGTTCCCCCCCCCCGCGCCGGAACCCCCCCCGCCTCCCTCCATTCCCCCCCCGCCGGGCTGCAATTCTCCCCCAGTGCCCCCCCCGCCAGAATCCCTCCCGCCTTCCTCCATTCCCCCCCCATACCGGGCTGCCATCCTCCCCCAGTTCCCCCCCCGCGCCGGAACCCCCCCGCCTCCCTCCATTCCCCCCCCGCCAGGCTGCAATTCTCCCCCAGTGCCCCCCCACGCCAGAATCCCTCCCGCCTTCCTCCATTCCCCCCCCATACCGGGCTGCCATCCTCCCCCAGTTCCCCCCCCCGCGCCGGAACCCCCCCGCCTCCCTCCATTCCCCCCCCCCGCCGGGCTGCCATCCTCCCCCAGTGCCCCCCCCGCGCCGGAACCCCCCCGCCTCCCTCCATTCCCCCCCGCCAGGCTGCAATTCTCCCCCAGTGCCCCCCCATGCCAGAATCCCTCCCGCCTTCCTCCATTCCCCCCCCATACCGGGCTGCCATCCTCCCCCAGTGCCCCCCCCGCGCCGGAACCCCTCCGCCTCCCTCCATTCCCCCCCGCCAGGCTGCCATCCTCCCCCAGTGCCCCCCCGCCTCCCTCCATTCCCCCCGCCAGGCTGCCATCCTCCCCCAGTGCCTTCCCGCCTCCCTCCATTCCCCCCCCGCCGGGCTGCAATTCTCCCCCAGTGCCCCCCCACGCCAGAATCCCTCCCGCCTTCCTCCATTCCCCCCCCATACCGGGCTGCCATCCTCCCCCAGTGCCCCCCCCGCGCCGGAACCCCTCCGCCTCCCTCCATTCCCCCCCGCCAGGCTGCAATTCTCCCCCAGTGCCCCCCCGCCTGCCTCCATTCCCCCCCCCTGCCAGGCTGCAATTCTCCCCCGCGCCGGAACCCCCCCGCCTTCCTCCATTCCCCCCTGCCGGGCTGCCATCCTCCCCCAGTGCCCCCCCCCGCGCCGGAACCCCCCCGCCTCCCTCCATTCCCCCCCCGCCGGGCTGCAATTCTCCCCCAGTGTCCCCCCCCGCGCCGGAACCCCCCTGCCTTCCTCCATTCCCCCCCCGGGCTGCAATTCTCTCCCAGTGCCCCCCCACCTCCCTCCATTCCCCCCCGCCGGGCTGCAATTCTCCCCCAGTGCCCCCCCGCCTCCCTCCATTTCCCCCCCCACCAGGCTGCAATTCTCCCCCGTGCCGGAACCCCCCCACCTCCCTCCATTCCCCCCCTGCTGGGCTGCAATTCTCCCCCAGTGCCCCCCCACACCAGAATCCCTCCCGCCTTCCTTCATTCCCCCCCCATGCCGGGCTGCCATCCTCCCCCAGTGCCCCCCCCGCGCCGGAACCCCCCCGCCTCCCTCCATTCCCCCCCGCCAGGCTGCAATTCTCCCCCAGTGCCCCCCCCGCCTGCCACCATTCCCCCCCCGCCAGGCTGCAATTCTCCCCCGCGCCGGAACCCCCCCACCTCCCTCCATTCCCCCCTGCTGGGCTGCAATTCTCCCCCAGTGGCCCCCCCCATGCCAGAATCCCTCCCGCCTCCCTCCATTCCCCCCCCCATGCCGGGCTGCCATCCTCCCCCAGTCCGCACCCCGTGCCGGACACCTCCTCTGCATCCCTCCATTTTCCCCCCTGCCAGACCCCTCCAGTCCCCCCGCCGGGCTGCCATCCTCCCCCAGTCCCCCCCCAGCGCCGGACTCCCTTCCCCACATCCCTCCAGTCCCCCCCCCACCAGATCCTCCAGTTCCCCTGTCAGGCTGCCATCCACCCCCAGTGCCCCCCCCCCCGCGCCGGACACCCCACCCGCATCTCTCCATCTCTCCCCCCCGCCGGGCTGCCATCCTCCCCCAGTGCCCCTCTTCCGGACACTCTCCCCCGCATCCCTCCATCCCCCCCCGCCGGGCCTCCATCTCCCCACATCTCTCCATCCTTTCCCTGTTGGGCTGCCCCCTGCTCCGCATGCCATGCCCTCCACCCCCCCAGCACTCCCACAGAGCGGGGAGCGGGGGAGTGAGCTGCCCGGCTGGGACCGGGGGCTAGGCTGGGTGGACCCCAGGGGTGCCTGGCTATGTCCTGGGGCCAGGCTGTCTAGCATGATGCTCTGTCTGGATGGGGCTGCTCTGCTGGGATGGGGATGGGCACTTAGGGGCACCATGGCTCAGCAAAGTTGGGGGAGAGCTGTGCAGTTCCCCTGGGGGCACATCTGTGCACGCCGCCCTGTGTGAGGATAAGGGCCCACTTCTTGCACTGGCCGAGGGAGCTCTCCTTTTGCTCCATTGGGCGCAGCCCAGCTCTTTGGAGCAGAGGGACTCGGGTTCTAGTCCTGACTCCCCAGGGTAGAGACCAGGTGCCCATTGACTACGAAGGGTGGGGTATGATGGGGCTCCTCTGGGCAGACAGCTGGGCTTTGTGCCAGACGACTCCCCTCCATCCCTGGGAGCTCAACGCACATTGGCTGCATTCCTCCCCCCCGGGAATGGCACGTGACCCAGTTATGTAATTAACTTATGGACGCAGATGTGGAGCTCTTTCTGGATCGGGGGGGGGAGGGAAGGAGAGGGGGGCGAACGTCCCACCCCTGCAGCGTCCATCCTCCCCAGAGTGACCAGGGCTACCAGGAGGGAGAGGAGATGCTGGAATGGGTCCGTGTGTGGGGCATGGAGGGGCCCCTGTCCAGTTGCGGGGTCAGAACCCTGGAAAATAGACTGTAGGGGATGATCCTGCACTGGCCCCTGGAGTGCGGGGGACAGGCTGGCTCCCCGAGTCCTGATGCCCTCCCAGTCTGTGAGCAGAAGCGATGGCACCACGGTGCTGTGTCCTGCCCTGGCATCTGAGCACATGAAGGGGTATTAGACATTCAGCCTCAGAATCCCCTGCCCCGGCGAACTCAGGGAAAGCATCAGTGACAGGATTGAAACCCAGGAGTCCTGGCTCCCAGCACCCCCCACCTCTAACCACTAGGCCCCACTCCCCTTGCAGAGTTGGGGGCAGAACCCAGAGCATGTGTGTGTTGGGGGGCAGATTGGGGGTGCCAGGGAGCTCACACCCGCTAGGCGCACAGCAGCACAGCACAGCAGCGGAGGGGGATGTGGGGGGAGTGGCCCTTTGAGCGCAGCGTCGTGGCTAGGATCAGCATGGGCCGATGGCTCTCTGGGCTGCCCATTCCCACTGGGACAGGGGCTGTGTGGGGAGGACTGGTCCATGGGGCCTGTGAGGAGCTGGAACTGGGCTGATTGGCTGCCATCGCTTCCCCCTTGCTGGGCAGCGGCTCTGCACCAAGGGTCAGCTTGGAAAAGAACGAGGGGATGGACTCTCCTGAGCTTCGCCCAAGATGCAAGCCCCTCCCACTTGTGCCAGAGTGAGCCAGCGGGTTGCTTGGTTACCTGCCATCAGTAGGTTTCAGAGTCAGTGCCCCCCGGGGTGGGCTGGTGGCGGTGCCCATCACTCCGAGCTGTCTGCGGGCACAGGCACGGGACACTTGGTTGCCTAGGCTGGGGCCCTGCGTGCACCTGCCTCATCTCCCCTCCTCCTGCGACTTTCACTGTGAGCTTCCCCGCCCCCCCTGCTCCCTCTGTGAGTCACTCTCGTCTCTTCCCCTGCTCCAGCCGCTCTCTCCCTTCCATGCACCAACGGGGCAGGAGTTTGTGAAGGGCTTGGCCAAGAGCGGGATAGCGGGGGGGCTGCGGGTTGGGAGTGAGGGACGCTGGCAGAGCTGGGTAAGGGGAGTCTAGAGCCAGGGTAGCAGGGGGCTGCGGGTCGGGAGTGAGGGGCCCTGGCAGAGCTGGTGGGAGTCCAGGGCTGGGGTAGCAGGGGGCTGCGGGTCGGGAGTGAGGGGCACTGGCAGAGCTGGGTGGGAGAGTCCAGGGCTGGGGTAGCAGGAGGGCTGCGGGTTGGGATTGCGGGTCACTGGCAGAGCTGTGGGGGGATGCAGGACTGGGCTAGCAGGGGGCTGTGGGTCGGGAGTGAGGGACGCTGGCAGAGCTGGGTAAGGGGAGTCTAGAGCCAGGGTAGCAGGGGGCTGTGGGTTGGGAGTGAGGGGCCCTGGCAGAGCCGGTGGGAGTCCAGGGCTGGGGTAGCAGGGGGCTGCGGGTCGGGAGTGAGGGGCACCGGCAGAAATGAGGGGGGACGCAGGGCTGGGGTAGCAGGGGGGCTGAGGGTTGGGAGTGAGGGGCACTGGCAGAGCTGGGTGGGAGAGTCCAGGGCTGGGGTAGCAGGAGGGCTGTGGGTTGGGATTGCGGGTCACTGGCAGAGCTGTGGGGGGGGGACGCAGGGATGGGGTAGCAGGGGCTGTGGGTCAGGAGTGAGGGGCACTGGCAGAGCTGTGGGGGGACGCAGGGCTGGGCTAGCAGGGGGCTGTGGGTCGGGAGTGAGGGGCACCGGCAGAATTGGAGGGTGGTGGTGGGGGAAACGTCCACTCGTTGGGCATCCCAACCCCCTGCCCCTCCCCTGAGCACACTCCGGGGGGGGTCCAAGCCGCCCCCAGGAGCCCAGCTGGAAGGTGGCAAAGGTGAGATTCCCGCGGGTTCTGGCAGCTGCTGTCTCTGGGCTCCCCTCGGTTGTCATGGGAACGGGAGCGTAATTGACAGTGGGGGGGCCCAGTGCAAAAAATAGATGAGTGTTAAAAATAGCCAAGAGGCTAGTGGGGGGGCAAGAGGCTGAATGAACCAGCCCAGAGACCTTCCCCCCCCCCGGTGCCCCTGTTGGGCTGGGTCTGATTGACAGTGTGGGGGAGTCCGCCTGAACGCATGGGGCAGGCACATCCCAGAGCCTGGCCCACAGGTGTGGGGAGCTCGGTGCCCCCCCGGTGGGACCCGCTGCCAGGCCGGGTGGGCGAGTCAAAGAGTGGACTCCCTTGGGGAGTGCGGGGGGCGCGTGTCTCTGTGAGATCCTGGCCTGCCCGCCCTGTGTGGGTTTGAGCCGCTGCCCGGCTCTGCCCAATCCGGCTCTGGGTGTCGGCTCTGCCCAGGGCTGCTGTAACGGCGGGTAGGAGGGGTGCAGGATTGAGCCTGGGGGGGCAGAGCTGGGTGGGATACCCAGGACTGGAACAGCAGGTGGGGGCTGCAGGTCAGCTTGCTTTTCAACCCCCCCAGTCTGCCGCCTCCATAAGATTCTCGCCCTGGGGTCTTGCCCATCACACAGCTCTGCCAGTGCCCCTCTCTCCTGACCCACAGTCCCCTCCTAGCCCAGCCCTGCCCCCTCCGCCCAGCTCTGCCGGTGCCCCTCACTCCTGATCCACAGTCTCCTCCTAGCCCAGCCCTGCCCCCAACCCTCAGCTCTGCCGGTGCCCCTCTCTCCTGACCCACAGTCCCTTCCTAGCCCAGCCCTGCCCCCTCCGCCCAGCTCTGCCAGTGCCCCTCTCTCCTGACCCACAGTCTCCTCCTAGCCCAGCCCTGCCCCCAACCCCCAGCTCTGCCGGTGCCCCTCTCTCCTGACCCACAGTCCCCTCCTAGCCCAGTCCTGCCCCCAACCCCCAGCTCTGCCGGTGCCCCTCAGACGCTCGCTGGGCGATGCAACCTTCATTTGCTTCCTTGGCTGCAGCTCACACCCCCTCCTCACGCTCCATGGACCCGTCCCAGCGCTGCCGGCCACCCACCCTGCACCGGGCACAGCCACGGCCGGGGGACCAGCCTGGAGAGGAGACTCCGGGCCCAGCTTGGCCTCGACCAGCCTGGCCCGGTCCAGCCCGCTGAGTTCAGGGGCAGATGGTGGCATCTTGTAGCCCAGCGTCAGAGCCTCTGCAAGGCCTTAGCCCGGGGGCCACCCAGCTGCTCTCCTGCCTGCCCGGTCCCAGTTCGCTCTGTTGGGCCGGCTCTGGACCGCGGAGTCCAGACCGCAGCCTCCTGCCCCTTGGTGTCGTCCTGCCTGGCTCCCGCCAGGCTGCGATCCCGGCTCCCCCAGTGGCCAGCCCCAGTGGCCAAAGCAGCCTACTACTCCCTCCCTGCGGGTGGAGCCTCTCCCTTGGCACACTCGGGGGAGCTGAGGTGCTCGGTGGTTAGGGGCCTGGGGTGGTCCCCAGCAGAGGCAGTGTCTGTTACGCCCCCGTCACCGCTGCCCCCCATGTGTGGAGACCCTCCTGCAGGGGGAGCCTGGGTCTCTCCCCCACGCCGGGTGGGTGGGGCGCAGCCTCACTCGCCCATTGGATTCCCAGCCCCCCGCTGGTCGCTCCTCTCCCCACCCCCCGTCTCTGCAGCCCCCGGGAGAGCTCGGCTGTCCCGGGCAGGTTGGGGGTCTGCGGGGAGAGTCCTGCACCAGGGCCATCATCTCCTTCACGGAGACCAAGGGCTGCCTGGCTGCCTCACCAGCCGGGCCTGTGGCTGGGGCGGCTCCGGTCCCTCCCCACGTGACCCGGGCAGCGCTTCCTGCCCAGCTGGCCATGCGTTATTGAGCAGCCCTGGGCTCTGGGGCTCACAGCTCCTGGTGGGTCCGCCCCTCCCAGGGACCCCGATCCGCCCACAGTGCAATGGGGGGGGGTCAGCCCCCACAACCCGGCTGGCAGCCTCAGCAGAGAGGCTGGGGCTGAAGGACTTGGCTAGTGAGGAGACAGGGCCCTCTCTGTCCATGCGCCATCGGGGCCTCCATGGGGCCCAGAGCCCTCACTGGGAATCAGGAGATCTGGGTCCTGTGCCACTGGGGTTCTCTTCCCAGCAGAGGTGCCTGTCCTGGCCTCCTTCCCGACGGGCTAGACCCATGCTGGGCGGTGATGGGGTTATCCCGGGCCCTTTGGGGCAGGGAGGCCGGAGATCCCAGGGGGCAGGGAAAGAAGCAGGATAAACCTCGCTTTTGTTCCTTTTATTCCTCGTGGAAGGGATTCGCCGCTCTGAGCTGGGCCTCCATCGCCCCGGCCAAGCCAGCCCTGCGGTCTCACGCTGCGCGTGGGGAGAGGCGCCCTCTCTCCTGATCGACGATTCCCCCCATCCCCGTTTATTACAGCAGCACCAAGCGGGTGCCCTGAGGAGCCAATGCTGGAAATCGGCCAGAACGAGCTGTCCCATGCGAGTGCCCCATGACTTGTCTTCTTCATGGGGACAGGATTCTGGGCTGGCGGAGTGGGAAGAGAGAAACCAAAGCTCTGGACAGCCAGCTAGCCCCACTCCTCTGGAGCCCGGACTCCCCCAGCTACCACCACCCCATGGCTGGGCGGCAAGGAGCTCATTGAGAGGAGACCCTCTGATGGACGTGCCCAAGAAACCAGCCTGCTGCCTGGCTGAGGGTGGAGCCCCCTGGCCGCCCCAGTGCGATGGGACAGGGAATGGTGGATGGGCCCTGTCAGTGCTTTTCACTGACCACTTCCCTCCCTCCCTGTGGATCTCAAGGCACTTTAAGGAGTTCATCCTCCCAGCTCCCCAGGGTGGGTGGCTTGGGATCCTTACCCCTATTTTACAGAGGGAGAAACTGAGGCACTGGATGCTGAATGGACTTGCCCAGGGCCACAGAGAGAAGTCAGTAGCAGAGCCCCGGCCTGCCTAGCTCCTAGAGCTGTCACAAGCCCCTGCTCTCCGAGGCAGAGCTGGCAAACCCACTGGGATGGAGCTTGCCAAGGAGATTGGGGTCGGACTAGGAGCTGGCTGGCTCCCTCCTCTGTCCCTACCAGCCAAGGGAGAGTCACTGTAAAGGGGGATGGGCTGGTGCCAGGGCTTTCAGCATGCTAATCGAAGAGGGGGTCTCAGCTAGAGAGTCCTTGCTCCAGCTCGGTTCAGGGGAGCAGTGGTGGGACCTCGGATCTGTCTGCGGGAAGCGTGTGTGGGGCAGGGACTCATTTGTTGGCTGCTTTTCCAATATGTAAAATGTGCAGGTAGAAACATTATTGCAATAACTCCAGGGCCACCCTGGACAGCCAGAGCTCCCCAGCGACAGCAGAGCTCACACCCAGACCCCTCTGCTCCAAATGCACCGGCCGCAGAGCTAAAGGGGACTCACCACTAGCTGGTTGCAGTATAGTGCCTATGACACATGGGTGCACAGTTCTGACCCAGACGTCCCGCCAGTTCGTTACCGAATCTGTGGCACTCATGGTGCAGGCCTCATAACACGTTGTTCAGTGACAGCTCCGTGTGATGTTGCAGTTTGGCTGAAGACACCCACCTGCCAAGGAGATTAAAGTGGAGTGCACGTGAGCCCCGTCCTTGTCGGGCCGGGTCATGGGCTGTGCTGCAGGCCCCTCCCAGGGCTCCTGCACCGGCTTCCTGCATCTCCCAGAGACCTCCCACTGCTGCTCCAGTCAACCCAGACCAGACTCCATGTCCCTGAGGCTTGGGGTAAAAAGCAAGCAGAAAAAACAAGTTATTTTTGTGGGTGGAGGACAGTCTCTCCGTCATAAATCTTCAAAATCGGGTATCACTGCGCTCCTTTAAAATACCCTTTGTGTGTTTAGCAAAGGGCCATGTCCCAGTCTTCAGGCCAGTGCAACAGAGACGTTGTCTCAGCCTCTTCCTATGTGACCGTCCAAATAGAAAACACTTAACTCTGCTCAGGTGATGGGGAGAAGAGAATTTTGCAAATGTAAAGGCACCATAGAGGTCAAATCTGCCCAAATCTTGGTTTTGTAAACAGAAGCTCAGAGCAGCCGTGGGACCAAGAGAATCTGGTCTCTGGGTTTATTTTCGTTTCTTGTCCTGTCAGTTCCCATTAGAATGGATTGTCAAAGAACTCCCGCTTTGTCCTGTGGGGTCCGTAACCTGGCCCTGGCCGCCTGCAGCCAGGCCTGGCGAGTCGGCAGCAGGACCGGACTAGCCTGGTTTCGCTCTCCAAGATGAGGAACCTGTGGAAAGTAACCGAGGGACTGGGGCTGGAAGAACTGACTGGTTTCATTATCTGGGGAGAGGTTTTCAAAAGCACCAGGGGGAGGCAAATGCCCGGCTCCCATTGGCCTCCCTGCGTGGGCATGGCCCGCTCTTGTGTGTCTTTGAAAGTCTGCTCCCTGATTAAAAAACAAAAGGTTTTTAACCTGATGCTGTCGCTTTAGGAACATAACAATGGCCAGACTGAGCCATGGTGTATCTAGCCCTGTCTCCTGGCTGGTGCCAGACGCTTCAGCGGGAATGAACAGAACAGGGCAGTTATCGAGTGATCCATCCACTGTCATCGGCTCCTAGTTTCTGGCAGCCAGAGGCGAGGGACACCCAGAGCATGGGGAGCTGCGTCCCTGATCCTCCTGGCAACCTAAGGCTAGGGACACCATCCTTGCCCATCCTCCTGGCTAATAGCCATTGGTGGACCTATCTTCCAGGAACTTACCTAATTCCTTTTTGAACCCAGTTATACTTTGGGCCTTCACAATATTCCCCTGGCAATGAGTTCCACAGGTTAGATGTGTCGTGAAGAAGTACTGTCTTTTGTTTGTTTTAAACCTGCTGCCTCTTACTTTCATTGGGTGACCCCTGGTTCGAGTGTTATGGGAAGGGGTAAATAACACTTCGCGATTCACGTCCCCACACCAGTCATGACTTTATAGACCTCTACCCTATCCCCCCTTGGTCAACTCTCTAAAACACAAGGAGGCAGGAATACCACAAAAGCAACTCATTCCCATTGTATGGACTGGACCAAGTCCATCCCTGGTGTGAGGCCACTGACCTCGTATTTCATACCTGGCCCATTACGCTTTGTCCGTAAGCTTGTCAGTTCCGCTCAGGCGGCTCCATGGATCTCTGTCCTGTGACCCTCCTCTCCCATCGCTTTACCCCCGGTGCAAGGCTGTTGACGTCAGTGGAGTTAATCCAGACTGATGCCAGTGTAAACTAGAAGAGAATCTGACCAAAGTTGGCCCATGTGGGGAGACTGAGGGCTGCTAGGAGATCCCTAACTTTGGGATTGCCCGGCTTCCTGCGGGAACAAGGCCTGATCCTATGTGTCCCGTGTGAGTCATGCTGGGGTTAGTCCCGGGTATGACGTTATTCACGTGCAGGAGCATTTGCAGGATTAGGGCCTGCCTTTGTCATCTGGCCATTGCAGAAACTCAGGTTTGACGTTTCTACGTGCTTAAACTAGCTGCATTCTCCCCAGACACCCCTAAAGGGAGAGGTGCCACAGATTCCCTGAAGCCCACTGGGGACTTGGCTGATGCTACGGCTTGTATATGGCAGGTGCCCAGATGCCATGGTGAGGGGCAGCAGCGAGCGTTGGTTCTAACCGAGCAATCGGTGATGTTCCCCATTGCAGGGGGTGGGGGAGGTGTTAGATGGGCAAACAGGCAGGACGGAGGCAGTGGGCGGGGTCTTGTGTGGTCCTCTTTTCCTCCTTATAAGCTGAACCCCCTCCCCCTGGGAGTGGGGGGGCTGCCACTGCCTGTCTTACAGGCAAAGTGAGGAAAGACAGCCGCCAGCCCCCTGCCCTGAGAGCAATCCTCTCCCCAGCCCAGAGCGCTGGACACCCCTGAGCCTACCTGCGGGGGCTAAAGCCCAGTTCAGTAATTCCTGGCAAGCGGCTGGATAAACACGTCCCCTCCTGACTCAGTGGCTCTGCTCCGTGGGCATGTTCAGAGCCCAGCCCACGCGCTCTAGCCCAGCTCCTCACCCCTGCGAGCCTGGGGGGCAGGGGGGTGTCACAGGCTGGAGTCTTTGGGTCCCCCTGGGTTAGCTCACATCTGGCCTAGTGAGCCTGCCCAGCTGGGAAGTGTCTCTGCCCCTGGAGGGTGCCAGCAACGGGACAAGAAGAATCTGCCCTTTCCCTTGAAGCCTGGGCGCCTCTGATGGAGTGGCACTGAGAGGGGATCCCAGCCCTTTACCCCTGCCCAGGGTAGCAGGGGCCTGCCTGCCAGGTCATCTGTCCTCTCCTGCCATGCCCAGCAAGCCATGTAGGGAGGAAACAAGTGTACGGGGGCAGGGGGATGGTGTGCGCTTGTGACGTTGGGAGGGGTGGAGAATGGGGGACTTTGCGGGGGACCCCAAGACCCTGGGAAATGCCTGGCCGTGGCCCCAGAGCAGTGGTCCTGTGCGCGCCAGGGGTACGCAGTGCCTGTCATGGGGGGTTAGTAGCATCGGTGGAGGTGACTCCAGCCCCCACCCCTTCCCCCGGTCACCATGGGGGCAGAATTTTAACGAGCGTCTCTGGGAAGCCCCGTCAATTCTCCCCCATCTGCATCCAGCCAAGCCATTTCTCTCAGGCCCCTGGGGTCAGCTCTGGATGGACCTCAGGAAGGGACCCCCGTTTTCATCCCTGTAGCTGCCTGTGTGGGCCCGGCAGGTGCCCCACCTCGAGAGCCAATTGGCTGGAGACGTTCTGCCTGTTGCCATCAGGTGGAGCCAGTGGGTCACGTGTGGCGGGGCAGAATCCGCTTCTCCAGCCGGGCCAGGGTGGCCTTTGCGCCTCCACGCTGCAATGACTCCGAGGTTTGTCTCTGCCGAGGGCTCAGAGGCCTGCCACCAGGCTGGCATGGCAGGGGGTGGTCTGGCTCCGTGGTGCAAGCTGTGGCCTGGGGCACAAGCAGTGAGTGCATTGCAAGGGGCTGGAGGCCAGCGGCAGGTGGCTCATATAGTGTTCCTTGCCAGGTGATGTGGATGCCCCAGACCCAGAGGAGGAAGAGGAGGATGATGTGGGAAAAGCGGGCTTCACGGAAGAGGACGACAAACAACTGGACCTGACGGACCAGGAGATGGAAGACCTGAGGTCCCAGGTGCTGCAGCTGCTGGAGGAGCTGGAGGAGACACGGGAGCTGGCAGTGAAGCATGAGGATGATTCGCTGGAGCTACAGGGTAAGGGCGGCACACGCTGGCCTGGGGCCATGTGGAGTCATGTGAGCAGGAGAGCATGGGAAGGTGACTTCTGTGCACGGGTCTCTCGTGAACTCCTGGCATGGTGCATGTTCCACAGAATCATATAGACCTCAGGAGGTATCTAATCCAACCCCTGCTCAAAGCAGGACCAGCCCCAGCTAAATCATCCCAGCCAGACCTTTGTCAAGCCGGTCCTTAAAAATCTCTAAGGAGATTCCACCACCTCCCTAGGTAACCCCTTCCAGGGCTTCACCACCCTCCTAGTGAAATAGTGTTTCCTAATATCCAACCTAGATCTCCCCCACTGCAACTTGAGACCATTGCTCCTTGTTCTGTCATCTGCCACCTCTGAGAACAGCCGAGCTCCATCCTCTTTGGAAACCCCCTTCAGGTAGTTGAAGGCTGCTCTCAAATCCCCCTCACTCTTCTCTTCTGCAGATTAAATAAACCCAGTTCCCTCACCTTCTCCTCATAAGTCATGTGCTCTAGCCCCCTAATCATTTTCAAAAAGAAAAGGAGTACTTGTGGCACCTTAGAGACTAACAAATTTAATCATTTTTGTTGCCCTCTGCTGGATTCTCTCCAATTTGTCCACATCCCTTCTGTAGCGAGGGGCCTAAAACTGGACGCAATACTCCAGGTGTGGCCTCACCAGATCTCTGTCATGTTCTCTCAGGTCCCATGCATGGGGCACCAGGGGGGCTTGTGATCTCTCTTGAGCACCATGGGGCATAAGGGGCTCATGCTTGCACAGGTTCCCATGCACAGCTTCCTCCGTGCCATGTCCTTTCCCATTCCCTTGGGCGGGCTGGGGTCCACGCTGGGCTCCCAGCCCCACCCATGCCCTTCCCATGTCCCTTCTGTCTCTCTCCAGATGCTCATGGGGCGGCTGGGGGTGATTCTCCCTCTCCCCCCTGGAGGGCTCAGCTGGGATCATGTTCCCCCAGGACGTCTCTCCCTGTGCACCGTAGCACGTAGCCCAGCTGAGGCCCTGGGGGCCTGCAGCCCCGTCCCTCTGATCAGCATGGCAGGGCAGGTGCATGAGCAGGGTCTCTGCATGCTCCCTGCTGACCTCACGCTCTCTGCTGCAGGCTTGTTGGAGGATGAGCGACTGGCCAGCGCCCGGCAGGCTGAGATCTTCACCAAACAGATCCAGAGGCTCCAAGGTAACCTCCCCCCAGCAGTGAGTTCCACAGGTTAATTATTGCCCGTGCTGGGGATAAAACGGATTCCTTTGCTGCTCGGTCATGCCATGTTGCGCTTGTTCCCAGACTGGGAATACTTAGCACTGGTGGACTGGCCAGGGCCTTCCCTGAGCGAATGGCCTTTCACATGTCCTGCCTTGCTTCGTGTTCTGACTCTCCCAGAAATTAGATGGAGCAGTGGCTGGTGATGGGCTCATTTGGCAGACAGACAGACAGACGTTAATCCCAATGTCCTGGACAAATTCCAACTCAGGCAATTCCATTCTCGCTCCTTCCATCCCCTTGAAACAAGATTCCTCTTCGCTTCCTGTCCTGAATGGCCAGGCAGCATTGCTGTGGGCCCTTGAGCAGCTGCCAGGCCCTGGCCCAGCAGTGGCTGCCCATCACTGCTTGGCCGGGTGATCAGTTGGCTTTGCGGCTCTCTTTCCGGATTATTTAACCCTTTATTTCCCAGCAGCTGCTCCACTCTGCTGCAGCCCTGTGGGGCAGGGCTGCTTTGCCGGCTCCCCATTGAGTGGCTGCTGCTGGGCTCCAAAGTGTTTGGAAACTGTCGGTCATGAGCTGGTGTGAGAAATGGGGCCTTTTCCCGCCCCAGGGCTCCCCGTGGCCCCTGCTCCCAGGCACATGCAGCACCCCCAGGGGTGTCAGCTCAGAGGGCTCAGGAGAGGCAGGGCCGAGCCACCTGCTGCTGCTCTAAACAAAGCACTCTCCAGAGGGCGAGTAAGATAGGGGACTAGAGATGAGCCCCAGAAAGGGGTTCCCTATGGCTCAGTGGGCTGTGTGCTAGCTAGATTGGGGCAAAGGGCAATACCCCGGCGTCCAGGTCTACTCCACCCCCTACAGCAGGCCTGTGGGGCCTTCCTCGGGCTTGCGGGGGCACAGACTGCCAGTTGTCACTGGGGGCAGGTCTTGGGGTTGCTCTAATCTGTGCTGGTGGCTTAAATGGATTAAAAACTGCCTAACTGCTAGGGCTCGCCCTGGTCGCTGTGTGGTAGCCGTGTTGGTGCCAGGGTATTCGAGAGCCAAGGGAACGTCTTTTAGCGGAGCCTTGCTGAAGTGGACGAGCCTTTGAGCTTCCCCGAGCTCTTCTGCAGGTCAGGGGAAGGGAACCAGAGCGGGCAAGCGAAATGCAAGGTGGGTCAGATCAGGCAGAAGGGACTCACTCCTGGGACGCTCTGGCCCAGCTTGTATTTTGCTGGGACGCTCTGGTTCCCTTCCCAGCTTGGGGAAGCTCAGAAGCTTGTCTGGGCCACTAACGAAAGAAAACAAATGACACCCCCCCACGCCCCCGCCCCTGTGGCTCAGGTCTCCCACTGTAAGTGTAAACGGGGAGCCAGCGTTGAAGGGGTGTTTCCAGTGGGGTCCTGCAGGGCTCGGCTCCTGGCCCTGTGCTATTTCCTTAATGACCTGGGAGGAAACATTCACTCCTCCCTGGCAGTTTGCAGAGGGCCCAGAGACGGGGGAAGAGGGGGCGGTGAATAGCGAAGAGGATGGGTCAGAGACACAGAGCGAGCTGGCTAGCTGGGCACAAGCGGACAATATGCAATTCAATACAGCCGAAGTGGGGTCCCCTGTGTCCAAGGCGCCCCCCCCCATCATGGCCAGGGGTGGCTCTGCAGTGCCCTGTTAATTCCTTCCGACCCAAACTCCACCAGGGATTGCCTCACCCACCCACCAGCCCTTTGCAATTCACCTCATGAACCACTGAGTCCCAGGATGGCCCCCCTAGGATGAGCCTCCCCTCGGGTCCTCCCACACTTTCCCTGCCTGCGGCCTCACGAGGGAAACCCCATATCTCAGGTCTTTCGACTGCAGCATGCCCACACCTGGCAGTCTCCAATTCCCCCTGCCCCAGGCCCTCCTGCTGGGGCTTTTGCTGCTTTGGCTGGAGCCACAGATTCCTGGCCTTGGGGTCCAAACCCCCTGGTGTCAGGGTCTTCTGCCTGTCTTCTTTCCTTTCCTGTGCTCCAGCCACCTGCTGCCCTTTATAGGAATCACCCGATCCAGCCCAGGGGTGCCTCGGTGGTTCAGCTAGACCCAGATCCGCCCGCCCTAAAGGGGCAAGTCGCCCTGATATGGGGTGAGGCTGAGTTCAGAAGGGCTAATATGACCCTTGGATGCAGAAGTAGGTGCAGGGAGGGTAAATTACATCTGTATTTGGCACTGGTGTGGCCGTGGCTGGAATCCTGTGTCCTGGTCTGGGGCCATGCAGAGGTCTTCCGAGGGTACATCAACTCATCTAGATATTGGCCTAGTTTTACAACAGGCTACGCAAAAAGCAGTAGCAAAGTCAGTACAAACTCAAATTTCACCCAGATGAAATGAGAAATTCCGCAATTTATCAGTACTAGGGTGCTGGGTCACTTTGGTATTTTTATATCTGATTTTGTAAGCAAGTGGTTTTTAAGTGAGGTGAAACTTGGGGTACGCAAGATACATCTGACTCCTGAAAGGGGTCTTCTGGAAGGGCCGAGAGCCCCTGGATTAGAAAACCTGCCCTGTGGTGATAGAGGGGACAAGGTGGGCAAGGTATTGTCTTGTATTGGACCAACTTCTGTTAGCAAAAGAGACGAACTTTTGCACCATACAGAGCTAGGGGGACCAGACATCCTGGTGTTATTGGGACCGTCCTCATATTAGGGGCTTTGTCTTATATATGCAACTAGATCCAAAAGAAGTGCTCCAATTTTTCACGCTTGCCATCTGGTCGCCCTACCCAGAGCCCTTCTTCTAGTCTGCGATAGTGACAGACTCAAGGAGCTCCACAAAGAGGAGGTTAAGAGGTGACTTGATCTCAGTCTGTAAGTACCTACCAGGGGAACAAATATTTGCTAGCAGGCTCTTCACCCTCACAGAGAAATGTGTACTGCGACCGCAACAGCTGGAAGTTGAAGCTAGACAAATTCAGACTAGAAATAAGGCATGCATTTCTAACAGTGACCGCAATTAACCATTGGGACAGCTTACTAAGGGTCATGGTGGATTCTCCATCACTGACCATTTGTAAATCAAGACGGGATGTTTTTCTAAAAGCTCTGCTCTAGGTTTTACTTTAGGGCCGTTCTCTGGCCTTTGTTATAGGGGAGGTCAGATGAGGTGATCAGAATTGTCCCTTCTGGCCTTGGAATCTAGGCTCAGGGTGGTGCAAAGGCCCTACAAAGACCCTTTTCTCTACAGCTCTCTGCTTTGAGCACAGCCCCAGCCCTGGGACGCATTCAGCCGAGATGGAGCCATGATGGCCCTTGGAGTGGGGCCGGCACAGAGATCTCGGTTCTGCACTCAGCTCTGCTACAGATTCCCTGTGTGACCTTGGGCAAATCACTTGAGCTACCCTGTGCCTCAGTTTCCCATCTGTAAAAAGAACCTCTGACTGTATAAGAATAACGTTTCTCCTTTCAGATCTTCTGCTTCCTTTGATTGACTGTATTTTCGGCTTTATTCCTCCCTCCCCCTCCCCCGGCTCATTTTTAAAAAAAGCATGAACCTTGTTTTGGTTTGTTTTTTTTTTATCTCTGTCTGGGGAATGTTTCCCTTGAATTCAATTACAAAACACCTCTGCTCACCCCAGGGCCACACATTCCGCTGGTTGTGTTTTGGACTGTGGAACTCCCTGCCACAGGAAGTTGTTGAGGCCAAGAACTCATCCAAGCTTCAGCAAGGGATTGGCCATGGCTGTGAATAACAAGACTCTGCAGCATTATTAATGACAACAGACATTCCCGCAGGGCTAGCAGAGCGCCTGGCTCAGGGTCTGAGCTGGTCTCTGACTAGTAGACACCTAAAGTGGGAGGCCGATTATTCCACGTCTGCTACTGTGGGGTTCTCACACCTTCCTCTGAAGCATCTGGTGCTGGGCACTGCCAGCGACAGGACACTGGGCTCACGGGGTGTTCATTGGCTCTCATCCAGTCTGGCTGTTCCTATGTTCCACACGAGGACAAAAATGCGGGGTGGAGGACCCCCAGACTCCTCAAACAATTGGTGACGTGGTATTTGGGGGACCTGCTTGGTCACTCACTGGCACCTTTATATTCTTCTCCGTTTGACCTGCACACCCCGACGTGTCTTGTGCTCCTCTGGCGGCAGGGAAAATCAATTTGGGCTCAGCTTCCCTGCCAGCGTGTGGCGAGGTTACCGGGTCCCCTCTGCTGTGATTTCTGGCCCCGACTCCGTTACTTAGCGCTGTGCGTGTGCATGCGTGCACAATGGAGCTGTAAATAGCACCTGCTCTGGCTGGTACGTACGTGTTCACATTTGCACGTGAGCACACACTCACACGTGTCTGCTGCCGGGCAGGTGGGGAGCCTCTTTGTAGTTCTGCAGTCCCAGGCCTGAGGAAATGGACAGCCAGGAAGAGCCTTACTGTTGCGGGACCAGCCAGAGCACAGGGCGCTGGGGGTTTGGAGCCCGTCTGATTTAAAATCCTAGTGAGCTAGACCCCTCCTGGCCTGGATGCCACTGGCCTAGTGGGTCCCCTCGGCCCATCCCTCGGCCAGTGCAGAATTCTTCTCTCCGGTGTGCGCTCCCTCGGCCTCCCCCGAGGCATTGCTCAGCCCAGCCAGATGTGATCAGAGCTGTTCTCGTGGGACCGCCTGGTCTCCCAGCCCCCTGTGCTCTGTCCCTGTCTGTCCTTGCTGGATGCAGCGCTGGGGCGATCCCCTTTGCGGGATGGAAAAACCATGTGAAAAGCGAGGGTCGGCACGTTCTTGTGCGGGACATTTCAGGGGAACACCAGCTCCCGTAGCAGGGCGTGTACATGTCTGCTGCCCTCAAGGAGACCACACAGTTCTCACGAGCTTCCATGTCACGTTTGAAATGCTCTTTCTGTTCCATTTTAACGCCTTTCAGTACATCCGAAAATACGGGGCAGTTGCGCTAAGGGACAAATCAAGAACATAAGAATGGCCATGGTGGGTCAGACCAATGGTCCATCTAGCCCAATCTCCTGTCTGCCGACGGTGACCAGTGCCAGGTGCCCCAGAGGGAATGAACCCAACAGGGCAATTACTGAGTGACCCACATTTCCACCTGTTGCCCAGTCCCAGCTTCCAGTGAACAGAGGCTTAGGAACACCCAGAGCGTGGGGTTGCATCCCTGCCCATCCTGGATAATGGCCATTGGCGGACCTGTCCTCCGGGAACTTGTCTGGTTCTTTTTGAACCCAGTTATCCTTTTGGCCTTTCCCCTGGCAAGGAGTTCCACAGGTTGACTGTGCATTGTGTGAAGAAATACTTCCGTAGGTGTGTGTTAAACCAGCTGCCTGTTAATTTCATTGGGTGACCCCTGATTCGTGTGTTATGTGAAGTGGTAAATAGCACTTCCCTACTCACTTTCTCCACCCCAATCATGATTTCATAGCCCTTGTGGCAAGGCACCTTCCCGCACCGCGGCGGGCTCAGCGCTCCCCCCTCTGGCGGTGTGAGCTGGGAGGAAGTCAGCCCCTCTCCGGATGGTGTTTACTCTCCCATTGGACGGGGGGGAGGCATATTTCCCAATATTTTCCAGGCAGGCCCATGCAGTGCCCCTCCACTAACTGAAGGGAAAAAAGAAACGAGTTCCACTACAAACCAAAGGTGAATAACGCTCCCACTCTCCTTTGGAGTGGGGGTCGCACACGTTGCAGGCAGCTCTTAATTGGTCTCGGGGTCCCTAATTGACCTGAGGTGACCCCTTCTCAGCTTGTAGGGAAAAGGACCTTAATCATTCTAGGGCTACTACTCCTGCCTTCCAGCCGTCCGGCCTGACTTTGTCACAGCCTCTGTCACATCCCCCTCCATGGTCTCTTTCCCAAGCCAGACAGCTCCAGTCTTTTTAATCTCTCATCACATGCAAGCTGCTCCAGACCCATACTGATTTGTGTGGCCCTCGCTGTACTCTGTCCAATTCCAATGGATCTTCTCTGCGATGGGGCAACCAGGGCTGCACGCAGTATTCAAGGCATGGACGTATCATGGATTTATACAGTGGCATTACGGTATTTTCTGTGTTATCTGTCCCTTTCCTAGTGATTCCTAACACTCTGTTCGCTTTTCTGACTGCTGCTGCCCATTGAGTGGATGTTTTCTGAGAACTATCCACAATGACTCCAAGATTTCTTTCTTGAGTGGTAACAGCTAATTTAGACCCCCTCATTGTATATGTATAGATAGGATTATGTTTTCCAATGTGCATTACTTTGCATTTATCAACAGTTAATTTTATCTGCCATTTTGTTGCCCAGTCACCCAGGTCTGTGAGATCCCGTTGGAACTCTTTACAGTCAGCTTTGAACGTAACTAATTGGGGATGGTCCCATGAAATAAGGGGTGGGTGGTCACTTTCCACAGCGCTGCCTCCCCAGAGCAACTCAAACCTTCTCAGCCTGCAAAGCCTCTGCTGGTGAAGTGCTGGTCTCCCACCAGAGCTAAGCACCATACAGAAATCACACATCTCCTCTGCGCTCTCCCGGGTGGAATCAGAACTGCTCAGGTGTTCATAGGCTCTATACTGCTAGCAACTGACAGGGATTCTTATTTAGCTCCCCGCAGGCGGGGCTTTTGGAGCAGTTATTCCCACTGCTTCCAGGAAGACCCGATGTGCCGAAGCCCTGCCTGGGTGTAGAATCGTTACAACCATAACCGAAAAGCTTCTCTGCTCAGAGTAGCCCCCTCCCCACTCTGACACCTCCCCCGGGCCCTGTGAGGCAGAGATTCGCAGAGCATCAGTAAGGCTAAGATTTTGTTATGGACATTTTTAGTAAAAGTCACGGACAGGTCACAGACAAAAAAAGAAAAATTAACAGAAACTGTGACCTGTCTGTGACTTTTGCTAAAAACATTAGTGACAAAATGGGGATCTGTGGGTGCCCACACCATCTGCAGCAGCTGGGGGCTATGGGGTACCCCTGCCACCCGCAGCTCTGGGGGTCCCCACTGCCTGTGGGGGCCGGGAGCTAGGGGTGCTCCCACCTCCAGTGTCAGCCAGGAGCTGTGGGGTACCCCTGCCGCCCACAGCTCCAGGGGCCAATGGTGGCCATGAGCTCGGGGGTTCCCCTGTGGGGGCCAGGAGCTCGGGGGTTCCCTGCCACCCGCAGCAGCTTGGAGCTCTGGGAGCACCAGAGGCGGTGGGGGTACCCTTCAGCTCCCTCGAGCAGTGGGGGACCCTGTAGTTCCTGACCACCACAGGCTGAAGTCACGGAGTTTGTTGGAAGTCATGGATTCCGTGACTTCTGCAAACCCTGTAACTAAATCATAGCCTTAATCATAAGGACATAGGGAACACTGTGATGATCTGGTCTGATCTCCTGTGTAAACCTGGCCAGAGGACTCCCCTGAATTAATTCCTGTTTGAAAGAAGGAAGATCTTTCGGAAAAACATGCAATCTGGATACAGAAACGGTCAGTGATGAAGAATCCACAATGACCCTGGTGAATTGGTCCAAAGGTCAATTACCCTCATTGTTAAAAATGATGCTTTCTTCCCAGCCTGAGTTTGCCTAGGTCAACTTCCAGCTGCCAGCTTGTTCGACTTTTGTCTGCTTGACAGAAAAGCCTCTGTTACCAGATTCTTCCCCCATGTGGGTACTTATGGACCGTGATCAAGTCACCCCGTCGCTTTGGATAGATGGAGCTCCCTGAGGCTGTCACTGTAAGGCTGCTTTTCTGATCCCTTCATCCTTCTTGTGGCTCTTAGAATCATAGAGTATCAGGGTTGGAAGGGACCTCAGGAGGTATCTAGTCCAGCCCCCTCTCAAAGCAGGACCAATCCCCAATTTTGGCCCAGATCCCTAAATGGCCCCCTCAAGGATTGAGCTCACAACCCTGGGGTTAGCAGGACAATGCTCAAACCACTGACCTATCCCTCTCCCCCCCAACCCCAGCTCCAATTTACCAACATCCTTCTTGAAGGGCAGGCTCCAGAACCAGACACCGAATCCCAGCCGCGGTCACCCCAGTGCCCAAGACAGAGCTAACAGAACTTCCCTTCTACTCCTGCTTACGTAGCCAGCCATCGCATTAGCCCTTTTGGCCACAGCGTGTTCAGCTGATTGTCTCCGTGACCCCCCCGGTCTCTGTCAGAGTCTCCGCTTCCCAGGATAGAATCGCCCTGTCACAGAGCCCCTGGGTCAGGGCTTCGCCCTCAGCTTTGGAACAGTCTTTAGGAGGAGCCCTGCCATGGGTCTCACTCTTTCTCCAGTGACGGCCACGAGCCTCCCCGCCTCCTAGACTGAAGTTATGGGGCTCCAGCCCTTCTGTTTCACGCCGGGAACTCTGCTCAGCCAGCCCCACAGAGACAGCCCGCTGGGAGAGACTTGTTCACTCTGCAGGGATTACTGGACCACTGGGGCATGGGCTTCCAGTGTCTGGGCCACTGGGCTTGCCATTGTCTTCTCGGACCCTCCATTGACATGAGGTTGGCCTTGGCCAGTCCTTTTTAATGACCCATCCAGCTCAGACAGCTGGGCAACATGCACACCTATGTCTTCCAGCCTGCCCTGAAAGCAGACAGTCCCTTTCCCCACACTGGGTAACCATGCAGCATATATGGGAAACTGAGGCATTCATAGGGGTTTCCGGAGGTTAGTTGAGTGCTCTGAGCTGACAGCGCTACCTAATGGCAATGCTCTGGGGTGTGCCATATCACGGTGAGAGTCCAAAGGCCCCTTTGCCTAGTGGCTATAGTTCAGGGAGTAGAGTCTCCTAGTGGTGGGGGAAGGTAGGGGAATCTGGGCCCACCCTACTCCTCAGGGTTCCGATCCAGCCCTTCGAAACAGTGGATCCTGCCACAGGGTTCAGGTCCCGACACCCTTACGTGCATTCCCTGGGTCGCTTCCTACCCTCATTCCCGTCCCTCTGGTGGTGTCTTGGGATGGGATGTGGGGTCCCTCTCGTATTCCCTCTGATAGTCTCCAGAGTCTCCTCTGCTGGCCACAGCAGGTCGTCCCCTTCGGTTCCGTGGTCAAATGGCTTCCCGCGGTGCGGCTAGGAGGCGTGACCCTGGTGGCTTGGAGCCCAGTGGCTTCCTGGCTCCTCGCCTCCTCGGTGAGCTGCAACTGAGCTGACCTTCTCCCTTTTTAATGCCCCTCCACAGGGCCCAGAGCAGTTCATTAACCCTTGCCTCTCCTGTGTGCGGTTGGTACAACCCGTCACAAAGGGTCATAAAAATATGACAGACAATTCCCATTTGGTCTCACCCCCATCCTGTAAGTCTGGCCTGTCTTGTTTGTTCCTCGATGCGTGACTTTACATTTGGCCATATTAAAACGCATATTGTTTGCTTGTGCCCAGCTTACCAAGCGATCCAGATTGCGCTGAATCAGTGACCTCTCCTCTTATTCATTTCCCACTGCCCCAGGCTTTGTGTCACCTGCAAACTGCATCATGTTTCTTCCAGGGCATTGATAAAAATGCAAAATGGCCCAGAACCGATCCCTGCGGCACCCCACTAGACACGCACCCGCATTGACAGTTATGTTTTCAGACCTAGCAGTGAGTTGGCTTCTAATCCATTGAATGTGTGCCGGGTGAATTTTATATCACTGTTGTATCTTAATCAAAATGGCCTGAGGTACCAAGTCACACGCCTTACAGAAGACTAAGGACCTGACAACACTATTACCTTGTGTAATGCTGCCTGCAGTCACTCAGCAGTCAGTCCCAATCTCAGGGCAAAAAAACCAACGAGGAATCCAGTAGCACCGTAAAGATGTAACAATGCTGCCTTTAGCAGGACCCAACTGAGAGTACCAATGTAGGACAAATTGCTTAGAGCAGGGCAATCACAGCCCAAGGCTGGGGTTCCTTTGCACACCCAGGCAAACCAAACCAGACAGATAGAGAAGACTTCGGTTTTACCCCACTGGCTAACCACAAGTCACACAAGCAATTCCCTTAGACACTCCAGTTTCCCAGTATCATCACCAGTACCACTCGTTATGGGGACGAATGGTTATGAAAATCAATACCCCAGTAAAATAAAAAGGTTCTCCCGATCCCAAAGGACCAAGCCCCAGACCCAGGTCAACATACATATCAGATCTTACCCACAAATCACACTGTTGCCAATACCGTGACAGGTTGGATCACAGAAACCCCCTTGGGAACTGACAACTGATGTGCCAAGACTACTTTTGCTCCTGCTTTCCTGCCCTGTCAGCTTAGGACTTCAGTGCCCTGCCTGGTCTGAGCCAGACCCACTAGCCTGCTGCAAGCCCAGACCCAGGTCTGAACCATGTCCCCTAACAGCTGTAGGCTTAATTGAAACCAGCTTAGGAAGTGTTCCTGTCCTTGACACTCAAGATGCCCAACTCCCAATGGGGTCCAAACCCTAAATAAATCTGTTTTACCCTTCATAAAGCTTATACAGGGTAAGCTCATAAATTGTTCGCCCTCTATAACACTGATAGAGAGATATGCACAGCTGTTCCCCCCCCCAAATATATTAATACATACTCTGGGTTAATTAATAAGTAAAAAGTGATTTTATTAAATACAGAAAGTAGGATTCAAGTGGTTCCAAGTAGTAATAGACAGAACAAAGTGAATTACCAAGCAAAATAAAATAAAACATGCAAGTCTAAGTCTAGTACAGTAATAAAAACTAAATACAGATAAAATCTCACCCTTAGAGATGTTTCAATAAGTTTCTTTCACAGACCGGACACCTTTCTAGTCTGGGCACAATCCTTTCCCTTGGTACAGTCCTTGTTCCAGCTCAGGTGGTAGCTAGGGGATTTCTCATGATGGCTGCCTCACTTTGTTCCACCCACTTATATATCTTTTGCATAAGGCAGAAATCCTTTGTCCCTCTTGTCTCCCACTCCTCCTTCTCAGTGGAAAAGCACCAGGTTAAAGATGGAGTCCAGTTCAGGTGACATGATCACATGTCACTGTAAGACTTAATTACTCACTTACCAGCACACAGGTATACAGGAAGACTTGCAAGTAAAACGGATTTCAGAGTAGCAGCCGTGTTAGTCTGTATCTGCAAAAAGAACAGGAGTACTTGTGGCATCTTAGAGACTAACAAATTTATTTGAGCATAAGCTTTCGTGGGCTAAAACCCACTTCATCAGATGCATGCAGTGGAAAATACAGTAGGAAGACATATATATATATATATATATATATATATACAGAGAACATGAAACAATGGGTGTTATCATACACACTATAACGAGAGCGATCAGTTAAGGTGATCTATTACCAGCAGGAGCGAAAGAAAACCTTTGGTAATGATAATCAAGATGGGCCATTTCCAGCAGTTGACAAGAACGTGTGAGGAACAGTGTGTGTGGGGAAAATAAACATGGGGAAATAGTTTTACTTTGTGTAATGACACATCCACTCCCAGTCTTTATTCAAGCCTAAGTTAATGGTGTCCAGTTTGCAAATAAATTCCAATTCAGCAGTCTCTCGTTGGAGTCTGTTTTTGAAGTATTTTTGTTGTAATATTGCGACTTTTAGGTCTGTAATCAAGTGACCAGAGAGATGGAAGCGTTCTCTGACTGGTTTTTGAATGTTATAATTCTTGACATCTGATTTCAGAGTAGCAGCCGTGTTGGTCTGTATTCGCAAAAAGAAAAGGAGTACTTGTGGCACCTTAGAGATCTCTATACACCTCTGCCATGTATATTGGCCAAACCGGACAGTCTCTATGTAAAAGAATAAATGAACACAAATCAGACATCAAAAAGAAAAGGAGTACTTGTGGCACCTTAGAGACTAACAAATTTATTTGAGCATAAGCTTTCGTGAGCTACAGCTCACTTCATCGGATGCATTCGGTGGAAAATACAGTGGGGAGATTTATATACACACACAGAGAACATGAAACAATGGGTTTTATCATACACACTGTAAGGAGAGTGATCACTTAAGATGAGCCATCACCAGCAAGGGGTGGGGGGGAGGAAAACCTTTCATGGTGACAGTGGCCCACCTTGCTTGTCACCTTGCTTGTCACCATGAAAGGTTTTCCTCCCCCCCCCCTTGCTGGTGATGGCTCATCTTAAGTGATCACTCTCCTTACAGTGTGTATGATAAAACCCATTGTTTCATGTTCTCTGTGTGTGTATATAAATCTCCCCACTGTATTTTCCACCGAATGCATCCGATGAAGTGAGCTGTAGCTCACGAAAGCTTATGCTCAAATAAATTTGTTAGTCTCTAAGGTGCCACAAGTACTCCTTTTCTTTTTGATGTCTGATTTGTGTCCATTTATTCTTTTACATAGAGACTGTCCGGTTTGGCCAATATACATGGCAGAGGGGCATTGCTGGCACATGATGGCATATATCACATTGGTAGACGTGCAGGTGAATGAGCCTCTGATAGTTTGGCTGATGTGATTAGGCCCTATGATGGTATCCCCTGAATAGATATGTGGACACAGTTGGCAATGGGCTTTGTTGCAAGGTTAGGTTCCTGGGTTAGTGTTTTTGTTGTGTGGCGTATGGTAGAGCTTGGCTGTAGACAATGGATCATGTGGTGTGGTCTGGATGAAAGCTGGAGGCATGCAGGTAAGTATAGCGGTCAGTAGGTTTCCGGTATAGCCTGGTGTTTATGTGACCATCGCTTATTAGCACTGTAGTGTCCAGGAAGTGGATCTCTTGTGTGGACTGAGGTTGAGGCTGAGGTTGATGGCGGGATGAAAATTGTTGAAATCATGGTGGAATTCCTCAATATTACCATATCTGAGATAGAAGTGAAACTCAAACAGCTTAATGGGACTAAATCGGGGGGCCTAGATAATCTTCATCCAAGAATATTAAAGGAATTGGCACCCAAAAATGCAAGCCGATTAGCAAGAATTTTTAATGAACCTGTAAACTCAGGAGTTGTACCGTATGGTTGGAGAATTGCTAACATAGTTCCTATTTTTAAGAAAGGAAAAAAAAGTGATCCAGGTAACTACAGGCTTGTTAGTTTGACATCTGTAGTATGCAAGGTCTTGGAAAAAATTTTGAAGGAGAAAGTAGTTAAGGACGTTGAAGTCAATGTTAAATGGGACAAAATACAACATGGTTTTACAAAAGGTAGATCATGCCAAACCAACCTGGTCTCCTTCTTTGAGAAAGTATCACATTTTTTAGACAAAGGAAACGCAGTGGATCTGATTTACCTAGATTTCAGTAAGGCGTTTGATACCGTGCCACATGGGGAATTATTAGTTAAATTGGAAAAGATGGTGATCAATATGAACTTGGAAAGGTGGATAAGGAATTGGTTAAAGAGGAGACTACAACGGTCCTACTGAAAGGTGAACAGTCAGGCTGGAGGGAGGTTACCAGTGGAGTTCCTCAGGGATCGGTTTTGGGACCAATCTTATTTAATCTTTTTATTACTGACCTCGACACAAAAAGTGGGAGTGTGCTAATAAAGTTTGCAGATGATACAAAGCTGGGAGGTATTGCCAATTCAGAGAAGGACCGGATATCATACAGGAGGATCTGGATGACCTTGTAAACTGGAGTAATAGTAATAGGATGAAATTCAATAGTGAGAAGTGTAAGGTTATGCATTTAGGGATTAATAACAAGAATTTTAATTATAAGATGGGGACACATCAATTAGAAGTAACGGAGGAGGAGAAGGACCTTGGAGTATTGGTTGATCATAGGATGACTATGAGCTGCCAATGTGATATGGCTGTGAAAAAAGCTAATGCGGTCTTGGGATGCATCAGGAGAGGTATTTCCAGTAAGGATAAGGAGGTTTTAGTACCATTATACAAGGCACTGATGAGACCTCACCTAGAATACTGTGTGCCGTTCTGGTCTCCCATGTTTAAGAAGGATGAATTCAAACTGGAACAGGTACAGAGAAGGGCTACTAGGATGATCCGAAGAATGGAAAAATTGTCTTATGAAAGAAGACTTAAGGAGCTTGGCTTGTTTAGCCTAACTAAAAGAAGGTTGAGGGGAGATATGATTGCTCTCTATAAATATATCAGAGGGATAAATACCAGAGAGAGAGAGAGAGAGGAATTATTTAAGCTCAGTACCAATGTGGGCAAGACAAATGGATATAAACTGGCCACCAGGAAGTTTAGACTTGAAATTAGATGAAGGTTTCTAACCATCAGAGGAGTGAAATTTTGGAATAGCCTTCCAAGAGAAGCAGTGGGGGCAAAAGATCTATCTGACTTTAAGATTAAACTCGATAAGTTTATGGAGGAGATGGTATGATGGAATAGTGTGATTTTGGTAATTAATTGGTATTTAAATATTCATGGTAAATAGGCCTAATGGCCTGTGATGGGATATTAGATGGGTGGGATCTGAGTTACCCAGGAAAGAATTTTCTGTAGTATCTGGCTGGTGAATCTTGCCCATATGCTCAGGGTTTAGCTGATGGCCATATTTGGGGTCGGGAAGGAATTTTCCTCCAGGGCAGATTGGAAGAGGCCCTGGAGGTTTTTTGCCTTCCTCTGTAGCAGGGGGCACGGGTAACTTGATGGAGGATTCTCTGCTCCTTGAAGTCTTTAAACCACGATTTGAGGATTTCAGTAGCTCAGACATAGGTGAGGTTTTTCGCAGGAGTGGGTGGGTGAGATTCTGTGGCCTGCGTTGTGCAGGAGGTCGGACTAGATGATCAGAATGGTCCCTTCTGACCTTAGTATCTATGAATCTATGATGTCATCAGTGTAGCACAAGTAGAGTAGGGGCATTAGGGGATGAGAGCTGAGCAATCGTTGTTCTAAGTCAGCCATAAAAATGTTGGCATACTGTGGGGCCATGCGGGTACCCATAGCAGTGCTGCTGATTTGAAGGTACATTGTCCCAAACGTGAAATAGTTATGGGTGAGGACAAAGTCACAAAGTCCTGGTTAATGGGAGCCATTAAGATTCCAAACCACCATTAATGGCCCACACTTTGCATAACTACAATAGGACCTCAGAGTTATATTTCATATTTCTAGTTTCAGATACAAGAGTGATACATTTATACAAATAGGATGACCACACTCAGTAGATTATAAGCTTTGTAATGATACCTTACAAGAGACCTTTTGCATGAAGCATATACCAGTTACATTATATTCACACTCATTAGCATATTTTTATAAAATCATATAGAGTGCAACATCACACCCCAGTAAAAGAAAATGGTTCTCTCGATCTCAAAGGATCAAGCCCCAGACACAGGTCAATATACAAATCAGATCTTACCCATAAATCACACTGTTGCCAATCCTTTAAAATCTAAAATGTAAAGGTTTATTCATAAAAAGAAAGAAATATAGAGGAGAGCTAAAATTGGTTTAATGGAATTAATTACATACATTAATGGCAAAGTTCTTGGTTCAGGCTTGTAGCAGTGATGGAATAAACTGCAGGTTCTGATCAAGTCTCTGGAGAACATCCACAGCTGGGATGGTCATTCAATCCTTTGTTCAGAGATTCATTTTGTAGCAGAGGTCAGAAGCAGGATTGAAGACAAGATGGTGGAGATGCAGCTGCCTTTTATAGTCTCTTGCCATGTGGAAGGACATCCCTCCGTTCTTACTGTGGAAATCACAGCAGCAAGATGGAGCCTGGAGTCACATGGGCAAGTCACATGTCCATGCATGACAGTTCTTTACAGGTGGACGCCGTTGTTTGCATGTTAGTTTGAACATTCCCAGGAGAGCTCAGATGTGGATTGGCATCTCCCAAAGTCCATTGTCAGTTAAGTGTTTCTTGTTTGGGCACTTACTGAGAATAGTCCTTTCTCAAGAAGCTGACCAAATGCTTCACTGAGGCTACTTAGAATCAAAACACATTGAGATACAAGTACATAGCCAATGTTCATAACTTCAACTACAAAAATGATACACCCATACAGACAGCATAATCCTACCCAGCAAATCATAACCTTTCCATAGACACCTCACACGACAACCTCTGTACAATATTTGCTGCAAATATATAACAGTGGCTGCAACAATGACCTATACAGTCAGAGGTCATGTCAATAACGTCACAAAAGACTAACAGATTTATTTGGGCATAAGCTTTTGTGGGTAAAAACCCCCACTGAAGAAGTGGATTTTTTACCCACAAAATCTTATGCCCAAATAAATCAGTTAGTTTTTAAGGTGCCACCAGACTCGTTTTTGTGGCTACAGACTAACACGGCTATCCCTCTGATACTTAGCAGCCTCAGGGCAGACTCTTTGGAACCGGGGCACAAACCTCAAACTTGCTGAGAGTTCTGTACTTCAATTTCACCAACCAATTATCAAGTGTAAACTCCACAGCCTTACCATGGAGTCACAGACAGTCCCCTTGGGTGCTCTGATCTGTCTTGCCACCCAGGGGAGCCTGCCTTTGTGAGAGATGGTCCCTTGCACCAAGAATCACAGCAATATTCAGGTTACTGCTAGTCCCAAAGGACCAGTCACTTACCCCAGGTCAATTGCACCTTAGATCTCACACCAAAGACAACACTTGTTGCCAATCTTATAATAAACTAGCAAAAGATGGGAAAAGGAAACCAGAGAGTTATGTACCAAGTTAAAGCAGATAACCATAGATACACAAATGAGTTCCAGTCTTAAGTTTCACAAAGTACTAGAAGTTTCTGTAATAAGGGAGCTCTGTATGTCCTTCAGGGTTAATTCAGGCTAAGCACTGGTGATCTCTTGTTTATTCCTACAACCACCTTGTCTCCCCCCCCCCCCCCGAGTCCAAGCATCATAGAGATACATACCAGGTCCTTTTGGCTTGGGGTTTTTATCCCCTTCCTGCCACATGCTTTGAGCTGCAAACTCAGCTGATGGGAGGAGTCCACTTGCCTGACTCTTCTCCACTGGGAGGAGAGCAGAACCTCTTTTTGATGATGTGTAGGGAAATTCATGTCCCACAATAGTCTGTCTGGTATCAATAGACCTTTCCTGCTGGGCAGGGCGTGACACCTTCTGCTGGAGATCAGCCTTTCCCACGAGTTAATGTCTCTCTCCTGGCTGGTGATTTTCAGTCACAGAGGCTCACGACACAACTGCTCAAATATTACTATACAATACGGGTCACAGATGTTACAGGTGGGATTAATGTCGGCAGCAACTCACAACCCGCCATCAAGATTAAACACTCAACACATTCTTACAATTCTAATACTGAGCTTGTCAGTGTTCAGCTGAGACAAGGGGACCATGGCATGAGCTGGCATTTGGCCTGCCAGCATCCGTCTTTATCAACCAAACTTGTCATCTGAACACACTCGGGCTCTGATGATCTAAGCAAGCTCCTGCCTCCCGTCCTTGGGGCCTGTCAGTGACAATGTTCTGCTGCCCTGGGTGGGGAGCCAGGACCCAAACTCTATAGGCTTCCAGGGATCAAACCTGCCCCAGGTCACACTAGGAGCCAGCAGGTTGTGTGTGTCCTACAGCTGGCCCCATGCAGCATGGGGCACAGGGCACTTGCTGGTTTGAACTAGAGTAAATGATGGATTCTCTGTAACTTGAAGCTTATGAATGAAGATTTGGGGAGTTCAGTGACTCAGCCCAGGGGAGCCCAGTAAGGAGCAGGAGTTGAGGTGCTGGCTAGATGCTCCCTGCTGTTCTGAGAGTCCATGAGAAGCTGCGTGGGGCACCAGCCAGGGCCTGTAGCCCAAGGAGGTGGTGCCATGCTGGGGCTCGTAGCCCACGGGGGCCGTGCCATGCTGGGGCTTGTAGTCCACAGGGTACATGCTGTACTGGGGCCTATAGCCCATGGGGGCCATGCTATGCTGGGGCTTGTAGCCCAAGGGCGTCATGCCACACTGGGGCCCGTAGCCCATGGGGGCCGTGCCACGCTGGGGCCCGGAGGGGTGTGTCGCACTGGGCTCTGGGGGCACCAGGCCAGGGGGTGCACTGGTGGGGCAGAGGAGAAGGCCCCGGCCCCGCCAGCCCCCGGCCCGGCCCCGCCAGCGGAGGGCGCGAGCCGCAGGCCGGGCCGGAGCAGCTGGAACCGCGCGGGGTCGCCCGGGCTGCGCGCAGGGGCCAGCCCGGCCTGGAGCCAGGGGAGGCAGCCATGGAGCTCACGCCCTCCACCTCCGTGGGCAGTGAGTGCCACCGGCCCGGGGACCCCCGGCAACCGCCCCCCGGCAACCGGCCCGGGGACCCCTCAATAACCGCCCCCCGGCAACCGGCCCCCAGCAACTGTCCTGGGGACTCCTCAACAACAGCCCCCCATCAACTGCCCCCCAGCAACCAGCCAGGGGACCCATCAACAACTGCCCCCTGGGAACCCCCTGGCAACCGCCCCCTGGCAACTAGCCCAGGGACCCCCCCAGCAACCACCCCCCGGCAACTGCCCCCCAGAACCCTCCGGTGACCACCCCCTGGGGACCCCCTAACAACTGCCCACTGGCGATCTCCCTGGCAACCACCCCATGGGTATCCCCCTGGTAACCCCACCCAGCAACCACCCCCGGGACCCTCCCCGGAAATTGCCCCCAGTGGACCCCCTAGTAACCGCTCCCTGGAGATCACCCTGGCAACTGCCCCCAGGGGCCCTCCCAGCCACCCCCCAGGAGCTCCCGCAGCAACTGCCCCCGGGGATCTCCCCTGGCAATCTCCCCCTGGGCACCCTGGCAACTGCCCCCCAGAGACACGTCCCAGCAACTGCACCAGGGATACCCCACCCCTGGCAACCAGGCCCCAGAGACCCCCCCAGTTGAACTGCCCCCTGGGAACCTCTGCCTGCCAATCACCCCCAGGGGTCCCCACACCCAACAGCCACCCCCCTGGAACCCTCCAGCAACTGCCCTTCAGGGATCCCCAGCCAGAAATCACCCCTTGGGGACCCCCGCCCAACAGCTGGCCCATGGGGACACTCTGGCTGGCAACTGCCCTGGGGACCCCCCCACCTGACAACTGCCACCTGGGTACCCCCCACCTGGCAACCACCCCAAGGATCCCCCACTCGGCAACCGCCCTCTAGGGGTCCCCCAGCAACCGCCCCCAAGGGATCTCCCTGCCAACTGTCCCTTAGGGATCCCCTGCCAGCAACCATTCCCCAGGGAGCGCCACCAGCAATCCCCGCCCCCAGGTCCTCCCCACCTGACAACCATCCCCCCCGGGTCCCCTCCGCCTGGCTCCCGCCCCAGCAACTGCCCACTAGAAACCCCTTGCATGGCAACCACCCTCTGGGTACCACTCCCCAGCAACTGCCCCCCATGGAGTCCCCACCTGGCAACCGCCTTGGGGACTCACTGCCCAGCAACTGGCCTCCCCCATCCCGGGTACCCCCTGGTAATTGCACGGCAACCACCCCTTGGGGACCACTGCACCCAGAAACCAGCCCCCCTTAGGGCCTACCCCCCAGGGACCCCCTGCCTGGCAACTGCCCGGCAACCAACCCACAGGTACCTGCCTCCCAGGGAGCACCCGCCCAGAAACTGCCTCTCAGGGAGTGCCCCCCATCCAGTAATCATCCGGCAACCACCCCTCCTGGGGACCTTCCCACCCCAGCAACTACCTCCCTGGCACTCTCCTGCCTAGCAACCCCTGCCCCTGGAATCCCCCCCCCCCCCGTGAGAGAACCCTCCCCAACAACCCTTGCTCAGGGACCCCACCTGGCACCCTCACCCAGGGTCTCCATCCCCCAGCTCCTCCCCCAGGAACCGCTCACTCAGGGGACCATAACCCCAAGGTCAGCCTTCCAGTGGGTACTCCCTGCCCCCACCCAGCCGCACCCCAACTTCCCCCAGTCACCCCTGCTCCCAAGGGATCTGCCCTGCACCCGCCAGGAGTCGCCCCTCCCAACCACCCCCTCCCGCCCAAACTGTCATCCCCAGCACCCACCATGGCTCTCTTGACTCCTACACACCCCTCCCCCCACTCCCAAATGCATACCCCACAGTTCCCTCACCACTATCACGCCATGGGTCCCCCTGCTCCACACCCCCAGCTCTTTGCCTCCACAGCGTGTCCGGCCTATATCCACCCCCCTGCAGCTCCCCCAGGGGCTCCCCCACTGCCTCCCCAACCCCACTGACCCCAGGGTTCCCCCCCCGGCTTATGCTCCTCATGCCACCCACTTTCCTCCCCCCTCCCCGCCCACCCAGTGGGTGCTCCCCAGGCACCGCTCCTCCCTGCTTGTCCGTTTCTGGCCTGGTGGTCGGAGCAGGCCCCAGCGGGGGGCAGGTGGGTTGGCCAGGGATTAGGCTCCTGGGGCAGGACCAGGAGCCAGCCCAGAGGTGGTGCTGGCGCAGGCCAGCAGGAAGTCCTGTGGCAGCCAGCAGATGGGCTGGGAGGCAAAGCCGTTTGGCGTTGGTGCAGGTGGGGTCCAGGCACCCTCAGGTGGGAGGTGTCTCTTGGGGGTCCTGGCTATTCTGTGGGGACTGGGAGGGGCGCGCCATTCCCCTTTTTTCATCCTGCCTCCCTGGATCCACTGCCCAGAGATTCAATTGGCTATGTGGTTATACCTTAGTTCCTGTCCCAAAGTGCCACATCCCACCCCAGAGGTGGCTGCACTTCAGTGGTGGGCGAAGTGATCCTAGTGCATGCAGGCTGACAGGTGCTTTGGGATCATTCGGGCTCTCGAACGCATCCCTCACTGCAGTCCCCTGGCCAGAAGGCACTGGACAGGTGACGGGGCAGTAATGGTGCTCTGGTGCCAGGCTCTCCCCCTGCCTCTCCCCCCACCCCCCCGTGCAGCTCAGATGCGCACGCTGAAGGATGAGTTCAGCTCCCTGCAGGATACGAAGGAGTCGGAGCTGGAGCAGGTGGAGCGGGAGCTGCAGGAGGCCAACGAAGAGATCCACGGCCTGCGGCTGGAGGCGGAGGAGATGGCTGCCATCCACGAGAACGAGATCGCCGCCCTGCAGGAGCAGCTGTGCCGGCTGCGGGCCGAGCTGCAGCGCTTCCAGCGGGTCCGCGAGGAGTACGAGACGGAGATCACCACCCTGCGTGCCGAGATCACGATGAAGGGCAGCGGCCAGGCCCATGCCGAGGGCCCCACTGACAAGCTGGCTATGCTCCAAGGTATTGCTGCTGGGATCCCCACTCAGCTGTGGGGTGGGGGTGGGTTCAACAGGGGTTGCTTTCCCACCCGGCAGTCAGTGCTGGTCCCAGTGAGGCACTGGCGGGCATTGTGCTGCAGGAAGTGGGGGGCTCAGCATGGGACGCTCTCCCCTGGCAGTCAGTGCTGACCCCAATCCCTTAGCGTGGCGCTAGGGGGCTGTCACGGGTGCCCAGGCTCGAGGCTCTGTCACCGCTCTCGGGGGGGCCCGACAGGACCCTGGGGGCAGTGTGACATCCCTCAGGGCGTGCTCTCACCAGGGCAATCCCCCTTGGGTACAGCGTCTCCTGGGTCTGACCTCGAAGCGTTCAGCCCCCCCATCCATGTTCCCCACAGTAGGTCCACCTGGCTGGGACACCTGGGGAAGCCTCGCACACCCCCAATGGGGCCGTGCACCCCAACTCTGCAGCCAGCAGTGACTCCCAGCCAGTGTGTGACACAGGAGGTTTATTAGTGGTCGGGAACACAGCGTAGAACAGGGCTTGTTAGCACAGAAAGCAGGAAGTTACAGCAAAGTCCAGCTTGTGGGGACCAGAGCCCTTGAGTCCCAAACCCAGAGACTGACTAGCCTCCAACAGCCCATCCTCAGTCACGCCCCGTTGTCCCTCCTCCTTCCTTTGTCTCTTTCCCAGCAAGCCAGCAGCTGGCCTCCACCGCTCTTTGTTTTCCAACACCTGCAGAGGATGGGCCCTGGCCATGTCTGTGCGCAGACAGCCATTTGGCAGTCACACCTGCCTCCTTGGGGTCTGGGCAACAATCACACACCCTTGTCCCACCACCTAGATATTTGTGCAACACATAGGGGAAACCGAGGCACGCAGTAGTCATACAAAACATTAAGAAAATTCCCACTTTGTCCCGGGGCACTGTGCTGTAGGGAGCTGGGCAGGGCAGCACTAGGGGGCACCGTGCTGCAGCAGGTGGGGTGGGTGGTCCAGAATGGGGCAGGTTCCCATCTGTCAGCACAGTGCTGGGTGTGTCGTGCACAGCCCGTGCCCTCCCCTTGTCTGCACCCAGACGGATGCTGCTCCCAGCGGTTGGTTCCCAGCTGTGCAGCGTGGGTGGGAACTGGTAGCAGGTGGTGGGTAGGAACCCCCAGCCCCAGGGCTGAGCCAGGCGCAGACCCAGACTGGTGCCATTGGAATGAAATGGGTGCTTGGAAAGCAGCCCCAGGGAGCTGTGGAGGTAGTGGTCATGGGGGGCACTGTGGCGTGTGGGTCTCCTGTGAGGCGAGGGCTATAGGGGGCAGTGTGGGGGTGAAGGTCTCCTGTAAGGTAGCGGCCGTCTTGGGGGCTGTGCCCCATTGCAGCCTGTGTGTTTCCAGAGGAGCTGCTGTCCCTGCGGGAGCAGTACCGGGACCTGACAGAGGAGTACCAGACCCTGCAAGAGAGCAACAAGATCATGGTGCACCAGCTGGAGAACCTGGAAGCCCAGAAGTACAGGTAAGGGGGCTGGAAGGGTCAACAGTGTGGGGCAGGCTGGGGAGCCCAGCCTCAGACCCTATGCGGCAGCTGGGCTCAGGACCTGCCTCCTGTCCCCTGTGGCAGCTGGGGCTTGAACCAGAATCTTCAGGGCATCTGTGAGCAGGTGGGCAGGCCCCTGGCTGGGTCATCGGAGCTGAGCTGGGGCGGGGCTGTGCTGTGCTGTGCTGGCTAGTTCTGAGCTGGGCTGGGCCAGGCCACCTCCCGCTGGCTGGGCTGTTGGAGCGGAGCTGGGCTGGGCTGAGCTGGGCCAGGCCACCTCCCGCTGGCTGGGCTGTTGGAGCGGAGCTGGGCTGGGCTGAGCTGGGCCAGGCCACCTCCCGCTGGCTGGGCTGGTCGGGGCTGGGCCAGTCGGGGCTGTGCTGAGCCGGGAGCCTTCTGCCCTTGGCTGGGCCAGGCGCCTCCTCCCCATGGGGGCCGGGCGGGCCAGGAGTGGCTCTGCAGTCTCTGCCCGGGCCGCGGGCTCCCGTTGCAGATCCAGGAGCAGGTTGGAAGAGTCTCACAAGTCGACGGAGTCGGATGTGACCCAGGCCCCGCTGCGCCGGACCCTCTCTCCCCGGAGCGCCAGCCCCCGCCTGAGTGGCAGCGTCTCCTTCAAGGTGGTGGACAACACGAGAACCATCAGCACCCCCAGCTGCAAGGAGCCCTTGAGCCACAACGAGGAGGAGGACGACTCCGAGCTGAGCCTGCGCTTCAAGCTGCAGAGCGAGGAGGAGAAGGTGCAGCTGGCCCAGAGCAAGGTACCCATCCTGGCCCTGCCCGGGCGGGGGGCTGCAGGGCAGGGGGAGGGGCTCCCCAGGGGCTGCTCATGCCCCTCTCCCTGCCCCTGCAGTGTGGCAACATGCAGACGGAGCTGCGGGAGCTGCAGCGGCAGTACCAGGCTATCCAGCGGGAGCGCCAGCAGCTGCAGGAGGAGCTGAGGCTGTGCCGGGCGGAAATCCAGAGACTCAAAGGCACCGTCCCCGCTGACGGGCGGGTAGGTGTGCCCTGGGGGTGCCACACGGCCACGGGCAGGGGCGCCGCAGGCGACAGGTGTGGGTAATGACGCTGCCATGCTGCCGTGGGGGGTGCCTGGTGGGTGCTGACTGTGCCACGCTCCCACAAGGGTTGGGGCTTGTGGGCGATGGCTGTGCCAAGCTGCCACCTCGCGGGTGCCCACCACTTTCCCACAGACCCCGTTCTTGGCTGGACCCCCTGAGGCAGAGGGGGACGCTGCTCCAGGGAGCTGGTGGAGAGCCTGAGTAGGGGCCATATGGGGGTCTCAGCCAGCGGTGTGCAGGAAGCAGCGCCCAGTGGTGGGGGGAGGTACCAGCCGGGCACAGGAGCTGCCTGGACCCAGACGGCGATGGTTTGAGCCCGGGGCTGGTCAGTAGCTGCTGGAGCTGGGTCTTGCCCTGGTTACACTGGGCTTAGGACACTCAGCCAGGGAGCCCCCACCCGCGGCCCAGCCTGACCCACGAGCCCAGCCCCGCGCCCCCTCCCATGGCTCAGCCCCCCAGCAGGAGCCACCCCCTCCCCAGCTCTGAGAGCCCGCTGGGGCAGGGCTAGGGTGACACCAAGACAAGGCCAAGCAGCCTGTGATTTAATCTCTCTTTTCTCTCCCTTCTCATCTCCATCCACCCCCACCCCCCGGCCTGTGGCTGCCGCCCCATTCCATTCCCCGCTCTCCCCCCATAGAGCCACCCCGCCCCCGAGATCTCCCTCCCCCTCATAGGACTGATTGTTATAGTGGCTCTGCTCTGGTGCTGGTGGGCCGAGACCTCTTCCTAATGCCGATCAGGTACTGGTATCTCCCCTTCCCCGCGGCCTGGCCCAGGCCCCTGCTTGGCTCTCCCCGTGCATGGCAGGCTGCTCCCAGTCCCGCCGCTGCTTTGGGCCTCCAGCACCTGCCCTCCGATCCCTGCCCCTCGCCTCTCCCCTCATCCACCCCTCTGCTCTCCATCTCCCCAGGCGCTTGCTCCAGCCCGCCAGCCAGAGACAGTGCTGGGGAGGGGCACGCCCTCTTAGGAAAGGGGCTGGTGCCTCAAAGGTCAGATACCCTAAAGACATGGCACCTCATCCCCACTGCTGAGGGCAACAAGTGCCCCTGCGGGAGCCCTGGGCACTGCCCCTGTGTGTGTGGGGATGGTGCTGGGGCAACCAACTCCCTTCCTCTGCTGTCACACCAGGCCCTTCCTGCCCCTTTGAGCCCAGTGGCAGGGCCTGCGCCCCACGTGGCCAGCAGGGGGCACTGTGCACCGGCAGAGGATTCGAGGGGCATCAGTAATGAGGTGCGACGCCCTCAGCACTGGGGCACAGCCCCGTCTCCACTGCCCCCTCGGCCAGAGCCCCGGTGTGTTCCCCACAATCGGGCTGCAGCACCAAGTCCCTGCCCTGGTGAGAGGCTTTGGGATCCCCGGGCAAAGCCCTCTGAGTGCCCATTGCGGGGCGAGGAGCGCAGCCAGCCCCCTGCTAAGCAGCCAACCCCCTGCATGCCTCAGACCCCTCACCATCCCTCCACCCCCTCACAGCATCCCCCAGCTGCCCATGGTTTTTTCCCAGGACTCAAATCCCACAATCCTTTGTGGCCGCCCAGGATTGTGGGACAACGTTTGGCTCCCGAGAGGGTGGGAACCAGCAGGCTAGGCAAGGGGAGGGGCGGGCGCCCCATCACTGGGGCCATGGGAAACAAGACGGGGGAGTGGCCCTGGGAGATTGGGCCCCACTGGATCTGAGCCCAGGGTCCCCCCAGATTGGGCGTGCATGAGAGCGAGGGACCCCATCTCTCCGTGCTCCCCTGGGGAAGGCTGCTCCCCACCCAGCTGTTAGCAGCTAGCCAGTACCTCCGCAGGGCGGCTGGTGAACTCCGGGTCCGAGGTGCCCACCGCTCCCTGCTTGCCGGGGTCCGCTCCTGCTGGCATCACCCCGCAGCTGGGCCACAGGCACGTTTGGAACGGGGGCTCTGGCAGAACCTGCCCCCCCAGGCTCCAGGTGCCTCCCAGCCTGGCCCCCACCCCGCAGCCGCTGAGCAGCCTGGGCTCCCTGGAGGGCTGCGGGGCACAGCACTGACCCCCCCTCCCATCTCCTCCCCACAGGTCCCGGCCGGGGGGCTGAAGCCCATTATCCTCTTTGCAGTAGCTGCAGCTGCCTTGCTTCTGTACCCCTGCCTGAAGCGGTCCTGCGCCAGCTCTGTGACAGCCTGAGGAGTGCTGCGCCCGGGCCATGCCACGCAAGCACGCAAGATGCCCCCTTACCCCCCATGGCCTGCTGCCACTGGGAGGGCTGGAGACCCTTGCTCCAGCCCCCCCTCACTGCATGGAGGTTACCCCCCCATCCCCGGTCAGTCACGCCCTGGCAGCATCTGCTCCCTTGTTACTGTATCGGGGCTTAGGGTCAGGGACACTGCATCTGTGGGGCAGGGAAGGGAGACTCCAGCCCCCTGCAGGTCAGCCCAGGATGCTGCTCTGGAGGGTGTGTGGGTGTGGGGGGTGGCTGGGATAGGGAGGGGGTGGGCTGCAGGCTCCGTGGGAGAGTGAGGGGCTCCCTGGAAAGCAGCCTCAGCCATCCGTGGGGCTCCCGGCTGGGTCCGGTCCCGTTGGATCATAGCACCAGCTAGTGGGGGGGTGGGGCGTACAAGGGGTCCCTGCCATCGACTCCCCAAACAGAACCTGTTCCAGTGGAGCCCCAGCCCATGCCCTGACCCACCCTGCCCCCTTCCATCCCAGCCCCGACCCCCTCTCCATCCCAGCCCCCACTCTGAGCCGCACTGCTCCCCCGCCATCCCCGCCCTGCCCCCCTCCATCCCAACCCTCGCCCTGCCATGCGGGAGCTGGGATCCCAAGGGAACCCCAGCCAGGCCTCTGGTCCAGTCCCTGCTGATTGGCGCCATTTCCAGCGCTAGTCTGGTTCCCAGCCAGGCCAGCCCAGTTGCGCCGGGAGCCCCTCCGTGAGCCCTGCCAGGGGAGGTTCACACTGCCTGGCTCTCGGCGCCCCCCTGTGGCCACTGCCAGGGAGCATTGTTACCTTGGATGAGCTGCTGACAGCCTGGGAGTGGCGGGATAGGCCTTGGCCGGGGTAGGGAGGATGGGCGCCAGCCTGCCACCCCCCCCTTCTGCCAGGGACTGTGCCAGGTCTCCTGGGCTGGGCTGGGCAGACGCCACCCCGCACCTCCACCGAAGCCCAGCCCTTCCGAACTCGTGCCCACCTCTTCCTCCCCACTCCAGAACACATTGGCTTCTCTCCAGGTCGGCCCGAGGGGGGCGCTAGAGACCAATACCCAACGCTGCCCGCCCCACCCACCAGAACCCTGCCCCCTGCTGGCCCGGCGCTCGGCGTGATCCACTGCAATAAACTGAAAACCAAGGAGGTCACGTGGTGCTTGAAGCAGCGGGCAAGCCGGGGCCAGAGTTTTAGTTGGCAATATTTAAAATCTGTCTTTACACTTGTGCTCCATGTCTGGGAAGGTTTGAATCTCTCGGTGCCATTCAGCAGGGAAGACCCAGGTGCCAGACAGTCCCTAGGGAGAGAGATTTATTTATTTTTAAAGTGGGGGCCCCCATGGTTTCCTCGTCTCCACCCGGGCATTGCATCTCGCTGTCACCCCTTCGCCTGAGGGCCCTTGCTACAAACCTTCCCCCGTCACGTCATTTCAATGTTAGCGCACCCCTTCTGCCCTCGGTGTGCAAGCCATGGGAGCTGGCCCCAGGGCTGTGTGGGTGGCATTTGCACACTCACTGGTGTCACGACTGCTCGTGAACGGTCAGCGCGGAGGGGCAAGGAGGGGGCCGTTGAAGAGAAAGGGGCTCTCATGGGGGCTTCAAAACAGCCCCGAAGCTTGGACTGCCAGGACCCGGGCCGTGACATGTTTCCCTGGGCATGTATTCTGGAAGTGCCTGCATTTGGGCTGCGGGGGGCTGACCTGGCCCCATGGCCGGCTCCTGTTCTAGTCAGTCCCCGCCCAGCCCTGTGTCCCTGCTCTCCGACTGGAGCTGCGGCTGCCCCCCCCTGACTCGCGTGCTCGGGGGCTCCCTCTCTTTGTGGTTGTTGAATGTTGTAACTTGGTAAAAGAACTTTCTAAATCCACGGAGCCTGGATCTGTCCTGGGAGTTGCCTCGTGCTGGGCGGGGGCTGAGCCAGACTCACAGGCTGCGCCCGGAGTAGAGCGAGAACCCGGCCTGAGCAGGCCCCACTTCTGGGGACACAAAGGGGGCTGGCCCAGCCTGTGCTGGGAGACAGACCTCAGGGGAGCCGCTGCCTGCTCTGAAGCCCTGGGCCGGGATCCTGCTCTGGGGAAGTCAGGAAATTTCCCCCCCATTGCAACCCTGGGCCCTGTCCAGAATGGCCCAGATGCCGTGGGGATGGGCACCTTCCAAGGCAGCATAAAGCCAAGCCCAGAAGGAGCTCCTGGCTGAGGGCTGCGGGGGTTGCTGGGCCCCGCTGTGACTGCACAGGGCACTCTCCTCGGGGGCTAGCTGATGGCACACCTGCGTCGCTGCTCCATGACGGTGGAGAGAACACCAGGCTGGAGAATTGGGGCTCCAGCTCCTCCCCCTCCCCAGAGCCAGCTCAGGCAGGAGCCAGAGCGCTCCCCAGCTGCTCTGCTCAGCTCCAGGTTTCTAGCCCAGCCTGTCCCTGTCCAGCCCCCTCCTGAGCAGGATCAGGGCCAGGCCTGGACCAGTTTGCCCCCCACGCACCATAAGAGCCTTGAGCACAGCCCAAGCCAGGACACTCCCCCTTGCCCTGGGCACTGCAGGGAGTGTGCGGCCCGCAGCCCCGGGGGCTCAGGGAGGCGAGCCAGGCATAGCCGGGGATCGGGGCTATCTGGGGCAGGTCAGCTGGGCTGTGAAATGCTGGCACGAGTCTAGGTTCTCTACTCCCCCCACACGGCCGGAGGCTGCTCGGTTGGACCCCGCTGGGGCTGCAGACGCAGGGGGTGGCTGGCTGGTGAAACGCCCCTTGTGAGCCCGAAGCCCCCTCCCCTGAGCTCTGACCCACACCGCCCCTCTCCAGAGGGGCGAGGGCCCATCTGGCCGAGCACACTGTGTTCTCTGCCGGCTGGCAGGGAGCGTGTTCCTCACCCTGGGCCGCGCCAGCCAGGTGCTTCGGGCCAGTGCTCAGCTGCTATATTGAGCTGCGAGGGTCAGGCAAAGTGTGACTGTCTGGCGGTGCCAGGCTCCTGGGGGCTGGGCGCCCCCCCCGACTCAGCAGCACGGGGGCTGAGTGTGTTCGAGGCCAGGGCCTAGCGTGGCAGATCACCCCCGGGGGAGCTGTCTGCTCGAGGGACCCCCCCATAACTGGAGGGCTTAGGCCACGCTGCCCTCCCTGGCCAGCCCCAGTGCTCGGCAGGCAGCCCCGGCTGGAGGTGCCCAGCGATTCTCAGCCTGCCCCTAAATCACACGGGCTGAGCCCCTTCCCCGCTGCCAGCCCCCTCTGGCCCGGGGCTCCCCTCCAAGCCTCCTGCCGCCCCATGCTGTGGGGATCGCATCATGCCAGAGGCCTCCCATGTGCCAGCTTCACCAAGAGCGGGTGTGAGGTGGCTGGATCCCATCTGCAGGTCCTGGGGCGGGGAGGGGGATTTCGGAGAGCGGGGAGCTCTGTGACCAGCTGATGGAGGCCGAGCGACAGCCGGTGGCTGGGCGCTGAAGCAAGGTGGATGCTGGCCCCATGGTGCTATCTGTGGCCAGGGTGGCAACCGACCCTGGGATCAGCTTCCTGGGGGACGGCAGATTGACCATTGCACCTGGTCTGTGCAGGGGGTCCCAGAGCTCACGCTGGAGCAGAACGGGCCCGCCTGACCCTCTGGGCTGGGCCTCTCTGGCTAGGTCCCAGCAGGGACCCTCCCCACTGGGCTGGGTGAGCAGCCGGGAGCCCGCCCGGGCTGGTGGGACGAAGGGAATGGGCCCCAGGTGGGGGCCTCCTGGGAAGGGCAAGGGCTGCATGGAGAGAGGAGCAACACCTTCCTCAGCCCATGCAAGGCTAGAGCCCCCCAGTGAGCCGGGGGGCTGGAGAGGCCGAGCCCTGGAAGCACCCTGGGCGACCCGGGCGAGGGGGCAGCTTTGGCCCCGGTTGAGCTGGACCCCAGGTGCCCCCCGGATGAGCAAGCCCAGTGGTTGGGCCGGCAGCAAGAGCCATGTCCTGATTGGGGCGGGGGGTCAGTCCTGTGGGGCAGAGCCAGGGGGAAGGCTGCGAGCACATACACAGCCCCCAGGACACACACACACACCAGGACACACACACACGCACTGCCCCAGAATGGACACCCCCCATCTCTCTCCACTTTCAAACAGCCCCCCACTCCTCACCATCCTGTACAACTGCCCCTGGCACCTGCAGCCTTCTTCCCCGCTCCCCACACCTCATCCTCCGTGCCACGGTGCCGAGAGCTGCCAGTCAGGACCGGGGCCCTGGGCGCCAGGAGCTGCATGTGTCAGAGCCCTTGTCCCATCTCGAGGGGCCAACATGCCAAGAGGGGGCACCTGAGTGTTGCCAGCAGTGTGGACGGCAGGGCGCTCCTGGGCTGTCCGGGGAGTTGACGCTGGGGAGGATGGAGCTGGAGGACTAAGTATTATCCATCCCTGACAGGTGTTTGTCTAACCTGCTCTTAAAATCCCCAATGCTGGAGAGGTCCACAACCTCCCTGGGCAATTTATTCCTGTGCTTAACCACCCTGACAGTCGGGAAGTTTTTCTAATGTCCAACCTAAACCGCCCTGGCTGAAATTTAAGCCCATTGCTTCTTGTCCTAGCCTCAGAAGTTAACGAGATTTTTCCTCCCTCCTCCTTGTAACAATCTTTTATGTACTTGAAAACTGTCATGTCCCCTCTCAGTCTTCTCTTCTCCAGACTAAACAAAACCCAATGTTTTCAATCTCTCCTCATAGATTATGTTTGCTAGGTCTTTCATCATTTTTGTTGGTCTTCTCTGGACTCTCTACAATTTGGCCACATCTTTCCTGAAATGGGGCACCCAGAACTGGACACAAAGCTCCAGCTGAGGCCTAATCAGCGCGGAGTAGAGCAGAAGAATCACTTCTCGTGTCTTTGCTTACAACACCCCTGTTAATACAGCCCAGAGTGATGTTGCTTTTTTGCAAGGGTTACACTCTTGACTCATGTTTAGCTTGTGATCCACTATGGCCCCCAGATCCCTTTCCGCGGTGCTCCTTCCTAGGCGGTCGTTTCCCATTCAGTATGCGTGCAACTGATTGTTCCTTCCCATGTGGAGTGCTTGGCATTGTCCTTATTGAATTTCATCCTATTTACTTCAGACCATTTCTCCAGTTTGTCCAGATCATTTTGAATTTTAATCCTGTCCTCCAAAGCACTTGCAACCCCTCCCAGCGTGGTATCGTCCACAAACTCTATCAGTGGACCCTCTCTGTCAGTATCTAATCATTGATGAAGATATTGAACAGAACCGGACCCAGACCTGATCCCTGCGGGACCCCACTCGTTATGCCCGTCCAGCCTGACTGTGAAGCACTGATAACTCCTCTCTGGGAACGGTTTTCAACCAGTTCTGCACCCACTTTATAGCAGCTCCATCTAGGTTGTATTTCCCTCATTTGTTTATGAGAAGGTCACGCAAGATAGTATCAAAAGCCTGACTAAAGTCAAGCTAGACCATAGCTATCTAATCTAATCATCTATCTATTTATCTGCCTCTGTACACACACCCGCACAGTGTTGCGTTAACACTGTCGTTTGCACTGTGTGCTTTGTGACTGTCCCCAGCGCCTGGCGTGAGTGTGCAAAGGGCGAGGAGTATTTCTGGCTGCTGAAGCCGGGCCCACTCTGACTCGGCCCTTTATTAATAGCGGCCCCGGCTCGGGTTCCCTCTGCTCCAGGCGGCTGGCTGCAGAGATCCCCATCCCCCACCCCGAGCATGGAGCTCCCCTCCCCCAGGGGCCCTGCACAGGACTCTCCCTGATGAGCCCAATGCTGGGACTGCAGCCTGGAGATGATGGCTGGGGAGTGGGGAGTTAGCTGGGGCTTGGATCCACTGGGCCATTCCAGCCTCCTGGTACCCTCCCCGCCCAGCCCCCTCCCCAACACAGCCCCTCCCCAGCCCCAATAGCCAGCTCTGGAGGGGGGCAGTCAGGCCAAGCTCTCCACTGTACAGAGGGGGAACTGAGGCACAATGCAGGGGAGGTGATCTGCCCGAGGTCACCCAACAAGCCAGGAATGGGACCCAGGATCCCTGCTTAGCCCACTAGCCCATGCGGCCTCTCTCACTAGCCCCCACCCCGGCGGGCTGGCCACATGCTGCTGGGGAGAATACTGCCCCCCGTTCTAGGGGCAGGTGGTAAAAGGATGTGGGATGATTGCAGAGGGTGCAGAGCAGAGCCGCGGAAGCGAGCAAAGGCTGGAGAAAATCGGTGCCATGAGCAGCTGAAGGAGCTCAGCGGGTCAGCTCACCCAAAGGCTCGTCCCCTGGCGGCCCACCCGACCAGTTCAGAGCTGGGGCTGGCTGATCCCTCGCGGACTAAGTGCAGGGCATCGGGCACATGCCCTGGCAGGGCCTGGGAGCTGGGGGTGCGACCAGCTGTCCCTTCCTTGTGCCCCGCTGTCCGTCCATCCGCCCCTGAGCTGGGGGAACTCCGGCCTCGTGGCAAGGGCCTCGGCTGGGCTGTCAGTGCTCAGCTGGCAGCTCATTTGTTCCGGTTCTTTGCTCAGCTGGGTCGATGGAGCTTGTAGCACCAGCGGGGGAGTCACCTTGGCTCTGAAATACCGACGGGCCATTCCCGGCTCCAGCATCTGCCGCGCGGGCTCAGCACCCTTGGCAAGCAATCTGTTCCCCCAGCAAGGGTGGCCGGGGGATGGGTCACCTGTATCGCAGCTGGGGAAACAACGGCAGAGTGTTTGGGGACTCACCCAGAGGGGAGGGAGATCCGAGTGGGGAATAGAATCCAGGAGTCCTGACCCCCCACTATCCCCTGCTCTAAGCACCAGGACCCCCCTCCCCTCAGAAGCCAGGGATAGAACCAGGAGTCTGACCCTCTCCCCTTCTGATCTAACCACCAGACCCCCCTCCCCTCCAGAAGACAGGGATAGAACCCAGGAGTCCTGACTTCGAGCAAATCGCTGCTCTAACCACTACACTGTGCTGCCGCCCCCTGCCCCATGCACTGTACAGCCTGGATCATTTCAAATTCTATCCTATCCATTTCATCCTAGTCATTCCGTGGGGGTGACCATAACCTGCCCCCTGCCAGCTCGGGGGGGGGGTCATGGGGCAGCCCGAAGGGCCCCTGCGACCATGTCATCTAGGGGCCTGCTGCCCTTTGCTGTAGCTGGGCGCACGCCTGGCTCTCCAGGGCTGGAAGGTTCCAGGGGCTGGCGGTGAGCCGGGAGATTGGAGAGGACGGGTACTGAGGCAGGTCCAGGGATGATTCATGGCCTGGTCCACAGGAGCCGCTTTAAACACGAGCTGCTGTCTGACTGAGAAACCGGAACACGACGGGGACACCTGACCACCACTGGGCTGTCCTGCACAGAAGGCAGCGCAAGAGCCGATGCCCCATGCCTGGGCCCACCACCCTTGCCCATGTGCAGGGGACTGCGGAGTTCGTTATTCCTACTAATAGCCAGGCCTCAGCTATTGGCCCTGCATTCCATCTTGTGGCAATGAGTTCTATAGGCCAACTCTGCATGTGTAAACAAGGGCATCGTTTGCCCCCTGCCAATGCCCCTCCTCTTCGTTTCCTCTCCAAACTACAGCCTGGGCATTTCCCTTTCTAGAGCCCTGCCTTGGGTGCCCCCTCACCCCCCGCCTTTGCAGCCCAGGGCAGGGACTTCGCGAACAAGCAAACACAGGAGGTGATGGTGGGCTGTGCAGCGACGCGCGCAGCCGAGGTCGGAGGGAGGCAGAGCTGGCAGCGAGAGCTGAGGAGCGGGATGGGCCCTGGGGCCAGAAGCAGGGTGCGAGGCTGGAGGCCAGGTGGCGGCAAGGCCAGGGCCAGGAGCCAGAGGGAGGGCAGTGCTGAGATGCAGGGGGCGCGGCGGTGGGCACGAGTGGGGTGACGCGCTTATGGGCACACGCTGGCGGCCAGGATCTGGGACAGGGGGTGGGGAAGGGAACACAGGACTGGACGAGACTGGGCGGCCTCCCCTCCCAGGCATGTCTACTCTCTGTCATGAGACAGGCCCCCTCCCAGCCCTGGTCCGCCCCCCCCGGGGCGCAGCCGGCTCTCCTGCACGCGGGATTCCAGGCGACGTCTGGCCGGCGCTTCGTCCGACGGTATGAACCCGGCCCCGGCTGGAAATGCCTCTCCGGTGCCCCCGAGGGCTTCCTGTCAGACTGTGTCTCTCTCTTCCTTGGCCACTTTCACCTAAGGAGCCCCCAGCCCAGAGCTTGTGTGTTTATTCATGCATGTCCCTTGCTTGCCCTGTGCTTGAGTTTCATCCCCTTTCTGATCCTCCAGGGGTTAGGCCCCTTGGCAGCCACCAACGCTGGCCACGTGCCAGCGCTGGCCACCCCACGGGAGGAGCTGCTTGACCCCAGCAGCCCCGGCCCCCCACTGGCTGCCATCCGTGCAGGGCCCCGGGGATGCACAGTGGGGAGGCTCTGGGTCTGCGCAGCAGAGCTGTGTGGTCTGACTCACGCGCCCCCACTGGGCCCATCACCCCAGTATCCAGCTTTACGGCTCCCTCCCGCTCTCTCTAAGGTGCAGACGTGGTAAGGAACGAGCTGGAGCAGAGAGGGTGGGAACGAATGGTCCCCAGGGCATCCCTGCTCCTAGGAGCTTGGCCAAGTGCCTGGGAGGAGCTGGGATGACACGGGGCGGGCAGGATTCAGACACGCTGTGTCCTTTGTCCCTTGAGGAAACACGGCCTGATATTCTATCCGCTCTGGGTGATATTCAGGCCTGGGTGACCAGGCGGGTTATTTCTATTCAGGAGAACCGGGCTGAATGCAATCTGCTGCCTTGGGAGTTGTGTTGCCAGCCAAGTAGCGGCAGGCCGATTGAATGGCACGTGGGTCGGGGGGGGAAAGGGGGTCTGGGTGATTCCCACTGGGCTCAAGCCGGGCCACACGGGAAGAGAAGGGAAAAGGGCAGGGCTGAAACAGGAGACACCTGGGCCAAATTCAGAGGGGGAGCGGGGGGAACCGAGCAGCACTGGTGCAATCACAACCCGGCTTCTCTTTGGGGGAATTGGCGGCCCATCAGCACCCAAGCTGCTGGAATCCAACCCTCAGCGGCTGGTGGGGAGCAGACACGGGGTGGCACCCGGGGGTGTGGGGAGCGGATTTCGAGGACAGGCTGGAATGCTGGGTGGGGGTGGGGAGTGGATATGACAGAGACATCCCGCCAGCATTCACCTGGGAACGTGACCCCAGTGCTATACTCATTGGGGGCGAGGGGGAGCCCCACCATGTGACATGGGAACCCCCCAGCGCCCCGGGATCCCATGGCCAGAGCAAAGGGAAAAGGCAGAAACATTGTGGTGAAGCCTGGCGGGAGGATCCCTGGTGGGCCGGAGCCGTTCCCGCCTGGCAAAGTCGCTGGTTAACGACTCCCGCTCCTCCCTGACAGCCGGACTCTCAGCCCTGTGACACCGGCAAGGCCCGCTAGCAGGCGCCGGGCCCATGTGCCCATCAAGAACCCAAAAGCCTCGGGTTTCCCATGTCCCAGGAGCAGCGCTGGTATTACTGGAGATGTTGCCAGGGGTCTGGGAGATGCCCAGATGCTTCCTGCAACCCTAGGGGTTGGCCAGTAGCTCCTGTGTCTTCCCCCACCCCCCTGGTAAAGAGAGTAGCCGCACGGGGTCCAGTCCTCTGTGCTGGGCTGCCCACCCTGCGGCAGTGGCGCGAGAGCTGTTTACCAGGTGTGGGAGCCGCTCACCAGGAGCAGGAGCTGCTTACCCCACAAGGGACCCATTTACTAGGGGTGGGAGCTGTTTACCAGGTCCTAATAGCTGTTTACCGGGCGTGGGAGCTGTGTACTCCTGCTTGGGAGCCATTTACCGGGGCGAGGGTGGGAGAAGTTTACCCCGGCATGGGAGTGGGAGCTGTTTACTGGGCACAGGAGCCATTTACCCCGGCGTGGGAGTGGGAGCCGTTTACCTGGGCGTGGGAGCCGTTTACCCCGGTGCAGGATTGGGAGCTGTTTACCGGGCGCGGGAGCCGTTTACCCCGGTGCAGGATTGGGAGCTGTTTACTGGGTGCGGGATTGGGAGCTGTTTACCGGGCGTGGGATTGGGAGCCATTTACCCCGGCATGGGAGTGGGATCCGTTTACCCGGGCATGGGAGCTGTTTACCCCAGCGCAGGAGTGGGAGCTGTTTACCGGGCGCGGGATTGGGAGACGTTTACCAGGCGCGGGATTGGGAGACGTTTACCCTGGTGCGGGAGTGGAAGCCGTTTACCAGGCGGGGGATCGGGAGCCGTTTACCCGGGAGCGGGATTGGGAGCCGTTTACCCCGGTGCGGGAGTGGGAGCCGTTTACCGGCGCGGGATCGGGAGTCGTTTACCCGGGCGTGGGAGCCGTTTACCCCGGTGCGGGCGTGGGAGCCGTTTACCGGGCATGGGAGCCGTTTACCCCGGTGCGGGAGTGGGAACCGTTTACCGGGCGCGGGATTGGGAGCCGTTTACCCTGGTGCGGGAGAGGGAGCCGTTTACTGGGTGCGGGATTGGGAGCTGTTTACCCCGGTGCGGGAGTGGGAGCCGTTTACCGGGCGCGGGATCGGGAGTCGTTTACCCGGCGTGGGAGCCGTTTACCCCTGCAGGAGTGGGAGCCGTTTACCGGGCATGGGAGCCGTTTACCCTGGTGCGGGAGTGGGAACCGTTTACCGGCGCGGATTGGGAGCCGTTTACCCTGGTGCGGGAGAGGGGCCGTTTACTGGGTGCGGGATGGGAGCTGTTTACCCCGGTGCGGGAGTGGGAGCCGTTTACCGGGCGCGGGATTGGGAGCCGTTTACCCTGGTGCGGGAGGGGAGCCGTTTACTGGGTGCGGGATTGGGAGCCGTTTACCCCGGTGCGGGAGTGGGAGCCGTTACCGGGCGCGGGATTGGGAGCCGTTTACCCTGGTGCGGGAGAGGGAGCCGTTTACTGGTGCGGGATTGGGAGCCGTTTACCCCGGTGCGGGAGTGGGAGCCGTTTACCGGCGCGGGATTGGAGCCGTTTACCCTGGTGCGGGAGAGGGAGCCGTTTACTGGGTGCGGGATTGGGAGCCGTTTACCCGGTGCGGGAGTGGGAGCCGTTTACCGGCGCGGGATTGGGAGCCGTTTACCCTGGTGCGGGAGAGGGAGCCGTTTACTGGGTGCGGGATTGGGAGCCGTTTACCCCGGTGCGGAGTGGAGCCGTTTACCGGGCGCGGGATCTGGAGCCGTTTACCCGGGCGCGGGAGCCGATTGCCAGGTGAGGCCCCGGCCGCGCTGTCGGGCCGGAGCCGTCCATTGCTCGTCCAGCCGGCCAAGCGGCCCGTCACGTCACGCACCCAGCTGCGGGCTCACTGTGACCACACAGCTCATGGGCTATTCTGAGCGGCGCATCATGAGAGAAATATGAAGCTCCGGGCTCCCTGCCCCCTCCGGCGCTCCAGCCTGTCCCTCCCCCGTGCTCGCCAGGGGCTTTCCATGAGAGGGCTTTTTCTGAGCGCTGATCACACTCGGCCGCGCTCTAGCACTTCCAACCCGGGATCCCCAAGCGCTGGGCGCCACACCCGAATGAATGAAGTCCGGCCCGCCCGCACACGTGGGCTTGGTATCCCCCCCCCCTCCGAGCGCTGAGGGGGAAACTGAGGCACAGGGAGGCCTGGAGCAAAGCCCCGGGGGCGGGGACAGCGCCTAGAGCTCCAAGGTGCCTGCTCGTCTTTGGTCCCCCCTCCAGCCCCCACATGCCCGGCCCCACTTCTTCCTACGGTGCCCCCCGCGGCCGGGGTCTGTGGCGGTGGGGGGGGGGGTGCAGGCGCCTCCCCCCTCGCTCCCCCTCCCATTGCCTACCAAGGAGAGCGATCCTCCCCTCCCTGGTTTTGGGGCAGGTTAAAATAGCAGCCAGATGTCCCCGGCGTCAGCCCGGGGGGGCGGCGGCCGAGCCAATCCAGCCCCCCGCTCCCCTTAGCGCCCAATCCGCGGCCCGGGCGTATCTCCGCGGGGAGGAAGAGAAAGTTCCCGCTCGGCTCTTACTTGTATATGGTCAGGGCCCGGCATTCCTGGAGTCCAGCGTCCTGACGCGGGGCCCGGGGGGGGCGCGGGCGGGCCGGAGGCGGCCCGTTAAAACCCCCCTGCGCGGGGCCCGCCGCTTCACTGGGGCGCAGCCGGGAGCCGCCGGCGCCAGCCCCCCCTCGCGGGTCGCCCCGCGCGGCGGAGATGAACAGCCACAGCTGCCCCGAGGCGCCGGCGGCCGGCGAGGGAGGCGGAGGAGATGCCGGCCACGGAGAAGGACTGGCGGAGGACGCGCCCTGGAAGAAGATCCAGCAGAACCACGTTCACCCGCTGGTGCAACGAGCACCTCAAGTGCGTGCCAAGCGCCTGGGCGACCTGCAGCGCGACCTGGGCGACGGGCTGCGGCTCATCGCGCTGCTGGAGGGCTGAGCCAGAAGCGCATGTACCGCAAGTACCACGCGCGCCCAACTTCCGCCAGATGAAGCTGGAGAACGTGTCCGTGGCGCTGGAGTTCCTGGAGCGGGAGCACATCAAGCTGGTGTCCATCGGTGAGCGCGGGGGGCGGGAGGGGCTGGGGCGGGAGCACATCACGCTGGTGTCCGTGGGTGAGCGCCGGGGCGGGAGGGGCTGGGGCGGGAGCACATCACGCTGGTGTCCATCGGTGAGCGCCGGGGCGGGAGGGGCGGGGCGGGAGCACATCACGCTGGTGTCCGTGGGTGAGCGCCGGGGCGGGAGGGGCTGGGGCGGGAGCACATCACGCTGGTGTCCATCGGTGAGCGCCGGGGCGGGAGGGGCTGGGGCGGGAGCACATCACGCTGGTGTCCGTGGGTGAGCGCCGGGGCGGGAGGGGCTGGGGCGGGAGCACATCACGCTGGTGTCCATCGTGAGCGCCGGGGCGGGAGGGGCTGGGGCGGGAGCACATCAAGCTGGTGTCCATCGGTGAGCGCCGGGGCGGGAGGGGCTGGGCGGGAGCACATCACGCTGGTGTCCATCGGTGAGCGCCGGGGCGGGAGGGGCTGGGGCGGGAGCACATCACGCTGGTGTCCGTGGTGAGCGCCGGGGCGGGAGGGGCTGGGGCGGGAGCACATCACGCTGGTGTCCGTGGGTGAGCGCCGGGGGGGGGGGCTGGGGCGGAGCACATCACGCTGGTGTCCATCGGTGAGCGCCGGGGCGGGAGGGGCTGGGGCGGGAGCACATCACGCTGGTGTCCGTGGGTGAGCGCCGGGGCGGGAGGGGCTGGGGCAGGAGCACATCACGCTGGTGTCCGTGGGTGAGCGCCGGGGCGGGAGGGGCTGGGGCGGGAGGAGACGGAGAGAGCGGAATCGGCAAGTGCCCCCGACAGGCCCACCCAGGCCCACGGCACCGAGCGTGCCCCCGACAGGCCCACCCAGGCCCACGGCGCCGAGCGTGCCCCATTTACGCCCACAGTGCCGAGTGTGCCCCGGACACGCCCACCCAGGCCCACGGCGCCGAGTGTGCCCCGCTCACGCCCACGGCGCCGACTGTGCCCCCGACACACCCACTCACCCCCACTGATCTGCATATGCCAGTGACACTCACAGCATGGGCCACTGACACACCCCCTCACACTCGCTGGTTGGTGTGGTGCCGCTGACGCTCCCCCCCCCACTGCTCTGCATGTCAGGCACACTCAGCCCACTCACCCACCCACTGATTTCTCTCACACGCTGGGTTCTGTCTCTGACACACCCTCACACCCCTGATCTGCATGTGACACTGACACACTGCTCACACATAGTGATCTGTGGGTCCCTGACACATTCACTTACACCAGGGGTTCTCAAACTGGGGGTCGGGAGCCCTCAGGGGATTGCGAGATTATTACATGGCGGGTAGCGAGCTCTCAATCTCCACCCCAAACCCCACTTCGCCTCCAGCGTTTATAATGGTGTTAAATATATAAAAAGTGTTTTTAATTTATAAGGGGGGGTCGCACTCAGGGGCTTGCTATGTGAAAGGGGTCACCAGTACAATAGTTTCAGAATCACTGACTTACACTGATATGTGTGTGACACTGACACACCTACTCACACACACTAATTTCTCTCACACAATGTGTTGTCCCTCACATCCACTGATCTGTGTGTGCCCCTGAAACACCTGCTCACACACATTGATCTGTGTGCCCCAGACATGCTCACTCATACTGATCTGTGAGTGACACTGATACATTCATACCTCACACCTGCTGGTCTCTGCATGTCACTAACACAGACACCCCCCATCTCTGTGTGTCACTAACAGTCACACCCACACACCCACACCACACATCTCTGTGTCTCACAAATGCCCTTGTTCCCCTTACACACACACACACACACACACACACACAGATCTCTCTTGCACACTGTTCTCTGTCACTGACACACCCACTGATCTCTGTGGCCCTGACACACATACCGATCTCCGCCCCCCATCCCTTCACATGGTGCCGCACACTGAAGTCGATGGCCTCCTTACGCATGTACCTCGCTTTTTCTCCCCTAGACACACACTGCTCACACTGACCCCCCGATCTCACCCTCACGCTGATATCACACGTACACCCCCCAGGTCTCTCTCTCACACACTCACTCTCACTCTCACACACGCACAGCTGCTGCCTCTCCCTGTTATGCAGTTCACTAGCAGGTCGGCTAGATGCCCTTCCTCGGAGAGGTCAATACCGGGCCCAGGTGGCTCATTCTCCTGTGCTGGTTTTGCTTGTGTGTTATTTGGTGGGACAGTGAAACTCTCCCTCCTTTCTCTTGGGGGGCCCTCCTTACCAGGCTGCCCCCCCAAGAGTTTGCCCCAGCAGGCTGGGCAGCGAGGGAGATGCAGGCAGCGGGAGACAAGTGTGGGGCCCTGGCGCTTGCTGCCCGTTGCTGTGTGTGAGCTGGCCCAGGGAATTAAGGGGATTAGTCAGCATGGGGGGGACGGCTGGAGCCACATGGGCAGGAAGGAAAAACAAACAAATCCGAGGGCCCCGGCTCTCACGGCCCCCGCTGAAACCCATGAGATCAGCCCCAGCCCCACATCTCTGTGCAGGGGGCTCCTGTCCTCCCATCCCCTCGGCTAGCCCCACCCGGCCTGGCGAGGGGCGGGGGTTTCCCCGTGTGAGGAGGACAGGTGGGATCCAGCTGGGGTGTGGGGGAGACCTGTGCCTGCCCCTGCCCCATCCATTGGGGGTGCTGACAGGCTGCTGCTGTTGGCAGGGGGGATGGGGGCAAAGTGAGAGGGGGCAGTAAATGCTCCAGGGAGCTTTCTGGGAGGTCTGGGGCTTTGATTTGTTCAGTCTTTACAGTAAGGAAGGAACTGAGTGTTTGGAGCAGCCCCCTCCCCACCACCCCACACACTTGTTCCCTGGCGTCTCTGAGCATCCCTGTCTGGCTCGCAGAGCGAGGGGAAGGGCAGGGCTCACAGATCTGTTCCAAGCAGCGTGTGGGGGCTAGCCCCAGCCTCCTGAGCAGAGAGGGGGCCCCTCGAAGCTTGGGGCGGATCCAGCCCCAGCTCTGGCCCTTGTTGTCTGGTTCCACAGGGGGCTCAGCCCTGAAACATGTGGCATTGCCGTGCGGTGGTTAAACAGCTGCTGCGTCCCACCCCAGAGGCAGCTGCATTCCGATGCAGGGTGAGCGATTCCCTTGGGCCCAGAGCCGCTTGCAGGGGCAACAGGCCACTAAGGATCCGCATGGCCGTTTGCAAAGCCCCGTGGAGCCTTCCCCCCCCCCCGCCGGCCCCACGCCGTGACGGTCCATTTGTGATTTCATCCCTGCCTGAGCCAGGATAGAGCTTTGGCCCCTCGCCCGGGCCTGACCCGCACCACCCCGCCTGGCTTCCCTCTTGCTCAGAGGGGGCAGCTGCAGCCTGGCCCGGGTCCCCGCTCAGATCCCAGCCCAGGCCGTGCGGGTGCCGAGAGCTGATCCCAGCAGCTGTTGCCTGGCTGCCAAGGCGGCCTGGCCCGGATTTATTGTTCAGACCCTGGATCTGAAGCCTAAAAAGGGCTGTGGAGACGGGCTCAGCTTGTGGAGTTAACCCTGTGGTGTCCAAAACCGTCCCCCCCCCCCCGGGTGGGAGGCGAGCTCCTGGGCACGGGGTGTGTTTGTGTGTGTTTGTGTGGGGCGGGGGCTTGGTAAGGGCAGATGCTGCAAGCTCTGGGTAGCTGGGATGGGAGCGAGTGAGAGCAGCCAGGACAGGGTCTGGGCCCAGGGGGCTGCCCGCAGGCTGGGGCAGGGAGGAGCCGTGAGGGGGCGGATGGGGCAGTGGGACATGGCAAAGGGGCTGCAGGGCCAGAGAAGAAAGGGGAGGGGGGCTCACAACTGGCAGATACCTGGCCTGCGGCGCAGGGGCAGGGGCTGTCTGGCTTCCCACGCGGTCCCCGTGGGGCAGGGGAGGTGGAGAGGCCCTGGCCAGAGGAGGGGGAGGCCTGGCTCCCCCATTCCCTACCCCACTGTTCGGCTGGTGCCTTCTGAGCCCGGATCTGCCCCTGGCTGGGATTTGGCTGGGGGCTATGGGGGGCTGTTCTCCCCTCCCAGGCTACCTCCGCAGCCCAGGACCACGTGTGCCCTGGGGCTGGCTCTCTAGAGCCCCGGGCACATGCCCCAGATCCCCAATGCTCCCCAAGCACTAGCCAGGATTTCATCCTCTCTGCTAGGGGAGGGCTTGTCCTATTGCAGGGCAAGGGGGCTGGGGCAGGGTTGAGCCCCCAATCTCTGTCCACCCCCTGCCCCACAGAAATCCAACCTGCTGAGTCTGGAGGGTTCCCAGCCCTGGGCTGGGCTAGCAGGGGGCTGTGGGCTGGGAGTGAGGGGCACCAGCAGAGCTGGGGGGGAGCCCAGAGCTGGGCTGGCAGGGGCTGCGGGTCGGCAGTGAGGGGCACTGGTAGAAGTTTGCTGTTAGTCTCGAGCTGGGAGCCCTCGGGGGCTGGTCTGCAGGGCCTGGCGGCTCGGCCAGCCCCAGGCTCGAATTCCAGGAATTTTCCCAGCACCTGTCCCGGCTCCACTCCCTGCCCCATGGCTGGCGAGGCCCCTTGGACCCAGAGTGCTCCCCCGGGTGGCCCGCAGGCGAGGCGATTTAAGTCAGACCCACAGGCCCATCTGGCCTGGTGTCTTGCCCCTCCCTGCTCCATAGGCCCATCTACCCTGCCCCCTCCCTGAATCTCTCCCCACCCTATGGGCCCATCTACCTCAGTGTCCCCCCGTCACTTGCCCCATGGGTGCATCCAGCACAGCATTCCACCCCATCCCGGGTGTCCCAGGGAGATGGGGCCCTTCCTCTCCTCCTACCCCCCACCCCACCAGGCCAGGGAGGCACTGGAAGAAGCACCCTGAGGGGGCACCTAGGCCTGGTTCTTCCCCCCCACCCTAGTGTGGGGCTGGGCGGCAGTTGGTGGGGGGTGGGGGCTGGCGGGACATTCTCCAGCTAATCCCGCCGTCTGCTCCCATTGCACGGACCCAGCCCCTGCTTGCTCGGGGCAGCTGCCATGAGCAGCTGAGCTTGGGCCATCGGTCCCAGGCCCAGTGCCCCCCTCTCCCGTCCCCAGGCCTGTTCCCGCCCCAGGCCAGGCAGGTCCCCTGCCGCGCAGCCAGGAGCCTGGGAGCTGCCATGGGGAGTTTGGGGGGGAAGCTGGGGCAATGGGCAAACAGTGGGTGCCACATGGGGCTGGGGTAGGGGCAGGAGGGGAACAATTGTGGGGGCGGGGTCACTGGGGACAGGGAGGGGACTGACAGCAGGGGCGGGGTCACTGGGGAAGGGGGCGGAGTTACGAGGGGCAGAGCAGGGACAAACTGCGGGTGGGGTCACTGGGGCCTGGCTGGGACTGGCTGCGGGGGCGGTGTCACGGGTGGGGGGTGCAGGTGGGGTTACAGCAGTGGGTCAAACAGAGGGATAATGTTGGGCACAACCCATTGGTGAGAGCAATGGGGTGGGGCCTGTGATGTCAGAGGAAACCGCCAATCAGCACATTGCTAACTGGTCACCCTCGGGTTGGTTCTCAAGCAGTGGGGGTGGGGTCAGGAGCCCGGGGACGGGCTTGAGTTGGCAGGTTCTGGGGTCCCGTGTGGCTCTGGGGCGGGGGGTCATGCTGGAGGGTTCAGAGGCCCCTCTCCCGGGTAAGGGGCCTGTCCCACACGCCGGGGCTGACGCCTCCTGACGTGGAAACACCCTCCCCGGCTCCGCCCGCCCGCCTGCTCCCACCACGGCTCCGCCCGCCCGTCTGCCTGCCCGCCTGCTGCCGCCGCGGCTCTGCCCACTCCCACCACGGCTCCACCTGCCCGCTCCCACCGTGGCTCCGCCCACCCGCCCACTCCCACCATGGCTCCGCCCGCCTGCCCACCCGCCTGCTCCCACCACGGCTCTGCTCACTCCGAACACGGCTCCGCCTGCCCACCCGCCTGCTCCCACCACGGCTCCGCCCACTCCCACCACGGCTCCGCCCGCCCACCTGCCCACCCGCCTGCTCCCACCACGGCTCCGCCCACTCCCACCACGGCTCCGCCCGCCCACCTGCCCACCCGCTGCTCCCACCACGGCTCCGCCCACTCCCACCACGGCTCCGCCCGCCCCCTGCCCACCCGCCTGCTCCCACCACAGCTCCGCCCACTCCGACCACGGCTCCGCCTGCCTGCTCCCGCTGTGGCTCTGCCAGCCCGCCCGCCCGCTCCACAGCGGCTGTGTTGTCCAGCCCTGCCCCCAGTGATCCCACCCCGCTGTTCGTCCCCATCCCTGCCCCCTGACCAGCCGTGCCAGCCAGCCGGGCTGTGGCACCGTGCGTGGGCCCGGTGGCTGTGGCAGACCCCTGGGGCATTGCAGGCAGTGACTGCAGGCAGGGCGGCCCCCCCGGGAGACAGCAAGGCCGGGCGGCTGCATGTCCCCCAGCGAGCCCGTGGTCTGGGCCTGGGGCAGCCGTTGCGGCTCCCTCCCGGGGCCGGGGGGCCATGCCGCACGCCAGGCCCCTCCGCCCCCGGCTGCGCTCACAGCCGCCCTGGCTCCCTCCAGTGCTGTGGTGAGCTCATCTCTCCGGAGACAGCAGGCTGGGCTGCTCGGCGCTGACCTCAGGACGCAGCAATGAACGGGGGGGTGGCCAGAGCCGCGGGGCCGGAAAGCCGAGCTTCCCGCTGGGGCTGGGGCTGGGGCTGGGGCTGTTTCCCCTGCCTGGAGCCCTAGGAAACCTCGCAGCCGCTCGGCCCGGGCCAGCCGGGCTCTGCTGGGGACCCAACCCCTCCTGCCGGCCCAGCAGTGCCGCAAAGCCCTCTGGGGGAAGGACGGCAGGGTCCAGCCTGCGCCTCCCCCCCAGCCACCTGCCTGCCCCACCTGTCTGATCACCCCCTCAGCCTGGTGGAACTGAGCCTTGTACGTGCGTTACACGCATGGAGCTGGCATGTTCAGACCCGGTGGCGGGGGCATCCGCCCCAGCGGGGAGCCTCTGTGCAGCCTCGGGTCTCCCCCTTGCTCTGGGGGGCCGGGCAGGGGGCAGAGCTTGCGGTGCTGGCACCAGGGCCTGCCAAGGGGTGACACGCTGGGGTGGACTCAGCCGTCAGAAATGCAGCAGCAGGGCTGGGTGGGGGGCCGGCAGGGGACCCCACAGCTGGGCGCAGATGTTCACTGTCTCCAACCGCTGCCTCTTCTGGGGCAGGTTTCAGGGGCCCCCCAGACATGCTGTCCTGCTCCCTGGCCCCTCCGATCCAACCACAGAGCTGACAGACCAACCCCCCCCCTTCCCATCCAGGACCAGGGCCTTTCTGGGGGCGGTTGGGGGGACCCTCTCAGTGCGGGGATGGAAAAGGGGGATCTGAGTGTGGCCTGCCCCTGGTCCCCAGGGCCTAGACAGGGCTGGGGACGGGCAGGCCCAGAGCAGGTGTAGCTCAAGGGGGCCTATCCCCTCCAACCCCCGGGATTTAAACCTGGTGCCCCTAATGCTGGGCTGAGCGAGCGCACCCCCCATAACAGCTGGGGGTACAAAGAGCCTTTCATCCGAGGGTGCACACCGGGGCCCCATGCGGCAGTGCAGCCACTTCTGGGGAACATGGTGGTCGGCTGAGAGCCGCACAGTGACGCTGCCTCGATGCGGGGGGCCAGGATTAAGATGAGCTCAGTGTAGCCCGGAGAGCACTGGGGCATTGTCTGGCTGGGGGGTCTCGCCAGCAACGGGCACAAGGACCCCTGCACTGTAACGATGCCAGCTCGTTAGGAGCTCACCTCTGCACATCCTCAGCCCCCAGCCCAGCGCCCCCTGCTGAGCCCCGCCCCGCGCCCCCCCCAGCCCAGTGCCCCTGCTGAGCCCCCCCCCGCGCCCCCCCAGCGCAGCGCCCCTTGCTGAGCCCCTGCCCCCCAACCCAGCACCCTCTGCTGAGCTCCCGCCCTGCTGCCCCCCAGCGCAGCACCCCCTGCTGAGCCCCCACCCTGCCCCGCGCCCCCCCAGCGCAGAGCCCCCGTTGAGCCCTGCCCCCCAGCCCAGCGCCCACTGCTGAGCCACTGCCCCCAGTGCAGCGCCCCCTGCTGAGCCCGCACCCCCCCCGCTGAGCCCCTGCCTTGCCCACGTAGTATTTCCCTGGGACACTGACCCCCCAGCTGGCCCCGCTGTGATCTCTGCAAGGCTCCCAGCAATAACCACGGGGTGGGGGAATGCACAGGTCATTTCCAAACCCGGGGGCCTAACCCCCCATCTGTGGGGCGAATCCCCTCGGGCCGAGGCTTGGCGGCCTGGGTGCAGGATCGGGCCCAGGCCTCTCTGCTCAGACTCCTGGCCCTTGGAACAAAGGAGCCAGTTTCTCAGCGTGCCCCCCCATGGCAGCCCCCCCACCGCAGCTGCTGCCCGGCTGCTGCCCCTTCTGCAGTGAACAGCTGAGCGGCTCCCTTTGGTGGATAAAGGCAGCTGGGGGGGCCCTTGGGAACAACAGCTGTTGCCCCCCCAGCTCAGCCCCCCTCCGAGCCAGAACAAATCAGGCTTCGAGTCCTGGCACTGTGGCTGGCAGAGCGGGGGGAGGGGTTGGGCCGCTCTGGGCCAATCCCTCGGTCGCCCCATCCTGGCCTGAGCTGGGTCTGGGTGCTCCCCAGTCAACCAGACCGGCCCCCCCCCACACCCTCCGGAGAGGGTTCAGCCCTCCCCCCCAGGTTGCCTCAAGGTCAGAGGCTGGCTAGGCAGGACGCCCGGCCTGCGTCAAGGTCAGCGCTGGGCATGGGACCTGGCCCCCCTGCGCCTGCTGGGGGGGGTCCCCTTCGGCGACAGCTCCCCCCTGCTCTGCCCCCTCCCGCCTGCTCCCCTCCCCCACGGGGATCAATGGAGCCTGGCTGGGAACATCTGCAGTCCATTTCCTCCTGGGCCAAATCCAATCGCTTTTTCCATGTCCACCGCCCCTCCCCACTCGCCGGGGGGGGACCACAGCGCAGAGCCTCTCCCCGCACCTAGCATCCCAGCTCCCCTCCCCCACACGCTGGGGGGCTGCAGCGCAGAGCCCCCCACTCACCTAGCATCCCAACCCCCCCCCCACATGGGCTGCCTGGGGGGGGGACCCACAGAGCAAAGGTGCGGGGGGGGTGGATCTGATCCTTGGGAGTGGGGAGGAGTGGGAGGCCAAGGGGCTATACTGGGGAGGGATGTAGTGCTTAGAGCAGATGATCTGGGAGCCAGGACTCCTGGGTTCCATTCCTGGCTGTGGAGGGAGGGGAGTTAAATGGTTGGGGAGGTGGGGGGGAGCCAGACTCCCGGGTTCTGTGCTTGGCTTTTCCACTGAATCACTGTTTGCTTGGGGGGAGTCAGTCGCCCTGCCTCAGTTTCCCGGTGCTGGCGGGGGGGCAGGGGGCCGTTGTTAGTCCGGGCGAGGAGGGTTTGTGCAGCGATGCCCCGACAGCCCAGGCTCTGCGCCACTGGAAGGCCGCTCGTGCTTTGCTGAGCCCGGCAGCCCCCGGCCTCGCGTCCCGGCGTGTGGAGCTAGCGGCTCGGGGGCCGAGCATGGGGCTCGGCCCAGGACGCCCGGAGCAGAGCTGGCCCATGGGCGTCTCAGACCCACACGCAGGTTGGGCCGCCATCTCTGAAATGCAGCCACCTCTGGGGTGAGGTGCGGCCGCCGGGTCACGCTCCCAGTGACGCTGGGTACGAGACAGTCCCTCCCTGCCCCGTGGGAGGGCAGAACATGGCCGGCAAAGCCGACTAGTGCCAGGATGGCAGGGGTCACACCCCGCCACGTGGCATCAGCCCCGAGCGGAGGGCACCCTCTTGGGTATGTCCTGCCCACCAGCCTGCACCGCGCCCAGGAATGGGCCCACCAAGAAATGCCACTCCTCCAGCATTGGCATCTTCCCGCTTGGCCCAGCTGCCCCCTCAGCCGGGCAGAGGTGCAGGGCCTGCTGGGTGTGTGAAGCAAGCCGGGCCGGTGTTCCCATCTCCCACAGGCCGTGGCGCAATGCTGCCTGGAGGAGCGCTGCCCCTGCTGGCTGGGAGTGGGACTGGCTGGCTGTGTGTCAGAAGCTCCGTAGTGCTCAGCGCTGGCGGGGATTCTCCCACAGCTTGGGCTGAGCAGGATGCCTGGCATGTGGGGCGGGGAGTGGAGGAGTTACAGCATGGGGGGGGGAACCCGGGGCAGAGACCAGAGGTTCAGGGGGAGGGGGAGGGAGCTGCCGTGGGGGAGGGGATCAAGCTGGATTGGAGGCATTCAGTGCTCGGCCTGCACTGAGACCCCTGCCCCGGGGCACTCCCTGTCCCTCCTGAGCCTAAGGCCTGAGGGGGGGTCCATTGTTAGGGCCCCCCCCAGCTCTGCTTTCGGCCTGGCCCCTGCGGCTCCGCCCGGCGAGTGTTTATGGAAAGAGTGAGGAGCAGGAAGGGGCGGGCGGGCGCATTGTTCCCTGGACCCAGGCCTGGCGCGCTGCCAGAGCACGGGGCACAGGGGGGGGGCAGGGCAGGGGAGGGTCACACAGCACCCCATGCACCCTCGCTGGAGAGCCATGGGCTGGGGGGGGCACCAGGTCACTGCCGAGGGGAGCCCCCAGCTGCCCAGTTTGAGGATGCTGTTGGGGTGGAGGGGTACTGGTGATGGGGGTCTTTCCCCTTGCCCCGCTGAGCAAGTTGCCTCTGGCTCTCCCCAGGACGGCGGGCAGGATGGGGCTGCGGGTCAGGCGTGAGGGGCGCTGGGGGGGCTGCTTTGCACGTGCCAGCCGTGTCCCGGGCGATCCCGGCCCGGTGCCCACAGGGGGGCTGCTGATGCCTGTGAGACCCCCCGAAGGGGCAGCCGGCGCCCCCTGCCTGACCCCCCTGTCCCCGCAGACAGTAAAGCCATCGTGGACGGGAACCTGAAGTGATCCTGGGCTGGTGTGGACGCTGATCCTGCACTACTCCATCTCCATGCCCATGTGGGAGGACGAGGACGAGGAGGACGCCAAGAAGCAGACGCCGAAGCAGCGGCTGCTGGGCTGGATCCAGAACAAGGTGCCCCAGCTGCCCATCACCAACTTCCACCGGGACTGGCAGGACGGCAAAGCCCTGGGCGCCCTGGTGGACAACTGTGCCCCGGGTGAGTGGATCCCTGGAACTGCCCGGACCCCTGGACCCCCCCATACCTGCCCGGACCCCCAGATCCACATACCCCCCTGGACCCCTCATACCTGCCCGGACCACCCATACATCCCCGGATCCCCCCCATACCTGCCCTGGAAACCCTGGACCGCCCAATACACCTGGAACCCCATACCTGCCCCGGACCCTCTGTATCCACCCATACCCCCCACATCCACCCATACACCCCTGGACCCCACCGTATCCCTTGTACCCCCCTGACCTGCCCTGGACCCCCCTGATCCACCCATACCCCCCTGGACCCCCCATACCTGCCCCGGACCCACCCATACATCCCCGGATCCCCCCCCATACCTGCCCTGGAAACCCTGGACCGCCCAATACACCCTGGAACCCTCATACCTGCCCCGGACCCTCTGTATCCACCCATACCCCCACATCCACCCATACACCCCTGGACCCCACCGTATCCCTTGTACCCCCCTGACCTGCCCTGGACCCCCGGATCCACCCATACACCCCTGGACCCCCATATCCCCTGTCCCCCCGTCCCATACCTGCCCTGTACCCCCATATCTGCCCCAGACCCCCCGGATCCATCATCACCCTCATACCCCCTGTACCTGCCTCAGACCCCTCTGTATCGCCTGTACCCCCTGTACCTGCCCTGTACCCCTCCAGACCTGCCCCATACCTCCCATATCAACCCATACACACTCCACCCCCTGTACTGAGCCATATCCTGCGTACCTCCGCTGTACCCCCTGTATCCCTGTACACCCCCGCATATGCCCCCTGTACTCCCCATATGCTTCACACCCCTTGTATGCCCCTGTACCTGCCCTGTTCCCCCGTATGCCACCCATACATTCCTGTACCTCCTGTATGCCCCCCACATCCTTGTTCCTGCCCTGTACCCACCCTGTAGCCCTGTACACGTGCCTAGTATACTCCCTGTACACACACCTGCCCTGTACACCCCCAGACATCCACTATAGACCCACACCTGTACACTCCCCTACACGCACACCCTACAGACACCCACCTATACAAAGACCCCTACAGACACCCCCTGTACAGTCCCTGTTCACCCCCCCAGACACCCCCATCCCCCCTGACAGGCACCCAGCTCCGATATCCACACACCGTACACACCTGCCCCCCACTCCCTGTACAGCACCCCAGCACACACAGCCCCCCCGGAACCCCCCAGGTCCTGTGCACCACACTCAACACACAGAGCCATGCCGTGCTACCCCCACCCCCAACATGCAGACCCCACAGCACACGGCAGTGCAGATCCTCCCCCAGACATGTGCCCCCCCCGCCACAGGTACACACACAGATGCGCCCCCCCCACGGCTTGGGGGTCCACTGGCTCCCTGTCCCCCTGTGCACATGACTTGGGGGTCCCACAGGTCCCTGTCCCCCATGCACACATGGCTTGTGGGCCCCCATCTCCCCATTCCCCCCCCACAGCTTGGGGGTCCCCCAGCTCCCTCTCCCCATGCGCACACAGCTTGGGGGGTCCCCATCCCTATCCTCCCCCTCCAGCTTGTGGGTCCTCCAGCTCCCTGTCCCCCTGCGCACCTGGCTTGTAGGCTGCCATCTCCTCTTCCCATCCTGCCCGACTGCCCTGCTCTGGCAGACAGCTGCTGCGTCCCACCCCAGAGGGGGCTGCCTTTCAGTGCTGGGGACATGGTGCCTGGCAGCGGCCGGGCTTAGCCAGGCACCTTGGGTGCCACTGGGCAGGGTAGGGGGAGCGTGGCACCACGTGGAGGGCGGCTCTGGGCATGGCACCAACGGGCACATAGCTCTGAGCCTAATATTTGGAACAGTCCAGTTCTCTGCCCTTCTCCAGCTCTCACTGCCTGGGAGTGCCAAGCGCCCGATACGTTCCCAGCCTGGCTGGGCCAATACACCCGCACCTGCTGCATGGCCCAGATGGGGAAACTGAGGCATGCACAGGGCCAGGCCTGGCTCTACCCACTCGGCGCACTCTTCCGCAGGCAGCTCTAGGCTGGACAGGAGCGAGGAAGGAGCCGTACTGAGTCCAATCGGGGGGGAGGAGGGGGAGGGCAGAGCACAGGAATCTGGCTCCGGTTTGTCTCCTCCCCCCTGCAAAAGTGGGGTTTCCCGTGCCTGTGGAGACCCCGGCAGGGATCCAGGAGCCCCCAAACCGGAGCTGGGAAAGTGCCAGGGAAGCCCACAATGCCCCATTGTCAGCAGGGCTCCTGGCGAGATGTATCTCTCTGCCAAGGCCGTGCCCGCCCCCCGCCGGTCTGACTCCGTCTCCCCCACTCCTGCCCCACAGGCCTGTGCCCAGACTGGGAGACCTGGGACCCCAACCAGCCAGTGGAGAATGCCCGGGAAGCCATGCAGCAAGCGGACGACTGGCTGGGCGTGCCCCAGGTACAGGACCCAGACAGGGGGCACGCCTGGGCACTCGGGGGCCGTTCTCTGGGCTGGGGCACACTGCTCCCCTGCGTGGGGGCCAGATGGGGGGCCCCTGGGCACTCCAGGGCTGTTCTCTGGGCTGGGGGCAGGCGGGGAAGCCAGGCATGGGCACAGCCCCCCCAGCCAGCACCCCGGGAACCAGTCGGGCCTGCTGCCTGTCTCAGGGTTCACATGGGAGAGTTGCTCCTGGGGCTGGGTGGGCCTGGATGTCACCCCAGCCTTGTTAGGGACACAGACAGAGCCTGTCCCCTCCCTGGGGAATGCGTTGGGGGGGGGAAGGAGGTGTTGCACTGGCACCTTGGGGTGAAGGGGTTGGCGGCTCCCGCTCAGCACCTGGCACGGCCCCCACATGCTGGCCAGCTGCGGGGAACCCAGGTTGACATTTTCTGCCCTCAGCCCCCCCAGTCAGAGTTTGGGGGGCAGCAGAGCCCTGGGGGAGCACATTGGAGCTGGGAGCTGTGGGGGGGCATGTTGGGGCTGGGTAGTTCTCTGTGGGGCTCTCAGTGGCAGGGACACGTCAGGTCGAGGGGCTCTCAGTGGGGGTGGGGGGCTCTGGATGTTAGCTCTCTGGAGCAGGGGCTCGTCGGGGCGCAGGGCTCTCGGTGGGGCTGGGGGGCTCTCGGGGGCATGCCCTGAGCACAGGCCCCTCTCCCTCCACCCAGGTGATCGCCCCGGAGGAGATCGTGGACCCCGACGTGGACGAACACTCGGTCATGACCTACCTGTCCCAGTTCCCCAAGGCCAAGCTGAAGCCTGGGGCCCCCCCTGCGCTCCAAGCAGCTGAACCCCAAGAAGGCCATCGCCTATGGCCCCGGTAGGGCCCCACTCCTGCCCGCTGCAGGGACCACCCTGGAGCTGGGGGGGCCTGGGACAGGGGTACCTGCTCCATAACACCCTGCCCCACATGGGGGGGAGCCAGGGCTGCAGGAAGGGGGAGCAGGCACAACTGGATGGGAGGGGACAGGATGGGGGCAGGAACTGGGTGTGGGGAGGGGCAGGAAGTGGGGCTGTGGGGAAGGGGTAGAAGCGCTCAGGGCAGTTCTATGGGGGAGCAGCCCTGGCTGGTGCCCCCCCCTGAGCCCCGCTGTCCCGCCACTGCAGGGATCGAGCCCCACGGGAACACGGTGCTGAAGCCAGCCCAGTTCACGGTGGAGACCCTGGAGGCGGGGCTGGGTGAGGTGCTGGTCTACATCGAGGACCCCGAGGGACACACCGAGGAGGTAGGGGCTCCTGGGGGCCAGCCTGTCACTCCTGCACCCCCTGCCCTGGGGATCCCCCTGGCGGGGCCAGGGCAAACAGAGAGCAGGAGCTCTGAGCAGCTGGGTCTAGTGGTTAGAGCTGGGTGGCTGGGAGCCAGGACGCCTGGGTTCTATCCCCAGCTCTGGGAGGGGACTGGGTTCTGGTGGGTTAGAGTAGGGGCCTGGGAGCCAGGACTCCTGGGTTCTATCCCTGGCTCTGACCCTGATTCCCCGCGTGACTCTTAATGATGCCCTGCACCTTGCTGCTCTCTTCTCTCTGGTGGGTGCCATGTGAGTGAGTTGCCCTGGGGCACAGCTGGGCATGGCTGGGGCCCTCCTGAGGGTGGGGTGCTGGGGAACAGCCCCCCTGGCACAGCCTCTGCCTCAGCCTCACCTCTGGGGCCTTCCTCCGCAGGCCAAGGTGGTCGCCAACAACGACAAGAAGCGGACGTACTCGGTGACCTACGTGCCCAAGGTGGCTGGGCTGCACAAGGTGAGCTGCCCGCCAGGCTGGAGCCCCCAGCTGGTGCTGCGGGAGGGGGAAGGGCTGGTACCGCTGGCTGGGCCCTGTCGGCCCCTGTGTCCAGGGCCACACAGCTCCTGTGTGAGGGTTGGGGGGCCTCCCCATGTCCCAGGGGGTGTAACGATGCGGCCTCTGGCGGGACACAACTGAGTACTGATTCAGGACAAATTGCTTCAAGGAGGGCAGTTACAGCCCCGGGCTGGTGGTTCTCTACCTCTAAGACACCAAATCAGCCAGCCAGAGAGGACTTCGGTCTCGCCCCACTGGCTAACCATAAGTCACACAAGAAATTCCCTTAGACACCCCAGTTTCCCAGTATCACCGCCAGTGCCACTCGTTATGGGGACGAATGGTTATGAAAACCAATAACCCAGTAAAAGAAAAAAGGTTCTCTCGATCCCAAAAGACCAAGCCCCAGACCCAGGTCAATATACAAGTCAGATCTTACCCACAAATCAGAGTGTTGCCAATCCTTTAGAATCTAAAAGTTTATTCATAAAAAGAAGGAAATACAGATGAGAGCTAGAATCGGTGCAATGGAATCAATGACATACAGTGATGGCCAAGTTCTTGGTTCAGGCTTGTCGCAGTGATGGAATAAACGGCAGGTTCAGATCAAGTCCCTGGAGAACGTCCCGAGCTGGGAGGGGTCGTTCAGTCCTTGGTTCAAAGCTTCAGTTTGTAGCAAAGTCCCTCCAGAGGCAGGAAGCAGGACTGAAGATAAAATGGAGATGAGGCTTCAGCCTTTATAGTCTCCTCCATGTGGCAGGTCCCCTCTTTGTTCGTACTGTGGAATTCACAGCAGCAAGATGGAGCCTGGAGTCACATGGGCAAGTCACATGTCCTTGCATGACTCAGTTGTTTACAGGCCGACGCCATTGTTTACATGTTGGAATCATAGACACTCAGGAGGTGTCTAGTCCAACCCCTGCTCAAAGCAGGACCAACCCCAACTAATCGTCCCAGCCAGAGCTTTGTCAAGCCTGACCTTAAAAACTTCTAAGGAAGGAGATTCCACCACCTCCCTGGGTAACCCATTCCAGTGCTTCACCACCCTCCTAGTGAAATAGTGTTTCCTAATATCCAACCTAAACCTCCCCCACTGCAACTTGAGACCATTACTCCTCATTCTGTCATCTGCCACCACTAAGAACAGCCGAGCTCCATCCTCTTTGGAAACCCCCTTCAGTCGGCTGCTGTCAAATCCCCCTACTTAGTTTGAAGGCTCCCAAGGAGAGCTCAGATGTGGATTGGCGTCTCCCAAAGTTCACTGTCAGTTAAGTGTCTCTTGACTGGGCACTTACTGAGAATAGTCCCTTCTCAAGAAGCTGACCAAATGCTTATAACTTCAACTACAAAAATGATACACCCATACAGACAGCATAGTCATGACCAGCAAATCATGACCTTTCCATAGACACTTCACATGACAACCTTTGTATAATATTTGCTGCAAATATATATGATCTATCCGGTCACAGGTTATGTCAGTCACGGGGGGCTGTTCGATTGCTGGATGTGGGGTTCTCCTGCCCTCACTGCCATGTCCTCCCCAGAGGGGGCCGCATGCAGGAGCGTTCAGGCTGGGAAGTGCTCTGGCAGGATCACAGGCCCTATGCAAACAGCAGCCCAGCCGCCTCCTGGCCAGGGGGCTGTGCCGCCCGCCCAGTGCCCCCCTGGCCACGGCTGACCCCTCGCCCGCTCCCTGGGGCCCGGGCAGGGATTCACCCAGCGCTCTCTTGGCCCAGGTCACGGTGCTGTTTGCCGGGCAGAACATCGACAAGAGCCCCTTCAATGTCCATGTGGGCATGGCGCTGGGCGATGCCAACAAGGTGACAGCGCGGGGGCCCGGCCTGGAGCCTGTGGGAAACGTGGCCAACAAGCCCACCTACTTCGACATCTACACAGCAGGTAGGGGTGCGGGGCGGAGGCCAGGGCCTGGGGGGTCTGGGGGAGCCCTGCCAGGGTTTGGCACTCACGCTGCCTGTCTGTGCCAGGTGCGGGCACGGGCGACGTGGGCGTGGTCATCATGGACCCGCAGGGCCGGCGCGACACCGTGGAGGTGGTGCTGGAGGACAAAGGTGACAGCACCTTCCGCTGCACCTACCGGCCCATGCTGGAGGGACCCCAACCATCTGCGTCACCTTCGCCGGCACCCAGATCCCCCGGAGTCCCTTCGCCGTCAACGTCTCCGAAGGTGAGAGCCTGCCCTGTGCCCCTCACTGGTTCCCACCCTCTGTGCCAGCCCTGTGTCCCCCAGCTGATGCCCGCTCTCCATGCCAGCCCCACAGCCCACCAGGGGTTGGGGGATCCCCGATGCCAGGGCTGGAGGCGGGGCACGGAGGGGACCCTGGTCAGAGAGCGAGGTGGTAGGCAGCCTCTGCCTCTGCTGGGTGCTCTGCAGCACTCTGCCCCGGACAGCCTCTGCCCCCCGGGGTGGCTGTGCCCTCTGTGCTGCAGCCTGTAGGAAGGGGGGCTCTTAACGCCCCCCCACAGCCCTGTGGTGGCGCTGATCCCCCTGCCGGCCAGGAAACACCTGTCCCTGGAATGTGGCGCTTGGGACTGCTCTGTGACCCGGAAGCCCCGGGCGACCTCCCCATCCCACCAGCCCCAGCCCCACCACGCAAACAGGACTCCCTGACTCACCGTGGCTTCCTCCCGCTGCCTGGCTACCCTGAGACGGCTTCCCCTGCCCCATTCACACTCAGCCCCACCCGGGGGGGGGAGCCAGGCCCCCTGATGGTGCCCCCCAGATCCAGCTCCACAGGCCAGGAGGGTCCAACAGCTCCTGGCCGGCCAGATGTGCCCGCGCAGCAGGGGTTGCGGGACTCAGTGCCTCCCCCAGGAGGAGGGAAGCGAGCCGGGTGGGGTCTCTGGGACACTGGCAGGAGCGGGGGAAATGGTGCTGCCGGGCTGGGGCAAGAGGGGCAGGCCCGCTAGGTCCTCTCTAGCCCATGCCCCGAGCCCTGCGCTGCGCCCCCCTATCCCCAGTGGTCTACATATAGCAGCCCCAGATAATCCTTAGCTCGCCAGGGGTGGGGTGGGGGGCTCTATTCTTCAGATGGGTAAACTGAGGCACAGGGCAAGCCGGGGTTAGGATATCCTTGCAGCCTGCTGGGAGCTGCCACCTCTCCCATTGCTCAGTGCCCTCATTGCTGCTAGCCCTGCCCCTCCATTCCCCCCAGGTCTGTGCATCTCCGCCCCCCTGTGACATTATTGACATAATCTGGGACCCTATAGATCATCGTTGCAACCAAGGTCCTGTAGTAGCACCAAATGTGGTACAAAGGAGGTCAAGCAAGGTGTCTAAGACAAGGCTGTGCTTGGCTGGTTATGATTCTGCTGTCTGTCGGCAGGTATCATTTTTGTATTTAAAGTTATAAGTATTGGCTCTATACTGTCTGTAGTTCAAACTTGTGCTGTGCTTCTGGGTGACACCCCAGACAAGCTGGTGTCAGCTCTGCCTAGCCTGCTGGATGGCTCATGAAGAACCATCAGCGACACAAGCGACCCATTGAGAGAAGGCAGATACACCTTGCGACTCAGCCAGGGAGGCAGGGACCTGCCTATGGACAGAAGTCTGAGGGTTTTCCAGGCCGTGTGAGGGGCAGCTTGTCCTTGGGACAAAGAAAGAGACCACATGGCAAGAGACTATAAAAACCTGCGGCAGCTCCTCCATCTTGTCTTCAGTCCTGCTTCTGACCTCTGGAGGGACTTTGCTACAAACTGAAGCTTTGAACCAAGGACTGAAAGACCCCTCCCAGCTGGGGACGAGTGGCACTGGTGGAGATACTGGGAAACTGGAGTGTCTCAGGGAATTGCTTGTGTGACTTGTGGTTAGCCAGTGGCGTAAAACCAAAGTCCTCTCTGTCTGGCTGGTTTGGTTTGCCTTAGAGGTGGAAAAACCCCAGCCTTGGTCTGTAACTGCCCTGCTTGAAGCAATTTGTCCTGAATTGGCACTCTCAGTTGGGTCCCGCCAGAACCAGCATCGTTACAGTGGTGTAGTCGTGCTAGGATCCACAGAACCAGGTCAATTAAGGTTTGGTTCAGAACCCTACACTATCCAAATTTGAATTTTAGTATTGAGAGTTTGGTTGCAATGGTTGAGCAAAGAGCATATGAGGGGCTTGACAAAAAAGCTCTGAAAGATTTATGTTCAGAAAAGAGGATAAGCTTTAGAAAGAAAGCTACAAATCAAGAACTGAGAGATCTGTTAATGGCCAGTGATCAGAAGGCAGGAGCACAGCCCTTACCTGATGCTACAGAAACTGCAGAAGCAATTAGAATGCAGAAGGCAGCAAGTAATCTGCAACTTGAGCATGAACAAAAACTGGCAGATAAGAGAGCGAAACAAGCCTTGGCCCAGCTGGAGAAAGAAGCCAAAGAAAGGAATGCTGAATTCAAAAAAGAAGCTGATGAAAGGAAGAAGAAAGCTCACCAGATGCAACAGACTTCTGCTCCCAGTCAAAAAAGCAATGGAAGAACAGCAGAAATTGTATCCTCTTGGAAGTCCAGTTTATAACAATGTTGGTATGTTGCATATCTCTGAGTAGTTGTCTGGGTGTAACCAAATGTACCCCAACACCACCACCTTTTATGTAAATTCTGTTACTGTGAGTTCAGTAGAGGGTGGCCCCATGAATTGTGCCAATGCTATGTATGGGAATGGTAGTGAAAAATTCACAGAGTGTGTAAAAGTCAATGGTAAAAGCTGTTTAGGGCAAATTATGGCTTCTAACATCACTCTTGTTAAAGCAGATCTAGTGAAAGAGGAAGATTACTTACCAAATCATAGTTACAGGTTTCAGAGTAGCAGCCGTGTTAGTCTGTATTCGCAAAAAGAAAAGGAGTACTTGTGGCACCTTAGAGACTAACAAATTTGTTAGTCTCTAAGGTGCCACAAGTACTCCTTTTCTTTTTGCGAATACAGACTAACACGGCTGCTACTCTGAAACCTGTCATTATGCAAGGCACTGAATTTAGCCGTATAGAGTGGAAATCTGTCAAATCATAGTATGAATGTTGTAGTCCTCTGTGAGTTTACTGTAAGTGTGCCTTTAGCCAGAATCCACCTTGAATGGGATGGTACTAAGCATGAAGTTATAGTTGGTGTAAGGAAGTTACTGCCTAAGGAAGGATCTTTTGATTGGGGAAAATATTAGAGCTTTTTTCAGTCCAGGTAGCCAGTCACAGGAAAGGAATGATCTTAAACCTGTGTCTATTATGGGCAATGATTTGCCTGGGGAGAGTTTCTCCAAAGATTTGTCTAAGGAAAAGAGCAGTTTGTCTGTGAATGAGTTTCTGAATGTCTGTCTAATGTCTCAGAAGTGAATCTGGAGTTAGATAAAGAGCAGAAAGAACTCATTGGTCAGGAAAATGTTTCTCAGGAGCAGATTAAAGTGGATGGTCAGGTGGAAGCCCTAACTGAGGAAGGAAAGGGTCGATTTTTGATGGGTGATGGATTGTTGGCTAGTACAGCTTGTAAAAGTGAACCTGGAAAAGGTAACTGTGATTTGCTGGAAGTACCTCAGAGTAGTGAAAAGAGCAGCAGGTTATCTGTTGGGAGTGGCAATGTGCCTGGTAAGGAAAGTTTGTATGAATCTAGGCAGCCTTGTGAGCTGATGGCTTTGTCTAGTCAGCAGTTGGGGAAGGCGAGGATAGAGGAAGATGAGTGTCCCTGTACCTTACCTGTTACCTGGGCGGAGAAGTGTGACAGTGAAGGAAATAAGAAAAGGAGAACTTGTGGCACCTTAGAGACTAACAAATTTATTTGAGCATAAGCTTTCATGAGCTACAGCTGAATGCATTCGATGAAGTGAGCTGTAGCTCATGAAAGCTTATGCTCAAATAATTTGTTAGTCTCTAAGGTGCCACAAGTCCTCCTTTTCTTTTTGCAAATACAGACCAACACGGCTACTACTCTGAAACCAGTGAAGGAAATGTGCCTGTGTCTGTCAGGGGTATTGACTTGCCTGTGGAGGGAGCTACCCCGGTCTCCAACAGCCCTGTGTGCTGGGACAAGGGGAGTGAGATCCCAAGCTGGGTGTCTGGTAGAAGATAATGTGTCTCCGGCTCTTCTTTGTCTGTGGAGCAGACAGAAGGGGCCTTTCAGCCTGTGCTGGTGGAGAATAGTGCAGTTGTCTCAGAGTTGGTTCTGGATTCAACTAAAGCCCGGGAAGGGAATGGTCCTAAGTTTGTGTCTGCTCGGGAGAATGGCCCTGTAACTAGGTCGCATCCAGTCAGTGTCATGGCGAAATCCCAGTGATCAGACAATTCTGGTGCTTGTATTTTGTCTTTTGCTAGTGTGTGGCTGGGAAAGGCTGTAGCAACTCTGTCTAATCAGGGTGATACCCTAGCCAGGGCACAAGGAGAGCAGAAAGGTGATTTGATTGTGTAACCTACTGAGGGTGTGGAAACTTGTAGCAAGAAGGAAAAGGTTCCTGAGCTTGTGTGTGCAAAGGGAAGGAGGATGCTTCTAACCTTTTATCTAGGAAGTCTATGAAATTACCTGAAAGGAGATTGTGTAGGAATCCACCTGATGGGCCAATGGTGATTCTGGATGTAAGTGAGACCCAGAAAGAGTCTGTTGTTGCTCAGGAAAGTGTTCCTCTAGAGCTAGCCCTCGGTGAAGAGGGAAAGGGAAGAATTTCTGTGAAGGGAGAATTGTTGCTTAGAGAAGCCCCTAGGGAAAGGAATCCGCATGGAGTCTTTACAAGCAGTTTACTGCAACTGAAGGGTGTGAAAGTGATTTAACCAAGAAAGTTTCAGTTCCTAACAGCCAGACATTTTCTGCTGTGAATGGCTCCACTGACTTTCCTGTTGAAAGACCCAGTGTGGATAGCTTTGAGAAGGTCTCAGATGGAGTGAAAACTGTTAAGAAAGTTGAAGAGTCCTATAAGCAAGTGGCTGGGTTTGGCCAGCTTGTTGGGGAGACAAGGTTGTTGAGAGAGGAATGTCTCCATGCTGATTCTGTGAGTGAACAGTCTGTGTCTCCGGTTCAGAGGGAAGACTGGGTAGCTGAGTCTGCAGAGCAGAACAGCTGGGCAGTTAATCTCTCGAGAATGCAGGGATGGCAGGTAAACTCTCAACTCCGGACACTTTGGATATGACTTGTAGTATCTTGGTGAATTTAACATCTAATCCCATGTGGAATCCAAATGCATCCGATGAAGTGAGCTGTAGCTCACGAAAGCTTATGCTCTAATAAATTTGTTAGTCTCTAAGGTGCCACAAGTACTCCTTTTCTTTTTGCGAATACAGACTAACACAGCAGCTACTCTGAAACCTGTCATGTGGAAACAGAGATTGGTAATGGAAGGACCACAGAACTTTGAGTCTAGCTTGTTAGTGAAAATGGATGGTATCTCTTTAAGACAGAGTCCAGCCTTGGAATTGGTAGCAGTTTAGGATCTGAAAACTGGTGAACTGTCTCCTGTCTGTGATAATGCAAATTACTTGGCTGGCAGGGAGAAGAAGGACTGAAGTGAGCTGTAGCTCACGAAAGCTTATGCTCTAATAAATTTGTTAGTCTAAGGTGCCACAAGTACTCCTTTTCTTTTTGCGAATAGCTGTTAGCACAGAGAGCACACCCAATCAGCCAGTGAATTCTGTTCAGGGTTTGATCCTTCAGGACAAGGAGGAAAAAGAGAACTTAATTTTGTAAATGGAAGCCACAGGTTAACCCTAAAATGCCAAAACCCCAATGGTATTGAGCCAAAGGTGTGGCATGACAAACATGTCTGTAGATGACAGGTTTCAGAGTAGCAGCCCTGTTAGTCTGTATCCGCAAAAAGAACAGGAGACTTGTGGCACCTTAGAGACTAACAAATTTATTAGAGCATAAGCTTTCATGGGCTAGAACCCACTTCATCAGATGCATAGAATGGAACATATAGTAAGAAGATATATCTATCTATCTATCCAAAAAAAGAAAGGAGTACTTGTGGCACCTTAGAGACTAACAAATTTATTAGAGCATAAGCTTTCGTGATCCGATGAAGTGAGCTGTAGCTCACGAAAGCTTATGCTCTAATAAATTTGTTAGTCTCTAAGGTGCCACAAGTACTCCTTTTCTTTTTGCGAATACAGACTAACACGGCTACTCTGAAAACTGTAAGGAGAGTGATCACTTAAGCTAAGCCATCACCAGCAGCAGGGGGGCAAAAGGAGGAAAACCTTTCATGGTGACAAGCAAGGTAGGCTATTTCCAGCAGTTAACAAGAATATCTGAAAAAAGAAAAGGAGTACTTGTGGCACCTTAGAGACTAACAAATTTATTAGAGCATAAGCTTTCGTGAGCTACAGCTCACTTCACGAAAGCTTATGCTCTAATAAATTTGTTAGTCTCTAAGGTGCCACAAGTACTCCTTTTCTTTTTGCGAATACAGACTAACATGGCTGCTACTCTGAAAAGAATATCTGAGGAACAGTGGGGGCGGGGGGGGGGGGAGAAATAACATGGGGAAATAGTTTTACTTTGCGTAATGACTCATCCATTCCCAGTGTCTATTCAAGCCTAAGTTATTTGTATCCAGTTTGCAAATTAATTCCAATTCAGCAGTCTCTCATTGACCCAGACACTCCCAGTCTTATGACTGTAGAGGGACACTTGCAATGAATTTGTTATTATTGCTCATGGTAATTTTTGTAACTAATGTTGCTATTAGCAAGAACTGTAAAAATGTACAATGTGCCTAATCTTATGAAAAAACCCTTAAACATGCTAAGAGTGATGTATAAAAACACACTTGATGTTAAAAAGGCCTTGTAATACCGATGTTTCACAGTTAGTGCCTGTAAACAGCCTTGGAACTTTTCTCAGGGGAAAAGACATTCCAGACGTAATGTGCTGTATGAAAAGGGGAACTGAGGCACACTACCATATTGCTTTCACGGCTAACTGCCAAGATTCCTGTACTATGGACAATATTAATATCTACAATGACGATGTTAATTGGGTTCCACACATTTGCCAGATCTTGATGAATAAAGTATCAGGGGGGCAGCCGTGTTAGTCTGGATCTGTAAAAGCAGCAAGAGTCCTGTGGCACCTTTACAATTGACCCATTGAGAGAAGGCAGACATGCCTTGCGACTCAGCAAGGTATGCAGGGACCTGCCTATGGACAGACTCAGACTGTAATGATGCTGGTTCTGGTGGACCCAACTGAGAGTGCCAATTCAGGACAAATTGCTTAAAGCAGGGCAGTTACAGCCCAAGGCTGGGGTTTTTCCACCTCTAAGGCAAACCAAACCAGCCAGACAGAGAGGACTTTGGTTTTACCCCACTGGCTAACCACAAGTCACACAAGCAATTCCCTTAGACACTCAAGTTTCCCAGTATCATCACCAGTGCCACTCGTTATGGGGACAAATGGTTATGAAAACCAATTCCCCAGTGAAAGAAAAAGAAAAAAGATTCTCCCGATCCCAAAGGACCAAGCCCCAGACCCAGGTCAATATGCAAATCAGATCTTACCCAAAAATCACGCTGTTGCCAATCCTTTAGATCTAAAATCTAAAGAGTTATTCATAAAAGGAAAAGATACAGATGAGAGCTAGAATTGGTTAAATGAAATCAATGACATACAGTGATGGCCAAGTTCTTGGTTCAGGTTTGTCGCAGTGATGGATAAACGGCAGGTTCAGATCAACTTCTCTGGAGAACGTCCCCAGCTGGGAGGGGTCTTTCAGTCCTTGGTTCAAAGCTTCAGTTTGTAGCAAAGTCCCTCCAGAGGTCAGAAGCAGGACTAAAGACAAGATGGAGGAGCTGCAGCAGGTTTTTATATTCTCTTGCCATGTGGTCTCTTTCTTTGTCCCAAGGACAAGCTGCCCCTCACACGGCCTGGAAAACCCTCAGACTTCTGTCCATAGGCAGGTCCCTGCCTCCCTGGCTGAGTCGCAAGGTGTATCTGCCTTCTCTCAATGGGTCACTTGTGTCGCTGATGGTTCTTCATGAGCCATCCAGCAGGCTAGGCAGAGCTGACACCAGCTTGTCTGGGGTGTCACCCAGAAGCACAGCACAAGTTTGAACTACAGACAGTAGAGAGCCAATATTCATAACTTTAACTCCAAAAAAGATGCACAAATACAGACAGCATAATCATAACTAGCAAACCATAACCTTGTCTTAGACACCTTATTTGACCCCCTTTATAGAAGATTTGGTGCCACTACAGGACCGTGGTTGCAACGATGATCTATACGGTCCCAAATTATGTCAATAACGTCATCCCCCTGCCCCGTCCTCCCCCTCCAGGCTGGGTCTGTCTGCCCTCTTGTGAGACAGCCCCTTCCCCTTTGCAGGCTGTGTGTGTGTGTGTGTGTGTGTTTAATCCTTCTCCAGCCCCTGCTGTGGGCCTACAGGCTGCCTGGCCTGGGCACAGACACCTGGGTGCTCCGGCTGCAGGGGGTCTAGGCCACCCGGGCTGTGAGATCTCCCAGGTGACATGGCCGGGTGCTGGTCCACCGCACATGCCACGCAGAGGGCAAGCTGCTCCCCAGCCTTGGGCCTAGTGCAGCCCCCAGGGCCAGGCCAGCAAGCCAGCTGGGTGGCCTGGGTGAGGAGCAGGGGGTGGCAGCTGGGGCACCTTCCCACTAAGCTCTCTTTTCTCTGTCCCCACAGCCTGCAACCCCAACGCCTGCCGGGCCACGGGCCGTGGCCTCCAGCCCAAGGGCGTGCGGGTCAAGGAGGTGGCTGATTTCAAGGTCTACACCAAGGGTGCTGGCAGTGGCAAGCTCAAGGTCGTGGTGAAGGGGCCGAGTGAGTGCCGGGCAGGAGGGGAAGCTGTGTGGGGCCTGGGCGGGAGGTGAGGGCCAGTGTCCTGGAGCATCATGGGAAAACTCCGTCTCTCTCTGTCAGCCTGTCCTCAGCTGGGGCAGAGCAGCACCTGGGGCAGAGCGCTGGGGAAACTGAGTCACAGGCCGAGCAGGGGGCGGGGGGGGTGTGAGTGTCACTGCTGCCCCTGTTGGACAGAGCATGGCACACTGGCCGGCTCTCTGTAGCGTGGTGTGTCTGGAGTGGAAGGTGGGGTTCTGCCCCACGGGCAATGGGCGTGGTGGCCGGGTAGCAGTCCCGGTGCGCGCACTGCCCAGGCCGGGCTGGGTGCTCCCCGGCCTGGTTCGGCTCTCACCGCCTTGCCCCTCTCTCTGCAGAAGGCACGGAGGAGCCGGTGAAGGTGCGAGAGGCTGGCGAGGGAGTGTACGAATGTGACTACCCCCGTGGTGCCTGGCAAATACGTGGTGGCCATCTCCTGGGGTGGCTACAGCATCCCCGCAGGTAAGGGAGGCCTGCGCGTGGCACTTGGGGCTGGAGTCGTGTCTGGACCAGTGCTGGAGCCTTGCACGCGCACGTGTGGAGGAGGAGCTCAGAGCGCCCTGGCGGCACCGCCTGCAGATTCCTGCCCAGGGTCATTCTGCGCTCTCGAGCCGGGGAGTGGCCTGAGCCCTGTCACGCTCGTTACACTAGTGGTGTCCTGGTCGCAGAGCAGCAGCCTGGCCCCGGGGTCCCTGGCTCTGACCCTCTGTCTCCTTCGCAGCCCTTTGAGGTGCAGGTGGCACCAGAGCCAGGCACCCAGAAGTCAGGGCCTGGGGTCCGGGCCTGGAGACTGGCGTGGTGGGCAAATCGGCCGACTTCGTGGTTGAGGCGATTGGCACCGAAGTGGGGACACTGGGTAAGAGAGTGGGCAGTGGGGCCCCGTGGGAGGGAGGGACCTGGAGGAACGGGCAGTGGGGCCCTAGGGGGTGGAAGGGATCTGGGGAGTGGGCGGCAGGGCCCCGGGAGAAGAAAGGGCTCTCGAGGAGCAGGCGGCGGAGAAGGAGGGAGGGATATGGGGGAGTGGGTGGCAGGACCAGGGGGGGCAAGGAGTCTGGGGGAGCAGGCGGTGGGGCCCCGGGGAAAGGAAGGGATCTGGGGAGCAGGCTGGGGCCCCGGGGGAAGAGGGGATCTGGGGGAGTGGGTGGTGGGGTCCGGGAGGGGCAAGGGGTCTAGGGGAGCGGGGGGGGCCAAGGGGGAGGGCATGGGGTCAGGGGGAGGGGTGGCAGGACTGTGCGGGGGCGAGGGGTCTGGGGGGAGCAGTTGGCAAGACCGGGGGGGCGAGGGGTCTGGGGGAGCGAGCGGTGGGGCCCAGGGGGAGGGAGGGATATGGGGGGAGCAGGTGGCGGGGGGGGGGGGTTGAGGGGTCTGGGGGAGCGGGGTGCATGGAAGGAATTTGCTGAGCATCCCCCCTCTGGTGGGCTCGGGCAGCCTTTGCCATCGTCCCGGGGCCTCGTGGGCCGGGTGGGGGGGGCGGTGGCTGCGGCACGGGGGGGGCCCTGGCCCAGCCGCTGATGTTGGCCCGTGGCTCCCCCACAGGCTTCTCCATCGAGGGCCCGTCGCAGGCGAAGATCGAGTGCGATGACAAGGGGGACGGGTCATGTGAGTGCGCTACTGGCCCACGGAGCCTGGGGAATACGCCGTGCATGTCATCTGCGATGACGAGGACATCAAGGACAGCCCCTTCATCGCACACATCAAGCCGGCCACCAACGAGTACTTCCCAGAGAAGGTACGGCCGTCCCGGCCCTTCCTGGCCTCCCTTGCCCCTGCCCCTGCTCCTGCCCTTGAGCTGCAGGAGACTCTCCATTAGCTCTGTGCAGTACGGGGCCTATGACACATCTGCCGCCCAACCTTCTGCCACCTGTCTGCCCAACGCCTCATCCCCTCTCCCCCTGCCTCCCCCGGCATGGGGTCCCCTCCCCCGGAAGCCCAGCTCAGGGTGGGTCTCAGGAGACAGGGACAGAAGAAATTTTATAAAGCTTTGGCCAGATGGATTAGTCTGAAATTCAGTAGGGAAACTGAGGACAGATCCACTTGGGGGGCAGGCCCTGGGTGGCTGACTCAGGCCCCATGCCCCATTCCCACCCCACTTTCTCCTCCAGCGGGCGCTGGTTCTGATCTGGCTCCAGGGCAGGGAACTGGCTGGCCTAGTGGGGTCAGGAATGGGGTACAGGGCTTTTCCCTCTAGGGGGGCTGTCTCTGCACAGAGTAAAGATCATGCCATCCAATAGTTGCATTGGGGCCTGGGTGAAATGAGTTTGGGGGTGTCCCAGCCCCGTTCCCAGGGATGCCAGCCACCATGCACCTGGCAGGGACGGGCTCTCTCCCGCAGCACGGGCGCTCAGTGATGGGAGGCTGGGGTCCCCTCTCCCTGGGGGGTCCCTTTGGGGCAGGGAGCTGTTGCCCGGCCCATGCAAGGTACGGTGCACCCTCCCGGTCGTGCGTTCCTGGCGGGCTGGGCTGAGTTCCCGCTCTCCTGCGGCAGGTGAAGGCCTTCGGGCCCGGCCTGGAGCCCACCGGCTGCATCGTGGACAAGCCAGCGGAGTTCACCATCGACGCGCGGGAGCAGGGAAAGCCGAGCTCAAGATCTATGCCCAGGTAGGAGGGGCCCCAGTGGGGGGTCTCAGTGCGGGGCACCTTGCTGGGGCTAGCCCTGGCAGGGCAGGATCGGGGCAGTGCCCCAAGGGCCAACCCTGCTGAGGACCCAAGCATTACCAGAGGGCAGGTTCCTTGTGGGCCGTGGGGTGCACTGGGGGCATTTCTCTGCCGGCATCGGCTGCTCTTGGAGACTAGGAGATGGGGCTAGATGGGTCCAGGGTCAGGGCTGTTCTCAGTGGTGGCAGTTGTCAGAACAAGGAGCAATGGTCTCGGGTTGCAGTGGGGGAGGTCTGGGTTGGATATTAGGAAACGCTATTTCACTCGGAGGGTGGTGACGCACTGGAATGGGGTACCCAGGGAGGGGGTGGAATCTCCATCCCCCGGGATGTTCAATTTAATTACATCATTGTTGCTATTACCAAGCAGTCCAGCTACATTCACCTCTGGGGCCAGATCCTGCGCTCCACTTAGGACTAAATCAAGCATTGCCTCTCCTCTGGTGGGTTCCAGGACCAGCTGCTCCGAGAAGCAGTCCTTTAAGGTGTCCAGGACTTTGCATCCGCCTGAGGTGACGTGGACCAGTCAATATGGAGATAGTTGAAATCCCCATTATTACTGAGTTTTCTATTTTTATAGCTTCTCTAATCTCCCTGAGCATTTCACAGTCACTGCACCATGGTCAGGCGGTCGGTAATACATCCCTACTGCTATACTCTTCTTATTCCAGTCTGGAATTTCTCTCCAGATGGAGGCTATGGGACAGTTTGATTCATTTGTGATTTTTACTATGAAATGATAAAATCTTTACTGTAAAATCAGATGGGCCCATGGTGCGGAGCAGCCGGCAGGCAGGACACCGGGCCAGATGGGCCCTGGTGCGGAGCAGCCGGCAGGACACCGGCAGATGGGCCCATGCGGCCGCGGCAGAGGCCGGCGGCAGACGGCACCGGGCCAGATGGGCCATGGTGCAGAGCAGCGGCAGGCAGGAACGGGCCATGGGCCATGGTGCGGAGCAGCAGGCAGGGCGGGACCGGGCCCTATGGGCCCATGGTGCGGAGCAGCAGGCAGGCGGGATACCGGTCCAGATGGGCCCATGGTGCGGAGCAGCAGGCAGGCGGGACACCGGGCCAGATGGGCCCATGATCGATCTGAGTTAGACTGGCCATAAATCCAATCCAAAGTGAGGAATCCCTCAGAGCATGTGGCACTAGTAGGGTGCCAGCCACAGCCCCGTCCTGTGCAGTACCAGGTTCCACAGGGGGAACTGACGGATCCTCCAGGGAGCAGGAGGGGTGGCTCTCTCTGCCCGCACAAGCCTGGGGCGGGGGTGACCTTTGCCCTCTGTGCCCGCCTTGCGGCTGAGCTCCCAGTTGTGCCCATAGGACGCTGAGGGCTTCCCATCGACATCAAGATCAAGGACAACGGTGACAACACTTCCACTGTGTCTACGTGCCCATCAAGCCCATCAAACACACCATCATCATCTCCTGGGGCGGGGTGAACATCCCCAAGAGCCCCTTCCGGGTGAGTGACCCCGCCTCTTGCTGGCCCTCGGTGGGGGCTGAGCAGGCACGGTGCGCTGGCTAGGCGCCCCGCCAAGCTCCTAGAGGAGCGACGAGGCAATGGCAGGGCGAGGAGGGGCTCTGGATTCAGGGGGATCCCAGCCCTCCATGTGGCTTGGAAACACCCCTTCCAGCGGTGTCCCAAAGGAGCTAGCCCGGGCGTCCTGCGCAGCCTGCCAAGGATGGAGCGGCCCCCTGTGGGTGTGGGGCGGGGGGCTGGGCCCCCTGGCTAGCCAGAGCCCATGGACATGGTGCGTTGCTCCCGGCAGGTGACCGTGGGTGAGGGCAGCCACCCGGAGAAGGTGAAGGTGTACGGCCCTGGCGTGGAGAAGACAGGGCTCAAGCCAACGAACCCACTACTTCACTGTGGACTGCAGCGAGGCTGGGCAAGGTACGGCCGTTCGAGGGCCATGGGGCGTGCTGCTCCTCCGTGTCCTCCGCTGGGTGGTTCATGACCCCATGGGACGCTAGCTGTGCTCAGGGCACCACTGCCAGGGCTGCCGTCTGATAGTTTCGGGGGCCCACGTGTGTAGCGAGTGTGATGGGTCTCAGCCTGATCTCTAGTGGGACAGGCACACCACTATTGCAAATGCCACCGTGTTTGTGGGGCCTGGACTGGCCAGCTTGGCAGAGGGTCCGCGGGCTACATGGGCATGAAGAGCAAGCTGCCCCTGGCCACAAAGGGTCTCTTGGGGCAGGCCTAGGGGGTGATGGGGGCTGCTTGTGTCCTCCAGCCTCCCCGCCCTCACTCAGGGCTAAAGAGCAAGTCCCCCTCTGTTACTCGGCTCCCACTGCGTGCCAGCCGCCCTGCCCCTGGGGCTCAGCCAGCCCAGCCCCCCATGACCAGCTCCCTGTGTGCCAGCCCCCCCAGCATTGGCTGGCTCCCCTGTGATGGGGGCTACCTCGGGCTTTTGTTGCAGGGGATGTGAGCATTGGGATCAAGTGCGCTCCAGGCGTGGTGGGGCCAGTGGAGGCTGACATCGAATTTGACATCATCAAGAACGACAACGACACGTTCACAGTGAAGTACACGCCGCCAGGCGCTGGGCGTTACACATCATGGTGCTCTTTGCCAACCAGGTACGGACTGGTGCCAGGTGTTACACCAATCATGGTGCTCTTCAAGAGCCAGGTCTGGACTGGCGCCAGGCACGTACCATCATGGTGCTCTTTCCAACCAGATATGGACTGGCGCCAGGCATTTCGCCATAATGGTGCTCTTTGCAGCCGGGTGTGGCCTGGCACCAGGTGTTACACCATCGTGGTGCTGTTCGCCAGCCAAGTGTGGGACTGGTGCTGGGCCCCGGACAGCGAAATGGCGCATGGGGCCATCTCATCTCAGGGGGGCTCAGACCAGCATCAAAGCCAGCGTTTTCCCCAGGTGCCCCCCCCGGAGAGCAGCTTGAGGGGCTCTTGTAGGGGACTCCCTGTGACCTCTCACCCTGGCACTGGGGATACTGGGAGGGACCTGCCATTGGCTGCCCCCCTGAGCCCTCGGGGGGCGGGGGTGGGGCTGGGCTGCTAAGCTAAGGAGAAGGCCCTGGGGGGAGAGTGATGGGAGCCTTGTGGCCAGCACCGAGCCCATGCCTGGGGGCATCTGTGCTGCTGGAGGGGCCTGGCCAGGACAGCTCTGGGACCCACGGCTGCGAATTCACGTCCCCACTGGTGGATCCAGCCCACCCCCAGCTGCCGTGTTCCACCCAGAGGGGGCAGCATGTTGGAGCCCACTGGGCGATTGCCGGGCAGGCAGGGGGCTCCAGGAGGAGAAGCAGGAGGGTCTCCCTTTCCTGGCCCTCCGGAGGATCCTGGCCCCCCAGCCCGGGTTCCAGCCAGCAGGACTTCTCTCACCCCTCTTTCTTTCCTGTACCCCCAGGAAATCCCCACAGCCCCTTCCGCATCAAGGTGGACCCGTCCACGACGCCAGCAAGGTGAAGGCTGAGGGGCCCGGGCTCAGCAGGACAGGTGAGGGGGTGTCCATGTGGCTGGGAGGCTGCAGTGCCCCCGCCCTTGGTCGGGGATGTGCCCCCTCAGGCTGGCAGCCCCCGCTGAGCAGTATGGGGCCTGCACAGCACCCGGAGACTCTGTAGGGAGACTCTGAAGAGAACTTGGGCTGCTTGCAGGGACAGGGTGGAGTGGGGCAGGGGCTCGGCGGGGGGGGCGCCGCGCCGGGGGGGCAGGGCAGGAGCTTGGCGGGGGGCACCTCTCCCAGGCAACCAGTTGCCAGCCCCCGATGCCCTTGCGTGGCACATGGGACGCTGTGTGGCGGGTGGTAAGGGCGACCGGGGGAAGCTGGGCTGGCAGGATGCTGACCCGGCGCCCGATCCCCTTCCCGCCAGGAGTGGAGGTTGGGAAACCCACCCACTTCACCGGTTCACCAGGTGCGCCGGCAAGGCCACGCTGGACGTGCGTTCGCTGGGGCGGCAAAGGGTCCCGGCCGTGCGGGACTTACGAGATCATCGATAACCACGACTACTCATACACCGTCAAGTACACCGCCGTCCAGCAGGTGGGGGGCCGGGGCGCGCGCGCCAGCCGGGCATCGCCCCCGTCACACAGGCCAGCCTGACATTGTCATCGCCCTCACCTGCACACACACCAGCCAGGCATCGCCCCCTTCCAGGCCGGGCATCACCGCCCACACACCACCTGCATCAGCCAGGCACCGTCCCCCTACAAGGGCTGGGCTTCATCCCCCCCCGCACACACACACCTAGATGGGCATCGCCCCCTACTACAGCCGGGCATCACCCTCCCCGCACATGCAGAAGCCAGGCATCGCACACACACACCCCCCACCCCACCCCACCCCACACCCAGCCAAGCATCGTTCCCACACGCCCAGCAACCGGAGATCGTCCCCCCTCCCCCCTGCACACCCAACAGCTGGGCTTTGCGGCTCCCTGCCAGGCATCACCCACCGTCCGTTCCCTGACTCCGTTGCTCTCCCGCGCAGGGCAATCTGGCTGTGACAGTGACGTATGGGGGGACCCGTGCCCAAGAGCCCCTTCACCGTCAGCGTGGCACCTCCCCTGGATCTCAGCAAGGTCAAAGTGCAGGGACTCAACAACAGTGAGTGGGGGCAGGGCCCGCGGGGAGGGGCCGTGCCCAGAGACCCGGGGGATGGGCTGGAGGGACTGGAAAATGCCAGGGTGATGGTTCAATGGGGTGCAGGAGGAGTGGGTGGAGATGGAGGTGGCACTGCGATGTGTGGCAGGCGCGTGGGTGGGTGACACCGTGGGTGACACCGAGGAGCTGGCACGTGGGGTGTGGTGGGCAAGGGGTGGCACTGTTGGGCACAGCAGGCAAGGGGCTGGCATGGTGGGGTGCCATGGGGGGCACCATGGGGTCAGTGGGTGAGGGGCTTGCACTGTGGAGCACGGCGGGCGAGGGGCTGGCATGGTGGGTCCATGGGGGGCACCATGGGGTCAGTAGGTGAGGGGCTCGCACTGTGGAGCACGGCGGATGAGGGGCTGGCATGGTGGAGGTGCCATGGGGGGCACCATGGGGTCAGGGTGGTGAGAGGCTCGCACTGTGGAGCACAGCGGATGAGGGGCTGGCATGGTGGGGTGCCATGGGGGGCACCATGGGTCAGTGGGTGAGGGGCTCGCACTGTGGAGCATGGCGGGCGAGGGGCTGGCACCGTGGGCGCGGCTCCATTGCCTGATGCTCTCGTGCTGCAGAGGTGGACGTGGGCAGGGACCAGGAGTTTGCGGTGAACACACGTGGTGCCGGGGGGCAGGGCCAGGTGGACCGTGAAGATCACCTCGCCCTCCCGCCGGCCCATCCCCTGCAAGGTGGAGACGGGCACCAGCAACGACATCCACACCGTCAAGTACATGCCCCCTGAGGAGGGGCCCTACAAGGTGGACGTGGCCTATGATGGGCACCCTGTGCCGGGCAGCCCCTTCTCGTCGAGGGGGTGATGCCTCCGGACCCGTCCAAGGTGAGCAGCGGGGGCTGCCGTGGGCCGGGCACCATCTCCTGTCGCCTGGTAGTGTGCTACGGTTGGAGTTACTCCATGCCCAGCCCCTCGGGATCATCCTGGCTCCCCCGCCCACCCGGTCCTGCTCTGGGGTGTCTTTGCAGTGCCCCCCACCTCCCCTCTCCACTCCAGAGGGCTGCGCTCCCAACTCTCACAGACCGGAGTGATGACATGGTCCAGCGCACGGCAGTGAGGAATTGACCCCCTGATGCTCTGGTGCCAGGCAGAGAGGTGGGCGTTGCAGGACACAGGAGGGTGCTACCTGGCTAAGGAGATGCCAGCAGTGGCCCAGGCTCCAGGGCCGGGGGGAGGGCTGGCTTACTTTGGGGGTAAGGGTCTGCCCCTGTCCAGCCAGGCTGGGGTACCCCCCCATGCCATGCAGGGAGACGTAACCCCGACCGGGAGAGGGCAGCCTTCGAGTCTCCTCCCGTGGCCAGAGGGGAGAGAAGACATCGCTGGCAGCTGCCCCCAGGGCCGTTCCTGCCCGCTGATGTGCGCCCACTCCCGTTTCAGGTGTGCGCCTACGGGCCGGGCCTGGAAGGCGGCTTCGTGGGCAAGCCGGCCCCCTTTGCCATCGACACCAAGGGCCGCGGGCACTGGCGGGCTGGGCCTGACGGTGGAGGGCCCGTGCGAGGCCAAGATCGAGTGCCAGGACAACGGGGACGGGTCGTGCTCGTGTCCTACCTGCCGACGGAGCCAGGCGAGTACTCCATCAACATCCTCTTTGCCGAGTCCCACATCCCCGGCTCGCCCTTCAAGGCCAACATCCAGCCGCTCTTCGACCCCAGCAAGGTGACGGCCAGCGGGCCGGGGCTGGAGCGCGGCACGGCGGGTGAGACCGCCACCTTCCTAGTGGACTGCTCCAAGGCGGGCGAGGCCGCGCTCACCATCGAGATCGTCTCCGAGGCGGGGGTCAAGGCCGAGGTGGTGATCCAGAACAATCGCGACGGCACCTACACCATCACCTACAGCCCTGCCTTCCCCGGCACCTACACCATCACCATCAAGTACGGCGGGCACCCCGTGCCCAAGTTCCCTGCCCGCGTCAACGTCCAGCCCGCCGTCGACACCAGCGCCGTCAAGGTCTTCGGGCCTGGTGTGGAGCCGCGAGGTGAGGGCCCCGGCTGGCTGTCCCCAGACACCCCTGTCTACATGTCTGTCTACACCTGTCTGTCTGTCTGTCCCAGACACCCCCGTCTACCTGTCTGTCTACACCTGTCTGTCTGTCTGTCCCCAGACACCCCCTAGCTACCAGTCTAGTTGTCCCCAGACAGCCCCTATCTACCTGTCTGTCTACAACTATCTGTCTGTCTATTTATCCTGACACTCCCTATCTACCTGTCTGTCTGTCCCCAGACACCCCATCTGTCTGTCTATCTGCCCATCCCCCGACGCCCCCATCTACCTCTCTATCTGCCCACCCTGTACACATTTATCTATCTATCCCCCCACACACCCTCTCTCTGTCTATCCCTCTATCCATCCCTATACACTCTCTCTATCTGCCCCACATGCCCCTCCGTCCGTTCCCCCACACTCACATTTCTCCCCATCTGTCCCCATACCCCCATCCCATCTGTCCCCATAACCACCCCCATCTCTGCTCTTCGGGTGTGGCCAGGCTGACCTGCTCCCTCCTGAATGGGGGCTGCCTGGGGTCCTTTCCCTGGCCCCGCTGCCAGTGCAGCTCTGCCTGGCTCCGGGGGGTGGTATGGGGGCCCCCGGGGCCCATTGCCAGGGAAGGGGGTTCCACCAAATGTCCTGGCGGGTACCACCTCAGCCAAGATGCTGGCAGCTGATTGGCACAGCCCGGGCTCCAGCGCGCCGGTAGGCCGGTGCGGCTCTCTCTAGGGGGCAGCAGCGCCCCCAGGCTGGCGCTCACCGCCCCGCTCGCTCTGCCAGGTGTCCTGCGCGAGGTCACCACCGAGTTCACCGTGGACGCCCGCTCGCTCACCAAGACGGGCGGTAGCCACATCAAGGCGCGCGTCATTAATCCCTCGGGTGCCAAGACAGAACCTACCTCACAGACAACGGCGACGGGACTTACCGCGTCCAGTACACGGCCTACGAGGAGGGTAAGGAGCCCTGCCCTCCCAGTCGGGCCACCCACAGCTCCAGCCCTGGTCTAGACTGTTTCTGCCCCCAACATGCAGTAGCCCTGTACATTCAGATAGCACCATATAGGCCCAAGGTCAGGGTAATTATCCCCAGCGTAGGGGGGAAACTGAGGCACACAGAGGTGCAACGACTGGCCTGAGGTCACACTATGAATCAGCATCAGAGTTGGGAAGGCTGGGGTGTCGTGGCCGAGCCGGGGGATGATTTATCGCTGGGCCGTAGGGAACAGGTGCCCTGAGCTGGGCAGGCGGGGGGCGTTCTGGTGCCCAGGCCCTGCCAGCTGCCCTGAGTCTGTGGCTATTGTTAGAGACCCCTGGTGTGCTCTGTCCGGGGCGGGGGGCCCTGGGTGCACTTGTCGCCTGGAGCTGGGTCCACGGCCCGACCCTGGTGGGGGATGGCTTGTGGTGGATTTGGGATTCGGGTCTTCCTGAAGGAGGATTTCACTGGGGTGGGGGTGGGACAGGTCCCAGCATAGCTGGGGTGGGGGATGTGTTTCCCAGGGGCCTCTATACCCCATGGGGCTGCCTGGGCTGGAGGGGAAGGAACCAATGTCAAACCTGGCCCAGTTCTTGTGATGGGGAGCAGAGACCAGGCCCCCCTCTCCCCCCAGCTCCAAAATCCCAGTGGTGTCTGGGGATGCAGCACCCCTTGGAGACAGAGGGTTATCATGGCTCCCTGCCCACAGTTGGCATTGCAGGCATTGGGAAGGGAGCTTCCTGCTCCCTTTGTGGAGCTGGGGGAACAAGGGCAGTTGGGGGGCAGGGGCAGTTGGGGGGGGAGCAGAGGCAGCTCCTGACCCCTCCCTGTCCTGTCTGGCGCACCAGGCTTGCACCGGGTGGAGGTGACATATGACGAGGTGCCAGTACCCAAGAGCCCGTTCCGCGTGGCCGTCGCTGAGGGCTGCGAGCCCAGCCGTGTGCGCGCCTACGGCCCCGGCCTGGAGGGGGGGCTGGTGAACAAGTCCAACCGCTTCACCGTGGAGACCAGGTACCGGCCCGTCCCGCCGGGATCTGCTGGGGAGAGGGGAGACCACGGAGCCGCCGTGCTCATGGCCCGGGCCGGGGTGGGGGATGGATGTTGGCGGGTGGCTCCCTGGGTCCCATTCCCACACCACTCCCTGCCCGTGAGGTGGGTGGCTCCCGTGGTGTGAAAGCCCTGAGTGGGGACGGGCACGGCCCTGCGGGAAGGAAAACCCTGCCCTGGCACTGCTGGCCGGCCACTTGGCCTGGCTCCGGAAGGTCTGGCTGGGACTCTGGGTAACAGCACAGGGCCAGGACAGACGCTTACTAAATGCATCTGCTGCGATTGGCCTGTGGAACTCCCTGCCTCAAGAGGCCAAGAGCTGTAGCAAGATTCTAGCAAGCCTGTGCCATGCCTGGGGCTAATGAGACCCTCCAGGCTCAGAGCAGCTGCACCGGCAATAACTGAGGGCTGGCAGCGAGGAGGGGGCTCCCCGGGACAGGTCACCCCCTACGCTGCCTTTGTCATCAGCTGCTCCTGGCCAGAGCCCCCCCTTCAGCCCCCTGACCTAGGAGCTCTGCACTGCGGGGCCAGGCTCCAGATGCCCTCCCCCCCAACCCCCCCACCCACGCCTCTGCTCAGGCCCATGGCCGAGGTGGAGCTGGATTTCCCAGGTGGTTAGCGGGGGCTGTGACCGGCCCCGGGCTCTCCTGGCAGGGGCGCTGGCACCGGCGGGCTGGGCCTGGCCATCGAGGGGCCCTCGGAGGCCAAGATGTCCTGCAAGGACAACAAGGACGGCAGCTGCAGTGTGGAGTACATCCCCTTCACGGCCGGCGACTACGACGTCAACATCACCTTCGGGGGGCGCCCCATCCAAGGTAGGGGCCGCAGCCAGGGGCCACGGACAGGCTGGGCGGGGGGGCGGGGGTCACAGGGATGGTGTCACAGCCAGGTCAGGCCAGAGGACGATGGGTGGGGGCTGGGGTTCCAGCTGGGCTGGGAGACTGGGGTCACCTCCTTGTCCTGCCATGTGCGCCTCGGGCCAGGGTGCAGTAGGGTGGCTTGGTAGGAGCTGGCCAAGGGTGTGTCAGGGTGGGCTGGGTGCAGCACGGGAGCTGGTGGGGAGCACTGGGCTGGCTGGGCCCGCGGCTCTGGTCCAGGGCGGAGGGCTCTGTGCTGGCTGCTGTGGTGGTTCCCGGCCAGGCTGGCGGCCCCTGGGGCGTGGGGTTTGTTCCCGATCTGGGTGTGACGTCACCCTGAAGTCAGTGCAGGCCAGGCTCCCTGCCCTGCCCTGGGGGCTGGGGTCCAGCTGCCCCCCGGTTGGTAACCACCCCTTCCCGCACAGGGAGCCCCTTCCGAGTGCCCGTGAAGGACGTGGTGGATCCCAGCAAGGTGAAGTGCTCGGGTCCCGGGCTGGGGGCTGGCGTCCGGGCCCGCGTCCCCAGACCTTCACCGTCGACTGCAGCAAGGCTGGGCTGGCGCCCCTAGAGGTGACCGTCCTCGGGCCCTCAGGTACCTGGAGCAGACCCCTGGGCTGTCCCCACCACAGCGGGGCAGTGCCAGGCTAGGCATGGCAGGGCTGGGCGCAGGGTGGGAATGGGGCATCAAACCCCCTGGGGATGGCTTGTAGGGGGGTGGTATGGCTCATGGGGTGGCTCATAGGGGGTGGGGGATGGGTCAGCTTGGGGGATGGGATGGCTTGTAGGGGATGGGGGTGGGGGATGGGATGGCTTGGCGGAAGGGATGGCTCATGGGGAGAGGGGGCTTGGGGCAATCCCTGCTCCCCAGACGTCCCCTCCCCATCCCCCCCCGGCAGGGCTCTGAGCAGGGTGGTACCCATTGGGGGGGCTCCCCTGGTGCCCGCACTGAGTCTGCTGGGCTGCGCCCCCTCTGTTGCAGGCCTGGCCGAGCCGGTGGACGTGCGGGACAACGGGGACGGCACCCACAAGGTGAACTACACCCCGGCCAGCGACGGGCCCTACACCGTGGCCGTCAAGTACGCCGACCAGGAGGTGCCGCGCAGGTGAGCCCGGGGGGAGGGGCTAGTGCCGGGGGCAGGGGGCTAGCGCCGGCGGGGGGAGCACAAGGCCGAAGTACAACGGCTGCTGGAGCCCACGGGCCTGGCTGGACAAATAGCCGGCCGGATGCAGGGGGCTGGGGCAGGCTGCGGAGAAAGGTCAGATTGAGTCCTAACCATCCCGGAGATCCAGGTTCGGGGCTCCTGCCCCGCTGGGGATGGAGCCAGGCAGGACCCTGGTGCAGCGTCTCCCCGCAGGGCAAGGAGCCTCTTCGGCGTCACGCTTCCGGGTCTGACCTCGGAGCGTTCGGCCCCTGGCTCACCCCATGAGTCCACCGGGCTGGGACGCCGGGGGCAGCCTCACACGCCCCCCAAAGTGGCCCTGCACCCCCACTCCGCAGCCAGCAGGGGACACAGGAGGGTTATTAGTGGTCGGGACCAGAGCTTGTTAGCCCAGAAAGCAGGAAGTTACAGCAAAGTCCAGCTGGGGGGGACCCTGGGCTCTCCCCCCTCCCCCCGAGTCCCAAACCTGGAGACTGACCAGTTTCCACCAGCCCAGCTGGCCTGGCCCAGCTCTGACTCTGGCCTCTCCACTTCCAGCCCGTTCAAGATCAAGGCACTGCCCGCTCACGATGCCAGCAAGGTGCGGGCCAGCGGGCCAGGCCTCAGTGCCGCGGGCATCCCCGCCAGCCTGCCGTGGAGTTCACCATCGACGCACGTGACGCCGGCGAGGGGCTGCTCACTGTGCAGATCCTGGTGAGTGCTGGCACGGCTCCTGGGTGCTCTGCAACCAGGCGCTGGGGGCCGGGGCCCAAGGCTCTGATGGGGGTGCTCAGCAACCAGGCTGGGGGGCCCAGGGTGTTGTGATTGTGGGGTACTAGGCTGGGGGGCCCAGGGCTCTGTTGGGGTGGTACCATGCTGGGGGGCCAGGGCTCTCATGGCGGCGTACCAGCATGGGTGGCCCATCGTGTTGGGATTGTGGGGTACCAGGCTAGGGGAGCCCAGGGCTCTGTGGGGGTGGTACCAGGCTAGGGGGTCCCAGGGCTGTGATGGGGAGGGTATTGGGCTGGGGGGCTCATGGCTGTGATGGGGGCACTAGCCCCCTGGGGGGTGGAAGGGAGGGCCCCCAGGCCAGGCTCTGCCCGCTGCCCTGGGCTGGGGAGCTGGGGCAGCCGAGTGGCTGTGACCCGTCTGTGCCTGGCCAGGATCCTGAGGGCAAGCCCAAGAAGGCCAACATCCGGGACAACGGGGACGGCACCTACACGGTGTCCTACGTGCCCGACCTGACGGGGCGCTACACCATCACCATCAAGTATGGGGGCGACGAGATCCCCTTCTCGCCCTTCCGCACCCTGGCCCAGCCCAGCGGCGATGCCAGCAAGTGCCTGGTCACAGGTGGGTCCAGCCCCACGCAGCCCCCAACCTCTGCCCCACGCGTTCCTCCGGCCCCTGCCTGACGCAGCCCCTGGGCTCTGCCCACAGGCCCTCCGGCCCACGCTCCCTCTGGCCCCCTCCCTACGGAGCCTCCGGCCCCTGCCTGATGCAGCCCCTGGACTCTGCCCCATGCTCCCTCTGGCCCCTGCCCCACATACCCTCCTGCCCCCTGTGGCCCCCCGAACTCTGCCCCATGCGCCCTCTGGCCCCTGCCCCACGTGCCCTCCAGCCCCCCGCCCTGCACAGCCCCCGGACTCTGCCCCATGTGGACTCCTGCACCCTGTGGCCCCCAAACTCTGCCCCATGCCCCCACGCGGCCTCTGACCCCTGCCCCACGTTGCCTCCGCCCCATGCAGCCTCTGTGGCTTCCAGCCCCCCTCCCGCCCCACACGGCCTCCAGTCCCCACCCCATATGGCCTCTGGCCTCTGCCCCTCACTCCCGACCCGAAGCCACGTGCCCAAGCCCTGTGGCTGGCCCCGTTCTCACAAGTTTTCCCTCCCTCTCTTTGCAGTGTCCATTGGGGGCCATGGACTGGGTAAGTCCTGCTCTCTGTGGCTGGGGGAGGCTTTGGCCATTGTGAGCCATGGGGGGGGACCCGGGGCTGGCTAAGCAGGGCAATGCGGCCGGAAGCCAGGGCCTCTGGTGGCTGGTCTAAGCCCGACTCCTAGGGCGTGGGCTGCCTGGGGTGGGATTTGAACCCCTGGCTGAGGGCAGAGATCGCAGCTCCCCCAGTGGCTGGCCAGGGCCCCTACAACACCCCGGCCAGGCTTAGCTCCCTTCGGCCTGTGGGCACGGCCCTGGCACCTGCCCCCCCCTCGCCAACCAGGTCCCTCCACCCCCGCAGGCGCCTGCTTGGGCCCCACCATCCAGATCGGGGAGGAGACGGTGATCACGGTGGATGCCAAAGCGGCAGGCAAGGGGAAGGTGACGTGCAAGGTGTCCACGCCGGACGGGGCCGAGCTGGACGTGGACGTGGTGGAGAACCACGACGGCACCTTCGATATCTACTACACGGCGCCCGAGCCGGGCAAATACGTCATCACCATCCGCTTCGGGGGCGAGCTCATCCCCAACAGCCCCTTCCATGTGCTGGTGGGTCCGGGGGCGAGCGAGCTCGGCAGGGTGGGGCTGGGCCGGCCGCGGGCGGGGAGACCTGCCGGGAAACTTGGGGGTTAGGGGTCCTGCTGGGACCGTCGGGGTCAGCGCTGGCCCCAATGCGGCACTAGGGGTCGCTGTGCTGGGGGAGGAGGGTTGGGCTCAGGAGGGGGTGTAGGCCCCTTGTCAGTACCGCAAGGTGGCACTAGTGGGTGCCGAGCTGCCATCGTGCAGCGTGTGGGGGCCCTGGGTGTTACAGGTCCCCCAGCTGGGGTGCTGCAGGGGAGCCCCGCCTTAGCTGCGGGGACCCTTCCTCGCTGGACGCTATTGCTGTGGGGCTGTTAGCCAGCTGCCGCGTCCCATCCCAGAGGTGGCTGCATTTCAGTGCTGGGCGAGCGATCCTGCACCTGGGCTGTGGGATCCTGCGGGGCACCCCGCAGGAGCGTGGCTACAAGCCACGGAGCCCGGCATGGCCGCCTGCGTTAACCTGTTCCTTGCCTCCTGCCAGGCATGCGAGACCATCCCCCACGTCGAAGAGCCGTGCGACTCGCTCCAGTTGCACCAGCCCTTCTCTCCGCACCAGGCTGGCGGCTACCCGGCATGCTGGGTACCAGGAGCCTCCCTCGGCCCCGCTGCCTCTCTCTGCCCTATCCTGCTGCCTCTCCCCCATCTCTGCCCAGGACGCTTCTTGGTTCTGAGCCCTGGGCTCGCTTGGGCCCCCCTCACCCTCAGCAGGGCACCCCCCAGCCTCCGTCGTTACCCTCCCTTGTAGGTGCCCGTGCATCTGCCCATGGGCGAATCCCCCCAGGTGCCTGGTGCGCCGTGGCCATGCAGAGCCAGCACCACTGCCTGTCTCACATCCAGCTGGCACAGGCCCCGGCTCCGTGTGCCAATGCCAGGTGGGCTTGGGGGCAGTCGCAGACCCGGGGGGACCCCCGCCTGTCTCCCTGAAGAGAGGGTTTTGGTGCCACGGGATGAGGGACCCCCCAAAGCTCTGGGTGCAGTGATTTCCACCCCCCCCCCCCACAATGAGCTCCACCCGTCTGGGGTACCTGCACCAGGTCCCCGCACCCTCACGTCCCCCTTCTCTTGCAGCTCTGTCTCCCATGGGCCCGTGCGGGGCCCTGGGCCTGTCGCTCTCTGCTCCTGTCTTGCTCCGCCTCGGGCACCCTGCCTGCCTTGCCAATGCTCTCTCTCTCTGCCCCCTCCCTCCACCCCGCCAGGCCACGGACCAGCCCGCCACGCCCGCCGAGAGCCTGGACTCCATGCTGCGGCCCTTCAACCTCGTCATCCCCCTCACCGTGCAGAAAGGGGAGATCACCGGTACGGGCGGGGGCAGCCTGGCACCGCGCCACAGGGGCCCTGTGGATGGGGCACCAGCCTGGGGTGGGCGGCGTGGGGCCTCCATCCCAGTACCACAGCACCAGGCAGGGCGGGACGGCACTGCGGGGGGAGAGTTTGGGGGGGGGTTGGAGCGAGTGGGTGGGAGAGGAGGTTGGGGGTGGGTCGGGGGGGTGGGAAAGCTCAGGAGCAGAGCAGGTGTTGGGGTAGGAGAGTTGAGGGTGTGGGAGAGCTGGGGGGGTTGTAAGGAGGGGGTACGGGTGGGAGAGTTCAGGGGGGTAGTAACAGGCGAGGGCTCAGGAGCAGAGCAGGTGTTGGGGTGGGAGAGTTGAGGGTGTGGGAGAGCTGGGGGGTTGGAAGGAGGGGGTACGGGTGAGAGAGTTCAGGGGGATAGTAACGGGGGGAGTGCTCGGGGGCACAGCAGGTGTGGGAGTGGGAGACCTGGGGGGGGTGGACCTGGGGGAGAGCTGGCTGGGCGCGGAGCAGTGTGGGAGGCATGGGGCAGTGCCCGGGCAGGCAGAGGGTGCCTGCTGATGGTGTCCCCCCCCGTTCTGCCCCCCCAGGCGAGGTGCGCATGCCCTCGGGGAAGACGGCCCGGCCCAGCATCACGGATAACAAGGATGGGACGGTGACCGTGAGGTTTGCACCTGTGGAGAAGGGTTTGCACGAGATGGACATCAAATACGATGGCAACCACATCCCCGGTGAGCAACTGGCTGCCCACAGCTGGGGGGCCCCGGGACCCGCCTGGCCACGGCTCCTGGTGATGTTGGGGAACACCCGGGACCGCCCACCCGCAGCTCCCCTTGGGGGTGATGGGAGCACCCCGCCCTCGTCCCTTCCCCTTGTTGCCAGGATGGGATGCTCCCAACAGGGCCTTGCCCTGTGTGCCAGGCCCCAGGCACAGGGGGTCCCATGGGGAGAAGGCCCCAGAGAGCTCTGTGGCCACCCCCTCAGCCCCCAGATGATCCCCCCCACTTTGGTGCCATGGCCCCTTCCTCCCTAGCCCCCAGGCTCTGCCCCCTCCGCAGAGTCAGCACCACCTAGCGCCAGCTTGGTTCTGAGGATCCGAGCCCCTAGGCCCCTGAGAGCCCAGGCCTTGTGGGCGGGGGGCCCTAGGGCTCTCTCGAGCCTTCTCCCCATGGGACCCCCTGCCCCTGGGGTCCCTAGGGCTCAGCGCCAGCCTCTCCCTCCGGGCTGGGCCGAGCTGGGGGGCTCCGAGCCGGTCCTAGCCCCTGGGACCATGCCCCCCAGAACCCCCCTGCAAGCCCCCACTCCTCCTGCCCCACAGGACCCCCAATGTCCCATGAGCCCTCTATCAGGGTGCCTCTGCCCCCAGGACCACCCCACAGACCCAACCAGCCCCCAGTCATGGTGCCCCTGCCTCCCCCTCCCCAGGGAGCCCCCTGCAGTTCTACGTGGACGCCATCCACCCCCGCCACGTCAGCGCCTACGGGCCCGGCCTGAGCCACGGCATGGTCAACAGGCCGGCCACCTTCACCATCGTCACCAAGGGCGCCGGCGAAGGTATGGGGGGGGTGGCTGGGGGGCTGGCAGGGGAAGGCTGATGGAAGGATGGAGGGCTGGGGGGGGGAAGGGCAGGGCAGGCAGGGGGAAGGGAGGGGAAGGGCAGGGGAGGATGGGCAGGGCGGGCTGGGGGGCAGGGCAGGGGGCAGGCAGGGGGAGGGTGGGGGAGGATGGGCAGGGCAGGGGAAGGGTGGGGGGGGATGGGCAGGGCAGGCTGGGGGGAAGCGCGGGGGGCCGCGGTTACGGTGCCCCTGACGGCCGGCTCCTCAGGGGGGCTGTCGCTGGCCGTGGAGGGCCCGTCCAAGGCCGAGATCACCTGCAAAGACAACAAGGACGGGACCTGCACCGTGTCCTACCTGCCCACTGCACCCGGCGACTACAGCGTCATCGTCCGCTTCGACGAGCAGCACGTCCCGGGGAGCCCCTTCACCGCCAAGATCACCGGTGAGCCCCCCGCCGGGCCCGCGCCTGCCCCCAACCAGCCCTCAGAGCCCCCACCACTCCGCTGGGCCCCCACCAAGCCCTGGAGCCTCCACCACCCCAACAGACCCCCACCTACACCTGATGGACCCCCACCCAGCCCCCGGAGCCCTCCCCACCCTGCTGGGCCCCCACCGAGCCCCTGGAGCCCCCAGCACCCCGACAGACCCGCACTTGCCCTCACCCAGCCCCCAGAGCCCTCGCCACCCCAACAGATCCCCACCCAGCCCCCAGAGCCCTCGCCACCCCAACAGATCCCCACCCAGCCCCCAGGACCCCTGCCTGCCCCTGCCCGGCCTCTTCCCCCTGCAACAGGCCCCTCCCTGTGGCCCAGCTGCACCCCCCAAACCCTCCCCCCACCCCCGGCTGTGCCCCCCAATAATAGCCCCTGCTCCCGCTCGCAGGGGACGACTCCATGCGGACGTCCCAGCTCAACGTGGGCACCTCCACCGATGTGTCGCTGAAGATCAGCGAGAGCGATCTGAGCCTGCTGACGGCATCCATCCGGGCACCCTCCGGCCACGAGGAGCCCTGCCTGCTCAAGAGACTGCCCAACCGCCACATCGGTACAGCCCGGGGGCAGGGGCACCGGGCCAGCATGGGAGGGGGTACCGGGCCGGCTGGGCCCGTGGCTCTGGCATGGGTGGGGAGAGGGGGTACCGGGCCGGCTGGGCCCGTGGCTCTGGCATGGGTGGCAGGGGTGGGGGTACCGGGCTGGCTGGGCCCATGGCTCTGGGCAGTGGTTCCCATCGCCCATGGGCACTGACCTGCCCGTCTCCCCCAGGCATCTCATTCACCCCCAAGGAGGTGGGGGAGCACGTGGTGAGTGTGCGGAAGAGCGGGAAGCACGTCTCCAACAGCCCCTTCAAGATCCTGGTGGGGCAGTCGGAGATCGGCGACGCCAGCAAGGTGAAGGTGTGGGGCAAGGGGCTGGTGGAGGGGCACACCTTCGAGGTGTCTGAGTTCATCGTGGATACCCGCACCGCAGGTGGGGCTCATGCTGAGGAGCTGGGGCATGGCGGGGGGGGGCTCCCAACAGGGCTGGGATCTGGGGGACAATCTGTGGGATGTTCTGACCAGAGGGGGGAGGGGTGGATCCAGCTTGGAATTGACCCCAGGGGAAGGGTAGGGAACCCCATTCCCCCTGACAAGGGGGGGCTCTGGCAATTAGGTCTAGCTGGAGCTGAGCCCTGGGGAAAAAAAGTGTGGGGCTGACTTCCACATGCCCAGTGCGGGGTGGGGGGGGTTCCTGGTGCTGTGGGGGTCCCAGGTGCCGTGCTGACGGGCAGCGTGTCCGGTCAGGGGTTCCGGCTGGCGCTCTGGGGGTCCCAGGTGCCGTGCTGACGGGCACCGTGCCTGGTCGGGGGTTCCGGCTGGTGCTGTGGGGGTCCCAGGTGCCATGCTGACGGGCACCGTGCCCAGTCAGGGGTTCCGGCTGGCGCTCTGGGGGTCCCAGGTGCCGTGCTAACGGGCACCGTGCCCGGTCGGGGGTTCCGGCTGGCGCTGTGGGGGTCCCAGGTGCCGTGCTGATGGGCAGCGTGCCCGGTCGAGGGCTCCGGCTGGCGCTGTGGGGGTCCCAGGTGCCGTGCTGACGGGCAGCGTGCCCGGTCGGGGGCTCCGGCTGGCACTCTGGGGGTCCCAGGTTCGGTGCTGTGCTGACGGGCAGCGTGCCCGGTTGGGAGCTCTGGCTGGTGCTGTGCCCCCGATGCTCACGCTCATTCGCCCCCAGGCTATGGCGGGCTAGGCCTGTCCATCGAGGGGCCCAGCAAGGTGGACATTAACTGTGAGGACGTGGAGGACAGAACCTGCAAGGTGACCTACTGCCCCACCGAGCCCGGCAATTACATCATCAACATCAAGTTTGCCGACAAGCACGTGCCAGGTGCGGGGGGCATGACCGGGGCACAGCCAGGCTGGCTGAGACTGGCCCCCAGGGACGGCAGCCTGCCAAGGGGAATGTGGTTCAGTGAAGCAGCTAGAGCAGGGGGAAGGGCTAGGAGCCAGGACTCCTGGGTTCTATCCCCAGCTCTGCCACTGAAGGCAGAGAAGCGGCCCAGGTGGCTCCTGGGCATTGGGGAAGCAGTTTCCGTGCCTCGGTTTCCCCTCAGCCCAGGGGGTGCGAGCACCAAGCCCCTGGCAGAAGTTGTTTGGAAGTGCCAGGGGCTGCGTTGTGTCAGGCTCCCCCGCGGTGCCCTGCCACCCCCCACGGGCAGGGCAGTGGCGAGGCAGGTGCCGCAGGCAGGGTTGGGGCATGGCGGGCATGGCTGACTGGCATGTCCGTGTACAGGGAGCCCCTTCACAGTGAAGGTGACGGGTGAGGGGCGCATGAAGGAGAGCATCACGCGCCGGCGCCAGGCACCCTCCATCGCCAGCATCGGCAGCACCTGCGATCTCAACCTCAAGATCCCAGGTACAGCCTGGGGGGGAGGAATGGGGGGCAGCAATGCTCCGAGCCTGCGGAACATGCCCAGCCCCGTGGGCCTGGCCTGGGGCCCCCAGCCCTGTGCCCTATGCAGCCGGGCAGGTGGGAACACTGATATGGGGCGGCGGGGCTGCCTGCCCCACCTGGGCCCCTGGCAGGAAGGCTGAGCCCTGTGGATGGGGGGTCCCAGGACTGGGTGCCTTTCGCAGCCCTCGGTGGGCTTGGGGCCGGGGTGGAAATGACGGGGAGAGCCCTTCCCTGGCAGCGGGATGCTGCTGGCTCTGGGGAGGAGCAGGCACTGTGGGGGTGGGGAGGGCCCTTCCCTGGCAGCGGGACGCTGCTGGCTCTGGGGAGGAGCAGGCACCGGGGGGCGGGCGGGGGACGTGCCGGGGGTCCAGGCCCGGGGGCAGGGGCAGAGGGGCAGGGGCCCAGCACCCCCTCTCTGATTGCCGCCCCCCGGCGTGGCACAGGGAACTGGTTCCAGATGGTGTCAGCGCAGGAACGGCTCACGCGGACCTTCACGCGCAGCAGCCACACGTACACGCGCACGGAGCGCACCGAGATCAGCAAGACGCGGGGCGGCGAGACCACGCGGGAGGTGCGGGTGGAGGAGTCCACGCAGGTCGGCGGGGCCCCCTTCCACAACGTCTTCGGCGACTTCCTGGGCCGCGAGAGCCTCGGGTCCTTCGGCAGCATCGCCCGGCCTCAGGAGGGTGCGTGCCCGGCACGGGGGGGCAGCACGGGAGAAAGTGCCTCAAACTGTGGAGCAGTGGGGGGGCACATGTGTGCCTTGTCCATGGGCAGCAGCATGGCAGCTGTGGGGAGGCGTCCTGCCCTTGGGGGCACGTCTGCGCCCCATAATGCACAGGGCCACCAGAGCTTGTCCCTGGCTCTGCTGGGGTAGGCGGCGAGAATGGGGCAGCGCTGGGGGGGTCTCATGGGCACATTGGGGTTTGCAGGCGCATCTCACACAAACGTGTCGGTGTCTTGCACACGTCTGGGTGTGCGAGGCACTAGGGAGCGCTGTGGTGCAGGGGGTGCTCTCCCCTCACAGTCGGTGCTGGCCCCGATGCCCCAGGGTGGCACTAGGGGCGCTCTGCTGCTGGCCCCATCTCTGGCTGTTGTCACCCCCGGCTCTTTGCCCCATGGGGGCGTTAGCCCCAGTACCCTGCCCAGATCCCAGGGCAGGTGACTCCATGCCCACTCCCTGCCCATTCAGCCCAGGACCCTCCTTCTGTCCTGTCCCAAACTGCCCGGTGGGGCCATGCGGGTGGTTGAGTGTGGGGATGTCAGACAGGTGGTGCCCCGCCCCAGAGGTGGCTGCATGGCAGTGCTGGCGGCAGAGGGAGGGCCGCAGGGCTGTGATTGGCTGACAGCCCCGCCCATCTCTCATTGCCCAGGCGAGGCGGGCGCCCCGACCATGACGGCCCAGGTGACCAGCCCGTCGGGGCAGATGGCCGACGCGGAGATCATCGAGGGCGAGGACAGTGCCTACAGCGTGCGCTTCGTGCCCCAGGAGATGGGCGCCCACACCGTCCACGTCAAGTACCGCGGGCAGCACGTGCCTGGCAGCCCCTTCCAGTTCACCGTGGGGCCCATGGGCGAGGGGGGCGCCCACAAGGTGCGGGCTGGGGGCACTGGCCTGGAGAGGGGCGTCGCCGGAGTGCCAGGTAGGGGGGCCTGCACCGGGTGGGCACCAGAGCCCACAGGGCTGGAGGGGAGCATGGGGCTTTGGGGGTAGGGGGGAGAGATTGGGGGGCTTGGGCATTGGGATGGGGGCGGCTCGGGTATTTGGGGGACGGCTGGGGCCCCAGGGGAGCTGGAGTGTAGGGTGTGCTGGGCCCAGCACCCGCCCCTGACGGCGCTCTCTGCCCCCAGCCGAGTTCAGCATCTGGACGCGGGAGGCGGGTGCCGGGGGCCTCTCCATCGCCATCGAGGGGCCCAGCAAGGCTGAGATCGCCTTCGAGGACCGGAAGGACGGCTCCTGCGGCGTCTCCTACATCGTGCAGGAGCCAGGTGGGTGCGCGGGGCCGGGCCCCGGCTCCTCACTGCCCCGCCAGCCCCCCGTCTGCCTGGCTGTCCTCCCCTCTGTGGGGAGGCCGGTGGTGCAGAGGCAGGCAATCCCTGGACTCTGTCCTCTGCACGTCGCTCCCAGGCGTCCCCCCACGGGCATGGCGGGCCCTGCGCGTCCCCCCATCCATCCACACCCCCAGCCTCCTGCTCCCAATCTCCTGGCAGCTTTGGAGGGCAAGGGAGTCCTTCCCCCACCAGATCAGGCTGCCCTTTTCTACCCCCAGCCCCCCTCCCCCTGTGGGGCCCCTTGAACCCGGCCTGGCTGGCTCTGTGGGTCCTCTGGGGCCAACTGCCTGGCCTGGGAGCTGCAGGACTCAGCCCCCAGGGACTCAGCGGCCCTGGGGCCAGCGCCCAATCCCTGCTCCCATCATGGCGCCAGCCCCGGGCCCATGGCACCCGGCACAGGTCGGCAGCCTGGCCTTTAGAGCTGCGCCAGTGCCCCGGGCTGCCAGGCCTGAGCCTGACCCATCCCACCGGCTCTGCTCCCCAGGGGACTACGAAGTGTCCATCAAGTTCAACGAGGAGCACGTCCCCGACAGCCCCTTCGTGGTGCCAGTGGCCTCCCTCTCTGACGATGCCCGCAGGCTGACGGTGACCAGCCTCCAGGTACCATGTGGCCAGCCTGGTGGGGGGGTGGGCGCTTGGTGCCAGGGGCCAGTGCACACAGTGCTGACACCAGAGGGATGCGAGCCACAGTCCCACCAGGGCCCCTCAGTCCCAACCCGCAGCCCCCTGCATGTCCCCCAGCAAATGGGGTGATTGCAGTGGGGCCATGGTCCCTGCAGCCTGGGAAGACCCCAGAACCGCGACCACGTGCCCATCTGGTCCGGGGAACGGATCTAGCAGGGAGCAGGACTTTGACGTGCCTACTGCTGTGGGTCTCCCCCTGCCCCCCCTCTGTGTTGGGGGATGATGGTCCCACCCTGGGTTAACCCAAGGCTCCACTGGCCTCCCCCCGGGAACCGGCCCCTGCCACTCCCAGCACCGCCCCGGCCTTGGCGTCACCCCCCTTTACTATCGCAGGAGACGGGGTTAAAGGTCAACCAGCCAGCGTCCTTCGCGGTGCAGCTCAACGGGGCGCGGGGCGTGATCGACGCCAAGGTGCACACGCCCTCGGGCATGGTGGAGGAGTGCTACATCTCGGAGCTGGACAGCGGTGAGGGCGCCCGGGCTCAGGGCAGATGTGAGGGTCGGGCCATGGGCAGGAGGAGGTGCCCGGGGCTGGCCAGATGGGCGATTGCACCAAGGCTCCAGGCCAGGAGCGGTTTTGCCCCACGGGGGCCTGGAGACTCAGAAGATGCAGAGCCAGTAACTGGCCTGAGGGTGGCGCCGTCTTAGCTGGACCCGAGCGAGCAGCCTTGGCAACCTGTGCCAGGCCGGACGGGTTCCTCGGAGCCGCTGGGCGGGTTCTTCACACCCCCTGAGCCTCGGGTGGGCTGGACGGGTGCCGGTGAGGGGCTGGGCGGGTTCCTCAGAGCCACCAAGCCTCGGGTTTCCGGGCTAGGTGGGTGCTTGCAAGGGGCCGGGCCGGGCTCTCTAAGCCCTGCTCTCCCCACAGATAAATCCACCATCCGGTTCATCCCGCGGGAGAACGGCGTGCACTCTATCGACGTCAAGTTCAACGGGCGCCACATCCCGGGCAGCCCCTTCAAGATCCGTGTGGGGGAGCAGAGCCAGGCTGGGGACCCAGGCCTCGTCTCAGCATACGGCCCGGGCCTGGAGGGTGGCATCACAGGTAGGGGCGCGCGGCCTGCTCCCAGCCCTGCCCCCGGCTGCGCTCCGCAGGGGGGGCAGGGTGCGGCACCGGCTGGTGCCCTTGTGCCCAGCCTGGCGCCACTCGAGGGAGGGGATTCAGGTGCCAGAGCCAGTCCCCGAGCCGGGCAGCGCCAGCACTTGGATGGGAGCCTGCCAAGGAGATCCAGCGGGCAGTGAGGTGGGTTGGGGAAGGGGGCACTCTGCCCTGGGCTGCCCCCACATATGCGGTGGCACTTGGGGGACTGTGCCTGTCTCTCTCCTGACACCCAGAGGTGTAACCCTCAGAGGTTGGTATCTTCCCCCTTGTGGGCACCCATGGCCCTCACTGTCCCCGTCTCTGTGTAGCTTCTGGCGCTGCAGCCCCCTGCCCCTCCATTGCGGAGGGTCCCTGCTCCTAGCACCCGGGGTCTGGGTCCTGCAGGCCCTGCCCCCGCTGCCCCCTAACCCCTGTCCCGTCCCAGGCGTGTCCTCCGAGTTCTTCGTCAACACCGTGAACGCTGGCTCAGGCGCCTTGGCCGTCACCATCGATGGCCCCTCCAAGGTGAAGCTGGACTGCCAGGAGTGCCCCGAGGGCCACCGAGTCACCTACACGCCCATGGCGCCCGGCAGCTACCTCATCTCCATCAAGTATGGCGGCCCCCAGCACATCGTGGGCAGCCCCTTCAAAGCCAAGGTCACAGGTACGGCCACGCATGGGGAGGGGGGCGGAGCCTGGCCACACATGGGGAGGGGGACGGAGCCTGGCCAAGCATGGTGGTGGGGCAGGGTCCCAGCCATGCCCTCGGCTGAGGTGCAGGGAGGATCCTGGTCGGGCTGGGGGGTGTGAAAGGTGGGTGTGGGGCTCAGGCAGCAGGGGCTGGCTGGCTGGAGGCTGCAGGCCAGAAGGGGGTCACTGTGTGTGTGGGAGTGGTTGGTTACGTGTCCCCCTGCCCCTCTCCAGGGCCACGTCTCTCTGGCGGCCACAGCCTCCACGAGACGTCCACTGTCCTGGTGGAGACAGTCACCAAGTCCTCGTCCTCCGTGGGCAGCAGCTTCAGCTCCATGCCCAAGTTCTCCTCCGACGCCAGCAAGGTGGTGGCCCGGGGGCCCGGGCTCACCAAGGCCTTCGTGGGCCAGAAGAACACCTTTACCGTGGACTGCAGCAAGGCTGGTACGGGAGGGGCGGGGCCTGGCCTCATGGGGCGGGGTCTAGTGGGAAGGCCGGGGTCTGGCCCCAACAGGTGGACCTGGTGGAGAGGGCTGGGGCTTAGTGGGGAGGGGATGAGCCTGTCCAGCCCAGCAGGGGGCAGGATTAGTGGGTCACATGGTTGGGGGAGGGGCGCTAATGTGGGGTGAGCTCTATGGGGCACAGGAGGTAACTCAGCAACCAGGTCTCCTTGGGCACTGCTGGGGGTCAGCATGAGCCCCTGAGAGCGGGGGGGGTCAGGCATATGGGGGGAGAACATGGGTCCCACCTCCATGGCTGTGGCTGCCCAGTTTCCAAGGGGTTTCTGGTACTGGGGGCACTGTGTGCTCTGCAGGGACCTGGCCCAAGCTGAGCTCACCCCCCCGGGACGCTCTCTCCTCTTCACCCCCCGCTGCGCTCTCTACCCCCCCAGGCACCAACATGCTGATGGTCGGTGTGCACGGCCCCAAGACACCGTGCGAGGAGGTGTATGTCAAGCACGTGGGCAACCGGGTGTACAACGTCACCTACACTGTCAAGGAGAAGGGGGACTACGTCCTCATCCTCAAATGGGGCGACGAGGGCGTGCCAGGCAGCCCCTACCAGGTCACCGTGCCCTAGCCAGGAGCCAGCACCCGGAGCTGCGGCGCCTCCCCTGGGCACGGCAAGGCGCCCACCCCTTTCCCCTCCTCTCACACTCACACACACACACACACACACACACACGCGTGCGCGCGCTCCCCCGCCCCCAGCCAGTGCCCCCCAAACTCCGTCCCGCCCACGGGTGAAGAGCCATCAGCCACAGACTCCACTGTCCTGCCCTGCACCAAGGACTGTTCTTGCCAAACAGCACCTGCCAGCTGCCCACAATGCTCCTCTGCGAGGCTGCCCGCCAGCTGCCCACAATGCTTCTCTGCGGGGGCACCAGCCAGCTGCCCACAATGCTTCTCTGCGGGGCCCTGATAGGGGCACTGAATTGGGTGAAAGGAAGAGAGGAACTTTTTATAGTGGTTTTTCATCACTTCCTCTCTGCTTTCCTCCAGTACTAGCCTAGCTGGAGGGGCAGTGGACATGACCAGGGCACAGACCGGGCACAGGCAGGGCAGAGGGCATGGCTACGGTGCAGAGCGGGCACTGGCAGGGCAGAGGGCATGGCTAGGGTGCAGACCAGGCACATATGGGGCAGTGGGCATGGCCAGGGTGCAGACTGGGCACAGGTGGGCACAGCTAGGGCACAAAAGGGGTGTAGGGCATGGCTGGGATACAGACCAGGCACAGATGGGAAGGAGAGCATAGCTGGGGATGTAGATGGGTGCAGGGCATGGCTGGGCACAGACTGGCAGAGGGCATGGCCCAGAGCATGACAAAGGGCAGATGAGGTTGTAGACAGGCTAGGTTTGAGCAGAAAAAGGGCCGGGGCAGGAAGCCGCTTTCCCGGGTTGGGGCTCCCGGTTGTACGTGGGCAAGGGGTGAGCTGCTGTGGGGGGGGGAGAGGTCAGCGTGCACCCCAGGGCTCATCTCCCCGCTCTGAGTGAGAGGCCCAGCCCTGAGGACCAAGGGAGGGGCCTGGGAGGGGCTGGATAGGTGGGTGCCACCAAGGGACATGCCAGCCCAGCTCAGGGGGAGATTGAGGGGCCCCTGCCCCACAGGTGCTGAGAGGGGCTAGGCTGCAAGTGTCTGGGGTCTGCTCCGTGAGCCCAGGGCAGCATGCCCTGGAGCCGGTGCCAGGAAGGGGAAAACCAAGTGGGCTGTGATGCCCACCACCCCCCAGGCCGGAGCCCACTGGCCCCATGCACACAGCCCAGAGAGCCAAGCCCTAGGGAAGTGGGGAGCTCCCAAGGGTGCTGGGGGCCTGGTAGGTGTCTGGTCATCCCCTGCCCTTGGCTAATGCCTGCTGTGCCCTTCTGCCCATCCTTGGCCTCTGGCGCAGCCCACTGCCTCCCTGAGCTGCTCAGGGGCCGAGTTGCTGTCTGGCTCCTGATGCTTTTTGAAAAAACACGCCCTAAAAATACCCCCGCCCGGGTGCCCGGCCCCTGGTGCGTGGTCTGCAGGTGCCTCCGGGTCTGTACGTGTGAGGGGAGCCCCTGGTGCTCCCGGCTTCGTTCTCTGCCGAGCGCCGGGGCCGGCCACCCTGCCAGGGAAATAAAGTGACTTGCTAAGTGCCTTGTGCTGCTGCCTGTGTGTCCTGCGCCGTGGTCTGGGGACGTTGCTCCCCAGTGCCAGGCATTCCCGGCCCGATGCCAAGCCTTACCCACCCAGCAGGGCCCCCCAGTGCTCTGGCACCCACTGAGCTGCAGGGAGCTGAAGGGCAGGCGGAGCAGCTGGCCCCCTCCTGTGTAATGTTAGCCTCCGGCTGGTTCCTCCCCTCCCTTCTCCCCCCCCCCCCCCGATTCTCCATGAGTGGGGCTGGCTGGTGTCCCGGCGTCCCCAGGCGATGCTCTGGGACTGCTCCCTACGACCCAGTCAGGACTCTGGGGGAGCCTCCTCTCCGGGAGCAGCCTGTCTGCAGGACATCCAGCTCACCCGGCTCCCCCCTTCCTGGGTCTGACCTCGGAGCATTCAGCATCCTCTGCCCTCCGTGCGCTTCCCACAGGGAGTCTGCCCAGGCGGGGTCCAGGGGAGGCCAGAGGGTCCTGCCCCCCAACTCCAGTCAGACGGGACTCTCAGCCAGCCAGTAACACAGAAGGTTTATTAGACGACAGGAACATGCTCTAACACAGAGCTTGTAGGTGCAGAGAACAGGACCCCTCAGCTGGGTCCATTTTGGGGGGCAGTGAGCCAGACAACCACGTCTGCACTTCGCTCCATGTCCCCAGCCACCCCCCAACTGACTCCCCCTGCACCCCCTCCTCTGGGCTTTGTCCCTTTCCCGGGCCAGGAGGGCACCATATTCCTTTATTTTCCAACGCTTCAGCTCTCACCTTGCGGGGGGGAAGGGCCAGGCCATCAGTTGCCAGGAGACAGAGCATCGGCCATTTTGTACCCTGGCCCTGTGCTCTGTAACAATTACACCCCCTTATCCCACCCCCTAGAGACTTAAGAAATGCCTAGGGGAAACTGAGGCACCCCGACTGTATTCAGAGGAAACATTAGGAACAGACCCACTTCGTCACAGCTTGGCGACTCCTGCCCCTGCTGCCAGCTGCACTGAGCCCCCCAAGGATGGGGCAGCCAGCCGTGCCTTGCCAGGGGATCCCGGTTTAGATTGGGAAGGCCAAGAGACTGTGGCACAAACAGCGGGTGCAACAGGCGCAGGCCAGGGCCAAAAAGTGGTGCCCTGCTCCTGGGACTTGCTGGGGGTGGATCCCCCTAGATGGGACCAGTAGCTGACCCTCATGGTGCCCCCTAATGTGGGGGCTGGGCATGTGGCCTAAACACAGGATCAGGCTACCCAGAGCCCAAATTATGGTCTGGGCTACTCTGGATTAGCTGGGTCCCCCGCCCTGTGGAGCCAGAGCTGGCGACCCCCCCCAGGAGCTGGGGAACAGCCGGGGTGTTTGCCCCGTGGCTGACAAAGTTCAGTGCCCAGCTGGCGAGGGGGGGGGCGGGAAGAGCCAGGTGCCTCTGACCCCCCCCCCCAGGCTGGGGTCACACACAGTGGCTGGGGGTTGAGCTGGGCTCCCTGGGCTGGCCCTGGCAGGTGGCTCCGTAGCGAGATGCCATCACTGCAGACCCAGTGTTCCCCCCTCCTGCTCCACGTGCTGCCGGTGTCGCTGCCACCCCGGGCAGAGCGGGTGCGCCAGACTCCCAGGCAGTGCGCTCCCCGGGGCTTTGCCAGTTGGGCTGCCCAGAGCAGAACGACGCCGCAGGGTCCAGAACCAGGCCCTGGCTCGGCAGCGAACAAAGGAGACTGCAAACGTTCCCCAGGGCGGCTGAGCACCCACAAATCAACACCCCACGCACCATGGCGCACATGGGCCTGGCCCTACATGAGCTGCGGGAGGGGACTGGTTAGAGCAGGGGGGGCTGGCAGCCAGGACTCCTGGGTTCTGTCCCCGGCTCTGGGAGGGGAGTGGGGTCAAGTGGTTAGAGCAGGGCGGGCTGGCAGCCAGGACTCCTGGGTTCTGTCCCCGGCTCTGGGAGGGGAGTGGGGTCAAGTGGTTAGAGCAGGGGGGGCTGGCAGCCAGGACTCCTGGGTTCTGTCCCCGGCTCTGGGAGGGGAGTGGGGTCAAGTGGTTAGAGCAGGGGGGCTGGCAGCCAGGACTCCTGGGTTCTGTCCCTGGCTCTGGGAGGGGAGTGGGGTCAAGTGGTTAGAGCAGGGGGGCTGGCAGCCAGGACTCCTGGGTTCTGTCCCCGGCTCTGGGAGGGGAGTGGGGTCAAGTGGTTAGAGCAGGGGGGGCTGGCAGCCAGGACTCCTGGGTTCTGTCCCCGGCTCTGGGAGGGGAGTGGGGTCAAGTGGTTAGAGCAGGGGGGGCTGGCAGCCAGGACTCCTGGGTTCTGTGCCCGGCTCTGGGAGGGGAGTGGGGTCAAGTGGTTAGAGCAGGGGGGGCTGGCAGCCAGGACTCCTGGGTTCTGTCCCCGGCTCTGGGAGGGGAGTGGGGTCAAGTGGTTAGAGCAGGGGGGGCTGGCAGCCAGGACTCCTGGGTTCTGTCCCCGGCTCAGGGAGGGGAGTGGGGTCAAGTGGTTAGAGCAGGGGGGGCTGGCAGCCAGGACTCCTGGGTTCTGTCCCCGGCTCTGGGAGGGGAGTGGGGTCAAGTGGTTAGAGCAGGGCGGGCTGGCAGCCAGGACTCCTGGGTTCTGTCCCCGGCTCTGGGAGGGGAGTGGGGTCAAGTGGTTAGAGCAGGGCGGGCTGGCAGCCAGGACTCCTGGGTTCTGTCCCCGGCTCTGGGAGGGGAGTGGGGTCAAGTGGTTAGAGCAGGGGGGGCTGGCAGCCAGGACTCCTGGGTTCTGTCCCCGGCTCTGGGAGGGGAGTGGGGTCAAGTGGTTAGAGCAGGGGGGCTGGCAGCCAGGACTCCTGGGTTCTGTCCCCGGCTCTGGGAGGGGAGTGGGGTCAAGTGGTTAGAGCAGGGGGGGCTGGCAGCCAGGACTCCTGGGTTCTGTCCCCGGCTCTGGGAGGGGAGTGGGGTCAAGTGGTTAGAGCAGGGGGGGCTGGCAGCCAGGACTCCTGGGTTCTGTGCCCGGCTCTGGGAGGGGAGTGGGGTCAAGTGGTTAGAGCAGGGGGGGCTGGCAGCCAGGACTCCTGGGTTCTGTCCCCGGCTCTGGGAGGGGAGTGGGGTCAAGTGGTTAGAGCAGGGGGGCTGGCAGCCAGGACTCCTGGGTTCTGTCCCCGGCTCGGGGAGGGGAGGGGGGTCAAGTGGTTAGAGCAGGGCGGGCTGGCAGCCAGGACTCCTGGGTTCTGTCCCCGGCTCTGGGAGGGGAGTGGGGTCAAGTGGTTAGAGCAGGGGGGGCTGGCAGCCAGGACTCCTGGGTTCTGTGCCCGGCTCTGGGAGGGGAGTGGGGTCAAGTGGTTAGAGCAGGGGGGGCTGGCAGCCAGGACTCCTGGGTTCTGTCCCCGGCTCTGGGAGGGGAGTGGGGTCAAGTGGTTAGAGCAGGGCGGGCTGGCAGCCAGGACTCCTGGGTTCTGTCCCCGGCTCTGGGAGGGGAGTGGGGTCAAGTGGTTAGAGCAGGGGGGCTGGCAGCCAGGACTCCGGGGTTCTGTGCCCGGCTCTGGGAGGGGAGTGGGGTCAAGTGGTTAGAGCCGGGGGGGCTGGCAGCCAGGACTCCTGGGTTCTGTCCCCGGCTCTGGGAGGGGAGTGGGGTCAAGTGGTTAGAGCAGGGGGGGCTGGCAGCCAGGACTCCTGGGTTCTGTCCCCGGCTCTGGGAGGGGAGTGGGGTCAAGTGGTTACAGCAGGGCGGGCTGGCAGCCAGGACTCCTGGGTTCTGTCCCCGGCTCTGGGAGGGGAGTGGGGTCAAGTGGTTAGAGCAGGGGGGGCTGGCAGCCAGGACTCCTGGGTTCTGTCCCCGGCTCTGGGAGGGGAGTGGGGTCAAGTGGTTAGAGCAGGGGGGGCTGGCAGCCAGGACTCCTGGGTTCTGTCCCCGGCTCTGGGAGGGGAGTGGGGTCAAGTGGTTAGAGCAGGGGGGCTGGCAGCCAGGACTCCTGGGTTCTGTCCCCGGCTCTGGGAGGGGAGTGGGGTCAAGTGGTTAGAGCAGGGCGGGCTGGCAGCCAGGACTCCTGGGTTCTGTCCCCGGCTCTGGGAGGGGAGTGGGGTCATGTGGTTAGAGCAGGGGGGGCTGGCAGCCAGGACTCCTGGGTTCTGTGCCCGGCTCTGGGAGGGGAGTGGGGTCAAGTGGTTAGAGCAGGGGGGGCTGGCAGCCAGGACTCCTGGGTTCTGTCCCCGGCTCTGGGAGGGGAGTGGGGTCAAGTGGTTAGAGCAGGGGGGGCTGGCAGCCAGGACTCCTGGGTTCTGTGCCCGGCTCTGGGAGGGGAGTGGGGTCAAGTGGTTAGAGCAGGGGGGGCTGGCAGCCAGGACTCCTGGGTTCTGTCCCCGGCTCTGGGAGGGGAGTGGGGGTCTGCCATGGACCCACATGGTGAGCGCTATGCCCCCAGTTTTGACTCAGTCTCTGGGAGGAGCGCTTCAGTGGGTCAGACTCCCAAGGGGCTCACAGCCTCCAGGCTAATCCCTGCCATCTCACTGTGCCCTGAGGCTGGGCCTGCAGCCCCCCAGGTTCCCCCCTCCCATGAGCTCTGCTCAGTGAGTCCCGCCACAGGGGAGCCCCGCGCCCAGCGCTGGCAGCACAGGTGGGTTTAGTCAGTAGCGGGCGCCCAGCCTAGGAGGCCTCAGGGCAGCCCAGAGGCCAGGCCAGGCCGCAGGGAGCCCCAGGGTCAGGCTCCGGATCCACCCACCCCTGCCCCCGGGCCCGCGTTCCCGCGGCTCCGGCCCTGCGGCCGGGCGGGGGGTTCGGCGCTCCGGGGGGCACTGGGGGCTTGGGGGCATGTCCAGGGCCCAGCCAGCTGGGGCCACCCCGCTGTGTCCTCCCGGCCGGGAACAAAGCAGCACGCCAGGGAAACTGAGGCACGGCCAAGCTGCATGAGAAACACAACAAACAATTCCCACTTCGGCACATGGGCGGGGGGGGGGGGGGGAGCCGGGCAGGACTCCTGGGTTCTCTCCGCGCTCGGGGGGGGTGGCGGGCACGGCGCACAGGCGCGGGAGCCCGCGGGCCACTTGCAGCGCCCGCGCAGGCGTAGAAGGGCTCCGCCAGGCTCCGGGCGGTCGGTGCCCGATGCGCATGCTCCGAAGGGCGGAGGGCGTGGGAGCCAGCCGCGCACGCGCAGACGGGTGCTGCCGGGGCAGGCCGCGCATGCGCCGGGCGCGCCGAGGGTCTAGGCGGCGGGCGGCGGGCGGCGGCGGACTCGAGCCATGGCCGGGCGGGGGAAGCTGATCGCGGTGCTGGGGGACGAGGACACGGTGACGGGCTTCCTGCTGGGTGGGGTGGGCGAGCTCAACAAGCACCGCAGGCCCAACTTCCTGGTGGTGGAGAAGGACACGAGCCTGACCGAGATCGAGGAGACCTTCCGGTGCGCGGGGCGCGGGGGACCCAGGAGTCCGGCTTGGCCTATCCAGCGGAAGGGGCCGGGGCTGGCGCCGGGGGGGCTGCAGATGATGGTTCGGGGGGGCAGGGGCTGGCTCCGGGGGTGGGGGGGGCAGGGGCTGGCGCTGGCGCCGGGGGGGCTGCAGATGATGGTTGGGGGGGCGAGGGGCAGGTGCTGGTTCCTGGGGGGGCTGCAGATGATGGTTCGGGGGGGGCAGGGGCTGGCTCCGGGGGGGGCTGCAGATGATGGTTGGAGGGGCGAGGGGCAGGTGCTGGTTCCTGGGGGGGCTGCAGATGATGGTTGGGGGGGCGAGGGGCCGGGGCTGGCGCCGGGGGGGCTGCAGATGATGGTTGGGGGGGCGAGGGGTAGGGGCTGGTTCCTGGGGTGGGGGGGGCACGTGCTGGCTCCAGGGGGGCTGCAGATGATGGTTCGGGGGGGCAGGTGCTGGCTCCAAGGGGGCTACAGATGATGGTTGGGGGGGCGAGGAGGAGCAGGTGCTGGTTCCTGGGGGGGCTGCAGATGATGGTTGGGGGGGCGAGGGGCCGGGGCTGGCGCCGGGGGGGCTGCAGATGATGGTTCGGGGGGGCAGGGGCTGGCTCCGGGGGTGGGGGGGGGCAGGGACTGGCGCTGGCGCCGGGGGGGGCTGCAGATGATGGTTGGGGGGGCGAGGGGCAGGTGCTGGCTCCGGGGGTTGGGGGGCAGGTGCTGGCTCTGGGGGGGCTGCAGATGATGGTTGGGGGGGCGAGGGGTAGGGGCTGGTTCCTGGGGTGGGGGGGGCACGTGCTGGCTCCAGGGGGGCTGCAGATGATGGTTCGGGGGGGCAGGTGCTGGCTCCAAGGGGGCTACAGATGATGGTTGGGGGGGCGAGGAGCAGGTGCTGGTTCCTGGGGGGCTGCAGATGATGGTTGGGGGGGCGAGGGGCAGGGGCTGGCTCCAAGGGGGCTGCAGATGATGGTTGGGGGGGCGAGGGGCAGGGGCTGGCTCCGGGGGGGCTGCAGATGATGGTTTGGGGGGCTGAGGGGCAGGGGCTGGCTCGGAGGCGGGGGCATCAGTTCCCCCTGGTGCAGCCCCACCCATCCCCGCCTCCCCCCACAGGAGCTTCCTGAGCCGCGAGGACATCGGCATCATCCTGATCAACCAGTTCATCGCGGAGCTGATCCGGCACGTGCTGGACGGGCACACCCGCTCGCTGCCCGCCGTGCTGGAGATCCCCTCCAAGGAGCACCCCTACGACGCCGCCAAGGACTCCATCCTGCGCCGCGCCAGGGGCATGTTCACCGCCGAGGACCTGCGCTAGGGGTTGCGCTTGCCGGCCTGGGCCCCGGCCGGCTCCCGGCCTCGGGCCCGGCTGCCCCGGTCCCCCCAGCAGGCCGCAGCTGAGCCCCAGGGGAGCAGCTGCTCCTGCAGTTCTTCGTGGGCACCGAACAGCATTTGCCCCTCCCCAGGGCTGAATTGCTGCAGCCCCTCGTGCTGGGGCGTCTGGGCCCAGACTGGCTCCCCGGGGGTGGGGTTGGCGGCATGGGTGTGTTGGGCCTATGTGGCTTTCCTTCTTCCCACCCTGCTCCTCTGACCCCCTCTGGGGCTCCAGGGGCCTCCCACCAGCTGTGGGGCTGAGGGCCAAATGCACCCAATCCATGCTGCTGCCCCCGAACCCTCCCCGAGCCCCTGTGTGCTGGGGGCACGGGCTGTGTTCCAGTTGGCATGGGGGGGCAGCGGCAAGGTGGGTGCCAGAGCTGGCCCATGCCCCTGGCTCAGCCGTACCCCTCCCATTTCCCAGAGCCCCGGCTCCCCCGTCCCTCCATGTGCTACCGGCAGATCTGCCTCGTGTATGTTCCTGTGATGGTTGAGCTGTTACATTAAAGCAGAGGAGCCCCCCTCTCCCCGGATTCTTTGGCTCTGTGCTGGGGCAGATGCCCTCTCGAGCCAGGCTGCGCCCCAAAGGCCAGGGTGTGGGCAGAGCACCAGCAGGGAGGGGGTCGGCTGGAGGGCGAGGGGTTAAAACCGAGCCAGGCTGAGGAGCTGGTCTGTACTGGGCTCCCTGCCTGTCTAGGACAGCTCCTGCCAGCCGGGGCCAGTCCCAGCCCAGCTGCCCTGGCACCCTCCTGCCTGCTGGGAGTTCACTGGTTAGGCCGGTGACTTGCCCGCAGTGCAGCTGGGGGTGTGTGCACACAATCCTGACCCCCCCGTGCACACACCTGCCCCTTTCCTGTGTGCACCTGCTCTTGGTGGGGGGCTGTGAGGAGGCTGGCGGCTCTCAGCAGTCACCAGCTTTCGCTCTGCCAGCAAACATCCTCCCCAGGCAGGCGCTGGCTTGTCCCCAGCCGGGGGGCTGCTTATGAGCCCGTCCCGTGACCCCGAAAGGGGAAGTGGCTGGTGACTCACCCCCATGCGGCTCTGAGGAGCCGGCAGCTGCTTTGTCCGCAGCGCTAGTCCGAGGCCTGGTGGCCCTGACCTAGGCGGGCGGCATCCAGGCTGGCCTGGCTCCTGGCCCTGACCTAGGCGGGCGGAAGGATGTGCAGTGGCCTGCTGACCGCGCCGCGCTCACTGCCTGCTGCACGCGGGGCTCCCCCGCTGAGGCTGCCACGGCCCCAGGAAAGCCGGCTGCAGCTGGGCCCGTAGCTGACCAGCGGGTGGTGCCCTCTGCCCTTCCAGCCTGGCAGTGCCGGTGGCACCAGCTAGTTCATGAACGCAGGCGCTGGGTGGGGAGTGCCAGTGGCTGGTGAATCTGTTGCTCCTAAATGTGAGGAGGGAGCGCTGAATATGGGTGCTGCTGTCTCCTTCCCCCCCCCCGGTCTCTGTCCCTCTCCCTCCCCCTCAGGCCCAGGGAAGCTGGTGGCTGCTCCTCTCCCTGCGCTGGCTGCTTCCTGCCTCCCTGGTTCAGTTTCACCATGTCCCAGCTGGCTGCAATGCTGGGCAGAGCCCTGAGGGGAGGAGCTGGCCTGTACCAGCTCCATGCCCGCATGGGACAGCTCCAGCTGCCCGGGGCCAGTCCCAGCCTGGTTCTGGGCCTGCCCTCCTGCCTGCTGGCAGCTCTCTGTCCCCTGCCCAGACCTGGCTCTGCACAGAGTGTGAGAGACCCAGGGGGCCCCTGCTGCTGCTGGCAGGGCTGGGGCGGTGGAAGTGCTGAGCCGTGTGGGCTGGCTGCTGCTACAGAGCGGAGGGAGAGCTGGGGAGGTGCTGGGACTCTTTAGCCAGGCCACTGTGCCCGTGGTGCTGGAAGCCGGCCAGGAGCTTCCACAGTCAGTGTTAACCTGGTGCCCGCGTGGCAGGGGGGCGCTAGAGCGGCCTGGGCAGATGAGCCAGGAGGGCACTGAGCTGGGGCCAGCGCGGCCGGGGGGGGCTGGCTCAGTGCCGATGAATTAACCATTGGCACAGCTCAGCAGGGCCGGGGGTGGCATGGTTTATATGGCCAGCTGGCCTGGAAGCTGGGGTCAGGCGAGCTGATCTCAAGGGGGGGGGGGTCTCTGGGTCTGCCCTCAGGCGGGCGCTGCTAGGGAAGCCCAGCAGTCTCTCCTTCCCCCCTTCCAGGGCCAGCTGAAGGTACAGTGATGATGCCCCCCTGCTCCTCACTCCCTGGGCAAGCCAGGCGGAGCCCAGGTGCTCTCTAGGGGCCGTGTTCTGCCCTGGGGCATTGCCCACCAGCCAGGCTCTAGGGGCGTTGCGGCCTCGCCACTTCCACGGCCTGGTGCTGGCAGCCCTGTCCCAGAGTTTGTCAGCACAGAGGCTTCCCCAGCCCCCGAGGTGCCAGCCTGGGGCATGTGGCATATGCTGCTCTGGGGGACTTGATTTGAGCTTGTGTGCCAAGAGCCAGAGACGGCCCCTGTGCTCCCCTCCCCTGAGCCCTGGGGGGGCTGGGCAGCCAGGGTCCGGGGAGCCTGTCTGCTCTGGCTCCCAGCTGCCCCCTCCCCACCCCGTTCGTTGCCCGTCCTGTGGAGCATGCAGGCTAGGGGCTGTGCCCAGTCTATGAGCCCGAAGGGCACCCCAGGTGGGTGACTCCTCCTAGTGGGGCAAGAGCCCCCCTATCCAGCTGCTATCTGAACTGCACCACCTAGTGCTGCTCCCTCTGAGGGCTGGCCTAAGCTTCCTACATGCCACTCATCTTTGGGGGACCCCCTGCCCTCTGCACAGCTTGCTTCCTGCCGGCCTCAGGCTGCCCCCAGCAGAACCTTGCATCTTGGCCCCAAATACTTCCAGCCAGGCACTGACCCACCCACTCTCCAGCCAGGCACTGACCCTCCCAAGGCCAGTCTGGCAGAACTGGCAACCCAGGAGTCTGGGCTGCTAGCGCCCACCCCAAGCACAGCACCTGCCCTCTGGAGCTGGCATCTGCTGGCGGGTGCCAACTGCTCTGGGTCCCTCTGCAAATCCTTGGGGGGGGGAGATATTCTAGCAGCTACAAGTACAAGCCCAGGGTTAATCCATTGGGCTTGTAGCCTCTCGGCCCCCCGCCCTCCACTGGGAAGGGGTTGGGTTTTATACCAGGCCATGCAGAGCTCATGGGGGGGTGAGGTATAATGATGCTGCCTTTGGTGGGACACAGCGGAGAGTATCAATTCAGGACAAATTGCTTAGAGCAGGGCAGTCACAGCCCAAAGCTCAGTGTCCTTTATTACTAAGGCACCAAACCGGCCCCACAGAGAGGATTTCGGTCTCACCCCACTGGCAAAGTAAGTCACACAAGCAATTCCCTCAGACACACCAGTGTCCCAGTGTCTCCACCAGTGCCACTTGTTATGGGGACAAATGGTTATGAAAACCAGTACCCCGGTAACAGAAAAAGGTTTTCTCGATCCCGAAGGACCAAGCCATAGACCCAGGTCAAATAACTTAGATCTTACCCAAAATACACGCTTACAGCCAATTCTTATTAACTCAACTAAAACGTATTTAAAAAGAAAAGGGAGAGAGGTGGTTGAAAGATCAGTACACATACAGACTTGGGTTCAATTTCTTGAGGTCCAGATTCAGAGCAGAGATGGGGAATTTGTAGTTGCCAAAAGTCCTTTTAGAAATAGTCCAGAGGTTATAGTCCAATGTCCACCATATTCAGGGTGACTCGAGTCAGTGACTGGGGATCTCCATCCTTATGGCTCAGGGTTTCCCCTTCTTGAAACCCAAAGCAGATCTGAGATGAAGAAGGATCCTGTCCCAGGGTTTTTATACATTTCCTGCAGCCTTTTGGCCTGAGAAAACAATACGCTTAACTTGCCTTCTCCCAAACATCATGGCAATTAGCACAGGGTCATTTATCCATTAAACCAGCGGTGGGCAAACTATGGCCCTTGGGCCACATCCGGCCCACGGGACCATCCTGCTTGGCCCTTGAGCTCCGGCCCCTCCCTCGCTGTCCCCACTTTCCCGCAGCCACGCCGACCTGCGGGCAGCAGGGCTGCGAGCTGCCGCTCTGAGTGGCATGGTAAGGGGGTGGCGGTGGGGGGGTTGGGCAGGGGATCCTGGGGGCAGTCAGGGGAGAGGGAGCGGTTGGATGGGGCAGAGGTTCTGGGGCGGTCGGGGAATGGGGGGGTTGGATAAGGTGTGGGAGTCCCAGGGGGGCTGGCGGGGAGGGGTGGATAAGGGTCAGGGCAGTCAGGGAGGTTGGATAGGGGGTGGGATCCGGGGGTGGGGGGCTGTTTGGGGTGGGGTCTGGCCCTGGGTCAAGTCAGGCTAGGAGGTAATTAACTCTGGCCGTGTCACCTTTCAATAAGACATTATATTACACTCATAATGTCACTGGGGGGGGATGACCCCCAGAGCATCCCCCCCCTTTCCCATCAGCACCAGTACAGCCCTGGCCCATCTGATCCTGGCGGCAACTGGTCGTTCCCCCCCTCCACACACACACTCACCGAGGTGCACAGGGACAGCCAGCATGTGAGCAGCGATGCCCAGCCTCAGTGCCCCCTGAGCTGGCCAGCAGGGGCCGCGGGCAGCCGCTGCTGATGGAGGGCACCGCTGGGGGGCTGCTCCGGGTGAGATTCAGACGTCCCTGCCCTGGAGCCATTGCTGGGGCCCCGGAGCAGGGCAGCCGGGCCAGTGCCAGGCAGCCCCTTGCCCCCGGCCTCTGTGAGCTCAGGGGTGTGATGCAGCTGCCATGGCAACACAGCTGACAATGGCACCAGCTGCCCCTGGCCTGGGGGGCGGGCACAGCAGGGACGGGACCCGAGCCCCGGACTTGTGCTCACAGGGTGCAGGAGGCCCTCGGGCCGCAGCTCAGCCTTGCCACAGGGGGGGCCCCCTGCAGCTCTCGGGGGGGGCGTCTGGACGCAGGGCGCCCGGCGGGTGCCAGCATGGCGCGCCAGCTGAGCATGGACACGCTGCAGCAGGACTTCTGGAAGGAGAGGTACCACAAGGAGCTGATGCTCCACTTCCGCTGGCACCAGCGCTTCGGGGCGTCCGCCAAGGCCAAGCAGGCGCAGCGGCGGCAGGCCGCCAGGGAGCCGCTCAAGCTGCCCGCCCTCCGGTCTCCGGCGCCCGTGCCCCAGGCCGAGCAGCCGCCCGAGGGGCCCGCCGGGGCCGCCGCGGGCATCCAGGAGGGGGAGATGAAGCCCGTGGCGCCGGAGGTGCGGAAGCTGCTGTACCAGGGCATCTCCCAGGACGGCGAGGGCCGGCGGCGGTACCTGACCCTCCGCACAACCCGCGCGCCCGAGGAGAAGTACAACGCCCCCGTCACCACCAACTTCGTCTACGGCTGGCAGATGGGTGAGCTGGGGCAGCGGGCGCTGGGGGGGCAGAGCCCTGCCCCCGGCTCATGCCTGTGCCCACAGGGCCATCTTGCCCCGTAGCCCGGGGCTGCACTGGCGTGGGGGGCGCAGCGGAGGCGGGGGGGGGGGTTCCACTAGGTGGCGCTCTCCCCTCGGGGCAGTGCCTCCGGAATGGGTCCATGACGCCGGCTGTGACCTCGCAGCAGGCTGGGCCAATTAGCACAGCCGGCCTGAGCTCATTTGCATACAGCAAATCTCTTGTAGCGGCCGCTGGCGCTGTGTGCCAGGGGTTCCCCAGCCCCTTCCCCCAGGGTGTTGGGGCACCTGGCTGGCACAGGTTGGGTTTGTGCTAATAGTGAATGACCTGGGGGTGGGGGCAGCGCTGCCCTCTACTGGATGGGATGAGATCTCGTCTGCTGTGTGTCATAGTCCCTATAGTGCTGGGGTGTGATGGAGATTTCCCTCTGGCTCAAGAGGCAGGGCCATGGTTCTTGGCCAGGAGGCTTTAGTGCTGAGGGGGCCTGGCCTGCAGCCCAGCACCAGCTGTGACAACCTCCCGACCAGGCTCTCAGCATTTTGCGGCTGCAGCCAGGTCCCACGTGGGCTCTGGAACTGCGATGACAGTCACCATGACCCCTCAGCCTTCACATGCTCTGGGCCCATCTCCCAGGGGTGGGAGGGCTCCCAGCCAGACTGGCCCAACAGCTTCCCCAGCTGCCCCCCAAGCCAACTCCTCTGCCCACGGTGGCCTCATGCCCCAGCCCTACACCCCTGCTAGCCGGAGCGCCAGCTGTCGGCTAATAGCCCAGCGAGCGGCTCTGCCCAGGGGGGGGGTGCCAGGGCTTGGGGTTAAAGCCGGGGTCCCCTCCTGGCTTGCTGGGCATGCAGTGGGGGCGCTCTGGGGGTCACTCCTGTGCCGGGGATACCCACTACGGAGCGAGATCGTGGGAGCCCAGTGCTGCCGGGGGGGGAAGGTTGGCAATGAGTCAGTTCGGGGGGAGGTCTGGGGTTCTGGTCTGCCCCCCCCAGCTCATTGCCTCCCCCGCTCACCGCCCATCCCTTGTGTCTCTGCCCAGGGAAAGTCACCAACGTCTACGTGCCCGCGTTGCCCAAGTGCCGCATCGAGAGCTTCTTCCGCAAGAATGGGGTCTTCTCGCTGCTGGACCCACGCGATGTGGCCTTGTGAGAACCCAGCCCCTCTCCCTGCCACGGGGCTCTGGGCTTGGGACCGGGCCAGTCCCCCCACCCCTGGACCACATTGGCTGCTTGGGACACTGGGCTCTCCTAACATGACCGCCTGGTGCTGCCCCACTGGCTCTGTGCATCATTCACCCACCCGGCCGGGCACTAACCAAATGTAGGGCCCGGGGGCCTCCCCTTTAACCGCCTCTGCGCAAAGCGGCATGCCAAGGCAGCTGGGCCTGGCACCTGGCTCTGGCAGAGCCTGACCCCGCCTGGTCAGTGCCCGGCCTGTGGCTGCCAGGGCCCCTCCAAGCAGGGTCAAGGCTCTGGGAGTGGCAGCAGGTGAGGGGCAGGCTGGACATCAGGCCCTGCAGCAAGTCCAGGTTGGGCACAGGCAGCCAGCAGGGCCTGGCACATCCTTCATGGTAACAGCCCTAGGGCCGTGCCAAGGTGAAGGGTGGGTAACTTTATTGTAGGCTGTGCCAGGCTGGGCCACATGTGGGCAGAGCCATTGCACAGCCCTGCGGGCTCCTCTCCAAGACTCCCAGCAGCGCCGGGGGGCTCCCCTGCCTAGCCAGTGTCTCCATCCACTGGGGCTCTCTGGTGGCTGCCCACTGTCCTCACTGGCAGTCCCTCGCCCTCTTGTTGGGGACCCCCCAGAGTGCCAGCATGGAGGGAAGGGGGCCCTGAGTCCCACAGCACCCCGAGCCTGCTCTCCAGCCCCTGGGAATGGCCCCTGCACTGCGGCTCCTGTCCTTCCCTGTGCCCCAGCCCCACGGTGCCCCCCCACGCTCCAGGATCTCCAGCCCCACAGCTCCGAGCCGTGGGGAGGATGGGGGGAGCTGAGAGGGATGGGGCCAGCCCTGCACACACCCGGTCGTGGTGTCTGCCCCACCTCAGTCAATGCCTGGGGTGGCTGGGCAGCAGGTTGTGGGGTGGCTCTGATGCCCTGGACTCCCCAGGCACTCGGGGCTCTGGCCCCGCTCTCAGGGGGGCCCCGACAGAACCCTGGGGGCAGTGTGACACCCCTCAGGGTGCACTCTCACCAGGGCAATCCCCCTTGGGTACAGCATCTCCTGGGTCTGACCTCGAAGCGTTCAGCCCCCCCCCATCCATGCTCCCCCCAGTGAGTCCACCTGGCTGGGACGCCTGGGGAAGCCTCATGCCCCCAACGGGGCCAGGCACCCCCACTCCGCAGCCAGCAGTGACTCAGCCAGCGAGGGACACAGGAGGGTTATTAGTGGTCAGGAACACAGCGTAGAACAGGGCTTGTTAGCACAGAAAGCAGGAACCTTCAGCAAAGTCCATCTGGGGGGGCCAGAGCCCTGGGATCTCCCCCGAGTCCCAAACCTGGAGAGTGTCCTGCAGCCAACAGCCCACCCCCCACCCCCAGTCATGCCCAGTTGCCCCTTCTCTGACCTTTGTTGTCTTTCCGGCAAAATTGGTCACAACGTCTGGCCAGGCAGCCCGACATGCTCACACCTGAGTCCCACCACCTAGTTAATCGTGTTGCACACATGGAGAAACTGAGGCACACACACTATTCACACAACACATTATGCAAATCTCCCACTTCATCACAAGCTGTGTGCTGGCAGCCCCCTGGCGGATGGGCAATGCCGGGCTGGGAGCGAGGGGAGGGGGCTGCCCATCTCTGCGTGCCCACCCATGTTCAGGCCTTCCCAGCCCAGCTCAGGTCGCTGCCTTGCTCACCCGGTGCCACCAGCGGCTCCAAGAGCTCCTGGAAACTCAGCGTGTTCCTGTGGAGAGACCAGCATGGGTCAGCGTGGGGCTGGAGAGCCTGGCCTGACTTGGGCCAGCACGGGGGAGGGGTAGCCAGCCCTGGGGGAGCAGGGAAATGGGGGGGTTGTGATTGGACAGTCTGGGCCAGAGTTGGGGCAAGCGAGGGGGGGCACCCTGGGGCCAGAATGAACCTGGGGGGAGGCGGGCAGGACAGCCAGCACAGGGGTGGGATGGCCCAGGCCAGAGCTGGGGGTCTTGGCCCCACGCGCCCTGCTGCTCTGCTTGACCCCCTCCCCCAAGCCACACTCCCCTCTGACCCCCTCCTGCCCAGGCCACCTCTGCCCCCAGGCAGAGATGCGGGGGCGGGGGGGATGGCAGGGACCCCAACCCTGCTTCGGAGCAGCCAGCGGGCTGGAGCGAGAGATGAGATGCTAGGGCACCCCCCCCCCCCGTGGCTCCTCGGCCCCATGCTGCAGGACTGCTTTCTGCCCCCCCGGACCCCCAGCCGTGCTGTCCCCACGGACACCTGCCTGTGGCCCCTGGCCTGCATGCCGTGCGTCCGCTCCCGCTTCACCTGCTCCAGGTGCCACTTCAGCGCCTCCCTCTGCTGCGCCCGGGCCTCCTGCCGGGGGGACAGGCCAGGCTGAGCCAACGCTGCCCCACCCAGCCTGCAGGCCCTGGCCACAGCCTGCCCCCCGGGCACAGCCAGCCACCTGGGGACTTCTGCCCTGGCCGGCCAAGAGCCTCGAGCGTGGAGGAGCAGCGCCCCAGAGAGAGCGGGGCTGGGGGGCAGGCCACCTCCGTGAGCCCCAGACAGCCCCCTGCCCCGTCCTAGCAGCTGCCTACCCCGTCTAGGGAGGTGCCAACAGGGTCTTGCCATCTGCTGCTGCTGGTGCATCTGTGCCCTGACTGCCGGGGCAACTGCCCCCCCCAGCCCTCCTATTGCCCCCATGCTGGGCTGGCTCCCACCCACCCCGGGGGTGATCACCTCCCCCCGGCCCCACACTGGGCTGGATCCCATCCCCACCCTCTGGGGTGATTGCCACCCCACATGGGGCTGTACCCCCCTTGGGCAGCAGAAGGGCCCTTGCCTGCAGCTGAGGCTCCGCAGGGGGCTGGGGTCTCCCCAGAAGATTCTCCACCGACCTATGCCTGGCGATGGACAGTCGCTCCTGGAACTGGGGGAAGAAGGGGGGGGAGTCTTGAACCTGAACCTGAGAGAGCCCAGGGAGGGGGCAGTACTGGGGGGCACCTGGTGAGGGCCCACCACGCTGGGCAAGGAGTGGCCCCTTCTCCAGGTGCACAGAGCAGCTGTGCCAGCCCTGCCCGGGGAGCTCCTGGGGCCTGGCACTGCCAGGGCAGGGGAACGGAGCCTCCATGGGGCTGGAGAGAGTGCACAGAGTGGGACCCAGCCATCCCCCAGCTCCGGACAGGCCAGGGCAGGGGGTGCAGCACCCCGTGGGGTGCCAGCCTGCCCCGGAGTTGCACCCCCTGCCTGGCCCAATCTTTGCCCCAAGGATCCCATCCCACCTCCAGGGCAGCGCCAGGGGGCAGCCGGGCCCTGGGGCACTCAGGCGGGCACTCTGATCCCCACACCGCTGGGGCCGGGCCCAGAACAGTGACACACCCCAGCCTCACCCCTGGGGGCGCCCTGGGTAGGACACCCCCTGCCCCCACAGCAGGGCCCACATGCGGGACGAGGCCTGGCAGCCCCCACCCCCTGCCTCACCCGCAGCAGCTGCCGCTCCTTGTCGCGCCGGAGCTTGCGCCCCCCCTCCAGCTGCAGCTCCGCCAGCCTGCGCACGGCTTCCTGCTGCTCCCTCCGGGAGGGGCGGATAAAGGCCTTCTCCCGGCGCAGGGGGCTGCCCCGCGGCTGGCCGCATGGGGCGGGTAGGCCGGGCTGTAATGGCACCAGAGGCATTAGGGACGGGGGCGCCAGGGGGCCTGGGCAGCTGACTGAGACACCCCTCCCCTCACATGTACCTCTCCCCACAATAGCCCTAAGCACGGCCCACCCCCCCAAGGCCCTCATCCTGGCCCATGGGTTTGTGCAGACGGCACCGTGACGGGCACTACGCTAACCCTGCAGTGCCAGGCCAGGGAAGATGGGCATTCGGGCTGTCACCAAGCCATGGTCCAGCTGTGACTCTACGGGGCTGGGATGTGGCTAGCGGGCATAGGATGGGCCCATGCCAGGGTCAGCTGGGGGGGGGCAACTGGACCTGGCCTGCTCTGACCTGAGCGCAGCTGGGCTGGGGCACCCCCAGTTGCCAGGGGTGAGAAGCAGCACAATTGGCTCCCTGGGGGCTGGGCCAAACCCCACCCGGCTGGCAGTGCCCGCTCTGGTGGGGGGTGCCTGTGTACCCCTCTTGTCTCCAGGGCAGGCTCCGGTGGCAGCTCCCCGCACTCGGCGCTCCTTGCATGAGCTGCTTGGGGCCGTGCGGAGCCCTGGTCTCCTCCCTTCAGGTTGGGGGGCTCCAGGCAGGGGGCTGCAGGGCTGCAGCGTTTTGGGGAACACCAGATCCCTGAGCAGCTTTCCCATCCCAGCCACCAACCCTTGCCCCCGGGCATGGGGCCCCCCCATCCCATGCAACTGGTCACACCCCCCTCCACACCACGGCCACACCCCCTCCCCCACCAGGCATGGACCCCCAGCTCATGGCACTAGCCACACCCTCTCCGCACCATGGGCCCCACCTCCATCCCCTGCCTCAGGGTTCCCTCCCCACTGCCCCTCCTTACCCAGCATGGCCCCATGGCTTCCCCTCCATGCTCGCTGTGCTGGTCCACCCAGCCAGGGCTCGCCCCACAGCCTCCAGTGTCGAGGACTGCCTGATCCCACTCCAGGGCCTCCCCAAGGCTCTGGCCTGGATGCCCGGGGCTGGGTGGGGAAGACCCAGTGGCTTCTGCTGGCTCTAGGAGTTGATGGGCCTGCCGCCCCCACTGGACAGCACCCTGGGCCGGCAGCGCCTCCCCAGCCTGCTGCAGGGACACCCGGGGCTCCTCAGTGTCCGGCTCCCACTGCAGGGACACCTGGGGCTCCAGGGCCTCTGGCTCCCGCTGCAGGGACACCCAGGGCGCCTCAGTATCCAACTCCTGCTGCAGGGACTCCCGGGGCTCCTCAGTCTCTGGCTCCCGCTGCAGGGACTCCCGGGGCTCCTCAGTCTCCAGCTCCCGCTGCAGGGACACCCAGGGCGCCTCAGTATCTGACTCCTGCTGCAGGGACACCTGGGGCTCCTCAGTCTCCGGCTCCCGCTGCAGGGAGACCCAGGGCGCCTCAGTTTCTGACTCCCGCTGCAGGGACTCCCGGGGCTCCTCCGTATCCGACTCCCGCTGCAGGGACTCCCGGGGCTCCTCAGTCTCCGGCTCCCACTGCAGGGACACCCAGGGCACCTCAGTATCTGACTCCCGCTGCAGGGACACCTCGGGCTCCTCAGTCTCCGGCTCCTGGGGCTCCAGGGGCTCCAGGGCCTCTTGCTCCCGGTGCTGAGCAGGCTCCACCTCCATCAGCAGAGCTCCCAAAGGCTGGGCCACCTCTGGTCCTATCAGTGCCTGGGGCAGAAGAACCTGGGGACCTCCAAGTTCCCGGGGCCCAAGAGCCTCCCTCAGCAGTGCTCCCTGGGGCTGACAGGCCCCTGGCCCCCATCCCTTGAGCTGAGGGACTTGGGGAGCCCCTTCTCCCTTCAGCTCCTGGAGCTCTAGACTTTCCCGGGGCTGGAGCAGACCCAGCGGAGTTTTGTGGAGCTGTGGGATCCGTAGCCCCCCCAGCTCCTGAGGATGGTTCACTTTGGGGTCCCCCTGCAGGTGCCCCTGGACCCGGAGCGGCCCCAGCTCCAGCGGGGTGGCCTCCCCTGGCAGCGCTGGCTGGAGCCCAGGGGCTGGAAGCTCCTCCCCGTGCAGCATCCCCTGGGCCTGGATGCTCCCTGGCCCCAGAAGTGGGGCTGGTCTCAGCTCCCTCAGTCCCTGGGGATGAACCCAGGGGGAGTCCCCCAGCACAGCTCCCTGGGGCTGAGGGGCTCCTGAGGGCTCCATCAGCTGAGCCCCCCATGGCTCCAGCAGCTGAGCCCCCTGGGTCCCCCATGGCTCTGGCTCGCTCTGGAGAGTGTCCCAGGGCAGAAGGGGCTCTGCCCCCTTCGGGTCCTGGTGCACGGGGCCTACTGGCTTCCTCCCTTCCTGGGACCTTCCTTGCTCCCCCTGCAGAAGCTCCAGGTCACTCTGCAGAGATCCCTGAGGCTGAAGGGGTTCTGGGGGGCCCCTCACTTCCTGGGGTGGAGGGGCCTGGGGCTCCTGCTGGAGCTGTGGAGCGCTAAGTTCTGACTGTGGAGCCCCCCAGAGCTGACAGGCCTGCGGTGCTTGCTGTCCTGGGGGCTCCCTCAGCAGAACCTCCTGGAGCTGAGGGACCCCCAGGGACTCAGGAGCCCCTGGCTCCCTTTGCGGCCTCCCTGGGGCCTGCCGGGTCTCCAGCTGCCTCTGGGCAGGCTCAGGGGTTCGCAGCCCCATCGGTCCCAGACTAGCGCGAAGGTCCTGGGGCTGGCCAGCCTCCGGCTCCCTTTGCCTCGGCTCCTGGGCCTGAAGGGCCGCGACGTCCCTCCCCAGGGACCCTTGGGGCTCCAGCGCCCGCAACAGCCACAGCCGAGTCTTGTCCCTTTGCAGCACCCCCTGAGTCTGATGGGGCCCCAGCTCCCTCTGTGGGAGCTCAAGGGGGTCCAGCTGCTGGGGCTGAAGGACCAGTGGCTCCCTCTGTTCGGGGGGCTCAAGAGCCGCTGGGTCCCCATGTGGGCGCCCCTGGGGCTTCTGGGCCCTGGGGTCCCCCTGGTCCTGGGCCTCGAGGGCCTGTGGATCTTGGGGCTCAAGAGCCGCCTGCTCTGTCTGCAGAGCTCCCTGGAGCTGCTGGGCCCCCGGCGCCTTCGGTAGCCCCCGCTGGGCCATTGGTGGAGACCCCCGCGGCTGCCGGGTTTCCAGCTCCCCCCGTTCTTGGGCCTCTGGTGCTGTCTGTCTAGTTCCCTGCTGCTGAAGCGCGTGGAGCTCGTTCGGGACCAGGAGGAGTCGCTGTCCCCTCCGGGGGGGTCCCGGGGCTTCCAGCAACCTCTGCTCGTGGGGCGGCCGGGTCCCCGTTTCTCTCTGCAGCAGTTCCCAGGCAGGAAAGGCCCCCAGCTCACTGCACGGCATCTCATGGAGCTTAGACGAGACACGGCCAGACATTATAAACCCTCTATGGACCCCGAACCCCAAGAGTCCCCCCAAAGCCCAGAGAGTCTGTGGCGGCCCGATGATAAACCCATTGCCCTGCCTGGGGCTGCTGGGGCCCCATGACCCCCCTCCACCCACTCAGCCATGGGGAGCCCTGCCCCAGAGCAGCAGGGGGGCAGCCTGTGGGTGGGGGCTAGGCTGGACACAGCATCCCCTCGTGGCTGCCCTGATGGTACCTAGCACACGTGTGGCCCGGAGCAGGGGCGCCTGTGCGAGCTGGGTGTGAGCCAGACAGGCGCTGGGACCTGCGTCCCACGGCAGGGCCGATGGTTGGGGCCGACGGGCACCTGGGTTCTGCTCCCTGGTGCTGTCCCAAGTCACATGCCCGAAGCCAGCTGGGTCCCCCTGGGTGGGCATCTCTGGAGGCTTGAACCTCCCCCCCCCGGAAATGAGGCGGGGCCACAGCCGGGCTGCTGACCCGAGAGGGCACGGTGCCCCCCACGGGTATAACTGTGCAGGTTCATCTGGGCACTCCCCCCCACCCCCCATGGCCTTGCTGCCCCAAGCAGCTGATGAGGGGCTGTACCTGTCGGGGCAGGAGACGGCCAAGCATGGGGAGGTGGCGGGGGGGCAGTGAGCCAGCCGTGTCCCGGCCCTGGCTCTGGGGAAGGAGGTCGCAGACTGTGCCAGCCCCACTGGGACCCCTCTGTCGTGATCAGCCGGCGCCTGGTGCCACCAGATCTGATCCCCCTTCTCTGGGCACGCAGGGCCACGGCACAGGGGCAGCAGGATCAGCCACGGGCTCCGAGACCACCTCCCACCCGCCCTCCATGCTGTACCCAGGCTCTCCCCAACCCGCACACAACATGGCTGTGAGGTGCCCGGCACACGCTGCCTGGAGCCCCATGGCCGTGCAAGCTGCCAGTCCTGCCCCACCTGGGCCACGCCACATCCAGCTGCTCAGCCAGGCCAGTGGCACAGCGGCAGAGCCTGGCACCAAGGCGATTCCTCAGTGCCAGGCCAGCCCGGGGAGCTGGGCCAAGCTCAAACCTGAGGACGCAGCAAGAACCAGGAGGCGTTGGAGCAACCCAGGTCCCAGGCCTGGCAGCCACCCTGGCACCAGATATCGCTAGTTCCCTGGAGCCACCACCTCCCTTGGCCATGCCACACGCCACTGCACCTGCTCACCGTGCCCCCCCAGCCCCTCCCCTGGCCGTGCCCCAATCCCCTCATCGTGTCCCCCAGCTCCTCCCCCAGCTGTGCCCCCCCCCCACTGTGCCCCCCAGCCGGGGCATGGTGCCAGGCAGAGCAGTAAGGGGGGACCCACCCGTACCCAGGAGAGCCTCTGACAGCAAGACAGGGCCCAGGGCAGGCATGGTGGTGGGGGGTGGGGTGGGAGGGGTGGATCTTCGGGCTGTGGCTGGACCCCCGCCCGGCTCCTACCTGTGCAGCTCTGTTCCACAGAGCCTCTGCCCCGCTTGTCCAGCTAGGCACCGCTCGCCACCCTGCCACCAGCCTGGGCCCGGCCAGCGCCTCGCGCCACGACACCACCTGGAAGGGCGCCGAGTCGCAGAACCTTCCCACGGAGGGGTCAGGGTTAGGTCCTCCATCCCGCCTGGCCTGTGCCCGCAGGGAGCACTCACACCCAGCCCCATGCCCTCGCGGCCTCCACCTGGGGTCTGGGACACCTCACAGCACAGCCACACAGGGGGGAAACTGCATGACTGCTTCCCCCTCCCTGTGTGGCTGCCTCGCCAGCACTGCAACTTCTGCCTGGAAGGTGGAGTGGGATTGGACCTGCCCCACCTACTGAAAGACCAGACACCCATCTGGCCCAGTGGCCCACCATCTGCCCTGGATCGGGCCCATCTGGCCCCGTGTCCTACCCTCTGGCCTGGATCGGGCCCGTCTGGCTCCATGTCCTACCCCGTCTGGCCTGGCTCCTGCCCCATTGTGGGTTCCCCTGGGCCTTGGCTTGGTGCCTGGGGCTCTGGGGCCAAGAAGATGCCAGTGTCCAGGGCCCGGCTTCCCACAGGCAGTGCTGGGCCCTTCCGTGTGCTGGGAGAGGGGGAGGGGGTGGTGGGGCTTCACCCTGGACCCCCCATCTGTGTCCCGCCACGGCACTGCCCGGGTTACAATGGGGCAGGAGCAGGTCAGCGATGCCCGTCCCTGCCACCCTGTTGTCTCCTGGCTTAGCACTGGCTGCCGCCCCTTGCGGTCCATGGCTCAGGTCCTGGGGGGCGCTGCACTGTTAGACATGGGTGGGGGGAGGGCAGCAGTGCCGGGGTGGGGGGTCAGACATACCCATCCAGGAGCTGCCAGTGCCGGTGCATTGCCCAGGGGCACAGGAGGCTGCTGTCTTCGGTGCCCGAACCCTGCAGGGACGGAGGGCGACCGGTGAGTGTCTGGCAGGGGGCACAGATAGGGCAGAGCCCGAGGCGGGGGTTCTCCAGGGATGAGCCCCCACAAGGCACAGAGCGTCCCATCAGCACCCAGCTGGCCTGGGTCCCGGCTCTCAGACAGACCAGACATGCAGTGAGTTTGTGGGAGTCTCACTCTGGAGGCCAGGCGTCCCCAGTGCCCCCTGGGCATCACGGTCAGGGTAAAGGGGCCCCGGAGCCTTAGAGCACCTGCCAGGGCAGTCCATGGCCCAGGAAAGGGAGTTATGGGGGGGCTGGCAGCTGTGGGACACAGACCCATGACCCAGTGGCCCAGCCAGTGAGGCTGAATGCCAGTTCAGGGGAGGGGGGGGTTCATGATTCCCCTGGGGAATGGCACACGCTGGCAATGCACTGTCCCTCGGCCCCCTGGGAGGGCCTGCTCCTTACCATCCCGCTGGGGCAGCCTGTCCCCGGCTCCACTCGGCGTCCCTGACCGGGGGCCCAGGCCGGCCCTGGGTGTGGCTGGGGGTCTGCCGAGAGCCAGGCCTTGGAGAGAGGAGACACATGGATGGGTCAGTGCCAGGGCAGCCCTGGACCCACCTGCTCCCATGCAAGCAGTACCAGCTGCCCCCAGCGCTGCGTCCATTCCCCCGCCCCCCCAGCCTGCTCCTGCAATCAGTCCAGCTGGCAGGGCCCCATGGTGCAGTGCCCCCCCGCGCTAGCTCCATTGCCGCCCTTTGCCGCCCCTCCCCAGGGAGCAGCTGAACGCCTGGCACAAGGGACAATGAGTCAGGCCGGGACACTGGCAGAGTCACAGCTACCAGCAGAGCAGAGACTAGAACCCTTGGGGTCCAAGCTCCCAGACCCCTACTCTACCCATGAGACCCTGTGACATTATTGACATGAACTGGGACCGTATAGATCATCGTTGCAACCAAGGTCCTGTAGTAGCACCAAATGTGTTACAAAGGAGGTCAAGCAAGGTGTCTAAGACAAGGCTGTGCTTGGCTGGTTATGATTCTGCTGTCTGTCGGCAGGTATCATTTTTGTATTTAAAGTTATAAGTATTGGCTCTCTACTGTCTGTAGTTCAAACTTGTGCTGTGCTTCTGGGTGACACCCCAGACAAGCTGGTGTCAGCTCTGCCTAGCCTGCTGGATGGCTCATGAAGAACCATCAGCGACACAAGCGACCCATTGAGAGAAGGCAGATACACCTTGCGACTCAGCCAGGGAGGCAGGGACCTGCCGATGGACAGAAGTCTGAGGGTTTTCCAGGCCGTGTGAGGGGCAGCTTGTCCTTGGGACAAAGAAAGAGACCACATGGCAAGAGACTATAAAAACCTGCGGCAGCTCCTCCATCTTGTCTTCAGTCCTGCTTCTGACCTCTGGAGGGACTTTGCTACAAACTGAAGCTTTGAACCAAGGACTGAAAGACCCCTCCCAGCTGGGGACGTTCTCCACAGACTTGATTTGAACCTGCCGTTTATTCCATCACTGCGACAAGCCTGAACCAAGAACTTGGCCATCACTGTATGTCATTGATTCCATTTAACCGATTCTAGCTCTCATCTGTATCTTTTTCCTTTTAGGAATAAACCTTTAGATTTTAGATTCGGAAGGATTGGCAACAGCGTGATTTGTGGGTAAGATCTGATTTGTATATTGACCTGGGCCTGGGGCTTGGTCCTTTGGGATCGGGAGAACCTTTTTCTTTTACTGGGGTATTGGTTTTCATAACCATTCGTCCCCATAACAAGTGGCACTGGTGGTGATACTGGGAAACTGGAGTGTCTAAGGGAATTGCTTGTGTGACTTGTGGTTAGCAGGTGGGGTGAGACTGAAGTTCTCTCTGTTTGGCTGTTTTGGTGCCTTAGAGGTGGAAAACCACCAGCTTGGGGCTGTGACTGCCCTGTGTGACAAAGTGGGAATGTTCTTAATGTTTTCTCTGAATACTGGGTGCCTCAGTTTCCCCTAGGCATTTCTTAAGTAGCTAGGTGGTGGGATAAGGGGGTATGATTGTTGCAGAGCCCTAGAGGGCCAGTGTGATGGTGTCTGCACAGAGAATGCACAGAGACACCCTGTCTCCTAGCAAATGATGGCCTGGGCCCCTCCTCTGCAAAAGTGCCAACTGAAGGGGTTGGAGAGGACCGGGAGAGACAGCGAGAGCCTGAGAAAGAGTTGCAGGAGACGCAGCAGCAGCATGAACTGGCGATGGTGGAGCGGAGAGGCATAGGGGACCTCCCTGGGGTAAGTGGGGATAGACTCTGGGGTGCCAATTCTGCACGGAGCCTCGTTACTAAATTGCTCACCCTGGTTAAGGAGGGGGGATGTGGATGCCCACCTCACTGCCTTTGAGCAGGCTGGCAATTTGAACCAGGGGAACTCTGCGGAAAAGCCCCGGTGTCTAGCTCCCTTGCTAGGTCCCAAGGCCGTAGACTCCGTCAGCCAGATGGGTGGGATGGTGGACAAGTTCCCACTCCTGGCCCCAGACTATATGTCTGCGTGGAGTCTCCTGGGGTCAGGTCCCTCGAACCCCCAGTGGGAGCGGAAGGTGGTGGTCAGTGGGGAGACATTCCTGGGGCGCTGGATCCCCTGGTGTCCCGAGAGAGGGACATCATGGGCCAGGTACTATAGCCTGCAGTGATACTTCTGGGGCACCCCCAGCTGCCTCCTGATCCCCCACTGTTCTATTTCCTCTGGGGGAGCCCATTCCTGGTACAGGAATCCCTTCTCCCACGGGAACCTTTCCCTGCAGCCTTCCCCAAGGGGGTTTGCAGCGCTGTGGCCAGCACGTTCCCTCAGCTCCTCCAAGGAGGATCCTTCTGCAGCTCGCTGCTGGGGAAGGCAGAGGGACCTGTTCCCTCTCGCTGGCTGGGCCTGGGGTCACAGCCCCACTGAGCCCTGTCCCTGGTCGCTCCCTCCCTGCCCTGGGATCACTTCCCAGCAGCACCTCTGGACCAGGCAAACCTGGTTGGCAGCCGACCTGCCCTGCCTGTGGGTCCCCCCCACTCAGTTCTGCCCTTGCTGTCCCAGTGGGGGCAGGCAGCGAGCTTGCTGCTTTGGCCACAGCATCAGAGCCAGCGTGAGCCCCCTCTTCGGTGTGCAGGGGGGCGGGGAGCATCTCTCTGTCCCACCCAGCCCCAGGGCTCTGGTTACAGGCAGGCAGGTATCCCGAGCCTAGCAGCTCCTCCCCGCTGCCAGCCAGGTCATCTGCATTTTCACTGACCATTTCCCTCTCCCCCGATTGGTTCCCTGGATTCAAATTCAAACCCTCGGCCGTTACAGGAGCAGGACCGGGATCCTGTCCCAAAGAGACACAGTCACCCCATAACAGAGTCTCACAGCTGATATCCTGGAGAACACCAACAACCAGCCAGCCCCACCCCTCCTGGGTCAGCACAGGGATCTGGGCCATAGGCAGGGCGAGGGGCTTCATCCCTAGGACCTTCACCCCGCTCACCCAGCCCCTCAGCATCTGAGGCTGCACCAGCAGGGGCCCTGACAACAGTTCTCTCTGTCCCAGGATCTCGCCACCCCACGAATGTCTCCCCATTGACCATCGCCTTCCTCTCCCACTGGAGGTCTGAGGGGCCTGAGTCCAGGAGACTCCACGCACACATATTGGTTGGGGTCCGGAGTGGGAGCCTGTCCACCTCCCCACCCATCTTGCTGACTTGCCTATGGCCTTGGGACCCAGCTAGATACCGGGGTTTTTCCACAGAGTTCCCCTGGTTTAAACCGCCAGTCTGCTCAAAGGCAGTGAGGTGGATATCCACATCCCACCCTCCTTAACCAGGGTGAACAATTTAGTAACGAGGCTCCCTGCGGAACTGGCACCTGGGGTCTATCCCCACTCACCCCTGGGAGGTCCCCTCTGCCTCTCCGCTCCACCATCGCCAGTTCATGCTGCTGCTGCTTCTTCTGCAGCTCTTTCTCGGGCTCTCGCTGTCTCTCATGGTCCTCTCGCTCCTTTGGACTCAGCTCCAATCCCATCCGTCTCCGATCGCCTGATGGGGACCCTGATCGTGAAGACCCCCGTCTGGTCGGGGACAGGAGTCTTGGGGAAGCCTGACTTCTGCTCCAGCTGCTCCCAGACCCTCTTGTAGCCCCATCTGGGTCAGGAATCTGCTCCATGGAGCAGTCATCCTCCTCCAGCTGCAGGATTAACTGTGCTTTGATGAGCTTTCCAATGCGTAACCCTCTCTTTCAGCACAGGGTTACAATGTCCTTCTTAAGGAGATGGTGACAGGCCATCACTCCGCTCCTCCCAAGTTGTTGTGGACTCACAGGCCTGTGTGCTCTCAGCTCCCCACGGTTTCCAGGAAGAACCCCTAGTGTGCCAGCCCTTCTCGAGGTCACCACCTCTTTGCCAGGGCCAAGCCACGGGATCCTCCACCCCTGAGACTTCTCACCACAGTCCCCAGGGGAATCCTGTTACTGCAACTGTCCTCGCTGGTCACACACTCCCAGGGGTTAAGTGAAGCTCCTTCGCCCTCTGAAACTGCCCCTCTGAGCCTTCAGCATGCCTAGTCCTTGTTAATCCCCCTTTGTTTTACTGCTCCCCAGTCACTTACTACCAGATGCTTGGTCCATGGGCTGCAGTAGATCCCACCACTGCCACCAGTTGTCCCAGCGTCCCCGGGCCATGCTCTGGAACTACTCCATGTGAAGCCAGGCAGGACTCTGGGGGAGCCTCCTCTCTGTGAGCAGACTGTCTGCAGGGTAAAAAGCTCACAGGGCTTCCACCTTCCTGGGTCTGACCTTGGAGCATTCAGCATCCTCTGCCCCTCCCTGCGCCTCCCACAGTGAGTCTGTGATAAAGCGGGACTGTTCTTAATGTTTCCTCTGAATATTGTGGGGGTGCCTCAGTTTCCCCTAGGCAGTTCTTAAGTAGCTAGGGGTTGGGATAAGGGTCTATGATCGTTGCAGAGCTTTAGAGGGCAGTTGTGTGCAGGGGTCTGGACACAGAGAATGGCCGACACCCTGTCTCCTGGCAGCTGATGGCCTGGCCCTTCCCCCCTGCAAGGTGAGAGCTAAAGGGTTGGAGAACAAAGGAATCAGGTGACCTCCTGGCCCGGGAAAGGGACAAAGCGGGGGGAGGGAGGGGGCTGGAGAGAGTTTCAGTTTGGGGCTGGCTGGGGACATGGAGTGAAGTGCAGACGGGGTTGTCTGGCTCACTGCCCCCCAAAATGGACCCAGCTGAGGGGTCCTGTTCTCTGCACCTACAAGCTCTGTGTTAGACCATGTTCCTGTCGTCTAATAAACCTTCTGTTTTACTGGCTGGCTGAGAGTCATGTCTGACTGCGGGGGGCAGGACACTCTGGCTTCCCCAGGACCCCGCCTGGGTGGACTGCCTGCAGAAAGTGCACGGAGGGCAGAGGTTGCTGAATGCTCCAAGGTCAGACCCAGGAAGGTGGAAGCCAGGTGAACTGTTTGTCCTGCAGACAGGCTGCTCACAGAAAGGAGACTTCCCCAGAGTCCTGCCTGGCTTCGTAGGGAGCAGCTCCAGAGCATCGCCCAGGGACGCCGTGACAACTGGTGGCAGAGGTGGGATGTGCTGCACCCTGCAGATGGCGCATCCTGCAGTAAGTGACTGGGGAGCAGTAAAATGAAGGGGGATTGATGAGGACCAGGTGTGCTGAAGGCTCAGAGAGGAGCGGTTTCAGAGGGCTGTTAACCCCTGGGAGTGTGTGACCAACGAGAAGGACTGTGCAGTAATGGGGTCCCCCTGGGGACTGCGGTGAGTAGTCTCAGGGGCGGAGGAGCCTGCAGCTTGGCCCTGGGAAAGAGAAGGACTTTTGCAGTAACAGGGTTCCCATGGGGATTGCAGCGAGCGGTCCCAGGGGCGGAGGAGTCTGCAGCTTGACCCTGGCAAAGAGGTGGTGACCTCGAGAATGGCTGGCACACTAGGGGTTCTCCCTGGAAACCGTGGGGAGCTGAGAGCCCACAGGCCTGTGAGTCTACAACAACTTGGGAAGAGCGGAGTGAGGGCCTGTCACCGTCTCCTGAAGAAGGACATTGTAACCCTGTGCAAAAAGAGAGGGTTGCGCATTGGAAAGTTCACCAAAGCACAGTTAATTGAGCAACTGCAGTGGTAGCCAGGCATCGCCAAGACTCCTGTCCCCGACCAGGCGGGGGTCTTCACGATCAGGTTCCCCATCGGGGGATCGGAGATGGACGGGATTGGGACTGAGTCTGAGAGAGCAAGAGGACTGTGAGAGACAGCGAGAGCCCGAGGAAGAGCTGCAGAAAACACAGCAGCAGCATAAACTGGCGGTGGTGGAGCGGAGAGGCATAAGGGACCTCCCAGGGGTGAGTGGGGATAGACCCTGGGGTGCCAGTTCTGCAGGGAACCTTAATACTAAATTGCTCACCCTGGTTAAGGAGGGGGGATGTGGATGCCACCTCACTGCCTTTGAGCAGGCTGGTGATTTGAACCAGGGGGACCCTGCGGAACAGCCCCGGTGTCTAGCTCCCTTGCTGGGTCCCAAGGCCGTAGACTTCATCAGCCAGATGGGTGGGGAGGTGGACAGGCTCCCACTCCGGACCCCAACCGATATGTGTGCGTGGAGTCTCCTGGACTCAGGCCCCTCAGACCTCCAGTGGGAGAGGAAGGCGATGGTCAATGGGGAGACATTTATGGGGTGGCGAGATCCTGGGACAGAGAGAACTGTTGTCAGGGCCCCTGGTGGTGCAGCCTCAGATGCTGAGGGGCTGGGTGAGCTGGATGAAGGTCCCAGGGATGAAGCCCCTCGCCCTGCCATGGCCCAGATCCCTGTGCAGACCCAGGAGCGGTGGGGCTGGCTGGTCGTTGGGGTTCTCCAGGATATCAGCTGTGAGACCCTGTTGTGGGGTGACTGTGTCTCTTTGGGACAGGATCCCGGTCCTGCTCCTGTGACGGCGGAGGGTTTGAATTTGAATCCAGGGAACCAATCTGGGGAGAGGGAAATGGTCAGTGAAAATGCAGATGACCCGACAGCGGGGAGGAGCTGCTCGGCTCAGGATGCCTGCCTGCCTGTAACCAGAGCCCTCGGGCTGTGTGGGACAGAGAGATGCTTCCCGCCCCCTTGCTCACCGGAGAGGGGGCTCACGCTGGCTCTGATGCAGTGAGGAAAGCAGGGAGCTCGCTGCCTACCCCACTGGGACAGCAAGGGCAGCACTGAGCAAAGTGGGAGCTGAGACCCCAGCTGAGTGGGGGGAGACACAGGCAGGGCAGGGGATCTGGTGGCAGTGGCAAGGTGCTTGGTAAGGAAAGTCTGGATGAGCCTAGGCAGCTTTGTGAGCTGATGGCTTTGTCTAGTCAGCAGGGTGGGAAGGCGAGGAGAGTGGAAGACGAGTGTCCCTGGACCTTACCCGTTACCTGGGTGGAGAATTGGGACAGTGAAGGAAACGTGCCTGTGTCTGTCAGGTGTATTGACTTGCCTATGGAGGGAGCTACCCCGGTCTCCAACAGCCCTGTGTGCTGGGACAAGGGGAGTGAGATCCCAAGCTGGGTGTCTGGTAGAGGATAATGTGTCTCCGGCTCTTCTTTGTCTGTGGAGCAGACAGAAGGGGCCTTTCAGCCTGGGATGGTTGAGAATAGTGCAGTTGTCTCAGAGTTGGTTCTGGATTCAACTAAAGCCCGGGAAGGGAATGGTCCTAAGTTTGTGTCTGCTCGGGAGAATGGCCCTGTAACTAGGTCGCATCTAGTTAGTGTCTATGTAAAATCCCAGAGACCAGACAGTTCTGGTGCTTGTATTTTGCCTATTGCTAGTGTGTGGCTGGGAAAGGCTGTAGCAACTCTGTCTAATCAGGGTGAGATCCTAGCCAGGGCACAAGGAGAGCAGAAAGGGGATTTGATCCTGTTACCTACTGAGGGTGTGGAAACTTGTAGCAAGAAGGAAAAGATTCCTGAGCTTGTGTGTGGCAAAGGGAAGGAGGATGCTTCTAACCTTTTATCTAGGGAGTCTATGAAATTGCCTGAAAGGGGATTGTGTAGGAATCCACCTGATGGGCCAACGATGATTCTGGATGTAAGTGAGACCCAGAAAGAGTCTGTTGTTGCTCAGGAAAGTGTTCCTCTAGAGCTAGCCCTCAGTGAAGAGGGAAAGGGGAAAATTTCTGTGAAGGGTGAATTGTTGCTTAGAGAAGCCCCTGGGGAAAGGAATCCTCATGGAGTCTTTGCAAGCAGTTTACTGCAACTGAAGGGTGGGAAAGTGATTTAATCCAGAAAGTTTCAGTTCCTAACAGCCAGAAATTTTCTGTTGTGAATGGATCCACTGACTTTCCTGTTGAAAGACCCAGTGTGGATAGCTTTGAGAAGGTCTCAGATGGAGTGAAAGCTGTTAAGAAAGTTGAAGAGTCCTATAAGCAAGTGGCTGGGTTTGGCCAGCTTGTTGGGGAGACAAGGTTGTTGAGAAAGGGATGTCTCCATGCTGGTTCTGTAAGTGAACAGTATCTGCTCCAGGTCAAGATGGGGGCTCTTAACCAAGAGAGCCCGAATTGCAGCCCCCACAACTGGAGCGCTGGGAGAAGACCCGATCCCAGTTTGACCTCCGGGGGTTTTGGGGTGGCAAAAGGCACGGACCACATAAACCTTCCCACATGTGGCATGCGAGTGCTATTGACCAACCCCAACCTAAGGGAGGGCGTGAAACTGGAAGGGCCTGGTGTAACTCCCACCAAGGAACAGGAGAGATGCTGGGGCATCCATGGGAATGTTGGTGGGTTCGAATTTCCCCAGGTCACCGGCTAAAGTGACCTGCTCAGTTCGGTCTCGAAGGGGGCAGAGATGTGATGAAGCGGGACTATTCTCAATGTTTCCTCTGAATATTGTGGGGTGCCTCAGTTTCCCCTATGCAGTTCTTAAGTCTCTAGGTGGTGGGATGAGGGTGTATAATCGTTGCAGGGCCCTAGAGGGCAGGTGTGTGCAGGGGTCTGGACACAGAGAATGGCCAACACCCTGTTTCCCTGTTTCCTGGCAACTGATGGCCTGACCCTTCCCCCCTGCAAGGTGAGAGCTAAAGGGTTGGAGAACAAAGGAATCCGGTGACCTCCTGGCCGGGGAAAGGGACAAAGCCCAGAGGAGGGGAGGGCTGGAGAGAGTTTTTGGTTTGGGGCTGGCTGGGTACCTGGAGTGGAGTGAAGTGCAGACATGGTTGTCTGGCTCACTGCCCCCCAAAATGGACCCAGCTGAGGGGTCCTATTCTCTGCACCTACAAGCTCTGTGTTAGACCATGTTCCTGTCGTCTAATAAACCTTCTGTTTTACTGGCTGGCTGAGAGTCACGTCTGACTGCGGAGTTGGGGGGCAGGACTCTCTGGCTTCCCCAGGACCCCACCTGGGCAGACTCGCTGGGGGAAGCGCACGGAGGGCAGAGGATGCTGAATGACCCAGGAAGGTGGAAGCTGGGTGAGCTGTGGGTCCTGCAGACAGTCTGCTCCCGGAGAGGAGACTCCCCCAGAATCCTGGCTGGCTTCGTAGGGAGCAGTCCCAGAGCATCGCCTGGGGACGCCGTGACAGAGTCCGTCCAGGCAGGGCTCCTGGGGAAGCCAGAGGGTCCTGCACCCCAACTCCGCAGTCAGACGTGACTCTCAGCCAGCCAGTAAAACAGGTTTATTAGACGACAGGAACACGGTCTAAAACTGAGCTTGTAGGTACAGAGAACAGGACCCCTCAGTCAGGTCAATCTTGGGGGCCAGGGAGGCCAGAGCCCCATCTGGGCCTCCCTCCATTGCCCCAGCCAGCTCCCAACTGAAACTCTCCCGGCCCTCCTCTCGCCTCTGTTTGTCTCTTTCCCAGGCCAGGAGGCCACCTGGTCTCTTTGTTCTCCAACCCCTTCAGTTGGCACTTTTGCAGAGGAGGGGCCCAGGCCATCATTTGCTAGGAGACAGGGTGTCGGCCATTCTCTGTGCAGACACCATCACACTGGCCCTCTAGGGCTCTGCAACAATCACACCCCCTTATCCCACCACCTAGATACTTAAGAAATGCCTAGGGGAAACTGAGGCACCCACACAGTATTCAGAGAAAACTTTAAGATCATTCCCACTTCGTCACACCCTGCTCTAAGCAATTTGTCCTGAATTGATACTCTAGGTTGGGTCCCACCAGAGGCAGCATCATTACACCCCCCTTCCCAGAACTGGCGATAGAACCCAGGAGTCCTGGCTCCCAGCCCCCCCCCCATCCCCACCTCTGTGCTCTGACCACTAGACTCCCCTTCCCCACAGCCTTGGTCTTTGGGCAGTTGCTCGGATATACCTCTATGTCTCGCCAGGCCAGGCCATGCCTGTGCTCCTGCAGGAAGCTGTGCCAGGCTGGCCCGCTGGCGCCCATTCCCGGCACCTCCCGGAGCAGCAGCTCTGCGTCGTGGGTGGGCAGGCAGCCATCGCCGTCGGAGTCCAGCAGCTGGAAGTCCCAGTAAAGCTGTCGGGCAGGGGGTGCGGGTGGGGAACAAGGGACAAGGCTGAAGTCAAAGGCCCTCCTCCCCCTCCCCATGGCTTGCTGGCTTAGTGCCAGCCAGCAGCCGTAGTGAGCTCTTATCCCAGCCTGGGGGGCGATGGGCTCTGCCCCAGGTCACATCAACACTAGCTCCCCCTCACCCCTGTGCTGAGCTGGGCAATCTTGGTGGGGGGAATGTGGGGCCCTGGGGTAGATGAGGCCAAGGGGTCGTGCCAGCCCGGATCCAAGGCCCACATTAGCTGCAGATGGGCCTGCGGGGTGTCTGCACAGTGCAGGGGGCAGACAGGTGGGGAGATGCTGCAGATCTGGGGACCAGAGTGGGGAGGAGCGCAGGGGGGCAGGAGGCAGATAGGGCAGAGGGTAGGGGGAAGAGATGCTACAGCTCAGCTCTGGGAGCCACCGAGCGAGCGCAGGGCCGGAGCCAGGGGGCGAACGCGGCTGGGCCCTGGCATGGATCCTCAGGGCTAAGGGACCCCGAGGCTTGGCCCCTCTGCTACACAGGTGGGCCCTACACTGGGGGCACTTCCCCCCAGCCGCTGGTGGGGCAGGCGCTGGCTAGGACCTGGACAGGCCACGCAGTGACGGGCGCTGCCCCTCTCTGGGCATGGCGGGGCACAGCAGCCTCCGCAGCTCCTCAACCTGCCACAGGGGGGCACTAGAGAGCCTGGGGCTGCCCCTTCCCCCGGGTCTGGCTGCCCCATGGGTCACAGCCCTGCCTAGATCCCTGCCCCACTCCGCAGGGTCTGACCCAGCCCAGCTCACCTGTGCCAGTAGGTGGTGCCGCCATCCTGCCACCAGCAGCGTGTCCAGCAGCATTTCGGCTCAGAAGCTTCCCTGGGGCCCAGCCCCACAGCCCTGGGGGGAGAAGGGCTCAGAGGGGTGGGAACTGGGCCAGCAGCCCCAGTCTGCTCCCCAGCAGCTGCTGCAGGAGAGCACGGGGGGGGGGAACCAGGAGGGGGGCATCACAGCAATGTGCAAACTGGGCAGTGGAAGGCAGGGTCAGCCCCAGGGGCACTGAGTGGGGAGCCCAAGGCTGGGGTAACGGGGCTGCAGGTCAGGACTGAGGGGCACTGGCAGAGCTGGCGGGTAGGGTAGAAGGTTGCAGGGTGCTGCCCAGCTCACACCATCTCTCTGGCTTTCATAGCCCATGTGCCCAGCTCATGGCAGCTTCCCCCAGCGCCTGCCCATCCCCCACAGGAGCCATGGGCCAAGCTGCCCCACACTGGACCCTCCTGACCCAACCGGGCCCAGCCCCCGGCTGGCTCCCTGCCAGCGCAGCACCCCAGGGGTGCCCCAGGCTTGCAGCACACAACCCTGTCCCACCAGGCTGGCAATGGGGCTGTGGTCTGGCCCCTGGGGGCGAGGGGGTCACCAGCCCCCATGTGGCAGCTGCCCAGATGTGGCAGTGACAGGCGCTGAGAGCCAGAGAGGCTGTGTGGGGCCAATCTCACCTGATGCGTGGCCCCTGGCCTCTGGGCCCCTGCAGGTGGAGCCCACACAGCTCCCACAGGCTTGGGGCCCCCTGGGGCAATGGGTCCATCTCAGGCAGCTGGTGGTCAGCCGGCCTGCGGGGGAGGTGGTGATCAGCTCCCCCGGGGCTTGGAGCCAGGACCCTGCCCCCCCCGGCACCTACCCCAGGGCACCCCCCCACAGCTCCCCTGCGCCAGGCCCCAGGACTCCCCCCCCTTGTCTGGCACTACTGGCCCCGGTTTGATCCCGGTGATGGGGTCCCCCCCGGCACCATGGCCCCCGGAGGCTCGAAGCCTGGAGGGATTGGCTGGGCAGCCACAGATGGGTAGGTTGAGAGAGGCCGGACCCACCCAGGGAGGGGCTGCAATGTGCCGGGGCTGGGAGCTGGCTGGCAGTAGGCTAAGGGTGCCCCCTGAGCAGGCAGTGCCCAAGTCCCCAGCCTCCAGCGATGCCCTGCAGATACTCACAAGGGGCAGCCGAGAAATCAGCCCTGAGCAGATGCAGGGCCCTGCCACGCTGCCCTGCGCCCATCACCCCAGCCTCTGCACCATGCCAGGGGGCAGCTGGTGCTCCATGTATGTGTGTGGGTGGAATCGTACCTGGTGTTGGCTGTGTCAAGCGCCCGGCTCCCTGGCTGCTGGAAGCTCCTCAATTATGCAGGGGCACCAGGTGTCAGGTTCGGGACATCTGAGCTGCAGTGTGGGGGTTGGGCGGGGGGCCCATCTCCCTCCCCAACCCCTGGCTGTGCCAGGCGCCTGGCTCTTTGGGGCAGGTGTCCTCCTGCCCCCATCCTGGCACAGGGGATGCCCCACCCCAGTGTGCAGCCTGTGGTACTGGGGGGTGCCAGGCCCCGGGGCGGGACACAGCCACCTGGTGAGTGTCTCAGGCTGGGTGCTGTGACGGCCTGTCTGACCCAGCATGATGGGCACAGCTGGGCACCTGCCAGGGGGTCTTGGCACTGGGCTCTGAGCCTGGCACGGCTCTCACCTCCTCCCCCGGCACACGGCCACTGCCCCCTGGCTCCAGGGCTTTGGGTCCCTGGCTGACCTTCTGGCTGGTCCCCGTCCCTGGGGGCAGAATGGCCCATAGGGCTGGGGGGGGGGGTGAAGGGAACCACCCCCACCACAACCCCACCCCTCAGGGCATTTTGTCAAGGACCCTCCGGAGAGGTGGGGGGCGGGGTAGGAACAACAATCCTGAGCAGGTCTATAGCAGCATCCAGCCCCACTACCCTCCCAGAGCTGGGCAGAGAACCCAGGAGTCCTGGCTCCACCTTAGCTGCCAGTGGCCCACACTGCGGGAAGCTCAGGGGAGATCAATTCCCCCCCCCCTCTGCAGATCTCCCACCAATCTGGACTCTCCTTTGCCATCACGGGGCGCTGGGCGGACGGCAGCGTTGCTCCGAGGGGCTGGGCTCCATCTGTGCCAGCTGCAGGCAGCCTCCCCCCAAAGCATCAATGGAACCCAGGGCGGGGGCGATGGAGAGAAATGGGGGGAGGTCACAGAACCAGTGACAAGCCCCCATCCCAGGGAGAGGGCGCTCCACAGAGTGCCAGGTGGCATCCGGAGACATGCAGCTCACGGGCACCACTAGTGATTTCACAGCAGCAGGGGCCGGGGTGTGGGCAGGGCAGGGCCTAGTGGTGTGGGCGGGGTGGGGCCGGGCAGGGCAGGGCGGAGTGCCCTGGGAGACGACCCGCTGGCTCCTGGGGAGGATCTGGAGGGCACCTGGGAAGACATGGCCCCAGGTGTCCAGAGCACTGCGGGGGTGGGGATTTCTGCCCACAGAGAGCATCTGCTGCGATACAGATGGGCATCGCGGGCACCTGGCAGGAAGCTGCCCCCCAACCCTTGGTGGCCAGGTGGGCAGCGAGGGAGCCACTGCTGCCAGTGCACCCCTGGCAGGCGCCTGAGCAGAGCCACGCAGGACTCTGAGCCAGCTTAGCACTGCTATGTAGCTGCCCCCGCATCTGGTGCGACTGGGCCCCATGGGGCGAGCCGGGCACAGGAGGGGCTGGTCTGGTCGTGGCCCCGACTCCATGGACCACACTGGCCAGAAGCCGCTGCCCAAGGACCCGACGCTTGCCCATGGTTACTACTTTTATTGCTGTGGGCACAGGGGGCGAGGCCTGGCCCAGCCCCCACCGCACTAATAAATACACCTGTCCCCGCCCAGCCAAAGGAGGCACAGGGCCGCCACACTCTGCACCTGGCACCTTGCACCAAGGCCAGGGGGAATAGCCAGCCCATCTGTGCCAGGACACAGCACCCCGTGTGACTGCCGCAGCGCCCCCCGGCACAGAGCTCAGCCACTGGGTGCTGGACAGGGTGGGGTACGGACAGGTGTGGATCCAGATGGGGGGGCTGTATGCCAGCTGGCATGCCCAGCAATACTAGTGCCAGGGCACTGTTACCCGCAGGGGTCCTGCAGAACTTGATGCTAATGGCATGGAGGGGACACCGAGACCTAGGGGCTCTTGGGACTAGTGTTCAGGAAATGGTCCTGAAACCATTGCAGCTGGGCCTGTGGGAGCCATGCCCAGCCTGGCACCCTGCCCCTCCCTGCCAGGCTGTACTACAGCCACCCCCATGGGCATGGAGCTTGGCCTGGGGACGACGATGGGTGGGGGCTCCAGGCCTGCCCCTCACAGAGACACTGGTGGGGAGGTGGCAGCGCCTGGCATTTCCTGCCCCTCAAGACCACTCTGAGCCTAGCTGGGGCAACCTGGGGGGGGGGGGAATTCCAGGGGAAAATGTGGGGATAAGGGGGTGGCAGACCCTTGCCTCCTCCCTGTGGGTGGAGGAAGAGTATTGGCATTGCCAGGCTCCCTGTGGGTTCCACATGGGTGCTGCATTGGGTCATATCTGGGGCACGAACTGGGAGTGTGGCTGGCCCTGGTGCCATGTTGGAGGGTGCAGGGGTCCTGGGGGTGGGAGTGTGGCCAGCCCCAGTGGAGGATGCAGGTGTGATGTTATTGACATGAACTGGGACCGTATAGATCATTGTTGCAACTGTCCTGAAGTGGCACCAAATGTGTTACAAAGGAGGTCAAGCAAGGTGTCTAAGACAAGGCTGTGCTTGGCTGGTTATGATTCTGCTGTCTGTCGGCAGGTATCATTTTTGTATTTAAAGTTATAAGTATTGGCTCTCTACTGTCTGTAGTTCAAACTTGTGCTGTGCTTCTGGGTGACACCCCAGACAAGCTGGTGTCAGCTCTGCCTAGCCTGCTGGATGGCTCATGAAGAACCATCAGCGACACAAGCGACCCATTGAGAGAAGGCAGATACACCTTGCGACTCAGCCAGGGAGGCAGGGACCTGCCGATGGACAGAAGTCTGAGGGTTTTCCAGGCCGTGTGAGGGGCAGCTTGTCCTTGGGACAAAGAAAGAGACCACATGGCAAGAGACTATAAAAACCTGCGGCAGCTCCTCCATCTTGTCTTCAGTCCTGCTTCTGACCTCTGGAGGGACTTTGCTACAAACTGAAGCTTTGAACCAAGGACTGAAAGACCCCTCCCAGCTGGGGACGTTCTCCACAGACTTGATCTGAACCTGCCGTTTATTCCATCACTGCGACAAGCCTGAACCAAGAACTTGGCCATCACTGTATGTCATTGATTCCATTGCACCAATTCCAGCTCTCATCTGTATCTTTTTCCTTTTATCAGTAAACCTTAGATTTTAGATTCGGAAGGATTGGCAACAGCGTGATTTGTGGGTAAGATCTGACTTGTATATTGACCTGGGCCTGGGGCTTGGTCCTTTGGGATCGGGAGAACCTTTTTCTTTTACTGGGGTATTGGTTTTCATAATCATTCGCCCCCATAACGAGTGGCACTGGTGGAGATACTGGGAAACTGGAGTGTCTAAGGGAATTGCTTGTGTGACTTGTGGTTAACCAGGGGGGTGCACAGAAACCCCAGCCTTGGGCTGTAACTGCCCTGTTTTAAGCAATTTGTCCTGAACTGGCACTCTCAGTTGGGTCCCACCAGAACCAGCATCATTACAGTGGGCGTCCCAGGGGCTGTGGGAGGGAGCGTGGCTGGACCCGGGGCCATGGCGGTAGGTGGGGGCGTCCCAGGGGCTGTGGGAGGGAGCGTGGCTGGACCCGGGGCCATGGCGGTAGGTGGGGGCGTCCCAGGGGCTGTGGGAGGGAGCGTGGCTGGACCCGGGGCCATGGCGGTAGGTGGGGGCGTCCCAGGGGCTGTGGGAGGGAGCGTGGCTGGACCCGGGGCCATGGCGGTAGGTGCAGGCGTCCCAGGGGCTGTGGGAGGGAGCGTGGCTGGACCCGGGGCCATGGGGGTAGGTGCAGGCGTCCCAGGGGCTGTGGGAGGGAGCGTGGCTGGACCCGGGGCCATGGCGGTAGGTGCGGGCGTCCCAGGGGCTGTGGGAGGGAGCGTGGCTGGACCCGGGGCCATGGGGGTAGGTGCAGGCGTCCCAGGGGCTGTGGGAGGGAGCGTGGCTGGACCCGGGGCCATGGCGGTAGGTGCGGGCGTCCCAGGGGCTGTGGGAGGGAGCGTGGCTGGACCCGGGGCCATGGCGGTAGGTGGGGGCGTCCCAGGGGCTGTGGGAGGGAGCATGGCTGGACCCGGGGCCATGGCGGTAGGTGGGGGCGTCCCAGGGGCTGTGGGAGGGAGCGTGGCTGGACCCGGGGCCATGGCGGTAGGTGCAGGCGTCCCAGGGGCTGTGGGAGGGAGCGTGGCTGGACCCCAGGGCCATAGTGGTAGGTGCGGGTGTCCCAGGGCTCAGAGGCTGCCATAGATGACCCGGGGACAGGCCTCGGGCAGGACGCAGTGGGCCTCATGCTCGACCCGCCCGGCGGGGCACTGGCACCCGGGCACGCAGGGTGTGAAGCAGCGAGACTCGATGGTCCCCAGCGGCGCATCCTTGTTGTAACACGTCTTGGGGCAGGGTGGGCCACACTCATCGAACACGTAGCCCCGGTCCTTGGGGCAGCCGACGGCTGGAGAGAGATGGGGGCATCAGTGCCAGAGTTCGGGGCGGGGGAGGAGGAAGTGCTGGGACCTGCCTCCCCTCTCAGCCCAGGCTCAGCCCAGAGGGTGAGAAGCCAGAACTGCCCCCATGGCCCCGTGGCCGCCCTGAATTTCCCCAGGGGGTTGGGGCTGTGCCCAACACCTGCCCCTTTCTGCACCCCGGCATCTGGGCTAGCATAGGGCCTGCCCCCCTGCCGGGCTCCCCCCAATCTGAGCCAGCACAGGGCCTGCCCTCTCCCCCAGGTCCTGTCCCCCCAATCTGAGCCAGCCCAGAACCTGCCCCCCAGGGACTCCCCCCACTGATGTGAGCCAACCCAGGGCCTTCCCCCTCCCCGGGGCTCCCCCCTGCACCCTGATCTGAGCCACTGCCGGGCCCGGGGCTGCGAGGGTTCGGGTGGGAGGACTGGGAAGACCTGGCCCCCGCCCCCCTCACCGCAGAGCGTGGGCGAGCGCCAGTGCAGCGCCAGCCCGGCCCGGCGGCACAGGGTGGCGTAGGCCTCCAACATGTCGCACAGGCATTGCTCGGCGCCGGCCCCGCAGGCACACAGGTCGTAGACGCAGGCGGCGAAGAAGGGCTCCGGGGGCACCAGCGGGTGGCAGGGCTCAAAAGCCCCCGACTTCAGCACCTTGCAGCGGGCGTTGGCCTCCTTGCGGGCGCGGTAGCCGGCCTCCTTGCAGGGATCCACATCCCGCCCGTCGGCACACGGCCCGCCCGTGCCGTTACCGCTCAGCACCTGCCCCAGAGATGCCGTCAGCGCTGGGAGGGGGGATCGCCCCCAGCACCCATGCAGCCTGGAGACCCAGCAGAGCCCGGGGGCTGCAGAGAGGGAGAGCAGGGGCTGGGGGGCCAGCGCCCTATGGTGGTGCTAGGAGGCGCTGTCCTGCAGGAAGTGGGGGGCTCAGCAGGGGGCACTCTCCCCTGGCAGTCAATGCTGGCCCCAATGCCCTGGTGTGGCACTGAGGGGTGCTGCAGGGAGTAGGGCAAGGGGGGCTGCCCGTGTCCTGGCTACCTCCTCCCCATGGGTGTCTCCCTTCTACATACAATTCCCCTAGTTGGGGGTCGCAGCCCTCACTCCAGAGCACTCGGGGGTCATGACGGGCACCCCAGAGGGATACCGAGGGGGAAGGGAGCTGGCTGGGGGGCATGATGATGGGGAAGGGATCCGGGCGGGGGGGACGCTATGGGGGGGGGGAATGAGGCCAGGCTGTGGGCAGCCGCAGGACCTGGCTCGCTGTCCCTGGGGCGGCCCCCGCTCACCCTCCAGCTGTTGCCGAAGGCAGCCTCGGAGCGGGCCAGCTGCCCCGAGCGCAGGTGGGCGTCGTCCTGCGGGTGGCCGTCGAAGTTGCCACACAGGCCGCACGTGTGCCCCTTGTAGGTGCCGGGCACGCTGACCTCCAGCTGCGAGCGCCCGCTCCACAGGACCTGGGGGGGGGAGGGGAGATGGGCAGCACCCCCCCAATGCGGGGCACAGGGCCCAGCCTGCCGCCGGTCACAGGTGCCGCTCCGCCGGCCAGGCCCCGGGCTGGACCACCAGCCAGGAGGGGGCTGAAGTGCCTACGTGACAATGCCCTCCCGCTGGCGCAGCCTGGATCGGGGGCCCGGGGGCGGCACCCCAGCGGGCAGCGGCAGGGCAGAGGACCCCCACGCCTGGCCGTTACCTTCACCCCGATGTTGGTGTTGAGCAGGACGGTGTTGGTTTGGCGCTCGACGTAGAGGTGGGGCTCCTTGAGGAAGGGCAGCGTCACCACCTGGCCATCCACCTGGGAGGGAAGGGCAGGGGCTCAGCGGGCACCGCAGGACACCGGGGTCCCACCTGTGCGGCCTGGCTCCCTTCTGCCTCCAGGTGACCTCCCATAACCGCACGAGGGCCCTGCCCCCCCTCCTCCGCCCTGCCCAGTGCAGGCTCCAGGCCCGGCTCCGCCATGGGCAGAGGCTCGGGGTGCAGTGGGCGTCCGGCCTGGCACTGTCGCCCGTCTCACCCTGACCAGCCAGTCCTGCAGCAGCTGCACCACGGTGTCCCCGACTCGCACCGTCACCTCCTTGGTCCAGGCCACGCCCGGGCGCCCCCTGTCGTCGTTGGTCACGTGGATGCTGCGGGCAGGAGACGGGCACAGGGTCAGTGCGTTGGGGTTTGTGTGTGGGGGGAGGGCTTTCCTCGGTGGGCTAGGGACAGAGCTGGGAACAGAACCCAGGAGTCCGGGCTCCAAACCTCCCATCACTAGACCCCATTCCCCTCCCAGAGCTGGGGATAGAACCCAGGAGTCCTGGCCCCCAGCCCCCTGCTCTAACCACTAGCCCCCACTCCCCTGCCAGAGCTGGGATAAAATCCAGGAGTCCTGGCTCCCAGCCCCGCCCCCCCGCTCTAACCACTAGACCCACTCCCCTCCCAGAGCTGGGATAGAACCCAGGAGTCCTGGCTCCCAGCCCCGCCCCCCCGCTCTAACCACTAGACCCCACTCCCCTCCCAGAGCTGGGATAGAACCCAGGAGTCCTGGTCCCCAGCCCCCTGCTCTCACCACTAGACAGCCTTTCCCTTCCCTCCAGGCTCCCATCTCTGGGGCTGTTGCCCATGTCTGCTGTGCCCCCCCTCACCTGAAGTCCTCCCGCTGGCAGTCCTGGGCCAGGATGTAGGTACAGGTGCCCTGGAAGTGCAGCACGCGCCCGTCGAAGGTGCGGTAGTGTGGGTCGCCGAAGGCCAGGCAGGTGGCGGGGCGGGGCAGGCAGTGAGGGCAGCACATGCCTGGCGTCAGGGCAGGTGTCTCATCCTGGGCACACAGGGGCCGTTATGGGGATGCGGGTGCCAGCCTCTGCCCCCTCCTGTCCCCGTAATGCCCATGGCTGGCTGCCTCTCTCCCATCCCCCTCCCGGCTTCCACCCTTCCCACCGCGTAACGCCTGGTGCTGGCTGCCATCCCCCCCAGCATGGCTATGGGGCACCTCCCGGAGTAACGGGGTGGGCACAATGAATCCTGGCAATGGGACACTACTCACCCCCCAGTGGCCAAAGCAAGTCCTCAGGGGGGCCCTGGACGTGCCCCCCTATGGCTCAGCCAAGGAGCTCGACCAGCAGGGAGAGGGAGGGCAGTGACCTGGCTGGGCCCCCCACTCACCGTGGCGCAGATGGCCGGGGGGCAGCGCTGGCTCTGGCAGTGCACCTCCCCGGAGACGCAGGTGCAGGTTGTACAGGTGTCCACTTGCCAGCGCTCGCTGGCCTGGTGCCGCTGGCCCTGGTAGGAGCAGGAGCTGTCTGGGTCTGGGGGCAGAGGATGGAGCCAGCATTGTGGGGATCCCCCAGGTCCAGAAGACAGCGGCCTGGGGGCAGGCGCTGGGTCCTGGCAAGGTGGCAGGACTGGCATGGTGCAGGCAGGGGCGCCAGGTCTGGCCCGCCCAGCGAGGGGCCAGTGTGCCACCTGATAGACGGTGCGGGAACGCGGAAGGCAGTGTGGCTGTTGATTCGAGCAGGGAGAATCATGGGAGCCAGGACTCCTGGGTCCTACTCCCAGCACTGGTCTCTGTGCAGCATGCAGAGGGCCTCCTTCCCCTGCTCGGTGCCTCAGTTTCCCCACCTGGGACGGCGGGCTGACACTGATCAGCCTCACCGCAGAGGCTGTGACGTTTACCCTGGGCAGACTGGCACCATCTGTACGCAGCCCCTTTAACCTCTTCCATGCCACCTTCCGGGAGCTGCCAGCGAGGGGCTGGCACCGTACTGGGCACCCCTCCGGGAGAGCAGCACGCCCCTATGGAGCCTGGCATTGCTGAGTCACTGGCCTGGCACCCTTCCACTCCTGTGGCGTGGGCCCTGCACCCGGCCAGCCCGCCAGGAGCAGCTCCTACCTTGGCACTTGTAGCAGCAGGAGCCGGGCATCCGCACCCTCCGCAGGCCGCCCTGGCACTCGACGGGCTCACACACCGTGACGTGGCACTCCACGTGGCCGCGCTGCGTGGCAGAGACACCAGAGAGGAGTGGGAGCCTGACTCCACCCGGCAGCCCTCTGCCCTTCTCCCCCGCCCGGGCAGCCCCAGGCACAGAGGGCACCGATAGCCAGTTTGCACAGGGCACGCCTGGCGCATCCTTTCCACATGGAGAGCCCTGCCCTCTGCCCCCCAAATGCAGCCCTTGGCCTCACAGGCGGGCCTGCCTCCCAGTTCCGTACCTCGCGCCTGCTGGCCGGGAGGGGGCAGCCCAAGCAAAGTGCCATACGGCCTGTCCGGGGATCCCTGCCACAGAGCCAGGACTCCTGGGTTCCCCTCCAGGCCCTGCTGTGGGGCCCCAGGCAAAGCCCCTCCCTGCCCGGCGCCTGGGGAATCACTGTTTTTTTGGGAAGCACTGGATGGAGGGAGAGGGGTAGGGACACAGTCACGCCAGGCTGGGGGCGGGAATGGAGCCCCCAGGGCACGGACACACCAGGTGGGGGGGAGGGGATGCCCCCACTGGGGCTTACATGACAGGTGCAGCTGATGCAGTCGTCCTCACTGTCCATCCAGCTCTCGCCATCCGACACCCGGCGCCCTCCAGCCTCTATCACGCACTCTGCAAGGGAGGGTGGGGGTCAGCCACTGCCCCCAGACCCACGGGGATGGGTGCTGGGAACTGCGTGGGCAGACAGCCGCCCTGTGACCAGCAATGCCAATGATGGCACAAGACCATTCCTGGGGGGGCCACATGATGGGACGGGGGGATTCTCACACAGTCAGGCCCATGCTGACTGGTTCTTTGCCATCACTAGGCTTCAGAGTTATCAGCCCTGGGATGGGCGGGGCTCAGGGCTAGCACTGTGCTGTCTGTCTGCAGGGACGGGTGCTTGACAGACAGACAGACCTGGGGGAAGCTAACCCAGCGTCACTGCCTTGGGGTCCCCCTCACCCGCTTAGCCTCTGCTGCCACTGAAGGGGCAACTGCTCTGTGGCCTCTGTGCGTGGCCAGCTCCAAGCACCCCAACCACAGGGCTCCATGCCCAGCTGGGAAGGGAGGGACTTGCTGCCTGGAATGCAGGGATCCCCAGATCCCAGCCCCCCGCTTCTTGGTGCCATGCTGCTCCCCCTCCCCACCACGACGAAGCGTGCTCCGAGGGGCCCATCGGCGAGGCCTCTGGGTGCGAGTGGGCGCTGGCCATACGTCACCGTTGCAGACAGGGCAGCAGGCGCCCTGGGGGGTGAACTGCTCGGCGGGGGGGCAGCTGAGCTGTGGGCAGCCCTGGTGCATGCACACCCAGGTGAGATCCTGCAATGAAAAGAGCGGGGGCCAGGATGCAGCCAGGGCACAGGTGGCAACATGGGCACACACACACACACACACACAGGTGGGACGGGGCCATGACATGGGCACACACACACACACACACACACAGACACGTGGGATGGGGCCATGACATGGGCATACACACACACACACACAGACACGTGGGATGGGGCCGCAACATGGACACACCCACACACAGACACACACACGGGACGGGGCGTGCATGGGCACACACAGACAGACAGACAGACACATGGGACGGGGCCATGACATGGACACACACACACACACACACACGTGGGACGGGGCCACGACATGGACACACACACAGACACACACACGGGATGGGGCCATGACATGGGCGCGCGCACACACACACACACACACACGGGACGGGGCCGTGGCACCCCCCTCCCACATACACCCATACCGGGGTCAGCTGTGCGTATGGAGGCCAGCGCCCGGAGCTGGGCGCCCCCCACGATTCTTTCTCGGCCAGACTGGCTGCTAATGGGATGAGAGGAACCTGGGGGGCCCAGGGAGGGGTCCAGCAGGGGAGCCATGGGGCGGACGGGCCAGACCCAGCGTGCTCTCCATGGCTCCGAGGGGCCAGCCCCTAGAGGGTCAGTGGAGGGAGAACTGGAGCCTTCCCACTATGGGGGGCACCCTGAAAATCGAGGGCCACGAACGCCCCCCTTCCTCCTGCCGGGCTCTGGCCCCATTTCACGCCACGCGGGGCTGGCCCTGGTCACTCTTTGGATGGGAAACCTCCGAGGGAGGCCCAGGGTGCTGCAGGGAGCGGGGTGGGGGCTCAGCAGGGGGGGCTCTCCCCTGGCAGTCAGCGCCGGGAGTCAGTGCCTGCCCAGTGCGGCGCTAGGGGGCGCTGTGCCGCAAGGAATGGGGCAGGGGCCCAGCAGGGGGCGCTCTCCCCTGCACTGACCCCATGCCCCAGGGCGGTGGTGGGGGGTGACATTCAACATGGGCCATGGGGGGGTCGGCAGCTCATTTCCTTTCATCCCAAGGCGCCGTGTGTGTGATCAGAGACGAGACTCTTCGTTCCCCGGATGACTGCCCTGTTGCACGGCTGCCCCGCCCCACCCCAGAGGGGGCTGCACGGCACAGCCCGGTGGTGCAATCTTGGGACGCGAAGGGCTGAGGGCAGGAGGCGTTCGCACCCCCCTGCAGCAGGTGCCGGCCGGGGGGTCTGATCACACACCGGCAGAGGGACAGAGCCGGCCCCGGGGCACGTACCTTGCACTGGCAGGTGTAACACGGGTCGTCAGCCGCCTGGAGCTCGTTCCCGGCCAGCTCGGCCGTGCAGTTACTCAAGGCCTCTGCAAGCCACAAAGGCAGGGGGGTGAGGGGCGGGGTGAGGGGCCAAGGCACAAGAGACAGCCCCACCCCGCCCCGCCCCGCCCTGCCCGGCCGGAGGGAACCAGGGCCAGACATCCGTGTGACGGGAACGGACGGACCAGTGAAACAACCCAGCTCCGGCCTTGCCCAGAAGCGGGCACTATGGGGAGCGGGCGCTGGCCAGGGGGAGCTCCCAGCTGCTCTAGCCCTGGTCTGGCCCAGCAGGGGGTGCTGTGGGGAGTGAGGTGCTGGCACCGGCCGTGGGGGGAGTTCCTGGAGACTCCAGCCCGGCCTTGCCCAGCAGGGGGCACTGTGGGGTGTGTGGGGTAGGCACAGAGCAATGCCCGCCCCATGCCAGGCCCTGGCTGAGCAGCCCTGGCGTGTGCCCGCAGGGTACTCACGGGCACAGGTGGGGCAGCAGTGGTGCGGCCCGGGCGGCTGGATCTGGCTCCTGGGGCAGCCGACCAGGCTGGGGCACTGCCTGTGGTAGCAGCGCACATGTGGCCCCTCGACCGCCAGCCGCTGGAACGAAAGGCAGAGGCCAGGCTGGTTACTGTCCCGTCCCCCCGACCCCTCACAGCACAGACCTTGTGTGACATTATTGACGGAATCTGTAACCGTAATCTCTACCCACGAGACCCCGTCACATTATTGACGTGAACTGGGACCGTATAGATCATTGTTGCAACCAAGGTCTAGTGGCACCAAATCTGGTACAAAGGAGGTCAAGTAAGGTGTCTAAGACAAGGCTGTGCTTGGCTGGTTATGATTCTGCTGTCTGCATGTGTCATTTTTGTAGTTGAAGTTATGAATATTGGCTCTCTACAGTCTGTAGTTGAAACTTGTGCTGTGCTTCTGGGTGACACCCCAGAGAAGTTGGTGTCAGCTCTGCCTAGCTGGCTTGATGGCCCATTAAGGACCATCAGCGACACAACTGACCCATTGAGAGAAGGCAGGTACACCTTGACTCAACAAAGCACACAGGGACTTGCCCATGGGACTCCAAACTCCATTTTGCTGTAATTTTCCACAGTACAAACAAAGAGGGGTCCTTACACCTGGAGGAGACTATAAAACGCTGATGCCTTGTCTCCATCTTGTCTTCAATGCTGCTTCCAGCTCTGGAGGGACTTTGCTACAAACTGAAGCTTTGAACCAAGGACTGAAAGACCCCTCCCAGCTGGGGATGTTCTCCAGAGACTTGATCGGAACCAGCGCAGGGCAACAAGCCTGAACCAAGAACTTGGCCATCACTGTATGTCATTGATTCCATTTAACCAATTCTAGCTCTCATCTGTATCTTTTTCTTTTAGGAATAACTCTTTAGATTTTAGATCTAAAGGATTGGCAACAGTGTGATTTGTGGGTAAGATCTGACTTGTATATTGACCTGGGTCTGGGGTTTGGTCCTTTAGGTTTGGGAGAACCTTTTTTCTTTTACTGGGTTATTGGTTTTCATAACCATTCGTCCCCATAACGAGTGGCACTGGTGGAGATACCGGGAAACTGGGGTGTCTAAGGGAATTGCTTGTGTAACTTGTGGTTAGCCAGTGGGGTGAGACCGAAGTCCTCTCTGGCTGGTTTGGTATCTTAGAGGTGGAAAAACCCCAGCCTTGGGCTGTAACTGCCCTGCTTGAAGCAATTTGCCCTGAATTGGCACTCTCAGTTGGGTCCCACCAGAACCAGCATCGTTACACCCTGCCAGTCCAGGGACAGGGGTCAGAATAGCCTCCCTCCCTGATGAGTCTCCCACAAGACTCCAGATGGGAGAGCAGACCCTCAAAGCCGCGGCACCCCCAGGGCGAGTGTACAGTGAGGGAGGCCTGGGGGAGCCCCCAGCCCACCGCATGGGAGGAGGGGGAGCAGCGTTTGCTCCCTGTCCCCTTACCTCACAGGTGCAGATCTCGCAGGGATCCAGCGACGGCTGGAAGCTCTCCCCGGGGCTGTACGGCCGGCCCTTGAACATGCAGTCTGGGGAGAAAACCTGTCAGGGCAGTGGGGGGAGTCCCCATTCCTCTCCCAGAGCCGGGGACACAACCCAGGAGTCCTGGCTCCCAGCCCTGCCCACTCTAACCACAAAACCCCACTCCCCTCCCAGAGCCGGGGACAGAACCCAGGAGTCCTGGCTCCCAGATCAGCCAAACAGTAAATGTAGAATCACTGTTGATAACACCTGCGGCCGACCCAAAGCCTGGGGGCGGGGGGGGTAAATAGTGCTGAGGAGGGGCCGTCCCATGGTGCCATCTGCCCTGCCTGGCGTGCTGGGCCCATTCAACCAAAAGGGGTCAGTGCAGTTGAATGCAAAGTCCCCCATGCAGGACCGAAGGACGCAGGTGCACAGAGCGGGGGCCTCTCTCCCGCAGAGCGGAGACGCTGGGCAGGATCCAGGGCTCGCAGTCGATAAGCAACTCCACACATCCAGTGCCAGGCTGTGATCCTTGGGCACACACAGGGCCACTGGGCATGAGTACGTCCCTCAGACACTAACGGGTGCACGGCTGGACACTCCCATCGCAGCTCCGGCCCCCGGGGCCTGTCTGGGAGGCGCTTTGGTCGCAGGTCTCTGGGCTCGATATGGGGGTGACAGGGGCAGTTCTCTGGCCTGTGCCAGGCGCGGGGGGGGTCAGACAGTCCTGTCCAGCCTTTGACCCTACAACCCTACTGCTCCAGCCCCATGCCCTCTTCTACAGCAGCTGCCCACCTCTGAGCCCCCTGTGACTGCTCCCCTCCCCGGCCCCGTGTGGGCCTGGCAGAGCCGCACCCGCCCTCGCACCTGCGCACAGTGGGCAGCATTCTCCGGGCACCTGGACGGGCTGAAGGCAGGAGCCAAGGCAGCGGATCTGGGCGCAGGTGGCGATGCCGTGGGTGCACAGGCAGGACACGCAGGGGGAGGAGAACCAGCTGGTGCCATCGGCGTGCTCCTGCCCATCGTACATGCAGCCTGCGGGCACCGGGAGAGCAGCGGGTCAGACTCACACCAATGTCACACCTGTGCCCTCTGCATGGTCCATCATACAGGGGCATCAGGTCGATACGGACCAGTGGGCGCCCACTACCCTACGCCACAGCCTGCAGCTGCCTGACTGGGGGGGGGGGGGGAACTATCGGCCAAATATAGACCAACAGAGGTCACAGACCCCACATGCTAATGAGTCACTTGTTTGGGGCAGAGTTATGTAGATGACCCGCCTCTCTTAAAGGGATAGGCCCTCTGCCCCCTGGGGGATATTGGGCTGGCAGTGGCAGGGGCGGGTGGTACCTTTGCAGCGGGGGCAGCAGTCCCCGGGCTCTATCACCTGGTGGGTGCACGTCAGCGGGGGGCACGGGGCCATCACGCAGAGCACGTCCCCGCCCTGAGAGGGGAAAGGAAAAGCCGTCAGTGTGGGGGGACCCCCGGCCTGGGATACGCCCCCTCCACCCGGAGGGAAGCCATCCGGAGCACGAGCAGGGGCTGTGGAATGGGTAGATGGGGCTCTTGCCCCAGTGGCGGGTGCCGGTGCCCAGACCGTGTCTTCGTTGACCAGCGGCGTTTGGGTGGAACATTTGTACCAAATCCCTGGTAGCTGCCACCGAGTGAAAAATATCCAGCAAACCCACCCCACCCGGGGGGCCTATTGCCGGGGCCCCGGAGAGCGCCGCTTTGGGGGCTCTGACAAACAGCTGCAAAATGTGGCAAACTAATAAAATCCTGAGACCCAGACTGTGGGACCCACACACGCCCAGGCGGGGCCAGTACAGCCGGGTCCAACCTGCCTCTCCGGGCACAGAGATGGGGCACTGTAACCCACACTGTGGGACCCACACATGCCCAGATTGGGCCAGTACACCCGGGGCACAGCGAAGGGTCCGTGGGGGGCTCTCCCCAGAGCAAAGAAGTAGCTGGTGCTCACGGGCATTGCCCCAGGCCCATTGCACACACCGTCCCCACCCCAGCCCCCCAGGAACCTGGCGGCCCCAGCCCATGCGGTGTTAGTGCCCAGCTCCCTGGGGAATGGGATGGAGGTCGGAGGGATCTGGGAGGAGCGAGGTGGAGGTCGGAGGGGGAACACGGTGGAGGTCGGGAGGACCTGGGCGGAATGGGGTGGGGGTCAGAGGGGGAACAGGGTGAAGGTCGGGTGGCTTGGAGCGGAGCAGGGTGGGAGTCAGAGGGGGGAACTGGGTGGGTTTCGGAGGGGATCTGGGCAGAGCGGGCTGGGGGTCAGAGAGGGAACGGGGTGGAGATCGGGGGGACCTGGGCAGAGCGAAGTGGAGGAGGAGGGGGAACGGGGTGGAGGTTGGGGGGATCTGGGTGGAGCAAGATGGGGGTCGGAGGGGAACAGGGTGGAGATCAGGGGGATCTGGGTGGAGCGGGGTGGGGTACGAGGGGGAATGGGGTGGAGGTTGGAGGGCTTGGGGCAGAGCAGGATGAAGGTTGGAGGGGGAACAGGGTGGAGGACGGGGGGATCTGGACGGAGCAGGATGGGGGTCAGAGGGGGAACGGGGTGGAGGTTGGGGGGATCTGGGCGGAGCGGGGTGGAGGTTGGAGGGGGAACTGGGCAGGTTTCCGAGGGGATCTGGGTGGAGCAGGGTGTGGGTCAGAGGGGGAACGGGGTGGAGATCGGGGGGATCTAGGTGGAGCGGGGCGGGGGTCAGAGGGTGAACTGGGTGGAGGTCGGGGGAATCTGGGCAGAGCAGGGTGGAGGTCAGAGGGGGAACGGGGTGGAGGTCGGGGGGATCTGGGTGGAGCAGGATGGGAGTCAGAGGGGAACGGGGTGGAGGTCAGGGGGATCTGGGCGGAGCAGGGTGGAGGTCAGAGGGGGAACGGGGTGGAGGTTGGGGGGATCTGGGCGGAGCAGGGTGGAGATCAGAGGGGGAACGGGGTGGAGGTCGGGGGGATCTGGGCGGAGCAGGGTGGAGGTCGGGGGATCTGGGTGGAGCAGGATGGGAGTCAGAGGGGGAACGGGGTGGAGGTCGGGGGGATCTGGGCGGAGCGGAGGGGAGGTGGAAGGGGGAACTGGGCGGGTTTTGGTGGGGATCTGTGTGGAGCAGGGTGGGGGTCAGAGGAGGAATGAGGTGGAGGTCGGGGGGCTCGGGTGGAGCGGGGGGGCACTGCGGGCTGGCTCACTCACCAGGCAGGTGCAGGTGGAGCAGGGGTCCCCCCCGGGGGGTGGAAGGTGGCCCCGCTCTCGTAGAGGTGGCCCTGGTAGCGGCAGGCACCGGAGCACTGGGGGCAGCACTGGCCGGGCAGGGCGACCGGGTTCCGGCAGGGGGCGGGGGAGCACGGCGCGGGCACACACGTCACGCTGCCATCCTGCGGGGCAAGAGCCGCTGGCATCACACCTGACCGGGCTCCTGCCCTGGGCAGGCAAGGGACCGAAAGCCCCCCCCAGAGGCAGCACCCCGTCCCTGGGCCTCAAGCCCCCGCGGTGCCCGAAGGCAGGGCCAGGCCAGCACTGGGAAACCTGCGGGGAGGGGCTAGATCTGCAGGGGCACCTCCCCTGGCACTCAGCCCTGGCCCCAAGGCGGCACGAGTGGGCGCGGTCCTATGGGAGAAACTGCTTTAGCTAAGCCCACGGTCCCGCCCATCTGTAGCTATTGCCGGCCTGCTGGCTCCTGGCCCAGGCCCTGCCCGCTGGTCCCGGGCCAGGCCCTGGGGTGTCCCCCAGCAGAGGTGGCTGGCGCCAGGACTGCGACCCCCATCCCCAGCACCGTGGGGTGCTGTTTGCAGCTGGGCCCCTCCCCAGAGCTGGCTGTATTTCGGGGGTGGACACTCACCAGGCAGGAGCAGAGGTGGCAGGCGTCGTGAGGGTCGGGGAAACGCTCCCCGTTGCTGCACGGTCGCCCGTGGAAGCTGCAGCCGTCGCACACGGGGCAGTCGCAGGGGCCCACGGCCGGGTGGGGGCACGTCACCCCAGGGCAGGGGAGGGGCCCGCAGAACACCTCTCCCTGCTGCAAGAGGGCAGGGAACGGGGGTGAGCAGGGCAGGCCCCCAGCACCCCCACTCCCCTTGGGCTCCATCCCCCTGGCACAACCCCAGCCCTGTGCCAGCCCTCTCCCCACAGGCAGGCCAGGCCCCCCCGGGCACGTACCAGGCAGCGACACTGCTCGCACCCGCCAGCGGGGGCCGGGAAGGTCTCTCCGTCCGCAAGGTCCTGGCCCTGGAAGTGGCAGCCTGGCACCGGAAGGGAGGAAAGAGATTGAGAGCGGGGGAAAACCAGCCCCCCACATCCCAGGTGTCCCCCCTCCAGCACCCGGCAATCCCAAGCCCCCCCCAGCACTTGGGAGATCTGGCCCCAATCCTGCGCCCAGCCCCACGCCCAGGACCGTCCCGCCGTAGAGCCAGCAATGCCCCCGGACCCAGCCCGGGCCTGCCTGCGGTGCCTGTGAGGAACAGAAGCCATCGATTGGCTCCACCCTGCCCCATGGTTCTGCCCAGAGCTGGGCTAGAAGGGGGCTGCAGGTGGGGTGTGAGGGGCACCAGTGGGGTTGGGGAGGGACAGAGCTGGGTTGGGCTAGCAGGGGGCTGTGGGGCACCAGTGGGGCTGGGAGGGGCAGAGCTAGGACAGCAGGGGGCTGCAGTTTGAGATTGAGGGGCACCAGGGGGAGCCCAGGGCTGCACTAGCAGGGGGCTGTGGGTCAGGGATGAGGGGCACCAGTGGGGCTGGAGGGCACTGGCTGTACCCCTTCGTTTTAACAAGGCCTGAGGTTCCCCAGCCGTGCCTGGTGGTGGCGGAGAGTGGCCATGCCACGCGGTGCCCACCCTCCCCCGAGCCCCACTCACCCTGGCACACGGGGCAGCACTGGCCTGGGGGGCTGGCGGGGTGGCGGCAGCCCGGTGGGTCGCAGGGCGTCTTGGTGCAGGTGACGAAGCCGCGGAGGCAGGCACAGTGGCCGCAGGCGTCCTGGGGGTCCGGGAACTCCTGGCCGTCGAGGTAACCCTCGCCCAAGTATCGCAGCCTGTGGGGAGCCGGACAGAGTGAGCCCGGTGCCAGGCACTGCAGAGGGGGCCAGGGCCCAAGACACCCCCCAGGGGCTGACCCACCCCCCAGCCCTGGCACCTCGGCTGACCCACCCCCAGCCTCCGCCCGTGCCCCACGCCCAACCCACCTTTCCGCAGACCTGGCAGCACGGCCCCTGGCAGGGAAGGGGCACCTGGAGCAGCGGGCAGGCCCTGGGCTGGCAGGAGACGCTGCCCTCCCAGCAGGTGCAGACGTGGCACGGCTCCGCGGGGTCCGGGAACTGCTCCCCGTTGGGCAGCTCCTTCCCCTGGTACAGGCAGCCTGGGGCAGAGTGGGCGATGGCACCGGGCACCAGAGTGGGGCAGGAGCAGAGCCGGGGGCCGGGGGAAGTGTTCCTGCTGCAGGGGGGAGCAAAGCACGGGGGCTGGGGGTGAAGCGAGGGGTTGGGGGCCCCAGGTCACTGGGTGGTTTCAGGGGACCCAGCGGGGGCTGGGGGGCCCAAGGGGTATCGTCACAGACATGGCAGCAGCCCTGCTGCGAGGGGTGTGTGCAAAGCACAGGAATATGGGGGGGGATGCTTAGTGGACCCAGATGGGATTCGAGGGGCCCAGGGGGGCTGGGGAGGCCCAGGGAGGAGGTTCTGGGGATCCAACAGGGGGGTACGGTCACAGGAGTGGCAGCAGTCCCGCCGCAGGGGGTGGGCGCAGAACACAGAGGCTGGGGGCCCCAGCAGGGGCCTCAAGTGGCCCAGGGAAGTCCAAGGAGGCACCAGCGGGGGGCTCAATGGGAGTGGGGGGCCAGTGTGGCCCGTGGGTGCCCAGCGGGGGGCTCAGCAGGACCGGGGGACTCATTGTGGCCCGTGGGGTGGCCCAGCGTGGGCTCAATGGGACCGGGGGGCCAGAGTGGTCCAGTGAGGGGCATCAGGGAGCGGGGGCTCAGGGATTCGTGGGGTACGGTCACAGGAGCGGCAGCAGTCCTGCCGCAGGGGTGAGCGCGGAACATCGGGGCTCGGGAGCCAGCAGGGGGCTCAGGGAACCCAAGGGGCCCAGGGCGGCCCGTGGGGGGCCCAGGCGGGGGCTGGAGGGGCTGGGGGGGGTACCGTCACAGGAGGAGGCAGCAGTCCTGCCGCAGGGGGTGGGCGCAGAGGGCGGGGGCGCAAGGCTTGTGCGCTGGCAGGTGACGGTCCCGTTGGCACAGATGCAGACGCGGCAGGTGTCCGAGGGGTCGTAGAATCGCTGCATGTGCTGGTAGGAGACGCCCGCGGAGAGGCAGCCAGCCGGGGGCTCTGGGAGGAGAAAGGGGCAGTTGGGGGGGCACTGGGGACAGAGCACCCGACACCCCCAGGCTCTCCTGCCCTTGGCCATGGCAGGGGCGGGTTTCAAGGCAGCAGAGGGTTTAGCTCGTGGGGCCAGTGCTGGGGGGCACCTCCCAGGAGCCCAGATGGGCCGGGTTCAGCTCGGCCCTGCCAGCAAACAGCCCCAGGGTGCCTCCCAGCCCCACTCCCCAGACAGATGGGGGCAGCTGCGAAGGGGCCGTGACCCCTCCCAGACCACTCCCCCGAGAGCGGAAACAGCAGCGATCGGGCTCCTGCCTACCTGGGCACTGGGGGCAGCACCCGCCGGGCACCAGGAAGGGCTCAGCGCAGAGCAGGGGGGGCAGTGCCGCGACAGACACTGCACATGGCCGTTCTGCAGGGGAGAGAGGCAGGTCAGAGCCAGCCAGGCACTGCCGGGCAGAGAACCCAGGAGTCCTGCCTCCCAGCCCCCACCCATCCCATGACCCCCCCCCAGACTGTGCCCCCAGCATCGGGCCTCCGCCCCCCAGCCCTGTCCTCAACCCCACCCAGCACCCACTCAGCACAGCATGAAAACCACCGTCCACTGCGACGCCCCGGCCCCTCAGTGTGGCAGGGACGGGGTTAAATGGACCCCTCCCTCGGGGACAGCGGATCAGCCATTGGACTGGAGCCCAGGATGCCTGCTTGCCTGCTCTGTGCCTCAGTTTCCCCACTTGTAACGCGTGGAGCAGGCAGAGCGGGGCCGGCTGGGGCGCTGGCTGCATGATCGGTCCCCATGCCATGGGCTAACGAGATGCAACCGGCCCAGCTTCCCCCAGCAAGGCAGCAGCAGAGCCCGGGCTGGGACCCAGGTGTCCGGTGGCCCACGCTGAACCATCCTCGGGCCAGGGGCCCCGCTTGCCCCCCGGCACTTACGAGGCAGTGGCATTGCTTGCAGCGGTCCGTGGGGTGCGGGAACTCGGCACCGTTGGGGTACTCCTTCCCCCCGTAGCTGCAGCCTAGGGCAGACGGAGAGGGGACACGGGGGTAACGGAGGGCACCCCTCCTCTGCAATGCATGCTGGGGATGGGGCAGAGAGCGAGAGCCCCTGAGGTGCCGGCCAGTCTCTCCAGTGGGTCTGTGCCCAGTGCAGCAGCCCCAGATCTGCCCCCAGCCCAGGTAGAGCCGTGTCCACCGGGGCTGGGAAACTGGCCCGGTGGGGTCCCCCATGGTCGGGGATTGGGGTGGGGGGGAATGGCCTGATGGCTTCCCACAGGCAGGGGTCAGGGCAGAGGGGACTGGCCCGTGGCCCCCACGGGCAGGGGATCGGGGTAGTGGGAGACTGGGCACGGGCAGGGGGGAGGGGGACCGGCTCGTGGGCCCCGTGGGCAGGGCGTTGGGGGGGGACCCCTCTCACCGTTGCAGTTGGTCTGGCAGCAGGAGCCGGGCAGGGGCGGGCGCACAGGGCACCGGGCAGTCCCGCGCCGAGCAGCTGACGACCCCGTCGGTGCAGACACACAGCTGGCAGGGGTCCCACGGGCTGGGGAACCGCTCGCCCGCCTCCACCACGCCCCCCTCCACGCTGCAGCCTGCGGGGGGGGGGCAGACGTCAGCGACCAACGACCCCCACCCTGCCCTGCCCCCCAGCCCGGCCCTGCGCCCGCCTTGCCCTGTGCCTCCCAGCCCTATGCCCTCCCTCCTGTCCTGCCCCAGCCCGGCCCTGCCCCCCCGTCCTGCCCCACCCCGCCCAGTGCCCCCTCCCATCCTGCCCTCAGCCCTGCCCTGCCCCCTGTTCTGCCTCCTGCCCTATGCCCTCCCTCCCATCCTGCCGCCACCCCTGCCCTGCCCCACCCAGCCCCACCCATCCTGCCCCCCAGCCCAACCTGTCCTGCCCCCTAGTCCTGCCCTCTGCTCCCCACCCCCGGCTGGGATCAGCCAGCTGCTCAGTGTGATGGGGCCTCAGGCCCAGCCCCCCAGGGTTGGCTCCCTCACCCCAGCCCACCCCGTTTGCAGCCCCTGCGGAGGTGTCCCTGCCTCCCATGCCCCCCAGGGAGCCCCGAGGGGGCCGCCAGCCCCGTGCCCCTCCCCCCAGGTCCACTTGGCCGTTCAGGCGATAGACGGGGGCATCGCACGTCTGCACGAGGGCCGTGCCCCGGGGTCACAGTGCCCTCTGGTGGCCACTTGCTGCCTCTGCAAGGGCAGCGGAGTCCCCTGGGGGTGTATGGGAAGGCGGGGCGGGGGGCTCAGAGACATCACCCCCGTTTGGGGCAGGGTCTCACCGGCAGAGCTGGGTAGGGATCCCAGGAGGGCCCAGCCCCTCAGCGCACACTCACCGCGACATGTGGGGCAGCACTGGCCAGGCTGGCTCTCCGGGCGGGGGCAGCTGGGCGGGGGGCACGAGGGCGAGCACTGAACGGTCCCGTCCTGCGGGCAGGGGCCAGGTCACCGGCGGCTCCCCGACCCACCCCCGGGGCCTCTGGGCCCACCCCCACCCTGCTCTACTCCCGACCCCAGATCCCCCCAGGGCCTGCGCTCCCAGCCTCCCCCAACCCACCCCGTGGGGCCCCCATGGCCCCCCAGCCTGCTCGGCCCCCAACCCCGGATCTCCCCAGGGCCTGCACTCCCAGCCTCCCCCAACCCACCGCATGGGGCCCCCCACTCTGCTCTGCCCCAGAACCCGGATCCCGCCAGGGCCTGCTCTCCCAGCCTCCCCCAGACCACCCCATGGGGCCCCCATAGCCCCTCACCCTGCTCTGCCCCCAACCCTGGATGCCCCCGGGGCCTGTGCTCCCAGCCTCCCCCAACCCACCCCGTGGGGCCTCCACGGCCCCCCAGCCTGCTCTGCCCCCGACCCCGGATCTCCCTAGGGCCTGTGCTCCCAGCCTTCCCGACCCACCCCGTGGGCCCCCACGGCTCCCCAGCCTGCTCTGCCCCCAACCCCAGATCCCCCCAGGGCCTGCTCTCCCAGCCTCCCTCAAGCCACCGCATGGGCCCCCCACTCTGCTCTGCCCCGAACCCGGATCCCGCCAGGGCCTGCTCTCCCAGCCTCCCCCAACCCACCCCGTGGGGCCCCCCACTCTGCTTTGCCCCTGATCCCGGATCCCCCCAGGGTCTGTGGTCCTGAGAGCATCCCCCAACACATCTCCCAGGGCCCCTGGATCCCCCAGGGCCTGCGCTCCCAGCCTCCCCCAACCCACCGCCTGGGGCCCCCCACTCTGCTCTGCCCCAGAACCCGGATCCCGCCAGGGCCTGCGGTCCTGAGAGCGTCCCCCGACACATCTCCCAGGGCCCCTGGATCCCCCAGGGCCTGCGCTCCCAGCCTCCCCCGACCCACCCCGTGGGGCCCCCAGCCTGCTCTGCCCCGACCCCAGATCCCCCAGGGCTTGAGCTCCCAGCCTCCCCTGAGCATGGCTCAGACCCTGCCCCATTAGTTCCCGCCCCCCTGGGCTCTCTACCCTTGGAGGCATGTGGAGGCAGCCCTGGCACTGGGGGTCTGTGCTGTGCCCCAGGCGGGACCCGGGGCGGCTCCATGCCCACTCCCTAGAGAGGACTGGCAGATCCGGCACCGCAACCCTGGCAACTGGGGAGGGCGTCCCCACTGCCCCCAGCTCCTGCAGGCCAGTGGGGAGGGGCTATCCGGGGGCACTGAGGCCCCGGTTGGCTGTCCGCCGCGGTGCCCCGTGTGCCGGCCCCCTCACCGTGCACTGGCAGCGCTGGCAGGGGCTGTGTGGGTCGGCAAAGGTCTGCCCGTTGGCATAGAGGTGCTGGTCGTAGGTGCACTGGGCACAGGTCGGGCAGCAGTCCCCTGGCCGAGAGAGCGGGAGGGTTAGCAGAGCGGGGCGCCCCGATCGGCCCGTGGCCATCCGCCCCACGGCCCAGCCCCAGGGCAGGCGGGGCCTGGGCCAGCAGGAGGCACGGAGGGGTCACTCCCTGTGCCCGGCCGGCTCTATGGGCTGCCCCCGCTGGATGGACCCACGGCGCCCGGTGTCTGCCATGGGCCCAGTGCCATGCAGACCCCGGAGCTCAGGGGTGCGGAGCCAGGGCCGGGGGCAGGGGCATGGACTGTACCGGGCACTGAGCAGCCACCACTGCACTGGGTGGGGGGACCACAGAACTGAGAGGGTGGAGCCAGGTGGGCACCCACAATTGAGCTGGGTGGAGTGGGGGGAAGTGAAGGATGGGGCAGTGGGGGGATTCAGAGGGGGGAGGGGCACTCACCACTCAGCCGGGCGGGGCTGGCAGGCGACGGGCGGGCACGGCAGGGCCCTGCAGATGGGCTCTCCGGCGAGGCAGGTGCAGGAGGTGCAGGGGTCCCCATCCGGCTTCCACTGCACCCCCTCCTCGAACTCCTCGTCGGCCAGCATACACACTGAGGGATGCAGGCCGTGAGGGGGGCCCCCTGCCACAGCCCCCAGGGACCCCCAGATGGCTCACCCCTCCTTCCCCTGGGCCCCCCCCCCCCATTCTCCCCGGCCCTCCCAGCCCCCCCCAGGACCCTATCCTTTTGACCCCACAGGGTCCTGCCCTCCTGCCCCCCCGGGGCCCTGCCCTCCCAGCGCCCACCTCAGGGCCCTGCGCTCCTGGCCCCCCGCCCCCTCCGGGCTCTGCTCTAAGGTGTGGGGCAGGTCTGCTCTCAGGCAACGAGGAGCCTCCCCGCCAGGCCCCGGGCTCGGAAGCAGCCGGGGGCTGCCCCAGGGCTGGCGAGCCCAGTCAATGCCCATGGGCTAGCAGCACCCAGCGCCCCGCCCCGGTGATGTCCCCTGGCCCATGCACCGCAGGCACCGTCAGGCCGGGGCTGGCCCAGAACCGGGCGTTACTCAACCTTTGCAGATGGGCAGCAGCGCTGGGGTCCCGGACGGGCTGGGCGCAGGGCATGGGGGGCACGTCTCTTCCTGGCACTGTACGTGCCCAGCCTGCGTGAGAGAGCCGGTGTCAGTGGTGGGCGGGCAGCCCATGGCGGGGCTGCCCCTGGCCCAGTGCCGCCCTCCCCCAGCCCAGCACCCCCAGGCCTCTGTTGCTCTGCCCTAGCTCGGTGCCAAGGACCCACGTCCCCTGCTCCCACGTGGCTGGGCACCCCTGGGCATAGGGAGGGGCTGATTATGTGGAGGTGAGCCCTCCGACTCCCCCCAAACCATGTGTGACTGTCCCAGGAGTCCCCCGGGTCACTCACCGAGCAGGTGCACTGCACGCAGGGCCCGCGGCCCGGGGGCGTGAAGGTCTCTCCGTGCCGGTAGGGCGCCCCTCGTACTCACACGCTGCCCGCAGAGATAGACAGGTGAACAGCCCCACATGGGGGGCCTGCCAGACCCAGCCGCCAGCTGAACCCCCGGAAACCCCCAGGCCAGCTCAGAGACCCCAGCGCCCCCAGAGAGCCTCTACCGCCCCCCACCCTGCTCGAGACCCCAGAGACACCCCCCCCTTTCAGAGACCCAGCTCCTCAGAACCCCCCCCACATCACCTGCTCAGAGTCCTGGCTCTGACCTCCCAGTGGCCCGGGTGGGTCTGGCGGGGGTCTGGATGGGCCGGGCCCATCCTCCCAGCGCAGTGGGATGGTGGGCACAGGGAAGCGCCAGCCCTGCCCAGAACCCAGCAGGAGGGACGCCCAGACCTGCTTGGGCCATGGTCCCCCGGCAGCGCTGGAGGCCGGCCCAGCCCGTAACCTGGGGGGTTCTTGTGCCCCGTGGGGCCAGGCCCTGTGCCGGGGGATACGGGGGAGGAGCTGGCTCTGCTGGAGGCCCTGGGGGCACCCTCCCCCCCCTGCCCTGCTGCCATGGCCAGGGGCTCTCTGTGGGGCCAGCGGCTCCGGATGCTCCTTGCTGGGCCCTCCCCCCTGCCCTCCCCTCGCCCCGCCAGCTACTCACCATGGCAGGCTGGGCAGCACTGGCCCTGGGCGGTGCCAGGGTGACTGCAGGGCACGGGTGGGCAGCTCTTCTCCAGGCGCTCACACGACACCTCCCCGGCCTGCGGGCACGAGCCAGAGCACAGCTGCGCATTTGCGAGGGGCCCCCACTCCCGCCCACTGCACAAAGCCTCCGCCAGCATGGCACTGCCCCATCTGCCCGGCCCCCCCACAGCCCGTGCCCTGGCCCCCCCGCAGCCAGTGCCCTGGTGTCCCGCCAGCTGCCAGCCCTGCCCAGGGCAGGCCTGGCACTGCCAGGCCTCCGGTGCTCTGCAGCATGCATGGGAGAGCGGGGCAGGAGCACGGGGCGCCCACGGTGAGGCTGCCAGGCCAGTGGCCCACCCGGGGCACTGGCATCCCTTGGGCAGGGGCTGTGCCGTCTGCGATGGCCCATGGAGAGGGCTCCTGGGGGCGGTAACCCCACGGGCGCCTGCCCCTGTGCCCGGCTCACCTGGCAGTGGCAGCTCAAGCAGGGCTCCTGCGGGGGGGTGAAGGTGGCGCCGTCCGGGACGGGCTGGGCATCATAGAGGCAGTCCTGGCACCTAGGGCGAGGCGGGTGGTGGCAGTGCAGCCAGGGCACCTGGCCCCTGGCATCGCGGCCGTAGGGCTGCGACGCCACGGGCACCCCCCAGGCCCCCACTGCAGACAGGCCCCCTGGACTCCCCTTGCCCTCCCCCCCCTCCGGCTACCTGCCCCCAGCCCCCCATTCGCTCCTAGCAGTGTTCCTCCTTACCAGCCCCCCGCCCCACTTACCGCGGGCAACGCATCTCCCCCAGCCCCACTCACCGCGGGCAGTGCCCCTCCCCCAGACCCACTCACTGCGGGCAGCGCCCCTCCCCCAGCCCCACTCACCGCGGGCAGCGACCCCCAGCCCCACTCACCGCGGGCAGCACTCGCCAGGTCTCAGGACAGGCTCCGGGCAGGGGCAGGCGGGCAAGCGGTGGGTTTGCACAACACATTCCCTCTCTGCACGACATGTGCCCCCCTTTAGCAATCGCTGCCCCAGCCTGCCCCCTACCGCCCTGGTCTGGGGGAGCCGCAGGGCCCAGCCCCATATGCTGCCCTGAACTCTCCACCCCCAGCCTGCAACCCAGGAGCCCCTGCCAGCCCCCCACACAGCGGAGCAGCGGGGCCCTGAGCCCTCTGGGGCCCCCGATGTGACTAAGTGGGGATTATCCCTTGTTATGTTGTATGTGAGTTATACTGTTTTGCATGAATACTGTGTGGGCCTCAGTTTCCCTGTGTATTGCACCAGTGTCTAGGTGGTGGGAATAAGGGTGTGTGACCTTTGTGGGGGTTGCTCCAGCTGCCTGCAGGATGCTCTGGCCGCCCCTTCCTAACCGGAGACCCAGGAGGGGGATGCGACCAGGTGACTCTTGGCCCGGGAAGGGAGACAAGGCCGGAGGAAGAGCAACGGGCAGGGCAGGGGCCGGGCAGCTGGAAGCGAGTCAGTCTTTGCTGGCTTGGGGTGCAGGGGGCACCAGAGCCCTGGCTTTGCCCTACGCCATGTTCCTGTCGACTAATAACCCTTCCGAGTTACCGGCTGACTGCGGGGTTGGGGGGCAGAGCCTTCTGGCTGCCCCCGGGGCCCCGCGCAGGTGGACTCGCTGGGAGAAGCATACGGAGGGGTCAGACCCAGGAAGGGGGAAGCTGGGGAAGCTTCTTGCCCTGCAGACAGCTGCTCCCGGAGAGGAGGCTCCCCCAGAGTCCTGGCTGGGTCATAGGGAGCAGTCCCAGAGCATCGCCCCGGGGACGTCGTGACACCCACCCACCCCCTCCCCAGGGATTCCGGGGGGGGCAGGCCCCAGCCCCTCTGGTGTGCAGAGAGGCAGTGCCAGGCTGCCCCCGTCCGGAGCACTCACCGCGCAGGCACACTGGGTGCAGGGCTCCCCGCTGGGCACCGGCTCCCCGCTGGCAAACTCCCGGCCATCCAACGAGCAGCCTGCAGGGGGAGGGCAGCATCCTGAGGCGCGCCCCCCCCAGTTTCCCCCTCCCCAAGACACAGCCGCAGCCCCCAGCCCAGCACCACCCCCCTGGCAGGGTGGGATGGGCACCCAGGGGGCCTCCTTCTGAGGGCACTGGGCCGGCCCCACAGCCAGGGCATGCAACAAGTTTTCTGGGCCTCAGCCCAGTGCCCAGCTCACCCCCCTGCCCCGCTTGGCACCAGCTGGGCCCCTCACCGGCAGGCCCCCATGCAGGGACCATGGAGCCCGCGCCCCAGGGCTGGGAGAGGGGCACTGACCCTGGCATTACCTGGCCTGGGCCCAATAAGACCAGCCATCCAGCAATGGGGGGGGCCAGCCCCCCCACAGCCCCGTGGGACAGACCCATTTCCCCATCGACCCTGCCCCGCCCCCCACGGCCCCAGCGAGCACAGCCCCCGCCCCTCGCGAGAAGCCCCTCACTCACCGTCGCAGACGGGGCAGCAGGTGCCCGGCCGGGGGCTGGCAGGGTGGCGGCACAGCCTGGCACACCGCCTCTTCCTGCACACGGCGCGGCCCTCCTGTGGGGGGCGGGGGGGGGCCATAGACTCATAGATTTTACGGGACCCTTATGATCGTCTCGTCCAACCTCCTGCACCACGCAGGCCACAGAACCTCACCCGCCCCCTCCTGTAACAGACCCCGGACCTATGGCTGAGCTGTCGAAGTCCTCACCTCATGGTTTAAAGATTTTGGGGTGCAGAGAATCCACCAGCGAGTGACCCCGTGCCCCACGCTGCTGAGGAAGGAGAAAACCCCCAGGGCCTCTGCCAATCTGCCCTGGAGGAAAATTCCTTCCCGACCCCAATAAGGCGACCAGCTGATCCCTGAGCACGTGGCCAAGGCTCACCAGCCAGACCCCCAGGAAAGAATTCCCTGTCGTAACTCAGATCCCACCCCGACTGACGCCCCATCACAGGCCATTGGCCCATCTCCCGCTAGCAGTCGAAGCTCAATTAATTGCCCATCGTGCCACCCCCTCCATAAACTTATCGAGCTCAGTCTTGAAGCCAGATATGTCAGGGCTTCCGGGGGCCACTCACCGGCCAGCAGCTCCCAGCCCAGGCGTTCCCACCCCACCCAGACCCCCAGACAGACCCAGGGCCCCCTGGAAAGGGTCCAGCCAAATAATGGGAGGGGCGGAGCCTGAGGTAGGGGGCGGAGCCTGGGGATAGAGCTCTCCCTGGGGAGCGGGGAGCACAGGCAGGGGTGCCCTCAGGCCTGGGGCCAGTGGGGATGGGGGCCCCCAGGCCCTGCCCCGACACGGGGGGTGTGGCCTTACCAAGCACGGCAGCTCTGGCAGGGATCTGCGCGCGGCGCCCACTCCTCACCGTGCGCCCGCTGGGCAGCTCCATCCACACAGCCTGGGTGGGAGAGAACTGGCATCAACCGGGCCCCCGGCCCCCCCCGGCCATCACTGAGCCCAGGCTATGGCTAGCGGGGGCAGGGAGAGCGGGGCTGCAGGTCGGGGGAGGGGCACCGGCAGGGCTGTGGGAGGGGGGAGCCCGGATGGGGATAGCAGGGGGCTGCGGGTCAGCAGTGAGGGGCACCAGCAGAGCTGGGGGAGTCCAGGGCTGGGGTAGCAGGGGGCTGCGGGTCGGGAGTGAGGGGCACTGGCAGGGCTGGGGGGCCAGGGCTGGGGTAGCAGGGGGCTGCGGGTCGGCAGTGAGGGGCACCGGCAGGGCTGGGGGAGCCCAGGGCTGGGGTAGCAGGGGGCTGCGGGTCGGGGGTGAGGGGCACTGGCAGGGCTGGGGGGGGGGAAGCCCAGGATGGGGATAGCAGGGGCTGCGGGTCGGCAGTGAGGGGCACCGGCTGGGCTGCGGGGGAGGGGAAAGCCCAGGATGGGGATAGCAGGGGCTGCGGGTCGCAGTGAGGGGCAACGGCAGGGCTGCGGGGGGAGGGGGAGCCAGGATGAGGATAGCAGGGGGCTGCGGGTTGGCAGTGAGGGGCACCGGCAGGGCTGGGAGCCCAGGATGCGGTATGCAGGGGGCTGCGGTCGGCAGTGAGGGCACCGCTGGGCTGGTGGTGGTGTTTGGGTGGGTGTGGGGTGTGGTTGGGTGTGTGTGTGTGGGCCTGGTGGTCTGCGGGGGGATGGGAGCCCAGAGGGGATAGCAGGGCTGCGGGTTGGCAGTGGGGGCACCGGCTGGGCTGCGGGGGGGGGGAGCCCAGGATGAGGATAGCAGGGGGCTGCGGGTCGCAGTGATGGGCACCGCAGGGCTGGGGGGAGCCCAGGATGCGGATAGCAGGGGCTGCGGGTCGGCAGTGAGGGCACCGGCTGGGCTGCGGGGGAGGGGGAAAGCCCAGGATGGGATAGCTGGGGCTGCGGTCGGCAGTGAGGGCACCGGCAGGGCTGCGGGGGGAGGGGGGAGCCCAGGATGAGGATAGCAGGGGGTGCGGGTTGCAGTGAGGGGCACCGGCAGGGCTGCGGGGGAGGGAAAGCCCAGGATGGGGATAGCATGGGGCTGCGGGTCGCAGTGAGGGCACCGGCAGGGCTGCGGGGGAGGGGGGAGCCCAGATGAGATAGCAGGGGCTGCGGTTGGCAGTGAGGGGCACCGGCAGGGCTGGGGGAGCCCAGGATGCGGATAGCAGGGGCTGCGGTCGGCAGTGAGGGGCACCGGCTGGGCTGCGGGGGGAGGGGAAGCCCAGGTGGGGATAGCTGGGGGCTGCGGTCGGCAGTGAGGGGCACCGGCAGGGCTGGGACGTCTCCTGCAGTGGAAGGTTCTCGTCTCCTGTTAAAAGAGCCTGATCCTGCCCCCCAGCCCCACCTCCCCCCCTTCCCCCACATTGTCCCCTGCCTCCCCTCCCCCCACTCACCCAGCAGTGCCCCCCCCCCCCCCCAGCACTGCCTCCCCCCAGGCTCACCCTGGCAGCGGGCGGCAGCAGGCCCCGGCATCTCCTCCTGGGTGGCGCAGTGCAGCTGCGGGCAGACGAGTCGGAAGCACTGGACTTCCCGTCCTGGGCAGGAAAGACGCAGCCGGTGTCCGACCCCACTCCGTCCCCTGGAGGGTCCGGTCCCATCCCTCCCCTGGGAGGTCCCAGCCACACCCCATCCCTTGGGGGTCCCGTCCCCTGGGGGGGTCGTAGGGTTTCCTGCCCCAACCCATCCCCGGGGGGTCCCATCCCGATCCCGTCCCCTGGGGGTTCCTGGCCCTATGGACCCGCACCCCAGGGACCTGGTGTGGGGGAAGGGCACTCTCTTGGGGGCTAAGGATGCCAGAGACACAGAGCCTGACCCCGGGGTCGCTATGCCTGGACGGTGCCTGGCGCTGCAGCCCCAGAGGATCAGGATACGGGGTGGCAAGGACACATGGCCCCCGATGGGAGAGTGGCCCCCGGGGTCTGGCCCACTGAGGCCCCTCCGAGGGGCTGTTCTGGAACTGGGGGAGCCCAAATCCTGGGGACCCCAGCTCTACCAGTGCTTCTCACTCCCAACCCGCAGCCCCGTTAGCCCTGCCCCAGGCTCCCCTCGCCCAGCTCTGCTGGTGCCCCTCCGTCCTGATCCACAGCCCTTGTGACCCCTGCCCTGCCTCCCCCCCCGTTTGCCCTGTGGGGGCCCTGGACAAACCCCTGCCCCCGGAGCGCAGGGTCTCCCAGGCAAGAGCAGTTCATGCAGGGTTGGATGTGGCCAGGAAGACGTCTCCGTCCTGGTACCTTTGCCCGTCGTACTCACAGCCTGGGCACAGGAGAGCAGTCGGGTCACATGGACACCCCCCCTTCTCCCCAGGCTGCAGGGCCAGGGGCTCAGCAGCAGCGCTGTGCTGGGGGGTGAGTGGGTGGGGGGTGCTGCACTGGGGGGAGCGGGGTGGGGCTCAGCAGGGGCTCTCCCTTTTAATGTCAGCTCCTCTGCAGTCCCTGAGACGTAGCTCCTGGGTCTGGGATCCAAGTTCCTGGCCCGAATCCATAGAATCAAAGAATCTCATTGGGAGGGAGGTCAGGAGTCATCTAGTCCAACCCCCTGCTCAAAGCAGGGCCAACCCAACTAAATCACCCCGCCAGGACTTTGTCAAGCCTGACCTTAAAACTGCAAAGGAAGGATTCCACCACCTCCCTAGTAACCCATTCCGTGCTTCACCACCCTCCTAGTGAAATAGTGTTTCCTAATCCACCTAAACCTCCCCCACTGCAACTTGAGACCAATTGCTCCTTGTTCTGTCATCTGCTACCAGTGAGAACAGCCTAGATCCATCATCTTTGGAAACCCCCTTCAGGTAGCTGAAAGCAGCTATCAAATCCCCCTCATTCTTTCTTCCGCAGACTAAACAATCCCAGTTCCTCAGCCTCTCCTCATAAGTCATGTGTTCCAGTCCCTAATCATTTTGTTGCTCTCCGCTGACGTTTCCAATTTTTCCACATCCTTCTTGTAGTGTGGGGCCCAAAACTGGACACAGTACTCCAGATGAGGCCTCACCAATGTGGAATAGAGGGGAACGATCACATCCCTTGATCTGCTGGCAATGTCCCTACTTATACATCCCAAAATGCCATTGGCCTTCTTGGCAACAAGGGCACGCTGTTGACTCATATCCCTTCTCGTCCACTGTAACCCCTAGGTCCTTTTCTGCAGAACTGCTGCCGAGCCATTCGTCCCCTAGTCCGTAGCGGTGCATGGATTCTTCCATCCTAAGTGCAGGCCTCTGCACTTGTCCTTGTTGAACCTTATCAGATTACTTTTGGCCCAATCCTGTAATTTGTCTAAAGCCTTCTATATCCTATCCCTACCCTCCACCGTATCTACTTCTCCTCCCAGTTTAGTGTCATCTGCAACTTGCTGAGGGTGCAATCCATGCACCTTCCAGATCATTCATGAAGATATTGAACAAAACTGGCCCCAGGATCGACCCCTGGGGCACTCCGCTTGATACCCTGCCAACTAGACATGGAGCCATTGATCACTACCCGTTGAGCCCGACAATCTAGCCAGCTTTCTATCCACCTTATCGTCCATTCATCCAGCCCATACTTCTTTAACTTGCAGGCAAGATACTGTGGAGACCGTGTCAAAAGATTTGCGAAAGTCAGGACCAACACGTCCACTGCTTTCCCCTCCTCCACAGAGCCAGTTATCTCGTCATAGAAGGCAATTAGATTAATCAGGCATGACTTGCCCTTGGTGAATCCATGGCTGACTGTTCCTGATCGTTTTCCTCTCCTCTAAATGTTCAGAATTGATTCCTTGAGGACCTGCTCCAGGATTTTTTCCAGGGCCTGAGTTAGGCTGACTGGCCTGTAGTTCCCCGGATCCTCCTTCTTCCCTTTTTAAAGATGGGCCCTACATTAGCCTTTTTCCAGTCGTCCGGGGACCTCCCCTGATCGCCAGGAGTTTTCAAAGATAATGGCCAATGGCTCTGCAAATCACATCCGCCAACTCCTTTAGCATCTGAGGGGCTGCCCCGGATTCGGATGCCCTGGGCTCGGGGTGCCCCAGTGGTGCTGCCCTGTGCCCGCTCTGGCAGTCACGTGACAAATGCCAATTGTCAGTTTTAAACAAAGACCCTTCCCACTTTTCACGGTCCCCCCCAGAGTTGGCTGCACTCCTCCAGCACCGCCCCATGGAGCTTGGCGGGACAGCGTACCCCAGGGTCCATGCCCACTGCCTCCCCTCCCCTGCAGACACTAGTGGGTCTTGGGATGTGGCCGCTGGGCCTCTGCCAAGGGGTGGGAGCAGGGGCACCCCAGAGCCAACCTGACCCGTGTGCCCGCCCCAGCAGCACCTCACCTGGCCGACAGGTGGGGCAGCACTCCCCAGACGGGGTCTCACGCTCCAGGCAGGAGAGCTCCGGGCACACGGTCTCCTGGCACCGCACGGTCCCAGCCTGGCAGGGAGCAAATACAGTTGGCAGGGGCAGCCAGACTGCGGGATCAGCCCCGTATGGCCAGTGGGGGGCGCTGCGCCCTGTGAGTCCCTCTCCCCGGGTACAAGGCGCTCATGCTCCAGCAACTGGCACCCCCAACTCCCCAAATCTACTGTGCCCTGCTATTCAGCCCTGACCCCCAGCCCCCTGCCGGACCATCCCTGGGATCCCCCCGCCCGCTGAGCTCTGCTGGTGCCCCTCAATCCTGACCCGCAGCCCCTGCTAGCCCAGCCCTGAGCCGGGGGCAGTGGGTCTGGGTTTGAACCTCAGGCAGTGGGACCCACTTGCCCCCCTTCACCTCCTGGTGCCCAGGACTCACCCTGCAAGTGCAGTTGCTGCAGGGCCCCTCCTGGTAGCTCTGCCCGTCCCTCAGCCGGTGCCCGTTGTACAGACAGCCCGCGCACTCAGGGCAGCACTTCCCCTGCAAGGGGAGCAGGTGCTGGCAGGCGGGCGGCGGGCACTGCTCCGTCACGCAGCGGGCTTTCCCCTCCTGGGCACATGGCACACGTCTCAGCACAGGGGGACGGCTCCACACGGACCCACGCCTCCACATGGGCCCACGCCAACATCTGCTGCACTCGCTCGGGCAGTGAGACACACGGGGGGGTCAGGACCCCTGGGTTCTATCCCAGCCCTGGGAGGGGAGCAGGCTCTGGCGGGTTAGAGCAGGCGGGGCTGGGAGCCAGGACTCCTGGGTTCTATCCCGACTCTGGGAGGGGAGCAGGCTCTGGCGGGTTAGAGCAGGCGGGGCTGGGAGCCAGGACCCCTGGGTTCTATCCCGACTCTGGGAGGGGAGCGGGCTCTGGCGGGTTAGAGCTGACCACCTGGCACCCTGAACCCCAAAGCACTCAGGCTCAGCCTGGGATCCCCTTCACCCACATTAGCCTCCTTCCTCTCTAGCATTTTCCCAGGGCACTGGGGTCCCCCTAGCACTAAAATGCAGCTCCCCTGGGGCAAAGGGCCGCATCCCCTGACCAGCCGGTGCCAGGGACAGGATGGGACGAAGAATCGGGCCCCCAGCGGGACCTGAAGAGGGGCAGCCAAGGAGGCAGAGACACTCTCCTGGACGTAGAGCCAGCCCGGATGCCGGGGTCCATCCCCAGCTCTGCAAAACAGTGCTGGGACCACACGGGGGCCAGGCCCCTGAGAGACACTTCCCGACTGCTAGGGAGAGTGTCCCCTACTGAGCCCCTGTCCTGCTCCCCCCAGCACAGCACCCCCTGCCGAGCCCCACACTTTCCCCCCAACCCCCTGCCCCAGCCCTGAGCCCCCTCCTGCACCCAAACTCCCTTCAAAGCCTACATCTGTGTGTCAGCCCCCAAAGTGCCTGGGTCCATGTATCCAACCACCCCCCCCAGTGCGCATGTCCGGGCGTCCAACCCCGCCTCCCAGTGCCCGTGTCCATGTGTCCAGGCACCGCCCCATGCCCATGTCCATGTCCCCAGACCCCCCCGGAGCTCATGCCTCCAGCGCCCATGTCCGTGTGTCCAGGCCCCCTTCCTGGTGCCCATGTGCCCAGCCCCCCCGATGCCTGTGTCCGTGTGCGCAGCCCTCCCCCGGTGCCCGTGTCCATGTGCCCAGCCCCCCAGTGCCCGGGTCTGTGTCCAGGCCCCCCCCGGTGCCCATGCCTGGCCTGGCCCTGCTAGTGCCCATGTGCCCACCCCCTAGTGTCCGTTTGCCCAGCCCCTTCAGTGCCCATATCTGGGGCCTGGCAGGGCTGCGGGCGCTCACCTGGCAGTGGCAGGTGGTGCAGGCATCCCTGGCAAAGGTGTCACCGTTGCTGTAGAGCTGCCCCGCATAGCTGCAGCCTGGGAGGGACACGGGCAGAGCGTTAGCTTGGTAGGTGGGCGATGCCCGCCCCGTGCCCAGAGCCCTGCTGGGGCCCCACCCCACCCCACAGCCGGCCAGGGCAATGAGTGGGGCAGGTGCCGAGGTGCAGCCAAGGGAGACTCCAGCTCCCTGCCTGCACCGGAGTGCTAGCTGATCCATGCTCAGGGCATGGGGCACCAATGCGTGCTGGGACTTGTAGTCCCCAGGGGCTCCACCAGCCCAGCCGGGCTCACTGGGGCAGGGCGTCAAACCGTGACCTCCAGCCTGCGGGCACAGCCGCCCTCGGTGTCCCCCGCACAGCTCTTCTGACCCATCGGGCGCCTGCTGGTGTTGGAAACGCCCTGGGGCAGCTGGAGGCAGTGGGAGATGCGCTGGCCCCAGCCATGGCTGATCCCTCTGCCGACTGCACAGCGTTGCCCCGGCTGAAACCCACTGCCCCAAACCTCCCCACCCCCATGCCGAGATCCCTGCCTGGGGCGGTAGGAGTGCAGCCCCCGGCGCTGCGCCTGGGGGCAGGGAACTGGCCGGCAGGACGCCAAGGGAACACATGTACACACGCACACGACCCTCATTCCCATCCAGCGGCACGGCCGAGGAGAGCACACCCGCCGCAAACACCGTCTGGTTCCTGGACTGGCACGGCTGGCAGGGAGCAGTGCGGGCCAGGAGGGGAGAGGCACAGGGCAAGCTGATGGGAGCCCAGGGCAGGACAATGCCTGGGAGCTCTCACGACACCCCCACAGGCCAGCTGGGGGGTACGTGCGGGTGAAGCGCCCTCGGTCCAGGCACTGGCAGAGGAATCCAGAGGGCTCAGTGCTCAAGGCCTGGCACAGCCCCCGTTTGAACACAGGCTGGGGGCACAGGGCTCTAAAACAAAACTGGACTGTTCACACCACCCACAGGGACATGGCAGCACCCTCGGGCCAGCCCGGTGCCCCTCCCTGCGGCACTGGGTCAGAGCTCTGAGCCCGGCAAACTCCCCGTGTGACCCACCCCGGGCAGCCCCGCACCCATCTCCCCGTGTGACCTGCCCCCGGCAGCCCCGCACCCACCTCCCTGTGTGACCCGCCCCGGGCAGCCCCGCGCCCTCCTCCCCGTGTGACCGGCCCCGGGCAGCCCCGCGTCCACCTCTCCGTGTGACCCGCCCCGGGCAGCCCTGCGCCCATCTCCCCGTGTGACCCGCCGCGCCCATCTCCCCGTGTGACCCGCCCCCGGCAGCCCCGCGCCCTCCTCCCCGTGTGACCCATCCCGGGCAGCCCCGCGCCCTCCTCCCCGTGTGACCCGCCCCCGGCAGCCCCGCGCCCTCCTCCCCGTGTGACCCGCCCCCGGCAGCCCCGCGCCCTCCTCCCCGTGTGAGCCCCCCCGGGCAGCCCCGCACCCTCCTCCCCGTGTGACCCGCCCCCGGCAGCCCCGCACCCCACCTCCCCGTGTGACCCCGCCCCCGGCAGCCCCGCGCCCCCCCCCCCGTGTGACCCGCCCCCGGCAGCCCCGCGCCCTCCTCCCCGTGTGACCCGCCCCCGGCAGCCCCGCGCCCTCCTCCCCGTGTGACCCGCCCCGGGCAGCCCCGCGCCCTCCTCCCCGTGTGACCCGCCCCCGGCAGCCCCGCGCCCTCCTCCCCGTGTGACCCGCCGCCGGCAGCCCCGCACCCACCTCCCCGTGTGACCCGTCCCCGGCAGCCCCGCGCCCACCTCCCCGTGTGACCCGCCCCGGGCAGCCCCGCGCCCTCCTTCCCGTGTGACCCGCCCCCGGCAGCCCCGCGCCCTCCTTCCCGTGTGACCCGCCCCCGGCAGCCCCGCGCCCACCTCCCCGTGTGACCCGCCCCCCGCAGCCCCCGCCCTCCTCCCCGTGTGACCCGTCCCGGGCAGCCCCGCGCCCTCCTTCCCGTGTGACCCGCCCCCGCAGCCCCGCCCTCCTCCCCGTGTGACCCGCCCCGGGCAGCCCCGCCCCTCCTCCCCGTGTGACCCGCCCCCGGCAGCCCCGCGCCCTCCTCCCCGTGTGACCCGCCCCCGGCAGCCCTGCGCCCTCCTCCCCGTGTGACCCGCCCCGGGCAACCCCGCGCCCACCGGCGCTGAAGGGGGAACTCCCCCCACCAGCAGTACTAGAGCCGTTACCCTCGCGGCCGTCGCTCAGGCAGAGGGAGGAGAGCCGCAGACGGCTGAGCTGCCCCGACGGCGGCAGAGGGGCAAAGATCGGTGCCAGCCAGGCGCTGGGGTGAGAGCTCAGGGCATGGCACAGCCGCACCCAGCCCTGCCCTGCGCAGCACCGGGCGGGCTGGGCGTGTTGCCCCCGGAGCACCGGCAGCCAGGCCAGCCCTAGGCATGGCCGTGACGGCTGAATGGCACAGCGCCCCCTACAGGAGCCAGGGCCCCTGCTCACCGAGGCACTGGGGCCGGTCCTGGCGTGCCGAGCACCGCACCTCCCCCTGCAGGCAGACGCAGGTGGTGCAGGCGTCCTTGTCCCAGGTGGTTCCGTCCTCGTGCCCCGTCCCCTCCCACACGCACGCCGGCCTCCGGCACTCGCAGCGCTCCAGGGACTTCACGCGGGTCAGCAGCTCCGAGTTCTGCAGGAGACAGCGGTCGAGCCATGAGCATGGGCTGGGGGTCTAGCGGGGGGCGGGTCCTGGGAGCCAGGACTCCTGGGTTCTATCCCAGCTCTGGGAGGGCAGTGGTGTCTAGTGAGTGAGGGGCGGGGCAGGACTCCTGTGTTCTATCCCTGGCTCCGGGAGGGGAGTGGGGTCCAGTGGTTAGAGCAGCGGGGCTGGGAGCCGCGACTATTCCTGACTGGGAGCCGGAAGGGGGCTGAGTCTCATAGAATCAGGGCTGGAAGGGACCTTGAGATGCCACGTGCAGACCCCTGCGCTGAGGCAGGACCATATGGACCTGGACCAGCCCTGCCAGACCCCTCAGTGTCAGGGATCCCATGATCCCCCGGAAGCCTGGTCTGGAGCTGAACGACCCTGAGAGCAATAACGTTTTCCCTCCTATCCAACCAAAATGGGCCCTGCTGCGGATTATGCCCATTCCTGCCTGTCCTGCCGTCTGTGGAGAAAAACGGATCCCTGTCCTCTGGAGAACAACCCGTGAGATGTGAAGACTGTTCTCAGGTCCCCCCTCAGTCGGCTTCTCTCAAAACTAAGCAGGTCCCATTTCTTAACCTCTCCTCCGAGGTCAGGTTTCCTAAACGCGCCCCAGAAGGATCTTAGCCTTTTTCACACCTGCCAGACCCTGCTGACTCACATTCAACGTCCAATCTGCTGTAGCCCCCAGCTCCTTTTCACCAGTGCTACCCCCTAGCCGGCCGTTCCCCGGTGTGCAGCTTTGCGTTTGATTTCGCCTGCCTGCGTCTGTATTGAATCTCACGTCTTGAATTCAGACCAATTCTCCCATTTGCCCAGCTCACGCTGAATTCTAACCTTGCCCCGCCAAGGGCTGGCAACCCCTCCCAGCCGGGTGTCACCGGCAAACTTTAGCAGCGTATTCTCCACGCCATGATGAACAAAGTCAGTCATCAAAGTATTGACTAGTCCCAGACCCAGCCCTGACCCCTGCGGGACCCCACCAGATACGGCCTCCCCGCTGGCCAGTGAACCCTGGTAATGACTCTCGGAGAACCGTCTTTCAATGAGTTTCACGCCCATCTTATAGTAATTTCATCTCCACCACATCTCGCTTGGGAATGTCACATGGGACCGTGTCCAAAACCTCATTAAAAATCAAGCTACTTCAGATCTACAGCTTCCCCCCCCCCCCCAGTCGCACCCACTCAGCCAGTAACCCCGTCCCAGAAGGCAATTAGGTTGCTTTGGCATTCTTTGGTCTAGGCAATCCATGCTGGCTGTTCCTGCTATCCCCTACGTGCTCACAAGCCGATCCTTCCCTAGCTTCCGGGCACCAAAGTCAGGCTGAGGGGTCTCTAATCCCCCAAGTCCCGTTTGATCCCCTTTCTCAAGACAGGTGCCGCGTTTGCCCCTCTCTCGCCCTCTGGGCTCTCACCGGACGGCCAGGTCTCAAAGATAATCGCTACTGGTTCTGGGATTGCTTCAGCTAGTTCCTTAAGCATCTGAGGGTGAATTTCATTAGGCCCTGCTGACTTGAATACATCTCACCTCTCTAGACGAGCTTTCCCCTGAGCCTGGCCTGTCGGGGCCAGTGTTCCTTGCCCCGGTGGTTCATATGACCCATGTGAAGTATCCGCTCACCATTTACTGCCTTAGTGAAACAAAACATGGGTGAAACCCATCAGCCTTCCTGCTGCTGGCCGTTAGCAGCTCCCCTGCCCGGCTTCTTCCCACGGGGGCAGTTTGCAGTGGCCCCTTTCCTATTGTCTCGGAGGAACTGCCCACTCTCCGGAGCGCCTGTTCCCCGGAGCTTTCCCGCCCGCTGTGCCGCGTCTCTGGGTCCTACCTGCGCTTTGACCATGTCCAACATGGCCCTGAATCCATCCACCACCTCCTCCAGCTGCTGCACTCTCTCCTTCAGGGCGTCCGGCTGGGGCCGCGCCAGCCCCGGGGGGAACTCAGGCTCGCCGGGCTGCTGCTGGTAGTTGCGGATGTCGGCGAGGGCCGGCAGCTCCGGGGCCAGGGGGGATCCTTGATCAAAGGGGGGCTCGGCCAGGTACCCCTCCTCCGCCAGGGTGTACGGCATGGGGAAGGGGTCTGCAACACACCGCAGGCAGGGCGTGAACGGGGGAGATGGTGCCGCAGCGCTGGTTCCAATCCCGCCAGGGCTGGCACGTGCCCATCCCCATGGGAACGAGGATCCTGTGCTACCCATGGGTGCCTGGGGGCTGGATACGAGGGGTTTGCTGGGTGGAAGCCTGAGTCCTAGGGAACTCTGTGAACCACCCCCCAACTGGTGTCACTTCTCCCCTGGCTCCACTGATGGCCTGGCACTGCGCACCCCCGACACCCGCTCTGGGATCCTGGGAGTACCTGGAGCTGTGGAGAGGGGGGAAGGGATAAATGGGAACCCCATGTCCCCAGCCTTCCCTGCTCCCCTGGGGAACCCCTCCCCTACTTGCTCCCCCTCCAGACATCTCAAAGCCAGTTCCCAGCAGCCGCCAGGGTGCCAGTTAGATGGCTGGTGCACAGCACCGCCCTCTGCTGGACGGATGCACAGCTGCCTTGATGTGTGTCATGGGCTCAAGACTGCTAATACTGGGGATTCCCCTTCCAAAGGAGGCCTGCTGTCTGGGAGCCAGGACCTGAACCTGCACCTGCCGGGAAGCTGGGCAAAGCCCTGGCCAGGGCGGGCAACATCCACAGGGCCTTTGGTGACTGCAGTGGGGACAGGCCGGGAGACGGTACAGAGACCTCAGCCGGCCAAGCCCATTTCACCTCCATGCTGCAGGGGGTGGGGGGTTGATACATGGGGGTCCCTTCCCCCAATACACCCCATCCATGCTCAGCTCACACTTTATGCACACTCACGCCCATCTACCTGGGGCACCAAATCTCACCCTGCACCCAGCGCCAGCCAGCCAAGGGTGGGCCCAGCACCCAGAGCGTAGCCAGAGGAAACAATTGATTCCCCCTGGCCCAACAGCCAGTGCCAAGGGCAGCCTGTTGGCCAGCCCCGAACTGGCACCGGCCATGGTGAGCGCAGCTTGGCCCCATGTGCCCAGCCGGCAGCTGGTTCCAGGCTGGTCTCTGCACCTTGCTGGGCTCATATGGGGGAGGGGGGATGTGCTGCAGATCAGAGGGGGCAGGGGAGGATGGGGGGCTGCCCAGGGTTCCCCAGCACTTGGAGCACTATGCGGCTGCCTGGCCTGGGGACTTGAGCACGTGGGCAGCGCCTGAGGGGCAGCGTTCAGAGCTGGGCCCTGCCCATCTGTCCCACATCCAGCCAGGCCCCGAACTCTCCGCTCCCCACCCGCCGTATCTCCTCAGCTCCTCCTTGTCCTCCGGCCCAGGCTCCTGGGGGCTGGCCTCAGGCTGCATCTATGGCTGGGGGCCCAATTCCATCCCAGACTGACTGCCCAGGGAGGGGGGCACCGGTGGGGGGAGCGCTCGGGAGGGGGGTTAACCCACATGCAGTGGCCGGGAGCCTGCACCCGGGGCAGCTGCGGGCCCATCCCCCCAGCCTCAATGGGGGTGGTGGAGCGGAGCCAGCCCCAGCAATTAGTGCTGGAGGCCGCTCAAGGCCCTGCTCGTTAGCGGATGAGGCCGGGGGCAGCTGTTGTTATGGCTGCCAGGGCCGGAATTGAGGCCAGCGGGGAGAGACGGGGGGCGGGAGAGGAGAGGAGCCTAGGGAGGGAGTTGGTGGGGGGAGGACAGGCCGGGGGACAGGGCCAGGACTGACTGCAGCTGCAACGCTGAGAACAGAGACCTGGATCTATCCCAGCTCTGGGAGCGGAGTGGGGTCTACTGGTTAGAGCAGGGGGGCTGGGAGCCAGGACTTCTGGGCTCTATCCCCAGCTCTGAGAGGGGAGTGGGCTCTAGTGGTTAGAGTGGGGGGGAGGAATCCAAGGGCCCGGAGCAGCCAGGCCCCCGGGGAAGGGCTTGGGGGGCCATCACATGGCCAGGCCCCAGCCCCGGTGACCGGCCAATCCCAGATCCTCAGAGGGGATGGCCTTGGCTGCCCGGCTCTGTCCCAGCCCGGGGCAAATCCCCTTCCTCACCCTAATTGCCCCCCATTCTCAGCTTCCCCACGTGTCTCCCCCAAGATCTGCCAAGCGCCCCACAGGGGGAGGAGGGGGAAGCAGGATTCTGTGGTGCCCAGCACTCTGCTCAGCAGGGGTAATGGTGATTTATGCAGATCTCTCCCCTGTGGGACCCCATCCAGCCTGGGGTGGAGCTGGATGCGCAGGGTGGTCTGGAGATGCACCCCCCATCCCAGCCCCATCCCAGCCCCACGGCCTTGGCCGGCTCCTACCTGCCAGGTTCTCGCAGTGCCACGGCCGGCGCGGGAATCCGCTGGGGGAGATCTCAGCTGTCTGCCAATAGCCCTGCAGCGAGAGCGAAGCCCGTCAGGCTCCGGGTCGCCTGCCAGCACCAGGGGCGAGAGCAGGCGCTGCCCCCTGCCAAACATCACCGCACCCATGAAACTGGGGTGTGCATGTGTGTCTCTGGACTGCTGTGTGGGGTACCCAGGGCTGGCGTAGCAGCAGGCTGCGGTTCGGGAGTGAGGGGCACTGGCAGAGCTGTGTATGGGGGACACCCAGGGCTGGGATGGCAGCGGGCTGTGGTTCGGGAGTGAGGGGCACTGGCAGGGCTGTGGGGTGGAAGCCCAGGGTGGGGATAGCAGGGGGCTGCAGGTCGGCACGGAGGGGCACTGGCACAGCTGTGTATGGGGGACACCCAGGGCTGGGATGGCAGCGGGTTGCGGTTTGGGAGTGAGGGGCACTGGCAGAGCTGGGAAGGGAGACAGTCCTGAGCTAGGGGGGAGAAGACAGAGGGGGGGATGGGACCCTCCCGCTGCTGCTAGGCCCTAGCTCAGGGAGGACACTGGCAGAGCCCCACAGAGGGCTGCCCGGGTGCCAGAGCCAGGGCGGGCAGGGGCAGCTGCCTGTGGGCGCAGGACTCACCAGGAACTTGCTGGCGGCGTCCCCGGGCAGGCTGGCGAAGGTGATCTGCAGGTCGAGGGGCAGCAGCAGGCTGAGTGCATCCCGCAGGCCACCCCTCTCCAGGAGCACGGCTGGGCGGCAGTCCACGAAGAGCGCCAGGCGGTGGGGCTGCAGGTCGAGGGCCAGCCGGGCCCAGCGGCCCCGGGCGAAGGGGCTGCCTCCGGGGAAGAGCAGCGAGGCGGGCTCCATGCTGGGCCCGGCGCGGTAGTCCAGGCGCAGCTGGTTGGCGTGGGTGCTGGATGCCAGCCGCAGCAGTGGGCGCCCGTCCCGCGCGGCAGCAGCCGGCGACACCAGGGAGATGAGCGTGCCCGCCGAGCCCTGGCTCTGCCTGGCCACGAAGTGGAAGCCCAAGGCGCCCTGGGAGCTGGCCAGCAGGTAGATGGCGTAGTCCCTGGGCAGCGTCAGGTGGGGCACCCGCTGGCGGAACTTCCAGGCCGGCGCGCCCGGCTCGGGACCTGGGGCCCTGCTGATGCCCTGGACGGAGCGGGTGACATTCAGCGCCTCCAGCAGGTCAATGACTGCGAAGCAAGCAGGGGTAGGCGGGGGGGGGGAATTTAGCAGTGTGCATCTCTCCCACCCACTGGGTTCTCCCCAGGCCCTGCTCCCGCTCTGTCTGCAGAGCCGTCATCTCAGCCAGGACTCGGGGGGCTCTGCTGGGACCCCCCTGGTCCCCACTTTCATGCTGAGTCCCTGGCTGGACTGATGCCGAACCCCAAGGGGCCCGGGCCCGACCCTGAGCAAAGGGGAGCTGGGGACCCTCAAGAAACTTGCCCCCAGCCAGCCATGGGCCACTGGCCCTGTGCACAGAGACCCAGTGGGAGCCGAGAGATGGAAGAAACAGGAGGGGAAGAGCCACCCCCCTGCCCCATCCTCTCACCCCAGAGTGGGTCTTGGGGGGTCTGGAATCTGCAGCTCTAAAAGCCTGGGGAGCTGGATCTTGGTGCTGGTGCCCCTGAGCACAGAATCCACTGGCCTGGGGGGCTGGATCCTGGCACTGATGCGCTCGGGCCCAGATCCCACTGGGCTGGGGGGTGGATCCTGGAGCTGTTGCCCCTGGGCACAGACCGTTATGGGCTGGGGGGTGGATAGCCGGGGGGGGTCGCCTGAGGATTCTCCCTGGCTGTCCCTGACAGCTCTGTGCAGCTGTGCTGGGGATGGCGTGCCAGGCACTGGCCCCCGGCCCAGCCAGGGGCTGTGTTCACATGCAGCCGGCAGGAGCCTTGTGCTTGGGAGCCCTGCTGAAGAAGGTGGATGGGGGCAGAGGGAATCGGGGGGGGGCTGCCTGGGGGGCAAGGAGAGGAGAGGCAGAGAGAGAGAGACCTTGGATCTCACTGGGATTCACTCAGCCCCCCCAGCCCAGCAGGGTCTGTGCCCAGGGGCACCAGCGGCAAGATCCCGCCCCAGCCCAGTGGAGTCCATGCCCCAGGGCACCAGCAGCAGGATCCATCGCAGCACATCCATCTCCTCCTGCCAGTCCGGCAGCTCTATAGACCGGGTAATGGCTATGGGCAGCCTGAGCCATGCAGCCGTTCAGCCCCTCTCGAGTGCAGCCCCCAGGCGCCAGGCCTGGTCTCCTGCCCCTCGTACTGGGGGTCCCTGCACCCAACCTCTTTCGGCCTGGGCCTCCGGCCTGCAGCCCCCTGCTGTCCAGCTGTGTTAGCCACATGGCCCCCTCCCCAGCTCTGTCCCAGTCACCTTCCCCCCGGTGCTGAGCCAGCGACAGCGTCAGCCACACGAGGTGCCCAGCACCGAGGCCTCACTGCTCACACGCCCAGACGGCTGCCACCAGCTCCCCTCCGCCACGCGGCCCAATGGGGCAGGGAGCAGTCACCAGCTCCGGGTGGCTCCGTCCTGCTCTGGCATCACGTGGAGACCGGGCCGAGCCCACCCAGGCTTTGCAAGCGGGAAGCTGCAGCCCTGCGGGCTGCACCCCAAGCCCTGAGTGATGGGGCAGCTGGTGCGGCTTCATCGCCTTTGGTGCTCTCGGCTCTGCCCGGGCTGCTGCCACAGGCCCATGGGCAGTGCGGCCCATGGCAGGCCGGCAGCGTTCCCTGATACGCCGGGCAGGTGGGGAGGGGGGGTCTGGGTCTGGGAGGGCAGGGCCACACGACAGCTCCTCATGTGCCACAGAACAGGCCGGATCTGATAAGCCAGGTGCTGTGAGACCCCCGGGGCCAGGAGAGGTGCTGGGGCACCAGTTGGTTCAAACTTCCCCAGGTCACTGGTTAAAGTGACACTGCTCTGGTTGGAAGAGACGTGACACAGTGGGAATTTTCTGGAATATTTTTACGATGCCTGAGTGTGCCTCGGTTTCCTCGTATTCGTTGCATGGTTCCCCAGCATGGGAAAAGGGTTACATTTGGTTGCAGGGCAGGATGGGGTGGGGGTCACCTCCCTGTTGGGGTGGAATGAAGAGTCCTTAAGAAACTGGCTGAAACTGACCCAGATCAACAAGGGGGCCAGAGAGACAGGCCTTGTTTAGTACAATAAAGGAAACGGGCCAGCCGGATCCTGACACCGACGCTACCGCTCCCACCACAGCTGGGTTTGGCCCTTGTATCTTTAGTGACTCCACATCTGGTGAGGTCCCAGAAGTAGGAACATCTGGAGATGGCCCTGGGAGGCGCGTGGGAAGCCCAGCTGCGAAGAGTGCCCGCATATCACTGGGGGCACCCGGATGCCAGGGTCCCAGGCTGCAGGCCCTCTGGAGTGAACAGGCCCCAGGAGAATCATCACCTGGGAATCCAGCCCAGGCCAGGCCACAGGCCCTGGGGCTCTCGCCCCGTTCATGTCACGCTCTCACGACCCCGGCCCCACGCCACCCCACGCCAAACCAGCACGTGGAGCGGGTGGGAATGAAGGAGGCCAGCCTGACCCCAAGGGGAAGAAGAAACGTGACTCGGCCCAAAGTGCTGCCAGGCGCCCCAAGGAAACACGCAGAGCCCAGGGGTGGATCATCCCCTCCTGGGCCAGTGCAAACTCCATTCCAGTGCCAGCACCAGGCCCTCCAACAGGGAACCCCCCTAGGTGTCCCCAAGGCCAGCCCTGAGCCCCCCAAACCGAGAACCCTCCAGGCAAGTCCAGCAATCCAGGCTGTGCCTGGCCCCAGGCCCGCTCCAGCAGCAGAAGCCCGAGCCCAGGGGGCCCCCATGGAGCAGGCGGGCTCCGCGCCTGGGCAGCGGGGCCAGGGCTGGGGCCGCCGCGGGGCAGGGGATTCCCAACGCCGGGAAGGAATCTGCGCGGAGCCGGGGGGGGCACGTGGCTCCCCTCGGCCCGGCCGTCGGAGCGGGGCTCACTCACCGTTGTCGCCGTAGTGGAGCGGGGGCAGCTCGGGGCCCGGCTCGCCGCCCGGCGGGGCCTGCAGGGAGAGCGCCGCCAGCCCGAGCCAAAGGGCCAGGGGCAGCCGCGCCATGGGCCGAGCGCCCGGGGCCAGGGGCACGGAGCGCGGGGAGAAGGGCGGCCGGATCGGGGCCGGGCCGGGCCGGTCGGGGCCGGGGATCCCCGGTACAGTTTAGCTCGGGGAGCCCCCGGGGCAGAGCCAGGCAGCAGCGCCGGCCAAGGCGCAGGGCGCACGGGGATGGGGGGCCCCGCGCCACACCCCGCAGCGCAGCCGGGCTCTGCCTTGGCCCGGAGCTGGAGGCGCCCGGGACCGCGCCCGTCCCCTCTGGGGGCACAGCCGGGGCGGCCCGCGGGGGAGCGGAGCTGGTGGGGCGGCGGCGGGGGGGAGCAGCAGCCGGGCGCGCTCCGGACTCCGTGCGCCCCTCGGTGCAATGCAGCGGCGGGACCCCCCTGCGGGGAAGGCGGCCGGCGCCGGGACCCTCTGGGGGCCGGAGCAAAAACCCGGAGCGGAGCCGGGCGAGAGGCAGCGTGGAAGGGACCCGCTCAGAGCTGGGCAGAGGGGGTGTCTCACCCCCAGAGGGGGCCGGGGACAGCTCGGCCCGGAACGCGGCACCGCACCGGGCTTCGACGGAGCCGAGCTCCGGGCTGAGGGCCCGAGCCTGCCCGGGCAGGGTCCAGAACCCTGCGGGCCAAGCGCCGGCTCTTTTGAAAATGTGACCCCTGGCTTCGGTTCTGGGTGTGAGATGGGGTGTCCGGGATCCCCAACCCGGTGCTCTGGGATAGGCCCCGGACCCCTTCAGTCGCCAGCCCCCGCAGGGGCACACGCTCCCCGGCTTCACCGCCTCCTGGCTCCCATCCTCGGCGCCCCCAGGCCCCCTGCGTCCGCCCGGAGCTCCCTGCAGCGAGTCATCCTGGCGTGGACACCCGGGAAGACCCCCCCCCCCGCGCGCCTGCCGGGACTCAGCCGACGGGACAGGCAGTCGGGTTGTTGGACGCCTGGACATGGCCTGGAGAGCCCTTGGTTAGCCCAGAGAACGGGCAGTTGCCACCTGGCTCGGCCCTGAGCCCACCTAAGGCCAGGACCGTCTCCTCCTTCCAGCCCCTTGGTCCCCAGCTGGTCGCACCCCGCTGGCTTCCTACGGCGGGGGGGAGGGCTCCACGGGCGTTAGTTGCCCGGGGCCAAATGTTCCCTTGGAGCGGCCATTGTCTTCTCGGACTCTCCCCGGGGCCCAGGGCCCAGGCAGGTGGTGTCAGTCACACCTGGGTCTTGGCAGAGAGTCAACAACCTCTGCCCACCATGCCCCGTATGAGGTCCTGAGTGTGCCCTGCGACATCGTGCATGTCCATGGGAAAAAAGAAAAGGAGGACTTGTGGCACCTTAGAGACTAACAAATTTATTAGAGCATAAGCTTTCGTGAGCTACAGCTCACTTCATCGGGTGCATTTGGTGGAAAAAACAGAGGGGAGATTGATATACACACACAGAGAACATGAAACAATGGGTTTATCATACACACTGTAAGGAGAGTGATCACTTAAAATAAGCCATCACCAGCAGCAGGGGGGGGAAAGGAGGAAAACCTTTCATGGTGACAAGCAAGGTAGGCTAATTCCAGCAGTTAACAAGAATATCTGAGGAACAGTGGGGGGTGGGGTGGGGTGGGGGGGGAGAAATAACATGGGGAAATAGTTTTACTTTGTGTAATGACTCATCCATTCCCAGTCTCTATTCAAGCCTAAGTTAATTGTATCCAGTTTGCAAATTAATTCCAATTCAGCAGTCTCTTGTTGGAGTCTGTTTTTGAAGCTTTTTTGTTGAAGGATAGCCACTCTTAGGTCTGTGATCGAGTGACCAGAGAGATTGAAGTGTTCTCCAACTGGTTTTTGAATGTTATAATTCTTGACGTCTGATTTGTGTCCATTCGTTCTTTTACATAGAGACTGTCCAGTTTGGCCAATGTACATGGCAGAGGGGCATTGCTGGCACATGATGGCATAGATCACATTGGTAGATGCGCAGGTGAACAAGCCTCTGATAGTGTGGCTGATGTGATTAGGCCCTATGATGGTGTCCCCTGAATAGATATGTGGACAGAGTTGGCAACGGGCTTTGTTGCAAGGATAGGTTCCTGGGTTAGTGGTTCTGTTGTGTGGTGTGTGGTTGCTGGTGAGTATTTGCTTCAGATTGGGGGGCTGTCTGTAAGCAAGGACTGGCCTGTCTCCCAAGATCTGTGAGAGTGATGGGTCGTCCTTCAGGATAGGTTGTAGGTCCTTGTTGATGCGTTGGAGAGGTTTTAGTTGGGGGCTGAAGGTGATGGCTAGTGGCGTTCTGTTATTTTCTTTGTTGGGCCTATCCTGTAGTAGGTGACTTCTGAGTACTCTTCTGGCTCTATCAATCTGTTTCTTCACTTCAGCAGGTGGGTATTGTAGTTGTAGGAATGCATGATAGAGATCTTGTAGGTGTTTGTCTCTGTCTGAGGGGTTGGAGCAAATGCGGTTATATCGTAGAGCTTGGCTGTAGACAATGGATCGAGTGGTATGATCTGGATGAAGGCTAGAGGCATGTAGGTAGGAATAGCGGTCAGTAGGTTTCCAATATAGGGTGGTGTTTATGTGACCATTGCTTATTGGCACCGTAGTGTCCAGGAAGTGGATCTCTTGTGTGGACTGGTCCAGGCTGAGGTTGATGGTGGGATGGAAATTGTTGAAATCATGATGGAATTCCCCAAGGGCTTCTTTTCCATGGGTCCAGATGATGAAGATGTCATCAATGTTGCATAAGTAGAGTAGGGGCATTAGGGGATGAGAGCTGAGAAAGCGTTGCTTCAAAAACAGACTCCAACAAGAGACTGCTGAATTGGAATTAATTTGCAAACTGGATACAATTAACTTAGGCTTGAATAGAGACTGGGAATGGATGAGTCATTACACAAAGTAAAACTATTTCCCCATGTTATTTCTCCCCCCCACCCCACCCCACCCCCCACTGTTCCTCAGATATTCTTTTCAGAGTAGCAGCCGTGTTAGTCTGTATTTGCAAAAAGAAAAGGAGGACTTGTGGCACCTTAGAGACTAACAAATTTATTAGAGCATAAGCTTTCGTGAGCTACAGCTCACTTCATCGGATGCATTTGGTGGAAAAAAAGGTGAGCTGTAGCTCACGAAAGCTTATGCTCTAATAAATTTGTTAGTCTCTAAGGTGCCACAAGTACTCCTTTTCTTTTTTCAGATATTCTTGTTAACTGCTGGAAATAGCCTACCTTGCTTGTCACCATGAAAGGTTTTCCTCCTTCCCCCCCCCCACTGCTGGTGATGGCTCATCTTAAGTGATCACTCTCCTTACAGTGTGTATGATAAACCCATTGTTTCATGTTCTCTGTGTGTGTATATAAATCTCCCCTCTGTTTTTTCCACCAAATGCATCCAATGAAGTGAGCTGCAGCTCACGAAAGCTTATGCTCTAATAAATTTGTTAGTCTCTAAGGTGCCACAAGTCCTCCTTTTCTTTTTGCGAATACAGACTAACACAGTTGCTACTCTGAAACCATGGGAAAGGGACTGAGAGACTTTTTCCATTGGACCATATGAACTGGAACCACAAACTCACTGAACATTAAATCCCACCAAATGAGGGTAAATTCATCCTCATCATCCTATCCACTCATTATACTCCACCCCTGAACATAGCCATTATATGGACAACATACCCCCATATCTCAATGTCTGTACTTTGACCTGTTAACCTTTTACCCCCAATCGGGGAGATTGCAGATTATGGATTCCTTATGCCACCCACTCCTAAACCGAATTTCGCACCCCTTGATAGTCTGTACCTTATTCCCTGATAACCAGAAACTTCTATGCTTAAACTCTGTACCGTTTTCTTTTTACTTCAACATCATCTTAATAAAATTATTAATATCCCATTGAAAGGTGACAGGGCCAGAAAGAGTTAATTACCTCCAGCCTGACCTGATTGGCTTGGCAGATCTGGAAATGAGCAGCGCTGTGACATGTGGGGCATTGTGAGAGAGAGAAGGGGAGCTGTGTGCTCAGGGCTTGTGATGTCAGCAAACGAGTTTTGTCTATACTATGGTTTTGAGTCAAAGATCAAAACCAGAGTATTAACATTTAGGAATAGGTTTCAGAGTAGCAGCTGTGTTCGTCTGTATCCGCAAAAAGAAAAGGAGGACTTGTGACACCTTAGAGACTAACATTTATTTGAGCATAAGCTTTCCTGAGCTCACTTCATCGGATGCATACAGTGGAAAATACAGTGGGGAGATTTATATACACAGAGAACATGAAACAATGGGTGTTACCATACACACTGTAATGAAAGTGATCGGTAAGGTGAGCTATTACCAGCGCGGGGGGGGGGGGGACTTTTGTAGTGATAATCAAGGTGGGCCATTTCCAACAGTTGACAAGAATGTGTGAGGAACAGTGCGGGGGGGAGAAATAAACATGGGGAAATAGTTTTACTTTGTGTAATGACCCATCCACTCCCAGTCTCTATTCAAGCCTAAATTAATTGTATCCAGTTTGCAAATTAATTCCAATTCAGCAGTCTCTCGTTGGAGTCTGTTTTTGAAGTTTTTTTGTTGAAGAATTGCCACTTTGAGGTCTGTAATCAAGTGACCAGAGAGATTGAAGTGTTCTCCGACTGGTTTTTGAATGTTATAATTCTTGACATCCAATTTGTGTCCATTTATTCTTTTATGTAGAGACTGTCCGGTTTGGCCAATGTACATGGCAGAGGGGCATTGCTGGAAAATGATGGTATATATCACATTGGTAGATGTGCAGGTGAACGAGCCTCTGATAGTGTGGAAGACATGTGAGTGAAATAGCCACGGCATAGAGATATAGATTGAGGGTTGGTCAGTAGTCACTGCACCCCACTGTTGAGGTCTCTGTGGCTAATACCCCTCCTCCTGCGCCCCGCCCCAGCCCTCTATCGTCACTCCAGCTGTACAAAAGACACACTGGTCCCATGGTGAGAACAGGGGGCTGGAGGGCAGGTGCCAAGCTGGTCTGTGACTCAGTTTCCCCACCTATACAATGGGGCTAGCAATGCTGTAACAAAGCGATGGTGGTCACTGTGCTGCCCAGCTTGGCCTCGCAGAACTGCATGAGGACAGTGGGGGGTAGAGCTTGGTGTTCTCCCGTTCCAGAGCCCCTGCTATTGAGCTAAAGGAGAATCTCCATGAGCAGTATAGGGCTTACGACACAGTTGAGCTGTTCTGATTGCAGCCACTTGAGGGCAGTAGGGCACATGCACACAAGCCAGTTGGCAGCAATCCTTGGATGAATGAAACTTTGCAAAGCAGTTGGAGCTCTCAGGGCCTCGCTACAGGACAGACAGCTCCATATCTTGTTAGCTGAACCAAGAGAAGGGCCAGGGTGACTTGATCCCAGTCTGTGAGTATCTACGAATGGGCTCTTCAGCCTAACAGAGGAAGGTCGAAGATGATTCCATGGCTGGACACTGAAGCTAGACAAATTCAGACAGGAAATAAGGTATACATTGTTAATGGTGGCAGTACATTGGGAAAATGTATCAGGGTCAGCACCTCTGCTCTAGCCACTAGACCCCAATTCCCGCCCAGAGCTGGATATAAATTCCTCATGTCCCCACTGCTCTAACCCACTCTACGCCCCTCCTCAGGCCAGAACCCAGGCATCCCTGCCACCCTAACCCTTCCCGCCTGGCTCTATTATGCCCCGAGTGGCCGCACTAACCGTTCTCACCAAAGGCCCCAGGACTGAGACCTCAACCCAAACTCTACACGAAGCCACAGCCTTTAGCAGGTGTGAAATAGCAGCGCAAGGCCAAGCTGCCCTACAGAGGATGGGGGGCCTGCCTGAACCTCTCACCTCTGACATAACCCTCCAGGAATGCAGGCGTCATCTGGCTCTGGCTGGGTATCTCTTGGTGGGGTCTGAAGGAAACAGGCCGGGGCTTGTGTCATGGCGTCCCCGGGCGATGCTCTGGAACTGCTCCCTATGACCCAGTCAGGACTCTGGGGAAGTCTCCTTTCTGGGAGCAGCCTGTCTGCAGGGTAAAAAGCTCACCCGGCTTCCCCCTTCCTGGGTCTGACCTCGGAGCATTCAGCATCCTCTGCCCCTCCGTGCACTTCCCACAGCCAGTCCGCCCAGGCGGGGTCCTGGGGAAGCCAAAGGGTCCTGCCCCCCAACTTTGCAGTCAGACGGGACTCTCAGCCAGCCAGTAAAACAGAAGGTTTATTAGATGATAGGAACATGGTCTAAACCAGAGCTTGTAGGTGCAGAAACAGGACCCCTCAGCCGGGTCCATTTTGGGGGGGCAGTGAGCCAGACGACCACATCTTGTCCCCAGCCAGCCCCAAACTGAAACTCTCTCCCACCCCTCCTCCTCTGGGCTTTGTTCCTTTCCCGGGGCAGGAGGGCACCTGATTCTTTTGTTCTCCAACCTTTTAGCTCTCACCTTGCAGGGGGGAAGGTCCAGGCCATCAGCTGCCAGGAAACAGGGTGTCGGCCGTTCTCTGTGTCCAGAACCCTACACACACCTGCCCGCTAGGGCTCTGCAATGATCATACACCCTTATCCCACCCCCTAGGGGAAACTGAGGCACCCCCACACTATTCAGAGGAAACCTTAAGAACAGTCCCGCTTTGTCACAGCTTGCTCACAGGGTCAGTCTGGGGTAGCGATCGGGGTGTATTTGCTACAAGATAGGACCTGTTCTGATGGGTGGATCCCACTGGCTCCCTAACAGCAGGATCGAGGGGTCCCAGCACATCCCTACTTTGTCCCTCTTTCTTGAGAATCTTGCCCCCAGACGTGATTTGGGATCCCCCACATTATGGCACCTCTTCTGATGGGTTTGATGTTGATCTTCCTTCAGCTGTAATCTCGGGCAGTCAGGTCCCCCAGGGTCTAGCTGGGTAGTGGGCTCCCCTCCCCTCCCACCGACAGACCTGGATCCAATGTCTCCTGGCAGGTGGGATGGCTCCGGGCCAGGGGGGCCAGAGGAGACTCTGAAGGGGTTTGATTGACTTTTCTGCATGTTCTGTTTCACCCTTACTGGGGGGACAGGGTGCTGGCTGTGACATGAGTGATGCCGCAGGTATCCGCAAGCCTCTGAAAGGCCTTGGGGGAAACTGAGGCCCATTGTGGGAGCCGATTTGCTCTGGAGGGTGGTATCCCCTCTGCAGCTGTGCTCAGCATGGTGTCGAGCCACCTGGCCACTTCAGTGACTCCTGAGAACCATCAGACCTCGGATGACAGGGTGTTGAGGTGCCCTGACTGCCGGCCCTGGCTCGGCCGGTGGAGGGGAGAGCCGAGACGGAGCCGGAGGCTTGGCTCTCGTGCAAGCCCAAATGCCACAATTTTCAGCTCTCTGTTTAGCTGTTTGCCCAGCCCAGCCCACTGCTGGCCCGCTCAGCTCTGGCCCTGTGTGCTGTATCCACACGGTGCCCCGCAGGCAGCCTGGTAAGGAGTCCATGTTGCACTGAGGCCAGGGTAACCCGTTGGGACCCTTTCAATGACAGGCCTTGGTGGGAGCCCCGGAAAGCACCCGGCGTGGTGTCATAGAAGCCTTCTGAGCTGACCGTGTTGCACGGAGTCGTGCCATGAGCTGGGCACATGGGCACAGACAGGACTCAGGTTCCCTCCACTCTGCCCAGGCCTGAATGGCTGCGTGTGGTGAGGGACTCACAGATTGTGCCCATTCTTGGCCCCATGCGGTCTGTGGGGGGTGTGATGTTATGAGTGTAATAACGTCACCCGTTCCTAAACCGAATTTCGCACCCCTCAATAATCAGTACCTTATTCCCTGACAACCAGAAACTTCTATGCTTAAACTCTGTACCGTTTTCTTTTTACTTCAACATCATCTTAATAAAATTATTATATCTCATTGAAAGGTAACAGGGCCAGAAAGAGTTAATTAACTCACAGACTGACCGGACCCAGGGCTGAACTTTAAAGACAGGTTAGGGAGATCTGGAAATGAACAGAGCTGTGAAATGCTGCCGGCATTGTTAGAGACAGAAGGGGAGATGTTTGCTCAGGTCTTGTGATGCCAGCAAACAAGTCTTGTCTATTGCTATAGCTTTCATTCAAAGATCAAAAAAGGAATATTAACATTTAGGAAAATACGTGAGTGAAATAGTATTATTGTCTATGTCTCTTTGAAGGTTGTGATAGCCTGTATCTGAACTGTTTAATGGATAAATGACCCTGTGCTAATTGCCATGATGTTTGGGAGAAGGAAAGTTAAGCACATTGTTTTCTCAGGCCAAATGGTTGCAGTAAATGTATACGCAAAAAGAAAAAGAGGACTTGTGGCACCTTAGAGACTAACAAATTTATTTGAGCATAAGCTTTCGTGAGCTACAGCTCACTTCATCGGATGCATTTGGTGGAAAAAGCAGAGGAGAGATTTATATACACACACACACACACAGAACATGAAACAATGGGTTTATCATACACACTGTAAGGAGAGTGATCACTTAAGATGAGCTATTACCAGCAGGGGGGGGGAGGAGGAAAACCTTTTATGGTGATAATCAAGGTGGGCCATTTCCAGCAGTTAACAAGAACGTCTGAGGAACAGTGGGGGGTGGGGTGGGGTGGGGAGGAGAAATACCATGGGGAAATAGTTTTACTTTGTGTAATGACCCATCCACTCCCAGTCTCTATTCAAGCCTAAGTTAATTGTATCCAGTTTGCAAATTAATTCCAATTCAGCAGTCTCTCGTTGGAGTCTGTTTTTGAAGTTTTTTTGTTGAAGGATAGCCACCCTCAGGTCTGTAATCGAGTGACCGATTGAGAGATTGAAGTATTCTCCTACTGGAAATGTATAAAAACCCTGGGACAGGATCCTTCTTCATCTCAGATCTGCTTTGGGTTCAAGAGGGGGAAACCCTGAGCCATAAGGATGGAGATCCCCAGTCACTGATTCGAGTCACACTGAATATGGACATTGGACTATAACCTCTGGACTATTTCTAAAAGGACTTTTGGCAACTACAAGCTCATCTCTGCTCTGTATCTGGACCTGCTGTGCGTGGGGTTGGGGGTGTGGAAGGGCTGGGATCACCATGCGTGGGGCCGGGGGTGTGGCAGGGGCTGGGATAGCCTTGCCTGGGGCTGAGGGCGTGGTTGGGGGGTAGGATTGCCATGCCGGGGGCTGGGATCGCCATGCATGGGGCTGGGGCATGGTGGGGGCTGGGGTCGATGTGCGTGGAGCCAGGGGCGTGGCGGGGACTGGGACCACCCTGCATTGGGCTGGGGCCATCATGGAGGCTAGGATCACCATGCGTGGGGCATGGTGGGGGCTGGGATCGCCCTCCATGGGGCTGGGGCCATCATGGGGGCTAGGATCCCCATGCGTGGGGCATGGTGGGGGCTGGGATCGCCCTCCGAGGGGCTGGGGCCATCATGGGGGCTAGGATCGCCATGCGTGGGGCATGGTGGGGGCTGGGATCGCCCTCCATGGGGCTGGGGCCATCATGGGGGCTAGGATCGCCATGCGTGGGGCATGGTGGGGGCTGGCATCGCACTGCGTGGGGCTGGGGCCGTCATGGAGGCTGGGATCGCAGTGCATGGGGCATGGTGGGGGCTGGAAGACGACAATCAGGACCTCTCACTACTCACTGGGGACATTTCTCTCCCCCTTCAGGAGGCAGGGGTAGGGGGCAGCTGAGCAGCCGAAGAGCCTGACACCCCTGCCTGGTGCCACCCTCTGCACCCAGCAGTTACACAGAGTGGGTCCCCATCTCTGCGGGACCGGGGAACGTCCCGGGAATCAGGGGCAGGCTGGGATCCCAAAGGGATCCATTCGGGGGAACATCTGGGGCAGCTGGCAGCCCTGTGCTGTTCGGATACAGAACCCTCTGGCTGCGTGTCATAGGCCCTATCCTGCTAGCGGAGATTCTCCTGCAGCTGAAGGGAGAAGGGGCTCAGGGGTCCTACCCGCACTGGCATGGCCAGGGGCTCAGGAGAGTTGCTGACTGGCTGTTGTGAGCTCGGTTCACCCACGGATCGGTCGCTGTCGGGCAAAGATGGGGCCAGCGAACTCGCGTCCATGTCCGGCTTCCACTCCCCCAGGTCACAGGGCTGACACAGCAGGGACAGGGGAAGGCGGGCGCCGGGCACCGCCGTGGGCAAAGCAGGTTGGAAGGAGGGGTCCGGAGGAGACAGGGGGTGCGGCTGGTCCAAGGGCAGGGAGGATGAAGTGGGGGAAGGGCTGTGGGCCCCAGTGGAGGGGTGTCTGCTGGGATCCGCTCTCCCCGCGGGGTGCACCCCAGTGCGGCCAGTAGCAGAGCCCCCTTCAGTCTGTGTGGGGTCACCCCTCTGTGTCCAGATGCTGCAGCTCCCCCCACGAGCCCCCCGCGTCCTGTGGACCCCTTCCAGGCTCCGTCCCCTGGGGCCAGTTCGACACCTGGCTCCGTCCTCCCTCCACCAGCCATGCAGGAGCCAGGCGAGCATTCACCTGTTCACCTCCCCACCGGGCTCGTCCACCAACCCCCCGCTGGCCCCCTTTATCCCGGGGACGCGTCCCACCCCGCTGGCCCTCCAGCTGCTGGGAGCCCTAATCCTCTTTGTCCTCAAAGCTCATTAGCGAGAGATCAGGGCTAGTCAGAATGGACACAGCTACTAATACCGTGCTTCACGCCCTGCAGGACCGCCCCCCCACCCCCCCAGGGTCAAGGGGCCTGGAGTCAGGGAGGGGGGGCTGGATGGTGGGGCCCAGCCTAGCAGGCCAGAGTTCCAAAGTGTCCCCGTCACCCCCCGCCCCATTGGGAGCTGAGCTCATCTGCCCCTAACTGAACAGAGGGTTCGATCCCATCTGGCAGGAGGTGGGATAAGAGGCCAGGTACCACGGTGAGGGGTCCAGTAGCGGCAGGGCAAGACAGCCAGCCCAACGGGCTAACTGAGCGTCCCAGAGGGTGGGAAAAGTCAAAGACTCTGGGAACGGGACACACCTCTGTTTGTGCCGTCAGCGGAGCCCAGCACCCCGGATCAGCCGGACTGGGGGGGCACTCGCACCCGGGACTCTGGAGACAGCTCTGCTTTGCTACAGGGTAACAGCTCTGGGTGCCTGGCAGGAGATTCAGACCTGAGATGCTCCAAAACTGTCTGGGCCTGACGGGTGCCGCTCCCCCGGAGTGCCAGGAGGTACCCACGGCTGGCGGTGCCCCCGTGGGAGCTTGGGGATTATTCAGCATTGGGCTTGTCCTCTGTGCCGCCCCCCACTGTGCACTGTAACCGGCACCAGTCCAGCACCTCCCATGCTGCCCCTCCCCAGGGGACCCCCCCTCGGCATCGGGGGGAGTTACTGAATGGGATCCACTGCCTATACAGTAAAACCGGCCCAGACACAGACCAGCTGCAGTGCCAGGGCTCCCCCCAGGCCAACTTTCCGAAGCTCTGGGCTCATCGGGCTAAACTCATCCCTGCTGTAACTCCATTGGCGTTTCTCCTCCCCCCTCCTCGGCTTCGTTAAGCTGCCGTGGCGTGGAGCTGTGGGGGTTGGTTTGTGGATGCTTCCCGCATCACAGTGTGGCGCTGAGGGTGTTGTAGATGGCCACACGACCGGGCGAGGGTACTGCCCCAGGGGGCTGCAGGAACAGTCCCGCCAGGGGGTCATCAGCCTGCACGAGTGTCTGCTAAGGGCCTGGTGCCCCTGAGCATGGCGTGCCCTGGGGTCTGGCGGCTGTAGCATGGCTCTGTCCTGCCGGGGAGCTTGGGGCAGGGATCCCAGACCAGGCCGAGCTGCCCTTGCTCCTGCAGGCCTGTGCAGGTGGATCTTGTCGTGCACGGCTGTTGTTTTTCTCACTTGACTCTGGCTTTTCCAACCCCATGGGCTAGGTCCAGGCAGGGGAGGAGGGAGCAGGCCCAGCCCCCGCAGGCTGCGGGGGGACGGAAGAGCTGAACCTCACCCTCGGGGAGGCCAAGGGAAGTTGAAGCCGGTTTGTCTGTCTCCTGCCGACTACGTCTCTGGCTGTGGGATGAGCCCGGCCAAAGCAGTTGCTGCGTAGACTCACTCCCAGCTTGGCACATGTAACCCCCGTGTGAGTCTAGTCCCACTGCCAGGGCATGCGCCCCCCTCCCTTGCTCCCCCATGAATATCTCCTGAGGCGGCTGGACACGGACCCACCCTGGGGTTCTCTCTAGGCTCACCCAGCCTGGGCTGCCCCGTGGCACCAGGTGGGGTCTCTCAATGCCTGCTCCAAGTGTCTTATTATGGGCCTGCACCGCTCTCCCCCTGACCCCAGCTGCGGTGATCCAGGGCCCGTGTCCAGTGGGTACAGAGGGGGCAACCCTGGGGGAGTGCACCCGCTCCTGGGGGAAGGTTTCCTTATGCCTGTGGATGCCCAGACAGCAGGGGCCCCCTCTGAGCATGGCCACGCGGGGAGCCCGACTGATGGGGCTTTGCGTCAAAACTTGCCCTGACCGTAGCAGAATTTGCTGGTGCTCCAGAATGACTTGTGGCTACTGCAGGAGACTTCTTGGCCACAGGGACTCACTGGCCTTTGGGGGCATGCAGCAGGTGGCCATGAAAGGAGCTGGTGGGCCAGCTAAGGACAAGGCAGGTGAAGCCAAGTGGTAGATTTGGGGCATTGGCCATCCCAGCTTGGATGCCCCCCTGCGGGGACCACCGGTCGCCGTTTGCCCCAGGGGGCTCAGCGGGGGTAAAGGCTGAGCTGTGCCCAGGGTGGGAGCGGCCCAGGAGACCCCAGGCAGGGCAGCCTCAGGGGATTGGAGCTGTTGCTGGCCTTTTGAGCAGCAGCAGGAAACGTGGAAGAAAATTTGAGTAGAACCAGCCATTTGCAAACACATCGCGGGCCCCGGGCCCCGCTCCTGAGCCCCATCCCCCGCCCCCAGAACTGCCAGTGGGGGGGGGAGAGAAACACCACGCGGTTCCCATTGAGGTTTCCTTAGATCCTTTGTGGGGGCAGGGCTAGGCCATCTTTTGCAGAAGTTATTGTCCCCAGACCTGTGGCTGGGTGGGTCTCAGGGGATCCTGCACCCCGGGAACAGCTCCTTTACGGGGCCAGGCTCTGCACAGGTCCCCAGGCAGCGGGCAAGGAGGAGTAAACCTGCCGGGACTCCGCTGAGCTCATGGCTCGCGGGGCGGCCCCGGTTCTTCAGCTGCACCCGTGGAGCAGCATCTGCCACACCAGCACCCTTGTGAAGCCAGGAGGGGGAGCTCATGGGTGGGGTTTTGGTAGGACCTACACAAACCATTGCTAGTTCTTTCCTTCTGTGTCTCTCTCAATGGTGGAGTGGAAGTTTCAGGCTTTAAGAAGCAGGAGCAAAGTCACATCTGGGGCCACCCCAGTAACCCTCAGCCCATCTTGTACCATCTTCCAGGGGAAGATCCCAAAGCCCTTCACCATCCTGAATGAAGCCCGAAGCCCCTCTCTGGGGGTGGAACATTTCATCACCCCCATTTTACAGAGGGTGCCTGAGGCATGCGGGGCAGGGAGAGATTTGCCTGTGGATGTCAGTGGTGGAACCTGGAATAGACCCCAGGAGTCCTGGCTCCCAGCCCCCCATCTCTAATTACTAGACACCCCTTCCCTCCCAGAGCTGGGGATAGAACCCAGGAGTCCTGACTCCCAGCCCCCTGCTCTAACTACTAGACCCCTGTCCCCTCCCCTCCCAGAGCTGGAGATAGAACCCAGAAGCCCCGACTCCCAGCCCCCCAACTTTAACCACTAGACCCCACTCCACTGCTGAAGATAGAACCCAGGAGTCCTGGCTCCCAGCCCCCTGCTCTCATCACTAGACCCCACTGCCTCTTGGTCCTGCCAAGCTCCCGGCCCTGCAGAGAGGCAGCTGGGAGTCGTGCCGTGTCCGCACTGGAGCTGAAGGCGGCTGCGCCGGAGGGGGGCCCAGCTGGCACATGATGGAAAAGGGATCAATCCATTAGTGTCAGGCGAAGCCGAATCCAATTATGGGCCTGCAGGAAGGGCATTAGCCGGCCGCCCACCCGTCCAGGCCTCACTGGGTTAACGCTGAGCCTCTGAGCAGCAGCAGCAGCTGGCGCCCGGCGTGAGCCTGTCTCTGCCCAGCGCCTGCTGGTGTGGAGCACCCGGCGTGCCGTGGGGCAGAGGGGGGCAGCGGCACCCCAGAGCGATGGTGGGGCAAGCGCCGGGGCCATGAGGCCCAGTGGCTGGCGGGGGCAGCTGGCTCCTTGGCGCGGAGCCGCGTGCTAGGCAGCAGGTGACACGTGGGACCCTCGCCCGCAGGTAAGGCACTTGGGGCCAGGTGGCAGCCTGGCCCCTCTCCCCCAGCTCCCCCCACTGCCCCACACCATCAGCCGGGGCTCCTGCACCTGGCGACCCTTCCCAGCCCTGGATCCCTGGCACCGTGACCCCGGCATGGGCATCCGGGGGGGGGGACGGGACATGCAGCTCCTTGCCCATTCCCCACCCATCTCTGGGAGCGGGGTGTGTGTGTGTGTCTGGCTGCTAGATCAGGGGATGTGTGGGGGGACCAACGGCCAGGATGCCTGGGTTCTATTCCCCTCACTGGGACGCTGCCCTCCCCTGTTACGTGTGTGTTCCATTGCCCCAGTCCCTCCCGGGGGCTGAAGGCAGCCCTGCCCTGGGGAATGGAGTGGGGGGGGGGAAGATGGAGCCGCTCCCCATGGATGGCTGGGTGCCCTCCCATCAGCTGTTGCTCTAGGGAGCTGGGGGAACAGAAGAAGCTGGTCTACAGTGGATCGTGGATCCTGGTCTCTAGTGGAGCTGCCCTGGCTGACGTGGAAAACTACCCGCTGCTTCTCCAGGGGCGGACCCATCCCCGAGCCCCAAGGGCACCTGCTGGCTCGCAGCCCTTCAGCAGGGAGGGGCCCAGGCTGGCGGCTCTGGGGTGCAGCCTGACACTCTACGGGCAGGACAAAGAACATGATGGGCAGCGTGTGGGGCGCTGGTGAATGGGGAGCCCTGCTCTGTAGCTGGTGCATGGGGTCAGGCACGAGAGGCCAGGGACATGTCCATGGCCCAAGTCCCGCCATCCTGCTCCCTTCGGGGGAGCGGTCTGAACACAGAGCCCCCCGGCAGGCATTTAGGGGGGTCTCCCCACCCGCTGAGGCATGCTGGGAAAGTGACAGGAGAAGGGCCAAGCCCCACCTCTCACTTAGAGAGAGTTTGGTGGGCTTTAGTGGTCAGAGCAGGGGGTTGTATGGTCCAGTGGAGTGGGGGCTGGGGGTCAGGACTCCTGTGTTCTAATCCCAGCTTTGGGAGTGGAGTCTAGTGGTTAGAAGGGGGAGGACTAGCAGTCAGGACTCCTGGGTTCTCTCCTCAGCTCTGTTAGGGGCTCCCTGTGTGAGTAGAGGCATGTGCCGTCTCGTGCTTCCCCCTCTGGCCCACATCCAGCCCTGCCCGCTCCCCAGGCTGTGGAGGGCAGGGGTAGCCTGGGTGTACTCAGGGGACCCAGGGACCCGGTAGCACCCATGGTGCCCAGCATGCTAGAGGGGGATCGTGCGGAGGGGGCATCTCGCTAACCCCACTGGGCCCCCCCATCCTCTCTGAAGCATGGGGTCTCCTGGGCAGTGAGGTCAGTACCTCTAGGGGTGGTGAGCAGCTGCAGTTTGCCACTCTGGGGGGGTGGGCACAGAGGCAACTGGCCTGCATGTCTTCCTCCCACCACACAGAGATCAAACCGAAGACCTTCAGCACCTGAGCACAGACTGTTGCCCCTGGGGCAAAAGAAGCAACTCCCTTAGCTGGCCCCAGTAGTAGGCTCTTATTCTCTTATGGATCCTATGTCTGAGCCAAATCCTGGCGCTATTGTAGTCCAAGGGGGTTTTGCCTCAGGATCTGCCCAGCACAGACATTGTTCCAAGCCATCTGTTGTCAGGGTCATATTTCCCCATAAGAAAGGCAGTATTTCCTCCTGTTAACTTGAGGAACTCAGTGCTGCAGGATGGTACAGAGGCAAGTGGATTCAGCATATGGGGACAGCCATTCATATGACTCTGAATATCGACTCCACTGAGACCGACTGGGAGGAAAGTGACAAGGGCTCTGGCTCCATGAGCGCTAAGCTGAGGGCCAGATGGAGTGGGGGAGAAATCCCCCTCCCCACGATTAACATGGCTAAACCCCACGCGTGGAGGGGGAGGGGAAGGCAGCTGGCACTGGCCATATGGCCTCTCCTAGGCCAGCCAAGGAAGCTGCTGACATCCAAAGGGCCATGGGGATTTCCAAGCTCAGCAGGGGTGGGGAATGTTGGGGTGTGAGCACTGCTGGGTGGGAGTCCTGCTGTTCCAGCTGGCATCCGGGGACTGTCTTGCCCAAGTGGCATGATCTCCCCCTGCCTGGGGCCATCCCCCGCTGCCATAGCCCAGGGCTGTCAGCCCGGTCCCAGTGACGCAGGGCCCAGGGAGGCTGGCCTGCCAGTGAGCTCGCTGAGATGGCCAAGCCATCTGCTGCCTCCCTGTAGCGAGGACAACGCCAGCCACTGGCAGGAAAGGGTATCCCACCTGCCAGCTGCTTTTCCTGGTCACAGGGCAGTTGTGGTCCAGGGTGATGAGGGTGGAGCTGGGCACCAGGACTCCTGGGTTCTCCTAGCTCTCTGCCTGCACTATGCCAGGTGATCTTCAGCATGTCACTTAGGCCGGCATTTTCCAACTTGGGAGCTAGGCAGCTAAATTAGGGGGCTGATTTCCGGAGGCGCTTAATGTCTCTGTGCCTCAGTTTCCCCACTGATCCCCAACTAGCTGGGCTGCAGTGGTGCCCAGAATTGGGACCTCAGTGCGTTAGGTGCTGCACAAACATCAAACAGGAGATGGACCAGTTCTTTTCTTCCTGTCCCTTCCTGGGCCGGCCTCCTCGGTGCCTTGCCCCTCGCGCTGGCGTTTGCATGTGTGCAATGGGAACGTGAAATGCCCCCAGATCACCAGGGCAGCACATGCAAGTGACTGCATTTGGCCACCTCACTGACGCTGGAGCCCGGCTCTCCTGTGCCGTGATGCTGCGTCGCAAAGGGTACAGGAGGGTTTGATTCCTTCCCAGATCAGCTGGCTCCTCGGAAAATGGGCTAGTGGAGTTAGGATTGGATTGTGAACTCTTTGGAGCAGGGACTGACCTTTTGTTCTGGGTTACAGCGCCTGGAACTGCAAGGGCCTGGTCCAGTTTCGGGGGGGGGTGAGCAGGGCAGGGCAATTTTGAGAGATCTGCCCCTGTGGTCCCCTCCTTGCTTCTGGCTGTCAGAGGTTTTGTCTCGCCCCGAGCATGGGGCTGCGTCTGACCATCTTGGCTAACAGCCGTTGATGGACCTGTCCTGTTATCTAATTCTGTTCTGAACCCATCACAACATCCCCTGGCAATGAGTTCCACAGGTTAGCCGTGTGTAGTGCGAACAAGTATTTCCTCTAGTTTGTATTCAACTTGCGGCCTGTGAATTTCCTGGGATGAGCCCAGATTTTTATATGGGGGCGGTGGGAGGAAGGAAACTAACACGTCTTCGCGATGCAAAGAATAATAATCGAGCTGGGCACTATTCAAATGTGAGGCCCTGGAGAGTTTACAGTTCAGGGGATCATAAGACCTTTGAGCTGGTTTCTCGTCGAGCCACTGACCTGGGTTTGGGTCAAGGTGGCTCTCGTTACAGGCCTGTGATGAGCAGAGAAGAATCTTCCTGTTTCTTGGCTCCACGGCAGGAAACAGGGTCATGGGCGTTAGAGGTGGCCAGCAGGGCTGCCGGGCGGGCGTTATATGGCTGCTGCTTTGGACGTGAACCAGGTGGGTGAGGGGGGCCTCGGGCAGACCAGCCTCCGGGAGCTGGCCTCTGTGTCAGGAACCCGGCGGGAGTGGGGCAGAGAAGACATGGAGCATGCTGGGAAAGGTGCCCAGGAGAGGGTGACCCCAGGCAGAGGTGGGTGGTGATCTCGTGCACCCAGTGGTTCTGCACTGGGGGACTCAGATCCCCAGGCACCAAATTGGGCCAGTCCCTCCCCTGGGCACAGTGCCCAGCTCTGGCACCGGCAGCTGCCATGCTAAAGCAGGGGGTTCCCTAGGGACTGGCCTTGCAGGGACTGGGCCTGGCTAGCTGGCCAGGAAGCCTTAGTGCCCGCTGGGCACTGTATGAGCCAATGCTAAGTAAGCGACCGCGGAAGAGCTGCCAGGGTGTTCTGTCCTGGGGCCGGAGGGCGGCTCCTGGGCTGTCAGGCCCGTGGCCCATCCCCTCTTGCACAAGGACCGGGGGCATTGTGTATTGGTCCATGGATGGGGTGCGGCTCAGGGGCATCGGCCGGGGATCCAAGTGAACCCTTCACTGCAGACCCCGGAGTTTTTCCCCTCCGCCCCATTCCACCCGCTACCCACAGCCACCATGGGGCAAGCTGACATCAGCTCCTGTGCCCCCTGCCAGGTGTCAGGCGCTTGTCTGGGTGAGAGGGGGAGCTGCTGCGTAGGACAGCTGCCCCCAGGCCTCATCCGCTTGCTCAGCCCAGCACCAGTGCTGAATGTGTCCAGTGGAGGGGCGGAAGGGGGCCCATTCCCCTCAGCCAGCCCTGAGACAGGCTGCTGCAGTGGGTGCTGCGTCCCCGGCTCGTAGCTCGTGCACATGGAGGATAATGGTCTACTACTGCTGTCACTTTCTGGAGCTCCTCCTGTGGTAGCAGCCAGTGCTGAAGGGCCCCAACTCAAAGCCTGTTGACAACTCCTGCCATTTGGTTCCCCTCTTCACCAGGCTGGCTCCACATGGGGTGGGAAGGGCAGAGTGGAGCCGCGGTGAATGGGAAGGACCCCTCTCTCCCAGCCCAGCCAGCTGGGTCCCTCGCTTCTCCCTCCTGATTGACTTTTGGCCCTGCTGCTGCATCAGTGGCCATTCCCCGGGTGCAGCCCTCCCCGGGGTACAGTCAGAAGTGGGGGCTGAGGGATTGAAGTGTGCACGCTCAGGAGTGGCTCATCCTTAGCATGTCCCCAGCACCCTCTGGGCCTGGCCCGTAGAGACCCTACATGCCAGAGGGCGCTCGGCCCCCTCAGGGAAGCTCAGCCCTTTGCAGGATTGGGCCCTATCTCTGTCCAGGTTTCTAACCCCCAAACTGCCCTGGGATCTCCCACGCAGCCCCATGCCCTCTGGAGGTCACCCTGGCACTGGGGCCGATCCCCCTCGCAGGGTATCAAAGCCCATACAAGGGTAACTAAATATACTCAAGCACCTCACCCGGTGCCCTTGGCCCGAGCGATGCCCTGGGCCGCTCCTGGCAGGGTGTGTGGGGTGAGACCCCAGGCCTGGCCCCCCTGGCTGGGCCCAGCGGGTTCCCCAGCAGACAGCTCTTGAGTAGAGCATCCAGCACTCCTACTTCCCCACCTGCCGCTTTCGGTCCCCGGGAAGTGGGAGCTGGGGGGACAGGTTTGAAAGCCCCGGCACCAAACTTCTGGGGCCCTTGGGGAGCAGTGGAGGGGCTGAGCCATCAGTCGGGGTTACAGGCTGCATCAGCACACAGAGCTGGTCTCCCCTGGCCAGCCACAGCCCATGCCTGGCTTATAAGCCCAGCCCTGGTGTCGAGGCTGACACACGGAGCAGCCAGCTACATACACGGGTGGAGAAAGGAGACCTAGGAGAGGCCCCTAATCCAAGCAAACCACTTGGGAGAGACTAATGTGGCCCAAGGAGGGCTCTGGGCCAGGTGGGGGCAGGAGAAGGGGGGTGGAGGGCAGCCAAGGGTGCCCTGGTAGATGAGGGTTGCATCTAACAGAGGGCCTGCTGCGCCGACAGAGCCCTACCATGCCCTGCGTGAGGGGTCGGTGCACCAGGCGGAGGACAGGAGCTCATAGGCCAGCATAGCTGTACCCAGTGCCTCCCCCACGGCGGAGAGTCCACAGATGGAGAACGGTCCATGCCAAACTCATGTGATTTCCTTCTTTGAGAGAGTGATGGGTTTGGTGGATGGGGGAGTGCGGTGGACATAACACACCTGGACTTTAGCAGGGCTTTTGACATGGTCCCTCATGCCATTCCGATAAGTAGCTGGAGAAGTGCAGGCTCGGCGGAACTACCATTAAGTGGATCCAGAACTGATTTTATGGAGGCAAGACATGACAAAGAGACTTAGACACGGACCTGAACTGGGAGAGCACCTGCCCTTAAAGCCTGTGGAATATAGGTGACAAGGGCCATCAGTCCTCATGCTCCAGGGCACAACTGCTCCGCGGCAGGGGGTCAGGAAGAACTCTCCACCCCTGAGGAATCACAGGGACTCAGGGAGCTGTCACGCCTTCATCTGCTGCAATCAGGGCTGGCCACTGCTGGGGACGGTGTAACAACCCCAACCCTGGGGTCGTCAATGGGCCTTGAGTCGTTTAGCTCCACCACGCAGGCCTCGCTACTTCCTTAGCTGGCAGCAGCAGTAGGCTGTTATCCTCTGTGCGGACCAGCCACCAGAGGGGGGATGTGACCTACGCTAGGCAACTGTGGAACAACAGGACGCTGGTCTAGATGGCCCCCGGGTCTTTGCCACTGTGGCAAATTCATGCGTCTCTGCTAAGCTGCAGTGCTGGAAGCGGGGTTGGTTGATCTGCGTTCGCCTGCCCTGTGCGGACGATCCTGCTGTTACAGGCAGCGCGGATGGAGGGGGAAGAGCGCCCCCTACTGAGCCCCTTCCCTGCTCCCTGCAGCACAGCGCCCCCTAGTGCCACCCTAGGGCATTGGGGTCAGCACTGACTGAGAGGGGAGAGGGCCCCCAGTGAGTCCATCACCCCACGCCCTGCAGCCCAGCGCTCCCTAGTGCCAGTCTGGGACACTGAGGGCAGCACTGACTCGGGGAATGGCAGGGGTCGCCGTACTACATCGTGCAGCCTCCGGCTCTGGCTCGGAGGTCTCCAGTCTCTGGACTAGCCAGGCCCATCCCTGGCTTCGCCTGTCCCTGAGAGCTCTGACAAGCCGACAGCTCAGGGTGTGGTGGCGGCTGGCCAAGCGCGCCAGTGCTACGCGTTTAACAGCTTTCTGCCGTATCTATGCATCAGCCCCTCCGCTAATCCAGCCAGTCGAACATCCACACCGGGCCGGCTCCGGGGGGCAACGATCAGGGAATCAGCCGGGGCGACCCAACGGCCAGCGTGTCCGAGAGACCCGGTGCCCCCTGAAGGCAGACGCTTCCCAAGGGCCACGAAGCTCTCCCTGAAAGCAGGGCTGGAGGAGGTGGGGTAGGGAGGGAAGCTGGGGGCACGGATTGGAGCTACTGCCTGTGTAATTCCTAGCTTCCTTCTCTCCGAGAGATGGTTTTATCCCGCTCTCATCACCGCAGTGTGTGAGCGTTTCGCAACGCGGCTCCATCACAGGTTGGTTGGTCTCTCAGCTACTGCCCAGAGGGAGACGCGTGTGGAGTGGCTTGTTTTGGTAGGGTTGTTGTTGATAAATATACCTGTTGCTGTGTGTTTATATTAGAGAAGGCTGGTCAAAGGAATGCACCTGGCACTTGGAGCAGGAGTGGTGGAAGCACCCTAAAAGTGTGTGTGGGGGGCACAGGTGCCTGAACCGTGCCCCCTCCACTGCACCATCCCCTAAGCCCCCACCCTTCCACCGTCTCTTCCCCCAAGTCCTGCCCCCCACTCGATCCTCTCTGCCCCCTCCCCCCATCACTCGCCCTTATGGATGGTAAAAAGCGGAGGGGCCACGGCCCCTTGATCCCCCCTCTTCTGGCACCCTTGACTTGGTGCAGAAAGTAGTGACATTTGTGGCTGTCCCTATTTCCTGGGGGAGTTCATGCCGGTCTCAGACCACTTCAGAGAAGATTCTGTCTCCTGCACAAACTAGCTTTGCTCCGGTTGTTGAGAGTTCACTGGGTCATAGGAGTGAAGATTTCCACCACAGTTTTCAACCCAGAGCTTTAAATGGTCTTTTAGATACCCCTGGGCCCAGCCCCTGGAGTGCTTTGAAGATAAAGATCGAGGCCTTGAACTTAATGTGCATATTCTGTGAGAAGCCAGGGTGGGGAGTGGAAGATAGGTGAGCACATCACACCTACGCATGAGTTGCTGAGGTGATGAATGGCAGAATTCTGTCCTGGTTGGACCTTCCAAAGTGCTGAAGTTTTCGTGCCCGGGTAAATCGCATTGCTGTTGTCCAGCGGAGAGGTGGCGAAGGCAGGAATAACTGAGGCCAGGTCTTCATATTCCAGAATGGGACGGAGTCTCCCAGCCAAGCGGAGAGAACAGAAAGCATTATTTTGCGGCCATTGCGATGGGAGAGCTCAGCATCAGAGAGGAATCCAAGAGTTCTCCTAGACTAGGAATGGAATTGACCAATTGTGGATGTGAACTTTGAGTCGAAGGAGACTTCACCGTGGCTGCAAATTCCTCCAAATACTTTCCCTGTCCACCAGCATCACTTCTGTTGTACTCAGGTTCAGCTTCAGCTGGCTGCTTTTCATCCCAGAGCTGATCTCACCCAAGCACTGGGCCGTCCTGGCGGGAGTGGCGTGGTGGGATGTGGTCAAGCGTGGCAGAGCTGTGTGTCTTCGGCATGTTGCAGGCACTTGAGTCCATGTCGTCTGGCCCGTTCACCTGGTGGTTGCATGTAGATGTTGAAAAGGGCCAGAGAGAGAGAACTGACCCTGGTGGAGCCCCACAAGCAAGGGGTCTAGGGGGGGAGGAGCAGTTTCCCATCACTGCTTTTTGGGGAGCGTCCGTCCCGGAAGGACTCAAACCGTTTCAGCGCCTTCCCCTGGACCCTGCCACCTCTCGGGAGAGCCAGCGGAAGCTCCTGGCCCGCGATGTGGAACGCTGCGAGACGTCCAGGGGGCTGAGACCGATGGCTGCCCTCTCCCCACTGACAGGAGGAGCTCAGCCATCAGGGCCATAAAACCAGCTCTAGTTCCATGTCTGGGCCTGAAGCCAGGTGGTGCCGGGTCCCGCCTGCTGGCTGCAATTAGAGGAGCCTGGAGCTGGCCTTTGGCTGGCTTCTCTCTGAGCTTGCCCAGGAACGGGAGGTCTGATGCCAGGTGAGAGCTGGTCAGGCCTGACGTGCCCAGGGTGAGTTTCTCCAGCGTGGGTCGCCCCAGTGCACGCGTGAAGGATGGAGGGCAGATTCCCTCCCTGAATGAGGAGCTGGCTGGTTCGCTCAGGGATGGTGCCGGGTGTCCCTCTATTCCCATCCCCAAGTACTGTCCCTGTAACCTTCCCAAGCGATGGGGTTCCCAGCCCTTCTCCAGGGGAGAGGATCTGCCAGCCCCAGAGCCGGAGCTGTGCTCCCCCCCAGTCCTCCTCCAAAAGTGATTTGGGCCCGAGTTCCCTCTCTCTAGGCCAGATCTTCAGCTGCTGTAAATCGGTGGAGTCAGTTTGTAGATTTGAGGCATCACTAAACCAGGCAGCATTTTCTCTGCCTGCTGAGCTAGAGTACAAGGTGGAGTCGCTGTGACTTGACATCTGACTCGAGCTCTGAGAGCTTCAGTCGCCCGGCTAGAGGTTATGGGCAGGCTGCAGCAGTGGGTGGGTGAGGGTCTGTGGTCTACCATGTACAGGAGCTCAGATGGGATGAGCCGGTCCCTTCTGGTCTTAGTCTGGGACCGAAAGAGCATGCACTGGGAAAAGGGACTGGCCAGAGGCCAGAGCGAGTGTGTAGAGGGTCTAAAGCAGCTGGGGTTTGGGGCTGAGGAAATACAAGAAGCTGGGATTGGGATAATGTGGGCTGGGTTGAGTCCCACAGAGCCTGCGGGATCAGAGACCAGCCCCTTTGAGACTCGGGCTGGAGTTACTCGCTGGAGCTGCCCACATGCCAGCCAGATCTAGGAGTTGGGGTGTCCCAGGCAATATTTTCCCTGGGAATTGAAATTAGGGGGATGTTTGAATGTACAGGGGGGTGAGGGCTGAGGGGTGAGACCATGAGGGTGAAGGTGGGCTGTATGGCACCATAGGAAAAACTGAAAAATATTTCACAACCATTTGATGAAATTTAACCTATGTTTTAAAATCATCACACAAATTAAAGTTGGCTACTCAAGCCTTCTTTGAAGCACGACATCTACATCTCTCTTGGTTCCTTGTTGTAATTTTGCACAACTGCTATTGAACTTCTCAAATGCAGTGCGTTCATCGTTGGTGGCTTCTCATGTGTTCGGTACTTCCAGCCCTTCAACTGATACGCTCATTAATACATTCACATGATCAGGCAGAAGGCGACTTCTTTCAGAACACAAAATTCTATTCAATGACCAAAAAGAACGCTCAGCTGTAGCTGTGGGAGTAGCAAGAGATGAATTCCTACTTCTTTCATCCCAGGAAACAGAGCACAAAGATCGTGTCGAGCCTCTAGTGATGATAAAAAAAAAGTTTAAATCAAATCTTCTTCCTTCATCATATGACATTCCACTCTGTGTTCAAATTTTCTATTCTGTCTAATCTGCCCCATTGCTGGTAGCACCTCACTCCACTCAACTGCCGGTGTTTTAGAAGACAGGCATCTGTAAAAGCTATGCAGAGATTGAATAGATTCCAGCAGTTGCTGTTGTAGATTTGTAAGAATCAAGTCATGTACTTTTTCAGTGAGCTTAACGCACACTTCTGGTCCTCTTCACTTAAGGAGTCGATATAAATGCCTTCATTAGTCAACTTCTGGACTGAAGTCTTTGCTTCTTCCAGTACGTTTTCAATGGATAGCTCTCTGATTGATCCAAATGTAGCCTCTATTGCTGGACAGAGATCTACTACTGTTGTAGCAGACGCCTGGATGGTGTTGTTTAATGACCCAAGTGGTTTCAACAGTAGATTTACAAGAGAGAGAATGGTGATAATCTTCTCTGCAAAAGCAGTTCCACCAGCCTCACTACTTAAATCCATCCTATCTTGGTAGATACCTTCCAAAGCCAGTAATAACAGTTGCAGTAATTTTCAAACAGCCACAGATCACTCATAGAAAGCCAGAGGGTTTTCCTAGCTTGGACTAATTTGAACTTCAATCCCAGCATATCTTCTATTTTTTCCAAGACACACAGGGTTTTTTTTAGACTCTTGTTGAAAAAAGAGTATAATGAAGATATTAAATGTATGGCTTTTCTAATGTCTTTTGAAGATTCTGCAGTTCTTACTAGTGCTAGTTGAGTAGATCATAGAAGTGTAGGACTGGAAGGGACCTCCAGTCCTCTGCAATCAGAGCAGGACTAAGTATTATCTAGACCATTCCTGATAGGTGTTTGTCTAACCTGCTCTTAAAATCCCTAATGATGGAGATTCTACAACCTCCCTAGGCAATTTATTGCAGTGCTTAACCACCCTGACAGTGAGGAAGTTTTTCTTAATGTGTCCAACCTAAACCGCCCTTGCTGCAATTTAAGTTCATTGCTTCCTGTTCTGTCCTCAGAGGTTCACAAGAACAATTTTTCTTCCTCCTTCTTGTAACAACTTTTATGTACTTGAAGACTGTTATGTGCGCTCTGAGTTTTCTCTTCTCCAAACTAAACAAACCCTTATAGGTCATGTTTCATAGGCCTTGAATGATTTTTGTTGCTCTTCTCCGGACTCTTGCCAATTTGTCCACATCCTTCCTGAAATGTGGCAGCCAGAACTGGACACAATACTCCAGTTGACGCCTATCCAGCGCAGAGTAGAGCAGAAGAATTACTTCTTGTGTCTTTCTTTCAACACTCCTGCAAATACATCCCAGAATTATATTTTCTTTTTTTGTAACACTGTTACACTGTGAACTCATATTTCACTTGTGATCCACTCTGACCCCCCAGATCCCTTCCGCAGTACTCCTTCCTAGGCAGTTATTTCCAAGTTTGTGTGTGTGCAACTGATTGTTCCTTCCTAAATGGAGTACTTTGCATTTGTCCTTATTGAATTTCATCCTATTTACTTCAGACCATTTCTCCAGTTTGTCTAGAGAATTTTGAATTTTAATCCTATTCTCCAAAGCACTTGCAACCCCTCCCATCTTGGTGTCGTCTGCAGACATTATAAGTCTACTCTCTATGCCAGTATCTAAATCATTGATGAAGATATTGAACAGAAACAGACCCAGAACAGATCCCTGAAGGACCCCACTAGATATGTCCTTCCAGATTCACTGTGAACCACTGATAACTACTCTCTGGGAACAGTTTTCCAACCAATTCTGCACCCATCTTATAGTAGCTCCATCTAGGTTGTATTTCTCTAGTTTGTTTATGAGAAGGTCATGTGAGACAGTATCAAAAGCCTTTCTAAAGTCAAGATATACCACATCTACCACTTCCACCCACCCATCCACAAGACTTGTTCCCCTATCAAAGAAAGCTATCAGGTTGGTTTGACACAATTTTTTCTTGGCAAATCCATGTTGTTACTTATCACCTTATTATCTTCTGGGTGTTTGCAAATTGATTGCTTAATTCTTTGCTCCATTATCTTTCCAGGTACTGAAGTTAAGATGGCCTCTGTGGTGTGTACAGGAGTGATTAGGGTTACACTTTCCACTGTATGCATCCGACGAAGTGGGTTTTAGCCCACGAAAGCTTATGCTCAAATAAATGTGTTAGTCTCTAAGGTGCCACAAGTACTCCTGTTCTTTTTGTGGATACAGACTAACACGGCTGCTACTCTGAAACTTTTCTCTGAGAAAGCTTGTGCTCCACCATGTCTTCCAGAGACGTTTGCAGCTCCATGAAATGCACAAGCAGCCATTGGTTTGGGGTCCAATTTACAAGCATTTAACTCTTCTAAGATGTGGGTTGTCACAGATGCAGCCGATGTGTCTTCTATAACCCGCACATCTAGAAATGCATCTACTGGCCTATCACTGACATCAAGATAACATGCGCAATGACTTAATACTTGACGCCCATTTGCATGGGTGCATTCATCAGCCATGTATGCAATTTTTTGAATGTGGTGAGAGAGTTCTTCACTTTTTCAACTGCTGAATCGTTCACTGTTTCTCCGCACGCTTCTACCAGTCAGTTGAGTTGCTTGCAGAAAGATAGTGAGGATTTGTCAGTCTGGTTTGGAACCAGTGCCAACTTCAGGGTTAACAAGTGACAATGCATGTAACATTGACCTCCAGCTTGTAGTGTGTGATATCTCTTGCATAAATAGAAAGTCTGATGCGACATCCATGTTTGTTTGCATGAACTGTGTTGTGTCTCCAGCATTCTTAACAGCCTCATTAAGTATGTCTAAAATGGGCTTTGACAGTGACTGGCTTACAGGGCATTCTGCATGTCTATCCAGTCCAGAGACTTGGTGTTTTGCAGCCTTTTCACACAGTTTGTCCACATTGGCTTTGCTGATCGGTCTGGCAAATCAAGCTCCTCCACTTTTACCAGCAGGAAGCTTTCCTTCTTCCTAAGCTTTTTGGCTAGAGATGCACCAGGAGCTATTTTTTGTAACGTCCATAAATGGGAAAAGTTTGACCGACAAACACTGGGAACTGCCTTTAGGTTGTGAAGACCCTGTTTTGTCAGTAGGTCACTGTATTTGTGCTTTGGGCAGTTTGGTTATAAATACACCATTTGAACCTTTAGATGAGGGGCTGGTATATTCTTGGTTCTTGGTATGTTCTTCATCTTGGTTGGAGGGGTAAGGGCAGAGTTCAAGGGGGGGTGCAGGGAAATCGCTGGTCCCAGGGGAGATCCCTGGCCTGGGCCTTTCCAGTCACTAACCAACGGGGGGAGGCTGTTTGCTTACCTGTGCACATGATCCACAGCACAGGAGATGGGCCCAGGCTGGCGGCAGCTGAGCCAGGCTGGGCATGGGCATTGGGATGGGTGTCCCTTGTGGCACGGGGCAGGGGCAAGAGGTTGGCCAGGTCTGGGGGAGCGGAGAGACTGCTGGTCTGAGCATGAGGGACAGCATGTGCGAGCCAGCAGATGGGAGGTGATTGAGGAGCCTCTCTCCTTCCCCTCACAACACAGCCCCGGCCCCGTCACCCCCAGCCTCCTGCTGCTGAGGCTGTGTGTGTGATAACCCTGGACTGAGCTGAGGGCAGAACTCCGTTAGCTGGCAGCAGTAGTGAGCTCTTATCCTCCCATGGCCCAGCCGCTAGGGGAGGAGATGGTGCACCCGGGGCTACTGCAGGTTCCATGTGAAGACAGCTAGCGCGGCAGGGGCCCCCGGCGTAATAACGGACAGGAGCAGCAGGAGGCGCTGGAGCTATCAGCATCAGCCTGAGCATTTTTTGCCCTTTTGCTCCCTCTCCCACACCCTGTGGGGTGAATGCCACTGCCTGGCGGCGGTTCCCCCTGCAACGTGGTAGCCAGGTCTGAGGGCAGGGAATGGCATGGAGCAGATTCCCGTGCTGCCAGGGACCCAGCAGACCTGGCCAAGCAGCTGGCAGGGACGTGCAGTGTGTCAGCAGCAGCCAGGCTGGGGGCCATGGGTCTGCCCTCCCCCTCCGCCCCCACACATGGCTCGCTAATTGCGGCTCCGCTCGGCCAGCACCTCGGCTTCAGCCACCTCTCAAAGCACAGGATGATCCCAATTAGAAAGCGCCCACGGCGCGGGGCCAATTGGATCATTCAATTGGCTGAACTGTCTCACACCTCGATTTAGAGTGGAGAGACACTGTCTGCCGGGCACGGGAAGATTCCCGCAGGTGCTTGCAGGGGGGCAAGTTTCTGTGGGGGCAGGTTCCCACGAGGGGTAGGTTCCCACAGGGGTAGGTTCCTGTCCGGGGAAGGGCAGGTACCCGTGGGGGTAGGTTTCCATCCGCCCGGGGGTAGGTTCCATGGGGGGTAGGTTCCCACAGGGGTAGGTTCCCGTGGGGGCAGGTTCTCATAGGCAGGTACCTAAGGGACATGTTCTTGAAGGTTCTCAGGGGGCAGGTTCCATTGGGGTCGGGTTCCCGAGGGGGCAGGTTCTTGGGGGGGTGGTACCCGTGTGGGTAGGTTCCCGCAGGTGCAGGTTCTCATAGGGGCAGATTCCAACAGGGGCAGGTTCGCTCCGTCGCTTCCAGGTTTCAGGTTCCCACAGGGGCAGGTTCCAGGGGGTCAGGTTCCTGTGGGGGCATGGAGCATGTTCCCGCAGGCTCTTCTATAGGGGCAAGTTCCCATGGGGTCAGGTTCCCAGAGGCAGGTTCTCCTGGATGCTTCATGGTGGGCAGATTCACGGGGTCAGGCATGGGCCTTTCCAGGGGGCAAGTTCCCAGGGGGCAGGTTCCCGTGGGCACTTCCAGGGGGGCAGGTTCCCGGGGGGGCAGCTCCCATGGGCCTTCCACTGCCTCTGCTCTGGCAGGGGAGGAAAGGATTGTTCCTTTGTACTCTGCAAAGTAGCGTAGTGACTGAAGCCTCGCGGCACTCAGTTGTGACTGAGGGGGGGACAGGAGAAAGGTGACCTGTGTGCTCTCTGCTCGAATCCCAGTGCATTATGGGATAAATACATTATGGACACAGCTGACAGCACAGCCATGCCTGCATTGTGCATTGTCTGCCACGGCCAGCCCTGCCCTCCGGGCTGAGCTGCCCCAGTGCACCCAGGTGCCAGACATGGCGCTGTGGCCATTGAAGCCGGAGGGCCCATGGCTGGGAGAGAGCCATGCCACTGCCTGAAGCACCGATCTGCATTCATACGAACATAAGAATGGCCACACTGGGTCAGACCGAAGGTCCATCTAGCCCAGTATCCTGTCTGCCGACAGTGGCCAGTGCCAGGTGCCCCAGAGGGAATGAACAGAACAGGGAATCCTCAAGTGATCCATCCCCTGTCGCCCATTCCCAGCTTCTGGCAAACAGAGGCTAGGGACACCATCCCTGCCCATCCTGGCTAATAGCCATTGAGGAACCTATCCTCCATGAACTTATCTAGTTCCTTTTTGAACCCTGTTATAGTCTTGGCCCTCACAACATCCTCTGGCAAGGAGTTCCACAGGTTGACTGTGACTTGTGTGAAAAAATACTTTCTTTTGTTTGTTTTAAACCTGCTGCCTATTAATTTCATTTGGTGACGCCTAGTTCTTGTGTTATGAGAAGGAGTAAATAACACGTCCTTATTTACTTTCTCCACACCAGTCATGATTTCATAGACCTCACTCATATCCCTCCTTAGTCGTCTCGTCTCCAAGCTAAAAAGTCCCAGCCTTATTAATCTCGCCTCCTACGGAAGCTATTCCAGACCCCCCATCATTCTTGTTGCCCTTCTCTGCACCTTTTCCAATTCCAATAGATCTTTTTTGAGCTGGGGCGACCACAGCTGCGCGCAGTATTCAAGGTGTGGGTGCACCAGGGATTTATACAGAGGCAATGTGATGTTTTCGGTCTTATTCTCTGTCCCTGTCTTAATGATTCCCAACATTCTGCTCGCTGTTTTGGCTGCCGCTGCCCACTGAGTGGATGTGTCCAGCGAACTGGCCACAGTGGCTCCAAGATCTTTCTTAAGTGGTAACAGCTAGTTTAGACCCCATCATTTTGCATGTATAGTTGGGGTTATGTTTTCCAATGTGTATTTCTTTGCATCAACATTGACTTTCATCTGCCATTGTGTTGCCCAGTCGCCCAGGTTTGTGAGATCTCTTTGTAGCTCTTTGCAGTCAGCTTTGGACTTAACTAGCTTGAGTAGTTTTGTATCATCTGCAAACTGTGCCACCTCACTGTTTACCCCTTTTTCCAGATCATTTATGAATATGGTGAACAGTTCCTGGCTCTGCCGATGGCTCACTGGGTGACCTCAGGCAAGTCATGTCCTCTCACTCTGCCTCAGTTTCCCCAACTGGACTAATCACACTGGCCATGCAGGGGCGTTGGCTTCGGAGCATGAGAAGGGGCTCAGTGCCGGGCTGGCGAGTCAGGCCAATGGGAACTTTGAAGGAGGCTTTTAATGTCGTGGAGCCCCTAGAAGACAGGGGTCTGGGCAGGGCCTGCAGCCCTCTGGGATGGGTGTGGCTGGGGTGAGCCCCGGGGCTAAGATACAGGTGCAAGGTGGCTGCAGTCTGAACAGTCACTTCGAAGATCGTGGCACGTCAAAGTGCCCCCAACATCCTTTTCCTGCTGCAGGGGATGGACCCCAGGACCCAGATTCAAGCCCCTCTCCCTTGAGCCGCAGAAGCAAGGTCACTAGCTGAGACAAAGTAGCAGGCTGTTACCCGACATGCCCACCTGTACCTGCCAAGCCCCCTGTGGGGTGCATGGCCCCCCGGCATGCACAAGGGGAACTTAGTGGGTCAGAGTCAGCCTGGGGTAAGCGGGTACAGATCTCCCCCTCCCCCTGCTCTGCATGTGGCCTTGTGTGTTCAGACAGACTCGCTGCCAGGGAGGGTGGCTGGTGGCGTGTGCAGGGAGGGGCTGGTGTGGGCAGGTGATCAGGGGCTAGGAGTTGGGCATTCCCCAGATGAAGGGGGGCTAAGAGCGACCAGGGCTCTGGGGTGGGGGGGTGAGGGCTGGTGAGCGTGGCCGGTGCCATTGCTCTGACACACATATGTGTGTAGCTGGCAGGGGCACAAGCCGGACGCATAAAGGACAGGTGGTGGGCCAGGTATTGGGAGGGGTGACCTGGCGTTCCTGGCACAGTCCGGCATGGCCCTGTCTGAGACGGTGACAGGAAAACCCTGAAGGGGGGGAATAAATACACCCACCCCAGCCTGGCACACGAAGGGCCTTTGGGTCCAGCAGTGCCCGCAGAGGCTGCTGTGGGTGCCAGGGGCTGGCAGAGTGAGTAGGACTCTCACTGCTCCTGGGAGACCACCAGGGCCAGCCCTGCCCCGAGCCGCTCGGCTGCCTGAGAATAGCACCACGGGCTGATCCAGGTGCTGCTTGCAAGGGAGTGGAGCCCCTTGATCCCTGTCCATCTGCAGGAGCCAGGAGCAGGTGGGGCTGGCTCTGGGCGTGGGGGTCCGTGAGCCCCAGTCATTGTTTAGTGGTGAGCAGAGAGGTGGGGGGTGCAGGTGGGACCACACTAGGCTGGGATCATGTCAGTTCTCCTGAGCGCGGCAGGCTGGGGTGTGATTGGTCCTTCGATGGATGGCCACTAAGTGAAACACGCCTCGTGTCAGGTGACTCACTAGTGGTCACGTCACTCCCGAGTCTGCACTGACCCCAGCGCCCCAGCGTGGCTGCAGGGGGCGCTCTGCTGAAGGGAGGTGCCCTCTTTCCACTGCACCATACCCCCAGGCCATGGGCATTCCTGGGTATAAAGATCTGGGATTTTTTTTTAGCAAGAGTTGGGGGGAAGCCCCAGTGTCCTGTCCAGATGCCAACCCAGCTAATTAAATTCCACCTAAATAAAATCCTGGTGGCTTAAACTGGGACTGGTTCCTGGCACAAAGAGATTGAAGTGGTGCTGTCCACTGCCAGGCAGCTGCTTCTCCCTCTCTAGAAGTGGCTGCATGGCTGTGGTGGGGGAACTGACTTTATCCCAATGTGACAATGAATATGTCTCTGCATTTCTCTAGCTCCTTCCCGCGAAGGATCTCAAAACGCTGAGACATAAGACTCACAAAGCTCCTGCCAGGTGGGTCAGTAGCGCTATCCCCATGTATACAGGTGGGGAAGCTGAGGCACAGTGAGGGGGAAGGGGCTTGCTCAAGTGAGTCAGTGGCAGAGACAGGAATAGAGCCTGGGGCTCAGACTCCCAGTCCTGCGTGGAGCTAGATGTGTGATGTGCTTGTGTGGACGTGTTCACCCTGTGACCCAGCTGGGGGACCCACAGCGCCTGTCTGTGTCCGGCAGCCTCAGCGCAGAATCTCCCTGCAGTGGCATCCCGGCCATGCAGGTGCCCCGGCTAATGGTCCAGGGGGGTGAGCCGGGTGCTGGGGCTGGGAGTTTGAATCTGCCTGGACACCAGTTAGCTGGCATAGGGTACAGCAGGGTACACGGGCAGAGTAGCTGGTTCCTGAACAGGGTTTGAAGTACATTAGTTGGTGCCCAGACGCTGGCGGGAGGGGGGCAGCTCGGGTCGGGGGGATCCCTGGAGCATCAGCCAGGCCTGGGCCAGTGGGGCTGGGGATGTCCACATACTGACGGGGTCTCTTGTCTTTTACCCCTCCAGGGGACTGGCCCCCAGCCCCCCCAGCTCGGTGTGTCAGGACAGAGCACCTGGGCACTGGGGCGGTGAACTATGCCTCCGCCCACCTGTGCAGTTCTCCTCCTGGCCACCAGCATGTCCTTCCACCTCACCAAAGGTAGGCTGGGTGTCGGGGCAGGGCTGAGATGCCAGGAGAGGGGGGCCCCCCGCCAACCACCCCCTCCAGGATAAGCCATGCGGTATTGCCAGCAGGGGCACAGACACCAGGCCAGGCTCCTGCCTGGGACACGAGGGGGTCGTGCCAACAATCGGCCCCGCGATCTGCTGCCAAGGATTCCACAGCTTTCTACAATGCCCTCCTCTTTGCTCTCCCGCACACGGGCAGCTCGCTCGTACCCGGCACATGCCACCTCCCCATACCCCTCGCCTTCTCTCGGGTGCCTGCCAGGGCCTGGCTAGGGAGACAGCTCATGGGTGTCCGTGGAGAGAAGTCCCTGTTCCCTAGGGAGGGAGGGGCACTGGCCCCCGGAAAGGCGACTCGGGCGGAGGGTGGTACCATTTAGCCAGAGACGGCTGGCACACCATCATGGGGCTGAGTCCTGGCCAGAGAAGGCAATGAGCTCCCTGCTGCCTTCCAGTAAGTCTGGCCCGTACCAGCCCAGTCGGGCTGCTGGACGCGCTGGCTGGCGCGATATGGATTGGTGCCATATGGACGTCCTGGGGGCTTGGGGACCGGCCGAGGGCCGATTGGTCTTTGCTGGGGACCCTGGCAGCTCCGCCCCACAGATATCCACTGGGCTGCAGACCCCTCCCTGGGGCCTGACCCCTCTGCCCTCGCCCAGACCCTGCCCAGCCTAGGAACCCAAGCGGCTGGAATTTGCCATCAGAACCAGCCGGTCCCCGCAGAGGGCGATTCGGGCCAGCAAGGCCCGTGGCACAAGGAGTCCGTCCCACTTCCCCTGCAGGCTGCCCCATCCTCCATGGACCCCCACGCCCTTCCCAGCATTAACGCCCGCCCCACCGCCGGGCAGGGAGCCGTGGCCCCTTCCCCACAGCCAGGAGCTGGGCTGGCCCCCCTCCCGCCCCTTTGCCAGGCTGGGCTGGGCGCCGCAGGCTCTGACCCACTCTCCTCCACGCCCAGCTGTGGCTGACCAGTGCAGCGGGGGCAGCAACGTCTTCACAGAGCTGCAGGAGAACAGCCCCCACGGCACCTTTGTGGCCAACCTGACGGTCTTCGGGGAGCCCGAGAGCAGCAGCCTCCAGCTGGGACTCAGTGGCACCGACGCCGGGTGGTTCTTCCTGGAGGGGAAAACCGTGCGGCTGAGCGTCTCGCCAGGGGCGTCGCTGGACAGAGAGGTAGGGGGGTGCTGCTGCTGCTGCTGGTGACTCCATAGCTGCCCCCGCCAGGGGAGACCCCCAACCCCCTGCAGGATCCTCCCGGTGGCATCTGCTCCTCCTGGGAGGGCTAGCCCAGGGGAGGGGATACTGCCAGTCCAGCGGGGCTCAGCATGGCCGTGTGCCCTTTCGGCTCCTCTGGTGGAGCTGCTGGTACCACCAGCCCACCAGCCACCAGGGGGGCACCACATTGGGCTGCCAGCTGCTGAACCCCAGGGATTGCCTGAGCCCAGGTGCCACATGGCCCCTTGCCCTCGCTGAAGATGGCTCTCCGCCAGCGCTCCCCCTCCGATGGTGCGACCGCCCCCAGGCTGCCCTGTGGGATGACAGGAGCTGTGCTGAGCTGGCTTGTGACAGCATCAATCCCCCACCCCAACATCAAAGTGGTCACCCCTCCCGGCCTGGGGAGCCCCAGCCTCAATGCTCCTGCCACCAGGGCCCTGGCAAGATGCCCTCAGGCTGATCCTCCTCCAAGGCATGTCTCTGTTTGGCCTGGGCCCTTCCAGGCAGGATGGCTGCCGGGGCAGTGCCCAGGAGCTCAAAGGGCTCCTGGGGGGCACAGAGACCTCCAGCCGGTGGGCTGGCCCCCTGGGCACCGGCCTTGCCCCGGGGACTCCGGGTTCACGTCCCAGCTCAGGAACATATCAGGGAGGGGTCCCCGCAGCTCGCCCGGGAATGGGAACATAACAGCTCCGCTTCAGGAATGGGGCAGAGCTGGGGTGGCCCCATCCCCGCCAGGGTGTCCCGCCGCCTGTGCCCAGGGTGTCCACTGCCTGTGCCTGGAGTGGTGATACCCCCGCCCGATTGTCCCTCCACCTGTGCCTAGAACAGCCGAAGTGCTGAGTGGCTGGGCCCCTGCTGCCTCAGGCGGCTGGCTAGTGGCCTCTGGGCCTGTGCAGAGCTGTGGCTGATGCCGGGGCCTTGTGGGTGCCCCTGGCTCGGCAGGGCGGTGAGCAGCCTCCAGCCGTGGGGTGGGCAGGGTGTGCAGGGCGGGCGGGGGCAGCTGGCGCGTTGTTTCTAAGGTCCCTGCACCTCCTGTGTCTTGCAGGCGCTGGAGTCCCCTGTCCTGATGGTGGCGCTCACCTGCTCGGAGGACGGCTTCTCTCCCGTACGGACTCCCCCCGGCGGGGGCGGGGGGCAGCCAAGGGGATAGGGCACTAGCCTGGGACTCGGGAGACCCGGCTTCAAGTCCCCGCTCTACAGCAGACACCATAGGGTGGCCCCTGGGCAAGTCACTCAGCCTGGCTGTGCCCATCAGTTCCCATCTGCCCTGCCTGTCAGGCGTATGTGGGGCTCACGGGTTATGGGAACGGGGTCAGATCGACAGGCCAGCGGTGCTGCCAGGGGGCTCCTGCAGCCCAGCCTCTCCCAGCGGGGGGCGCTGTGCGGAGCGGGGCAGGAGCTCTGGCTGTGGGGGGAACTCCCGGCTGCTCCAGCCCAGTCTCTCCCAGCGGGGGGCGCTGTGCGGAGCGGGGCAGGAGCTGTGGCGATGGGGGGAGCTCCCGGCTCCTCCAGCCCAGTCTCTCCCAGCGGGGGGCGCTGTGCAGAGCGGGGCAGGAGCTCTGGCGATGGGGGGAGCGCCCGGCTCCTCCAGCCCAGTCTCTCCCAGCGGGGGGCGCTGTGTGGAGCGGGGCAGGAGCTGTGGCGATGGGGGGAGCTCCCAGCTGCTCCAGCCCAGTCTCTCCCAGTGGGGGGCGCTGTGCAGAGCGGGGCAAGAGCACTGGCTGGGGTTCCCCGATGGCACATACAGGATTCTGGCTGTGGGGCTTTACCCTCTGAGGTGCGTCCGTCTCTCGGCCCCTTGGAAGCCGTCTGTCTCCTGGGGGGCCCTGGCACCCATTTCCCAGGCCCTGGGCCCTTTCCCCCCAGGTCGAGTACAGGATCATCGTCCAGGTGCTGAATGAGAACGACAACAAACCCAGGTTCCTGGAGGACTCCGTCCTGGCCCAGAACATCAGTGAGGTACGGGGCGGGAGGCCCTGGTGGGATTCCTGTACAGACTCCCCCCGGCGGGGGTGGGGGGCAGCCAAGGGGATAGGCCAGTCCCTGAGCATTGGGGCCAGGGCAGGGGATGGATGGAGCTGCTGAGTCTAAGGGCCCAGAGCACAGGGGGATGGGCTGGTGGGGGCATGGGGAGGGGTGCTGGGGAGGAGTGGTCACAAAAGAGGTGACCGGGTGGCATGAACTTGCCAGCAGGGGGGTTGGGCAGGTGTGGGTGCAGCCAGGAGGCAGTCTGGCCAAGCCCAGCCCCTCCAGCATGGTGCCCCATTGAGTTGGTGTTCTGGGGCCCCTAACCCAGCGCTGCCCCCTCTGCAGCTGGCGGCGGTGCACTCGGTGGTGTTCACCACCCGGGCGGAGGACAAGGATGGAGACACCCTCATGTATGTGATTGACAGCACCTCGGTAAGTCCCGTCCCCTCGCCCCGGCACGGCGCCTCCCGGCACGGGGAAAAGGGGTGTCATGGCAGCCAAGCCGGCAATGAGCGGCGTGCGCGGAGATGCAATACCCATTGCTCGGCACTAGGGGGAGCCGGGCAGTGGGGCAGCTCTGGCTTCACAGGGGGCAGCATGGGGCACCTCTATGCACCAGGCAGCCCCTCTGGCCCCCGGAGAAGGGGCAGGCACCCTCCTGGCGCATCCCCAGCAGGGGCTGGATCAGCCAAGCCACTGCCCTCCCAGGCCAGCACTGGACCCTTGGGGGACTGCACTGGCCTCCCACAGCCCCTAGCCTCTGGGCTGAGCCGGCTCTGCGCACGGCGGGCACGGGCACCGGGACGCTCCCTTCCTGAAGGTCACGCGGCGGCTCTGTCCTCACCCCATGGCCAGGCCAGGAGAGCTGGGCTGAGCCGGTCTGAGCAGCCCCCGGAGTGGGCGTGGATTATCCAGGGGCGCGAGGACGCCAGGCTGGGGACATAGGCGGGCAGGGATCAGGGCTGCATGTGTCTTGCGGAGGGGGAGGATGTGCAGGGCTGGGGGGGGCGGCGTTCGGGGTGGGCAGGGATCCCTGCATGATCCCGTGTGGCTGTCTGACCTTGTCTGCTGGCCACGAGGTGGGTGGCACCGTGCCAACCTGACTCAGGGGCTCCATTCCTCCGGCCGGGCACTCAGGCTCATTCCCGCTTTGCCACCCAGGTGGATGGCAAACACTTCCGGATCGACCTGCCCAACAGTGGGAAGATCGTGCTGGCCAAAGCGCTGGATTTCGAGACCAAGCACAACCTGGAGTTCGTGGTCCACGCTGTGGTAAGGGGGTGCCATGGGGAAGGGTGGGCGGCTCTGGGTCCCTGAGGCCCCGCTCCCTCTGCCCATGTGGGCTGGCACCATGGGCTGTCATCATGGTATCTGGGGGCACGTCACATGTTCTCTCCTCTCTCAGTTAGAGCCAGAGGGGGCCAGCCCAGGGGGCAGCCTGCCAAAGGGCTATACCCAGGGGACCCTGGCCAAAGAGATTGCCTTTGGCCTAGCGGTGTGAAGGCCCAGGCTCAATGTTGGCTTTTCCATAGCCAGTGCTGTGGGACTCACCTGTGGAACTCCCTGCTGCAGTGGATTGTTGGGTTGTACCGAGGGCTGGGTAAGCCCATGTCCAAAGCATTCCAGATGTGCCCCTGAAAGCAGGGCAATCAGCTCTCCTGCTTCAGGGCACCACCGGACTGGCAAGAGGTTCACAAGGAGTTCCCAGCTGCTTCAGCCCCCTGCCCCCTGCCCCCCGGGCAGAATGCTGCTCAGTCCGTGCCAGTATTAGGGGAGTTTCTCCCTCCTCAAAGCATCGTGCATTGGTTACTGCTGAAGCCTCGACACCAGGCTCGATGGACCTTCAGTCTGAGCTGGTGTGCCAGGGAGGGAGGGATACCAGGCTAGATGAGCCATTGGTTTAGGAACATAGGAATCGCTAGACAGGGTCAGATTGGGGTCTGTTGAATCCTGTCTCCTGTCTCGGAGTGGTCAGTAGCAGCTGATCCGGAGGAAGATGCAGGGACCCTGCAGTGACAGTGAAGGGGCAAGATACCCGATGCCCCCTCCGATCCCCCAGTAGTGAGAGGCTGGTTAAGACCCGTCCACAACCCTTTAACTCCTCGCGGTTACAACTCTGGATGTTCAAATTATCCCTCGAAATGTCTAGTCCCTGTTAATCCTGCTCAGCCGAGGGCCTCCATGACCTCTTGTGGTGGTGAGTTCCACAGGCCGACCTGGAGGTGTGTGTACGTGTGCACGTTGTTTCTATTGCTAGAAAACGTGCCCCTTTCAGTGGGATTGCCCGTCCTCTTGCTCTTGTGTTATCACGAGCGGATCAGTAACAGCACCCCATCTCCCTGGTCTGCCCCATTCCTTGTGAACCCCTCCATCCCATCTAAGGTAACGGTGCCAGTCTCTTTGTGCCCTCCTCCTACGACCCGTCTGTGCAGCTCTCTGGGGATGGGGCCTTTGCAAATCTCTGTGGGGTGCCAGCCCGCTTTCTCCATCCTGTCTGGTTCTCCTTCTGTCCCCATTTCCTTCCTCTCTATCTCGGGGTCTTTGGGGTCTTGGCTTGGCTCTAGTCTGCCCCATTTCTTCCTTCTCCAGGCCTTTGCTCCCGAACCGTTTGGTTCTCCGGCGTTTCTCCCCTTCCTTAAAGGAAAAGGCGCCAAACTCTGGCAAAGATCGGGACGATGTCCTGGCCACCCCAAAGCCTTCCACCTAAACAGGCTCCACATTTCCAGAGGCACCTGAGCCACTGGGCAGATTTCCCTTTCCTCCAGATACAGGTTAGCTTCACTTCTCTCCCTGGCACCGTCCATCAGGGTTTCACCCAGTCTCTGCTAAGCGATGAGCGCCCCATGTTGTCTCCCCCCAGCTCTCATGGGGACCGGGGGCTTTTTTTGAACTGCTTCCCAAAGGTTTTCCCCCATGCGCTACATTTGTCCAGTCCATCCGGGGCAGCCCCCTGAGGTGGCCTGCGGCCCCACACTGATCGCAAACCATTGGACAGCCCGTGGGCAGGGTCTCCTTCCCCTCCTCTCTCTCCTGCCGCCTTATAACTGGCGCTTCCCTGCCTTTCCTCCCCGGACCGTGTCCTGTAAATGGCCATGTCGTTGTACCAGGGTCACCAGCCTCCGGGAACTCCTCCAGGAGTTTAACGGCTGCTTCCAGGTAGGCACCTCCGCACCCGGGCCCTAGGGACGTCGGGGAGGCCCTGCAACAGCTGATCTGTGATCTCCCCAAGTCCTGGGTCCTGTGACCTCAGCCACCCAGTGGCCCAATCCTGTAACTTTTGTGCCCGGGCCCTTGGTCGCGTCCCCTCCGACCACCTCGCTGCTGGAAACTCCTGTCTTGATCGTTCTGCCGCCAGACCCAGCCCATCCAAACCGGCTGCAGTTAGAGTATCCTCATCCATGGCGTATTCGTCGCTCAGTGCCAGAATAGCGGCTTGAGTTCTCCGGAGAGCCCAGCCTCTCTTTCCCCAGCCTGCTCCCGAAGCCCCCTCTCAAACATTCACCCCAAAGCTCCGGGGTCATCCGCTTGGCCCACTTTCACAGCCCCCTGCTCACCGCCCGGTCATCGCTCCCAGGCGGGGGACCTCCCGGCTTCACCAAGCACTGTTGCTGCATCTGCAAGAGATGGTCCTAGGCTCCCTTGTTGTCCTGCTGGCCTGGCGGTGAAGGCTTTTCTCTCCACACATTGAAACTCTTGGAGGTTTTTTTCCGGTAACTCCTTTTGCTGCTCCACCACCCAGCTCGGGTGTCCCTCTACGCTGCCCGGGTCACTGTGCCTCCTTGTTGGCTCCCCTCTCCGGGCCTTTGCCTATACTGGAGTGGGAAATCCCAGCCAAGCCCCCCAAGGTCCCAGCACACTCCCCACCCTGGGCATCTCTGTGCAAGCAGCCCTCACGCGTGCTTACCGAAGTTCACCACCCTGTGGGCTCTGTAATGTCTTATGCAGCTGTGAGTCCCAGCACCGTCCGGCTTTTCCCAAGCTTCAGTGTCCCCCCGAAGGAGAGAGTGTGGGGAGATCCAAGGCTTCTTTATTGACCTTCCTTCCAGCCTCCCCTTTCTGTCTGCCATTTAACCATCTCCTGGTTAGCTGGCTAACCACCCAGTCCTAATTAATTATCTCCCATTTTGGCCCATGCTTGAAGTGCAGAGCAGTGAGCCAACCCTCGGCTACCCCCACGGTGTCACAGGCACTCCCTGCGACACAGCTGGCGTGCTCTAAAGGCTACCTAGCCCCTGCTAACACAGTGCTGCTTGAAACAGGACACTGAGATCAGTGTGTGGGAAGGTGTGAGACAGAGAGATCAGGGTCTTTGTGTGTGTGCATGTGTGAGAGAGAGAGAGATTGGTACATGCGAGTGTGATAGACTCACAGATCAGTGAGACACACATATACAAATCGGTGTGTTTGTGTGTGAGAGAGCATAGAGAAATCAGTGTGAAGTGTGAGTGTGAGAGATGCACAGAGACCAGTGTATGATGTGTATGGATGTGAGAAAGAGGCGAGTGCGTGAGTGCGATAAACAAAGAGATCAGTGTGTGACAGAGATCTGTGGGGTTTATGACAGAGATCAGCATGTAACAGAGATCTCGGGTGAGTGTGACTGAGATCAGCATGTGTTAGAGAGCTGTGGGGTGTGTGACAGATCAATGTGTAACAGAGATTTGGGGTGTGTGTGACCGAGATCAGCATGTGACAGAGATCTGTGGGGTGTGTGACGGAGATCAGCATGTGATGGAGATTTGGGGTGGGTCTGATCGAGATCAGAGTGTAATGGAGATTTGGGGTGGGTGTGACAGAGATCAGTGTGTGAAGAGATCTGTGGGGTGTGTGACCGAGATCAATGTGTGATAGAGATCAGTATGCGAGTGTGAGACACACAGATCAGTGGGTGTGTGGTTTCCATTCCCCATTGTTGCCAATTTCTCCGCTCGCCCTGCCGGGGTCTGTCCCTGCCCAGCTCGAGCTCTCTGTTCCTCCTGCCTCTGTAGCAGATCCTGTGCCTCACTAAGCCAGTCTTCCCCTGGCTAATTGGGAGCGACGTGATCTTGTCAGCTCCCCTTTCAACGTGAATGTCCTAAATCCCTGTTTTTAATTTCCGTAATAGGGCTAAAGCTGAGCTGCACCTTGCTGCTGGCCTGCCCCCTTCCAGAGCCACCCCTGCTCCACGCCACCAGCCCCTTCCATTGACGATAGGTTGGGGAGCAGGCTGGGGTTTTAGGGACTGCCAGCTCCCTTTCCTGGTCCATGCCCTGTGTGTGCCCCTGCCCCTGGGGCTGTGCCCCCTCCAGAGCATCCCCCTGCCTCCAGCACCTCACACCCTGTTCCATGCTGGGGATTTCTAGCTCTCTCCAGATGGTAGGAAACGCAGCAGTGCCTGCTTAGAAGAACAAGCATTAGGCTACCAGAGCTCGCATCCCATCCCTTGGTTAATTTCATCAGCAGGCCTTGCTTCCACTCATGCAGCCCCCATCGACTTCAGGGCAAACAGCAAAAGGAAACCCCCATGGGGCTGGTGCTTTCTTTTGCTCATTCATGATGTAGGCTGCGTGGGCCTCCCGCTTGCATTTCACCCTCGCTACACCAGGAGCAGGAAGTTGTGTCTGCCTGGTGTTGGGGGAGGGGATCAGCTCTTTAACAAAGAGAGTTTTTCGCCTGACTGTTTGTCGGGCATTTGAGTTAAATAGGTGCTCAAGAGAACAACGTTGTTAAATAGGCTTCATGAAAAAAGGCCTTTCCCTCCATTCATCAGGTGTTTCTTCTGTCCTAACCTGCCAGATCCCCAGTCATCCACAGAGTCTCCCAGGGGCTGGATGCTGCAGTGTAAAAAACCGAGCAGCATGCCCCCAGCAGAAAGAAACAAAACAAAGGGCATGGGCCCAGCTGCTCTTTCCTTTGGCAGGGAGGCCTCGGAGTGCACCGGGGCAGAACGTGGCCCCCCAGTGCATCAGAAAAGTCAGGCAGCTCGTGCGAAGGGCCAGTGGCTTATTCCAAGTATGGAACCCCCAATGGCCTGGCTAATTCACCAAGCAGCCTGTTAGGGCAGCAGACCTGGTAAAAGGATCGTGGGTTTGGGACAGTCCTGGAAGGCAATAGGCAGTGCCGAGATCCCAGGGTATTTTCCCAACAGTGTCCCCTGCCTGATCCACACTCAGACCAATCCTGCCTCTGGATCCATGCAGATGATTTCCCTATGCGCCGCATGAGGGGTACAGTGCTGACTGCCCCAGTGTGGACTTGGAGAGGGCTTGGGGGTGTCCTGGGGCCCTTGCTGCCTGAGCCACACGGTCTGAGGCTTCGGACAAGACTTCTCCATAGCTGAGCTCTTCGGGCTTTACAAACGCCTGGTCTTTTGTGGGGGACAGTGCCATGCACCCCACACTGCTCGGGAATCTCCATGTGCCTGCTGCAGGAGAGCAGGCTGGGACAGTTTAATGATGTCCCCAGAGTCGGTGCTGCCCACGCCCATGATTTTATGGTGGGGCTTTGAGTGTTCTGGGCATTTCTTAAAGCCCCAGCTCCTGGAGTCCTGTGAAGCCAGGAGCATCACAGCTCCCATGGAACAGAAAAAGGGAGTTTCTACCCCAGATGGTTACGGATGGGAGACTAGAACACATAATCCCAGAAGGCTCAGAAGCCAGAAGGCGAAGAAACGGGCCCGGAATTGATGATTTCTAAAATCTGATTTTGAACGCTCGCGGTCATCGTAACTCTGTCTGGGATGGAGAGGCAGCTATGGGCAGGCCAGGATCCCCAAATTCAGGCAGTATCAGCGACAACCATCCTACCAGCATCCTCGTGACTACGTGGAGCTGGCCGTCACTGGTTCTGTTCTTCCCCAGCAGGAGGCACCCTGCTCCCTGACGCCAGCCACTCTGGCTGCTGTATCACAGCCCAACCTCCGCTTGTGTCCATGAGATGAGTCTTTCATTGGGGCAGGGCTATTGATTCTGCCAGTTTTGGATGTGGGCCCGAGGGACAGACGGGCTGACTGGTAGATGGAGAGATGCTGTAGATGGGCAGACAGACACATACTAAAGCTAGATCCAGCCGAGGGATGGGTAGAGAGAAGCTGTGGAGGCAGATTCTGGGCTAGGATGGGCCGATGGAGTAGGCAACACCCTGGACTGGGCCAGGTTTTGGCCCCCTGGCAGCCGGGCGCCCCATTGATAGCCAGGCAGGTCAGACGGCCCCGGGAGGCAGCTAGACCGTGCTGATCGGCTGTCATGGTTTGCTCCCCTCCCAGGAGATGAACACCAAGGAGAGGTACAACTCTTCTGCCAGGATCCGTGTCAACGTGCTGGACGGGGACGACCAGTACCCCCAGTTCCTGCCGTGCAACTTCCTGGCACATGATGGTGCCAGCGTGTGCGTCAGCCCCGTCTACACCGCAAACGTCACCGAGCAGGAGGTCAAGGTAGGCACCGGGGGACTGGCCCAGCATGGGGGGTAGGATGGGGGATGGAGCCTCCGGTGCCGCTGGGCAGAGCCTTTGCTACAACCCCTGCCACCAGCTGCGGCCAACTGTGCCCTTGAAAGCGGGACTAGGACATGCCAGCATCGGAGCAAGGCAGACAGTCCAGGCCATCTCCAGGGGGAGTGGGGCATGCTGGGAGGACAGCCACACATGGCCTGGAGGGGGTGGGGGGGCTGTTTTGCTCCCAGCTCAGGGCACAGCCTCACCTGCCTTTCTGGGTCTCCTCCAGGTGGGCCCTTTGCACTTCATCCCCAGCTCGGTTTACGCGGAAGATGGGGACAGGGAGCTGAAGGCAGCCATTACCTACGCCATCCTTGCAGGTACGGGGGTGCTGTGGGGACACTGGGACGCATGCCTGTGCTGCCGGCAACAGATGCGCCCCTCGTGGGGAGCCGGGGTTTGAACTCAGGGCCTGTGGCTCCAGGCTGCTCTGCGCGGAGAGCTAACGGAGCGCCTCCCTTTGCTGTAGCTATCCCTGAGCTGCAGGTAGAGCCTCTGGTAGGGCGAATCACCAGAGCACCATGCCCATGGACAAGGACAGGAAGACACACACGTACAGACATGCATACATGCATGTTCTCTGTGACACACCAGGGCACAATCCAGACAACGAGTAGCTGTGTCACCCCTGCCCTCTAACCTGGGGTGCTCTTTACACTGCTTTGCTGCTGTGGCCTCCAGTCCTGCACTGCTCACAAACAGCCTCCCGCATGCAAGTCACTCCCAGCGACATCTGTGCGTGATCAGCAGCCAGCCACAGCCCAGCTCTTACCAGCCTGGGTTCTCCTGCAGGGTGACCCAACACACCCCCAGTCCTCAGATTTCCCCCAGTAATGTGTGTCCCGTCCTGCTTGGCCCCCTCCTGGGCAGTCCAAGTTTAAATAAAGTTTGTCATTGAATTAATAAAGATGATATGCATGTGACCTGTTCCCCCAAACTCTTCAATTCGAACATACTGGATGAGATCAAACAAGTTTATTAGCTACAAAGAGAGATTTTTCAGGGAGAACATAAAAACGAGGCATGAGGCATAAAATAAGAAATAAGGCATGAGGCATAAAAGCCAGAAATGGTTCCAAGAAAAATAAAGATAAAACACAACTGGAGCCGGACTTAACAAACTCTGTTAAATTCACAGCAAGGTTTTCTCACCACATGCATTAGCAGATTACTAGCCGATCTCTTCGGTCAGGACTCCTCCCCCCATCCAACACTGCTCCCTCTGCCCTTCAGGTGATGTGGATGTAGTGGGCACAGAGATAGAGAGGGGTGTTCTTGGGGCGTCTCCTCCTTTTTTTATAGTCCTTCCCCCGTTTGAGAAGCATCTCCAGCTGGGAGCCTGGTGACAGGCTGTCTGGGTGGACAAGCTGTTTCTTTGCTAAGATGTAGATTTTCTGCGAAAGGAATGGCCCATCAGCCTTGTTTACACCTGCTGAGGCGTGAGCTTGCCCTTTGTCTCTGAGGAACTGGTTTGGCCGCTCCCCAGATATGGCACATGTGTTAGTAACACCGCACAGTGGACCTTTATAACTTCAATGTTGCCACACACATTTTACCAGGACAATAATGATCAGCAACTTATGAGTTTTCAAACTATACCACACAAGGCGTACTTTGTACCAAGTTTATTACAGCTGTGTGCAAGGGGTGAGTTCAGGGGTACAGTCAGACACACAGTATGTCACAGACATGCACACACAAATGTGAACAGACATGCACACACAGAGACATGTACTCACATGCCATGTGCACAGGCCTGCAGGCATACACAGATGTGTGCAGATCTGCACAAATGCCCACAAACACCCACACGGTGACTCTGGCAGGAAATTAAACAGCTGGGCAGGAAGGGGCTAAGCTCAGGTGACAGCAGATGGAAACGTGGGGATGGCAGGGACTGTCGGCCATTAACCTTGGCCTGGATCATCCAGCCAGGCTGCACGGCTCTAAGGAACGGGCTGAGCCTGGCTGGCTCCTTCCCCCACGCTCCCATTGCTGAATGCATGGAAGCCCCAGTGAAGCCAAACCCTGAAGAACGGAGGGCAGCTAGATTCTCTTCCCTCCACTTCCCTGGCCACTCCCTGCCTCCCGCAGCTCCTGCCACAATCCCCAGCTCCCCCTCCCCATCCCCCCCGTACTCTGCTCCACGGGCTTCCTGGGTCTGCTGGACCTAGGCCCTGCTATCGGGGGTGGGAGAGTTGGATAGCGGGGAGGTGGCGCAGGAACATGCCCCAGCCCAACCCAGTCACCCACTGAAGGAAGCTTCCCACACTAGTGCCCCCACCTGTCCCTGCAGATCCCCAGGAAACAGCCTGTTCCAGGGGCTTTTCCAGTTGGCAACTGGCCAGCAACTTAAGGGTTAATTCAGCCCATTTGCCTAGGTGACTGTGGCACATGCCACCTGGATGATTGGCTACTATTGGGAGCCCTCTGTAACATGTTAAGGCGCAGCTGTTCCCCTGGCTTCAGTGGGGTTGGCTCTGCTTGGCCGCATGTGGGGGACCCCAGATTCTGGGGTAGCCTGGAAACACCACCTATTATTGCAGCGGGGCTGTGTGTGGACAGTCAGCACTGCTCCCCGTGTGTCATTGGTACTATAGCACTAATGGTGAATCGGGATTCTCCTTTAATATAACCAGTAGGGTCCGGGGATCTTAGGGGCAAGAGGAGCCAAGCGTTGTGCCTACTGTTGCTTTGAGCAGACACCCTCGTGGGGTCTCTGGAGCCTGCATGGCTGTGTCCCCAACGGGTCTCTGGCTTTGGGCAGCATGCCGGGTTCTTCCTCTGTCAGGGAGCTGGATGCCAAGTTAGAGTCTGTGTCATGCCAGGATCCCCGAGCACAACAGAAACTTGAGCGCCAGCTTCAACCAGTGGGCAGTGGTGCTGAAAATGCCCAAGTCTTGGTAAGCCGGGGAGGCTAAGATGCTGGCCGATTGGTGCACTAGAAAGGGATGGATGGGAGATTCCCAGCATGCACTGCAGCCCACTCTCCACTCCCGCATTCAGCTGCCTTGCTGAGGGTGACACACGGTGGCTCTGGGTGGCACCCTGTGGCTCTGGGTGGCACTTGTGTCCCGTAGCTCTGTGTGGCACCCTGTGGCTCTGGGTGGCACCTGTGTCCCATGGCTCTGTGTGACACCCCGTGGCTCTGCGTGGCAGCCTGTGGCTATGGGTGATATTCGTACCCTGTGGCTCTGGGCAGCCCCCGTGGCTCTAGGAAGCCAGGGTGCCAGGTGCACAGCACCTGTCTCAGGAGCATGCCGGGATCCAGAGCTGCCCCCTTCCTTGACCTGGTCTCCTCTCCCCGCTCAGGGACGGACCACGGCAGGTTCCACATAGACAATGTGACGGGCGCCATCACCATGCTGCGGCCCGTGGAGAGCCGGAGCCACACACCCGCGTTCAGCCTCAGTATCATGGTAGGTCGGGTTGGGGCCAGGCTCTGGGCTCGGGCGCCCACGGGGGCCTGAACGGGACAGTCGGATCCTGAGACCTCAGCCTGCCCACTCTGTGCCCTCCCTAGGCCGCGCAGGTGAACGATGCCAACAAGTACGTGGTGACGGAGGTGCGGGTGAGGGTCCTGGCCGCCAATGTGCACCCGCCTCGCTTCAGCCAGCCCCACTACCAGGCCTTTGTGCGGGAGGAGCCCGGCCTGGCCGCGCTGGTGCTGACGTACAGCGGCCAGGTGCTGATGCTGCAGGCCACCGACGCCGACTTCCCCGACGTGAGTCACACCAAGGCAGCTGCATCTACCTGCCCTCTCTCTCCTGCCCAGGGCCCATGCCGCCTGCCCCCTCTCCCCTGCCCACAGCCTGTGCCCCCTGCCCTTCCCCACCCTGCCCAGGGTCCATGTCCTCTGCCCCCTCTCCCCTGCCCACGGCCTGTGCCCCCTGCCCCCGCCCTGGCCAAAGCCAGTGCCCTCTGCCCCCTCCCCGCCCTGCCCATGTCCCCTGACCCCTGTCCATGGCCTGTGCCCTCTGCCCCCTCCCCACCCTGCCCATGTCCCCTGACCCCTGCCCATGCCCATGCCCTTTGCCTCTTCCCCACAATGCCCAGGGCCCATGCCTTCTGGCTGTCCCCGCCCTGCCCAGGGCCCGTGCCCCCTGCCCCTTCCCCACCCCCCGCCAGGTGGTGATGCCCACTTGGGCACATACTCTAAGGGACCACTATCTATGGAGAACACCCGGCCAGGCGTCTGCCTACAGCTGCCTCTGCCTGACTCTTTGGCCAGGGCCCCGGCTGGCGTCCGTCTGCTCCATGGCAATCAGTGGCGCTGCTCCACATTTCACAGTCGAGGAGCCGACCCAGTCAGTGCCCCTGGGCGTCTGGCAGGCAGCTGCAGCCTGGTGCTGGCTGGCTGGGCGTGGGCAGCGCTTGGCAAGCAGCCTTTCCGCCGGGCATCGTGCAGTGCTGTGAGGGCGGCAGTGCCGGTGCGTCTCTGCCCAGCGTGGGGCTAGGAAACTCCCGACCCTCCGGGCGCTGGAATCTGGCCTGCTAAACCCGGGGCTCCACAGAGCTGGGGGGGCTGTTCTATGGGTGGGGAGGAAGCAGACTTGGCCCCCCCGAGAGAAGAATGAGGAGAGGTAAGACTGGCCACATGGTTCCCACTGAGGGATGGGGAGCAGAGTCCGTCTCACAGTCCCGTTCCCCCCTCCTGAATCTGGGCCTGCTCGGCCACCCCACCCCCATGAGATCCCGGCGCTGGGGCCTGCTCCCGCAGGGTCCCTGGGGGCACCTCTCGCCCAGCCCTGGGGGCCACCCATCCTGTCCTCCCTCCCGCCGTGTTCACCCTGCCATCCTGTGTGCTGCTCCAGGGCTTCAACCCGAAGGTCCAGTACAGCCTGACGCCCCAATCCAACCACACCCAGCTCTTCCAGATCATGCCGAGCGGGCTCCTCGTGGCCCGAGCCGACCGGCTCCGTGCCCTCCAGCAGTACTTCCTGCAGGTAAGAGCGGAGCCGCCATGGCTCCAGGCTGCGCCCGCCCTTCCCGGGCACCCGGGAGCCAACAGACTGTCTCAGATGTCTCTGCTTGGGGAGCGGGGGCCGACCCGCCAGCAGATCCCTTACTATCCCGGCAGCAGGGAGCCCTGGGCTGCAGGCCCTAGAGACTTCTCTGCCTTCTCCGGCCACTGACTGGCTCCGGCCAAGGCTGCATCTGCACGGCTCCTCGTGGGTTTCTTGGGGGCCTGCAGGGCCCGCTGGCTCCTTGCTCTGTGAGGCTATAGGCCCCTGCTGCTGAGGTCCTGAGCTGCTCGTGACATCGCCGTCCTTGCTGCGGCAAGCGGGCGTGACGGCACAAGCGGTACCTGCGGGCAGAGATCTCCAGAGCGAAACCAGGTCCTGGGAGCTCTGCCTGAGGATGGGCTGCAGGACGCGTCCCAGGGACCGTTCTCATGTGACGCCCCCCAAGCCCTATGCTGGCACGCGGCTTTGTTATGGAATCAGAGAATGGCAGGTTGGACGGGACCTCGAGCAGCCCTGTCCAGCCCCCTGCACGAAGACAGGATTAAGTCAGCCTAGACCAGCCCTGAGAGGTGTTTGTCCAACCTGTTCTTGAAACCCTCAAGTGACGGGGATTCCACAACCTCCCTTGGAAGCCAATTCCCTACCCTTCCAGTAAGGAAGGTTTTCCTAATATCGAACCTAGATCTCCCTTGCTGCAGATTAAGCCCATTACTGCTTGTCCTGCCTTTAGTGGACATGGAGAACAAATAATCCCCGTCCTCTTTATAACAGTCCAACTCCTGGGGGAATTCTGCACCAAAAAGTTTAAAATTGTGTGCCAAAAAGTTTAAAATTCTGCAAAATTCTGCATATTTTATTTGTCAAAATGCCACAATATAATCGTGCCAATTTCAATTATTTTGGTAATTTATTTCAAAATACCTGTCAGCAAGTATGTCCGTAACAATACAGACAACGAAAAAGATTCAGGAAATGTTTTTTTGACAAAGAGATTCCTTACTGAGCATATTAACAAAGAACTCGGAGTAGTTCACTTAATCTACAATACAGAACCATATTTCCCTCCCCCGTCAGAAGCAGTGCAAAGGCTTGGGGGAGTCAGAGGTAACGGAGGAGCTGAGGGAGAGGGAAGTAATTACTGGGAGCCTGGAGGTGAAGCTGAAGAGTTGTTGTTTGTGGGTGGGAGAAGTATGGAACTACTGGGAGGGTGGGGGAGGAAGGATTGTTAAGGAGTGGGAAAGCCTCCCCCATGCAGACCCTGGTTGACCCCAGCCTCTCCCATTCAGTCAGGGACATCTGCCCCTGTTCCCATGTGTTTCTGCACCCCCACTCAGCCAACCCCCTGTCCCCATGTGTCCCTGCACCGCCACTCAGCCACTCCCATACTCCTGATCCCATGTGACCCTGCACCCCCACTCCCATTCAGCCCCGGGCTCAATGCTGTTACCCCATTAGCTCTGTGCCCCTGCCCCATTCTGTCCCCCACTAGTCCTTCTGAACCCCAATCTGTGTGATCCCTCCAGCAGCCCTGTGTGACCCGTGCTGTCCATCCCACCCCCATATCCTGTGCCTTCTCACCTTGCTCCGTGGGGAAGGCAGCCTCTCTCCCTCTCTGGCTGGCTGCTCCGGCCCCTGAGCCAGTTGCCTTCTCTTCTGGTGCCACAGCAGCCCCTGGTGGATGAAAGGTATAATTGCAGTGCCTCTCTGGCTGAATCTATTTTCTGTGGGGAGAAAAACTAAATCTGCGTGGGACATAAATTCTGTGCATGTGCAGTGGTGCAGAATTCCCCCAGGAACAATCCTATTGAAAGACTGTTCTCAGGTCTCCTCTCAGTCTGCTGTTCTCAAGATTAACCATGCCCAGCTTTTTTCACCTTTCCTCACAGGTCAGGTTTTTTAAACCTTTTAGCATTTTTGTTGCTCTTCTCTGGACTCTCTCCCATTTGTCCATATCTGTTGTAAAGTGTAGTACCCAGACCTGGACAGGGTACTTAGCTGAGATCTCAGCAATGCAGAGGAGAGAGAGACAATCACCTCCCGTATCTTATATACAACACTCCTGTAACACACCCCAAAATGAATTAGCCTTTTTTTGCAACTGCGTCACGTTTGGTTCATATTCAATGTGCGATCCACTGTCACTCCCTGCTCCTTTTCAGCAGCGCTATCACTAGCCAATTATTCCCCAGTTTGTAGTTGTGCTTTTGCATTTCCATCCTAAGTGAAGTACTTTGCACTTGGCTTTATTGAATTTCATCTTGTTGACTTCAGACCAATTCTCCAATTTGTCAAGCTCATTTTGAATTCTAATCCTGTCCTCCAAAGTGCTTGCAACCCCTCCCAGCCGGGTGTCATCTGCAAATTTTATAAGCATCCTCTTCACTCCATTATCCAAGTCATTAATGAAAATATTGGACCCAGGACAGACCCCTGAAGAATCCCACTAGTAACATCCGCTCATTCTGACCATTAACCATTGATAACTGCTCTCTGAGTACAATTTTTCAACCAGTTGTGTACCCACCTTATAGTAATTTCATCTAGATCACATTTCCCTAGTGTGCTGATGAGAAAGTCTCAAAGGACAGTGCCAAAAGCCTTACTACAATCAAGATATATCATGTCTACTGCTTCCCCCATCCACACAGGGAGAAGTGGTAGATGTGATAAATTGTCCTCGTTTTATAGATGGGGAAACGGAGGGAGAAACTGCCCAGGGTTATACAGTGAGTCGGCAGCAGAGGTGAGAACAGAATCCAGGAGTCCTGGCTCTCTCTAAACACTAGACCCCACTCCCCTCTCACTGATGATAATAGAACCCAGGAGTCCTGACTCTCTGCTCCCACCTACTCTAGCCCCCCCAGATCCTACTCCCTTCTCAGAAATGGGAACAAACAAGAAGTCCTGGCTCCCAGCCCCCTGCTCTAACCACTAGACCATGCTGCCTCCTTTGCTGTATAAATCCAAGGTATGATTTACCCTGGAACAGAGGCTTTAAGTCTCCAAGAAGCCCTGTGGAGGCCTCACCCTGTGTGCATGCGGCTGTGAGGGCCTGTTCCCAGATGCCTGGCTCCTCAAGGCTCTCTCAGCACCGGGAATACTGAGCACTGCTTCCCTGCCTAGGTCATTGCACGAGACGAGGAGTCAGGGGAGACCACCAACACGACGGTCAACGTGGAGGTGCTGCGGCCGGGCCAGGCAGGTACGGAGCCGGCGGGACGCCCCGTGGACTGGGTCTGCCTCCGGGGATGCAGCCAGCTGAAGCTCTGGGGATGCGGTCTAGTCCCGGGGTGGCGGGTAGAAGAGGCCAGGGGAGGCCCTGCCCTCCCTCTGCCTCTCCCCATCCCCGCTCTGCCGACATGGGGGCCTCGTGGGAGAGGGTGGGGCCTGGGGGAGGGGGCAAAGAGGCGCTAGCAGTGGGTGGGGGGGAGCCTTGGGAGAAAGGGCAAGGCTGGGGGGCCAAGTGGGGCTGGGGGTGGAGCATGGGTGGAGCTTTGGGGGGAGGAGTCTGAGCGGGGGCAGCCTTGGGGTGGGGCCATGGTCCGGATGCGCCCAGCCTCCCCAAATGAAGGAGTCACGCGCCTCCCATGGTCTGGTCCATGGGGACCTGGGTGGCCCCATCAGCACCGACCCATGCATCCCCAGAGGAGGTCGCCGGGGAGCTTCCTCTGTCCTCCAAGGGCAGCTCTTCCAGCCCCGCTGCCAGGAAACCAACGGGACGGTCGCCACAGCCGGCTGGGGTCCAGAGCCCTCCCCCCTCCGGGCCAGGAGGTCGGCTGCGAGACACGAGCTCCAGGGTGCGGGCGGGCAGGATCCTAGCTGCGGCTGCTGCTCCGGGAACCCCGGAAAAGGCCGCTCAGCTATTGACACTGCCCCGAGATGCCTGCTGGGGCCGGGAGCTGGTGGCTGGGAGCGGCTGCACCGTCCGCGCTGGAGCCCACATGCACAGCGCAAATGGGCCGCGTCCCGAGGCTGAGCTCCGCCGTTTGCTGAGACGCTCCCTGAACGGGTCCCTGCCCTTCCCCCCGCAGCCCCCATGGACCCTTCCGAAGCCGGGCAGAGCCAGGGCCCACTGGACATGGGGATCCTCGCTGGCAGCCTGGGGGCGCTGCTGCTGCTCACCGCCGCCATCCTCGTCCTCGTCATGCATGCCATGAAGAAGAGGCAGCGCCATCAGCAGGCCCTGGAGAGGGCCTCCCTGGCCATCGAGAAGCACCCCAATGTGGTAAGGACCCCCACAGCATGGCCCTCTGCCCCCACTCCTGCTGGCTTTGCAGGCACTGGGGGGGCATTGGGCTGCCAGGCACCCTGGCCACGCCCCGCTGGGCGCTCTCACCAGGGCAGGGGCACGTTCAGTTGGCTCGGGCTTCTCCCAGAGTCCCAGGCCGGCGTGTGCCCGGGCTCACCCGGGCTGCCTTGTCCGCATGGACGAGGGGTGTTCCCTGGTGCGGCTGAGGGTGACTTTCGGAAGCCTGCCCCATGGAGAGCGCTCTGTGCGGGAGGAATTCCCCCCGGGCAGGGGGGGGCAGCACCAGGGCTGTTCACCAGCTGATGTGTGGAGGGCCCCCCAATGTGGGACTGGAGATAGCCCAGCTGTTCCCAAGTTGGAGACCGCGGGGGGCCTTTCAGTGATGGGCCCTGTCTACTGAAGCCTCATTGGCTGTCCAGGGCACACGTCCGCCAGCCTGATGCCTAGAGTGCCCCATACTTTGTTGCTTACATCGGGGCCCCCCGGATCAAGAGCTACCCTCTGGGAGATCCTGCCCCGGCAGGCTGGGGTGTGTAGGAGGGGCGATCAGTTCAGCAGAGGATGGTCCGTGGCAGAGGATGGGTGGGGTCCAGCCACTGTGGTTTCCCCACCCAGGTTTCCTCCTGAGGCCATAGTAGGAGGGTGCAGGGGTAGGCCTGTTGCTCTCCCAAACACCTCCTCCCCCAGCCTGGGCAGCAGGAGACACCGGTCCTGGAAGGAGAAAGGGATGCACCCTCCCCTAGCTGGGTTCCTGTCTCCTACCCCCGGCGGCTGGGAGTCGGGAGCCGGCTGGAGGAATGCCATGGAGAGCAGTTCCCCGTCTCGGGGGCATCACGCCTGTGGCCAGTGGCAGCTTGTTGTGCTGTGTGCCCAGCCCAGGGGGGCACCAGGCCCAGTGCTGTGTCTTTCCCTCTGCCTCGAGGGGACTGGGGGTGATTAACTGAGCAATGCTCCGGGCAGGGGTCTAATGGCAGGCACCTAAGGCTGAACCCCGGTCTCTCTTACGGGGCAGTTATAACCCCTTGCTGCAGGAGTCCAGAGCCCGGCAGGCAGGGCAGAAGAGGGAAGTAGGTGCTGGGTGTCCGTCCCTTGTTTAGGCTCTGTGTTGGACAGACATGCCCCTGGGACCTCCCCGGTACCGCTGAGCACAGGGCAGTGTGAGGAGGGGGACGGGGATGGGGGCACTCAGAGCTTGTCTACTTGAATACTTCGGGTATGTCACCACGGCATTGTGAACCCAGGGCTGGGGCACCAGGGCTTGTGAACGCCCTGTGTCCAAGCCCGCGCTTGAGTTTCCACACTGCAGTGTGAACCTGGGGTAACAACAGCTGCACCCGGGTCTCACGGCCGTGCCAACGCGTCCACACTGCAGTGTAAACCTGGGCTCAGGACCGCCCTTAGGGCAGCCAAACATTTGGGGCACCACCCTCACTGACTGCGGTGCGGACTCCTCTCCTCTCCAGCTCTTCCCCCGTGCTGGGCTAGCAGGCTTCCCCCCCACCCAACCCCCTGGCCCCTCCCCGCCACCCACTCACTCCTCATGGCTGGCTGAGGGTCCCGGCTCGGGCAGGGCCTCACGGGGCCAGGAGCGAAAGTTTGCATGTGAGTGAGCAGGGGGAGCCGAGCTGAACCTGGCCAGGCCGGGAACAGTGTGTGTGTGTGTGGGGGGCGGGGGATCAGCAGGGATCAGCAGCAGACGCGGGCTGGGAGGAGGGAGAGGCGCACACACAACCAGGCTGGGGAGGAGGGAACGTTAACGGGAAATAAAAGACGGTGGCGGTTGCTTTTCCTGCCCACTCACAATAGTCCAGTGTCAGCAGGAGGAAACGGACACTACACCAGCGGTTCTCCAACTTTGTACCGGTGACCCCTTTCACGTAGCACGCCTCTGAGTGCGACCCCCCCATAAACTAAAACCACGTTTTTAAATATTTAACACCATTATAAATGCTGGAGGCAAAGTGGGGTTTGGGATGGAGGCTGACAGCTCGCGACCCCCCCATATAATAACCTCATGACCCCCTGAGGGGTCCCGACCCCCAGTTTGAGAACCCCTGCACTAAACCCATGGGAGGAGGGGGATGTACCTGGAGCAGAAAAGCAGCAAGCAGGGCGGGAGGGGGAGGGAGCGAGCTCTTCGCCGGGCAGGAAGACGGACTCGCACTTGATGAGGCTGGAGGAGCTGAAAACTTTTATTTAGGGAAAAGGGCCATGGTTTTCTTCTTGGGGATCCAATGTCTCCAGGGCTGTCTCTCAAGCTGGCAGCATTTTGAACAAGGCAGAGTTCTAAACAGTGCAGAGCTGAGTGGGGTTTGAAAGGTCCCTTCAAGAGTGCAGCACCTTCTTCCTCCCCCGTGGGAAAGACCTTTAAAAACGGCCTTAAAGAATGCAAAACAAGAGCCACTGTTCAAATGAGACTTGGCTGGTTATGGCTCCAGCCCCACGGTTGAAGCATTGTTGAAACGGCGGGCTGAGTTATACCCACGGAGCCACGGTGTGGCAACCAGGGGTGTAAATCGGCAGAAAAAAAGCCTGGTGCCTGAATCGAATTCCTTTTCTGATTAAACTGCACCTCCCAAGCACCTCTTCACTTGTCAGGATGAGAGGGAAATGCTCCGTTTTAGGGAGAACGAAAGGCCATTTGGGAGTTGATGGCCCAGAACAGTGGCAGGAAAGGGCCTGGATGGGGGCTGGACTCAGCCATTGGTATCAGCTATTTCTTTTTTGTCATTCAAATGGATCTGGGGTCATGGCTGACATCCCAGCCATCATGTACAATGCTTCCCTGTGGCCTTTGGACATGCACACAGAGACATCTCACTGCCTAGCAGGGGAGGGGGAAGGCTGCAGGTGATCTCCCACCTCCAGGCAGCCAGTGGCCTATGCTGGCCACTGCCATGCTGGAGCCTCCACATTGAGTTATTGACAACATTTGCAGAATTTTGCAGAATTGTAAAATATTGTGCACAGAATTTAATTTTTTGGTGCTGAATTCCCTCAGGAATATGGGGCACTGAGCAGTTGGGGGGGCGGCTGTGAGAAGGGCGCTGGGCAGTTGGGCGGTATCTGTGGGTGGGAGATAGCTGGGCATAGGGATCTGTGGTGGAGATCTCTGGGTGAGGGGTCACTGGGCATGGGGGTTGCTGGGCATAAGGAGGTGAGGGGTACTGGGCAGGGGGACAGTGTGGTGGGGGAAGCTGGCAGCTCAGGGCTGGGTTTGGGGGTGCAGGTGGGAGGGAAGTGCAGTGGTCAGGGGTGAAGGCAGCACAATGAAACTGTTTTTAATAAAGTGCACGTGGCAAGTTTTCAAATACTGTAAGCTTATGGTTGTGTTGCTAAGAGCAAGTCGGGCATAGGGGCAGCAGTTTAATAATACTGCATAGGGCCCCATAAATCCTAAGGAGGGCCCTGCCTGGGCTTACAGCGACTGCACCTGGGCTCACAGCCGTGCTAACTTGTCCACACTGCAGTGTGAACCTGCCGTAACAACAGCTGCACCCAGGGCTCTCAGCCGTGCATGCACATCCACGCTGTACTACACAGCCCTGCCTGGTGGCTGTGGCTTGAGCCGCGTCCACACTGCAGCATGACGGGGCTTGGACGGGAATCAGGTTCTGTCCCACCCCTAGGCCCCCGGACCTGAGCGCTTGCTGATCCGAGTCAGGCTGATTTGTGTGTGGACGGAAGCGGGGCTTGGGCTCAAATCTGAGTCACAGCCCAGGCTGAGCGTGCTGTGTAGACACATCCTTTGTGCGCGGCAAGCAGAGGCAAGAATCTGCCCCCCAGTAGCCTGCCGTGCGCTGGCGTCTGACCTGGCTGCCACGCACTGCCCGTTCCCTGGCGCGCTTTGAGCCTCCCCACTGTGAAACGACCCAGGTGCGCTAGGGAACGGTTAGTGCACGGCGCCAGGGGCACACTCAGCACGCGGCAGGCTAGGCTTATGCCCCGGCTCGCCACCAGCTGAGTGTTCGTGTGGACAAGCCCCCAGGCAACGGCTTAAGCTCCCAGCCGTAAGCCCGGGGGGCGCCCCAAGCGCCTGGTGGAGCTGTGGGAGAAGAGGAGAGCCACGGCCCTGGTGTAAACGTGCAAGGGGCCTTGGAAAGGAATGGCCGTGAGACGAGGGGTGGGGGGCTGCCAGCCGCTCCACAGCCGAGGGGTGAGGGGGGCGAGGGGCCCGCTCAGCCCAGTGCTCTGCGGCAGCCTGCCCTTACGCTAGGCTTTTCTCCATAGGCGCCAAACTCACTTTTCCCTGGGTGTGCTCCCGCCCCTCTCCCCCCCAAGGCCCTGCCCCCATTCCACCCCTTCTCCCTCTGAGGCCCGGCCCCCATTCCACCCCCTCTCCCCCCCCGAGGCCCTGCTCCCACTCCACCCCTTCTCCCCCAAGGCCCTGCCCTTGCTCCGCCTTTTCCTGCCCCCACTCTGCCCCCGCTCTGAGACCCCACCCACCTGCCCCTCGCTGCTCTCCTCCTTCCCCAAGCCCCTCCCTGAGCTGGGGTCCCCAGTCAGCTGCACGGCGGCACCCTGGATTAGTTAATGGGGGGTGCTGCCAGATTAGCTGTGTCTGGGGATGCTGGGCACCCACTTTTTTTTTCCATGGGTGCTCCAGACCTAGAGCACCCACAGAGTCAGCACCTCTGCTCTTCGCTGTCCCTCTGTCCTGTTCTCCTGTTTCATTACACTCGGTCCCTGTCCAGCCTCGCCCATAATCATCCTTGGCACAGCCTGGCCCCTCGCCCAGCTCTGGGGACCCCTCACCCCTGCCTCTCATCTGCTCCCCGCCTAGCAGGGATGCCTAGGAATGCCACTTCCTCCCCAAACCATGCGGGCCTGCTCCTGCCCCACTGCAAGTCCGATGACCTGGACTGGAACAGGAGCGCTCCCGAACTGGGTCAGCTTGTTAGAGCAGATGGGGCTGGGAGCCAGCACTCCTGGGTTCTGTCCCCACTGCTGGGAGTGGGGTCGAATGGTTAGAGCAGGGGGCTGGAAGCCAGGACTCCTGGGTTCTATGCCAGCTCCCAGCATGGAAGGGGATACACTGCTTAGAACCCTGCTACTGACTTGCTGTACGACCCTTGACCAAATCACAGCATGGCTTTGGGCCTCAGTTTCTTCACCTATAAAATGGGGCTAGTTGTCCCCGGCTGTGCTGACCAGCCTTCCACACAAGAGAAAATGAGTCAGTTCCCTTCCCCTGGCCCCCGATGAAGCCACCCATGGACCCAGCACTACAGGCAGAGGCCTTGGTATGTGACGGCCGGTGTGTGTTGCTGTTTCACTGCGTTCTCATGCCTTGTGCTTCTCTCTTTCTCTCGCCCTCGGCTCGCCCTGCCGCCCGACAGAGCTTAAAGTGGTTCCAGCCGGTGAGTGCACAGCGGGGAGCATGAGCAGCGGGTGAACCCCTCCTTTGGGGAGGCTAGCTCCCTGGCCCCGCCCCTTCCTCCTAAAGCCCCGCCCCACCTCACCCCCTATTCCCCACTTGACCTGCTGTCGGAGCAGCCCCCGAAACCATCCTGACCCCAGGGCCAGCTGGCTGGCCCGAACTGCCAGCCTGACCCCCAGGCCAGCCTGAGATGCCAGCCAACCACAAATGCCCTGAGCTGCTGGCCAGCCCGAGCCACCCCGGGCTGCCCACTGGCCTGGGCCCTGAGCTCCAGGCCGGCAACCTGAGCTGACCCCCCCCCCCAGCTTAGGGGATAGGGGGAGCAAGGGTGGGGCCATGGCCTGGGTTAGGGGAGTCAGTTGCCCTGGGCTCGCAGACCCAATGCAGTGTAGACGTCCCCTTAGAGCATCCACTCAAATGAAGTGAGCTGTAGCTCACGAAAGCTTATGCTCAAATAAATTTGTTAGTCTCTAAGGTGCCACAAGTCCTCCTTTTCTTTTTGCGAATACAGACTAACACGGCTGCTACTCTGAAACCTGTCACTTAAATACTCAATGCCTACAACGAGCTCTGGGTAGATCGTCCCTCAGACAGCCAGGCCATGGGCCTAGTCACTGAGAATGAGGATAGATGGCACAGGAGCCTAGCGTCCGGCACCCCCGGCTCCAAATGCACCCAAGGTGCTCAGCACCTTTGAGCAACAGGCCCCCAGGTTTCCCTGGGGGCTGGGTGCCCACAATGCCACTGGGTCTGGCTGTGGCTGCCGGCTGGTGCTGCCCTCAGGGGGCTGCTGTGTTTGGCGGTGACTCCTGGGGGGACCCTGGTGGCTACGGAGCCCCTTGGAGGGACTGGCCGCTACTGGGCAGGAGGAGATGTGCTGCTCGTTCCCATGTGAATGCCCATCCCCCATGCTACCCCCTCCAGCATCCCCACCTCTGTCCTGGGGTCACCCCCACCCCAACCTCCTGCAACCCCACTCTGCCCTTCTGCAAACGATCACATACTGGAGGGGTCCAGGGTGGGGTCAGTGTGGGGGTTGCAACAGAGGCCTGCCCAGGCCCACCTGCTGGAAGAGGGGGTTGCTGAGGTTGGGGGGCGTGGAAGATGCCCTGAGGGCAGATGGGGGTACCCCAGGGAGGGGACGCATTGGTGCACAGTGGGGGAAGGGAAAGTATTGTGGAGAGGAAGCGGGTGGGCAGGGGGCAGGGGGATGGGGATTTTGCAGGGCTGGAGGGAGGGAGAGTTGAATTGATGGATGGAGGGGGTAGACGGGGGAGGGCAATGGATGGACGTCGTATGCAAACATTGGGTAAGCCCCGGAGCTCTACGCTGACCCCGGCAGGTGGCCGTGCGGCTCACACCTTATGCAGCGCCCCACCCGGGCAGGCACAGTTGTGGGGTGCACGGGGGTTGGGATCTCAACCCCTGGGGAGGGGGAAGCTGCCCTGACCCCGCCCTGCTAGAGGGGACCCGGCCCCAGCAGTGTGGTGCTAGCACCCTCTGCCCTGGCATGGGCTGCCCAGGGACAGGACAGATCCCGGCCCAGCCCGAAGGAGCTGCCTGCTAGAATGCCCCGGGCACGGTGAAAGGTCATGGGGGTGAAGTATTTCCAGCCTGGAGGCTGGACCCCACTGGGTGCCTGGTGTGTATAGATGGTGTGTGAATGGTGAGGTGCTGGGCCCCATTCTGACCCTGCTCCCCCAAAGTAAATTGGGGTTGCACCGTGTCAATCAGAGCAGGTTCCCCCGGGCCCGGCTGGCAGCTCCGTCCTGCTGGGCCCGCAGTTCAGAGCAAAGGGCTGACGGCATACTGAGGCGGCTCAATGACGCGATGATTCCTGCCCCTCGGCTCGGGGGCCCGGCTCTGCTCCCACCGCAGCCGATGGGAGTTCTACCGGCGACGCCTGTCGGAGCAGAGAGGGGCCGGCACTGAGTGTGGTGCAAAAATCCCACCCTGGGGTGTCAAGGTCGTGCTCCCCCCGAGCCTAGCGTGCATTCGGGGGCGTCTCCTGCGGGGGCAAGGCATGCCATGCTGGGCAAACCAGACGCGCCCTTCAGCTGGGCTTAGAAACGTCTCGCCAGCCGTGACGGACTGGGCTGATGAATTTCAGCTGTCTCTACGCCCGGATGGCACCGTGTCTCCATGCCAGGGCTGGGAAGGAGCCCTCTTGAACTGTATCTGCTATTGGCCCCCTCCCATGTGGGGTGCGGCGGGACAGCCTGGATGGGGGGAGCTGCCCTGTGCAGACGCTAGGCCCACTTCGGTCCCTTGCCTGGGTGAGGCAGCTTTCGGCAGGGCTGGCATAAGCGGCTCAAACGTGTCCAGGCCCCGAGGGGCCAGGATCAAGATTTTTATTATTGCTTAATTTATTATCATTTTTAAGTCAATTGTTGAATTTTGCAGAATCAACGTTGGGGTCTGACTCTGTTCCCAGCTGCGCCAGCGTCCCCCCCACTGCCCAGTGGCGAAGGCAGCTTGGGGGATGATCAACCCCTGTCCCCCCGCTCCCTTCCCAGCTAGCGTCAGCATGGGGGAGGGTTTTCTTTTGGCACACCCGCACTGTCAGAGCCTGACCCTTTCCCTCCATCCCACAGGTCAACGCCGGGAAGTCGACCCCCCACCCCAGCAACGTTTACTTTCAGAACGAAGGCTACAGCGACCTGGGAGACACAACGGTGGAGAGCTCCGGGGGCTGGGTGGCCCAGGCCACGCCGATGGGGAAGAGTGAGCCGGCAGAGACCAGCAAAGCGAGCCCTCTGGCCAACTCCGTGGGGAAGGCCGACAGCTTGCCGGGAGCATGGAGCGGGGCAGGGTTAGCGCCCACGGAGAAGGGAAACAGTGCCACCGCGATGCTCCCCAACGGGCAGACGCTCGACCCATCAGGGCGTAAAGACGCCTGCCAGGAAGACCAGGCGCCACCCAAGAAGTGCAGCACCAGAGCAGAGCCCGGCGCTGAGGAGGGCACCGAGGAGACACATCCAGCAGGGGAGAAGGAGGAAGAGCCCCTGCCGCACGACCCTCAGCCGGGCACCCAGGAAAAGCAAACAGAGGCTGGGGTGGGAAGGCAGGAGACGGAGGTGGGGCCGAGCAAACCTTTGCAAGACAAGCCGCAAGCTGCTGCAGGCCAGGGGGACGCAGGCTGGAGTGAACAGGAGCTGCTCCCCGCCAGCCAACCCCTGCCTAACTGCAAGGCCAGCGAAGGGGGCTCTCCGGCCGAGGGGGCCCAGGCAACTAGCCAGCACACCACTCCCTCCAGTGTCAGCTACGCTGACGACAGCAACACAGATGCCAGCCTCCAGCCTCCAGCCCCCAGCGGGCAGCACGAGCCCCCACCCAAGCTGCCGGTGCTGGAGGAGGTGAGCGAGGAGATGCTGGAGGAGGATGGCCCCAATCCTGGAGTGCCCACGTCCCAAGACCCCCTGGCGCCCTTGCCCATCAGCGATGTCCGGATGCCGGTCACGTTGATGCAGCTCCTGGAGGATTCCATTGAGTGTTAACCCATCCGAGAGGGCGAGCGCCTCGGCCACACGGAGCCGAGCCCAACATAGAGACTGCGGCTGGCGACCGGAGCCAGCCCTCCTGTCATGCCTGGAGAAGGGTGGGGCACCCCCTCCCCATTCCACAGCTCTAGAGTAAAGCCCAGCGTCCCACACGGTACTGAGGCCTGGTGCAGAACAGGTCGGAGCTTCCTGTGTCTTTCCCCAAAGTCCCTGGCAGCGGTGCACCCGGTGTGGCTACAAAGGAGCCTTTGGCCTTTCCGGTTTGTAAAGAGACGTTTTTTAACACAGGGCTGGCTGGGTGGTTTATGCGAGACTCGCGATTCGCCGAGGGCTGCCAGCTCTCCAAGATGATCCTGGAGTCTCCGGGAATTAAAGATTAGTCTGTTGCGTGATGAAGCCTCCAGGAATACAGCCAACCAAAACTGGCAACCCTAGATTTGCCCCTTCCGTGTCCGAACCGCCCGCCTGCCTGCTCCGCAAGCGGAAAGGACAGCGCCAGTCCAGCACACCCAGGATCTGCCTGGGAGCTGAGATGCTGTTTGTGACAGCGGAACACCGGGCTCCTTCCGCCAATCAGCTGGGCCTGTCTCTGTGCCGTGTGTGTAGAGCACCTAGCAGCGTGGCACTGATCCCATATATCCAGAATGCCCCAAACCCATCCCACTGCTGCCACCAGAGTCAGCAACACTCATGCTGTTCAACTGAGCGGGCTCGGGGGCAAATCCAGCAGTTCTCACCCCCAGAGGAAGCTCCCTCTCACATAGTTTCAGAACTTCGATTCCTTTGGCAGCAAATGGTTGAAATCGAAAGAGACAAAGACTGCGAGCTTGGTGCCCGCTAACAGGGTGCATGCTGGTGAGGTGCCCGGGGCCAGAACTGCTGTGAACTCCCACTGTTACCCTGTATCACTGTAAATACACCCTGCATTACACCCTGTCAAAGGCTGGTTCTCTCCCGTCTTCGCTTGCTCGGCTATAGCTACATCTCCTCTTAGAGTGGCACCAGTTGGTTTAGACTGGCTACAAAGGGCTGTCTTTCCCCTGCCCTCCCAAGGCTCAAAGGGGCCCGGGTCACACTGGTGGGGGGGAGAACGAACTGAACTGAACCAAACCAAGAGTGGTGGCTCGGAAGCAGGTCAGCGGATGATGAAGGGGAGCTGGGCTGGGGGTGTTTAAAGACACTGCCCCAACCCCTAAAGATTTAAGATCTAAGCTAACCCATTGGTGGGCCATGGCAGCCCCAGCCCCGCTCGGCGCCCCCCTCCCCTAGCTGAAGCCTCAGCAGGCCTGCGTCTCTGTGTTTATAAAATGCAGTGTCTGCCTCTGGTTTATTAATATTTTGAAATTAAACCTGTTTTGAAAAAACACAATTGGCTTTTTTTTCTTGTGTGGCACAATTAACATCATGCAGCACTGGCAGGAGCCCAGAGTTCTGCTCCTGCCTCTGCCGGGGACTTGGTAAGTGACCTTGGGCACATCCTGGCGCCCTGCCGTGCCTCAGTTTCCCCAGCTGTTACAAAGCAGGGATAAAAACATTAACCCACCTTTCTAAGGTGCTGCTGTGAAAGGCACCCAGGCAAGGAATAGATTTATTATTATTATAGCATTAGCCCAAGAAGGCTTTGAAGAAAGTTTCTGGCTGGATAAAGCATCTTCACCTTTAAGCAGTGAGTTGCGGTTACTACCTTGTGGGTAATTAAGGTGATGGGGTGTGGAGAGTCACCTTAATTACCCACAAAGTAGAAACTGCAATGGGAGACCTAGGGCTTGTGTGTACAGGGCAGCCCTAGAGGAATCCAAACACCTGCCAGATGAGGGCCCATGGACAGGTCCAGACTATTCAGAGTGTTTTGCCCATCCACCTGGTCTGACATCCCCTCAGCTCATTTCTCACTGAGCAAAGCACCAGAGCCGCATGCCAGCAAATGCCTTGCCGGGCACCAGCGGCTGGGTAAGGCAGGTCCCAGGCACAGCCAAGAGCATTCAGCAAGGGCTGCAGGGCGCAGTCAGTC